>NC_135615.1:13998519-15198519 GCF_053574225.1 Canis aureus
GGTGAGCTGAAATCAAGCTGTCAGCAAGGCCATGCTCCCTTTGCACACTCTAGGGGAGAATCCATTTTTTCACCTCTTGAGCTTCTGATGGCTGGCATTCCTTGGTCTATGGTGGCGGCGCTCCAAACTGTCCGTCTCTGTATTCACATTGCCTTCTCTGAGTGTGTCCAAAAACTCCCTCTGTCTGTTTTATAGTTACATATGCCCACATGATCTAGGATAAACCCTTCGAAGCCCTTAATTTAGTCACATCTTTTGCCACATAACCTGTAATATTCGCAGGTTCTGGGGATTAGGACTTGGACATCTATTTGAGGCCACCATTCAACCCAGTATAACATGATACTTCTGCAGCTCCACATACCTACCAAAGGATAGTAAAAAAGCAAAGCAAAATAAAGTTTACCCTTGTATTAAGCCATTGTGAGTTGATAAAATTTATCTTTTCAATTCTGGTTGTCTATCTGAAAGAAAAAAAAAATCCTTAGATTTCATGAAAAAGCATCTAGAATGATCATGGGTATAAGAGAATTGTATTGCGGGTAGACCAAAAACATGTGGTCTTAGTCTGGAAAGATGAAACAAGCTGACTAAAGTCATTATGACAGATATACAAGGAATGAGCATTGATTTTGTTCACCAAATACTGAAATTCTAGAAAATGAGAACCTCCCTACCTCACCCACCCGCACACACATCTGATTCTGAAAAAATACTTATGATTGGAGGAAGTACTATAAGTTTACGGTAAGTGAATTTTAGCTGTCAACTGTGCCTAGAAGTTAGCCGAATTCAAAAGTTCAAAACAGGTTTAATATATATAATAAAACTGACAGGCTGATATGGTCAAACTAGGGATTCTCTAAGATAAATATTCCAAGGTAGCCATCCTGAAACCATCTCTAATTTTCCTTAGACTAATCTGATTTGACTGAAGTCAGATTTTATTATCTTATCACTTGAGTTCTTGACTCCATGCCTGTGCAGTTCAATAAGCTAACTACTAACCACATGTCAACTTAAATGCAAATTAATTAGAATTAAATAAAATTCAAGATTCAGCTCCTTAGTCATGCTAACCACATTTCTAGTCCTCAAAAGCTATTTGGCATAGTAGCCACCATATTGGACAGAAGACATCTACATCACTGCAGAAATTTCTGTTAGTGTTGTTACAGAGCCATATATGTATTGATCATTTCCACTTGGATGTCTTTTAACACACTTCAAACTCAGTATGTTCACACCAAATTCATCTTTCCTCTTCTTCCTCGCCTCAAGAATGAAGCCACATGTGTGATTTGGTTCTTCTCTTGTGTTCTCTATCTTAATAAATGGCCACCAGTTACCCATCTTACTGACCAAGAAACCTGAAATGCTTATTTTTTTCCTTCTACCTAATCTCCCACATTCATCAGGCAAAAATGATTTTTAAAAATTCAATTGGTATATTCAATTGGTATACTTCTTTCCATCTAACCTACTGCCACATTTGTTCAGACCACCCTAATTTCTCTTCTGGATTACTGCTCTGGTTCCCTAAATGCTCTCTCTGCTTCCAGTCTTTTTTTAAAAAAGACTTTATTTATTTGTTCATGAGAGACATGGAGAGAGAGGCAGAGACATAGAGGGAGAAGAAGGCTCCTCGCAGGGAGCCTATGTAGGACTTGATCCCCAGACCGGGGATCACGACCTGAGCCGAAGGCGGAAGCTCAACCACTGAGCCACCCAGGTGCCCCCGCTTCCAGTCTTAATTCTAAAACTTACCCCATTTCATCCTGCTGCCAGAGTATTCTTTCTAAAACTCAAATCTGACTATATTGAATACCTTTGGGGGTGATTTCCAAACTTTTTCACATGGTTTACAAAAACCATCTTTGGCCATTTTCCACTCCATATTTTCTACTCCAGCCCTAATAAGAGCTAACAGTTATTGAGCACTTACTAAGTGCCAGCACTACTCTTAGCACTTTGCATCATCTCATGTAATCCTCATAACCAAGGCCACTGGGTTGTATATACAGTGTATATATAGTGTTGTATATACAAGTCCTGCTATTAACCATGTGGTCTCATGTAAATGGCACACTCCCAACTCCCCGCTCCACAATTTACAAATCACAACTTACAGATGAGAAAGCAACCTATCTCAGGTGGTAACTCCAAACCATTTTAACTCCTGAGACCACATATGTAACTAAAGGCCATACTTTTTTTTTTAAGATTTTATTTATTTATTCACGAGAGACAGAGAGAGCGAGAGAGCGCGCAAGAGAGGCAGAGACACAAGCAGAGGGAGAAGCAGGGTCCATGCAGGGAACCTGACGTGGGATTCGATCCCCGGTCTCCAGGATCACACCCCTGGGCTGCAGGCGGCGCTAAACCGCTGCGCCACCAAGTCTGCTCAAGGCCATACTTTTAAATAACAGTTTAGCTTTAGTGAGGACAAGTGCAAAGTGTTACGTTTGTGGATAAATAATGCAAATCATATGAAGAAGATTGTGCTTTCAAAGCTGAGTTATAAAAAAAACCAAAGAGGCTTCATTTCTAGGAAGAAATATTCCCTCTTTCTTCATCAGATTAGAAGGTGGAAGAAATTCTTACAACTGTCCACCTTTTTCTAAAGTGAAGCAGCAAATCTTTGTGTTACCTGTTGGCCATTCCAAGAAATTTAATAGTTTAGGCATAAATGACATCCTAATGGTTTGATTATTATGAATTTGGGGTCTGAACTTGTGAAAGGCAAAAAATACACTAAATATCACGTAATAAAACCCAATCTTACATTTTTATAATTTAAAATTTTTTGTGGAAGTAATAAAGTACTTAATCCATAAAACCAATGTTAGAACATTCAGAGAGTTTAAAATCACAAGGAAAACTAACCTTAGTCATGTACAAGTATTTTACATCATGGTAAAATAGAGTGAAGACAAAGGTGTTTGTAAACCAATTTTATTAACTTTAATTTGTACAAAAACTCATTTATTCAGCAGGAGCATTATACAAACTTTGCTCTACTACACATTATAAAATCTGTATTTAAAAATATCTATATTTATTTTTAAATCAAACTGTTGGAGTCTTTAAGTTATGCTTAAAAACTCTGAAGGATATTGCCTCAGTAGTAGGGCAAAATTAGATTAGTCTGCTCTAGATTTGCCTAATAAGTCTGAAAAGCTAACTTCAAAAAAATCAAATCATTTCCATTGACTATAACTACTTCCCAGAACAAAGCACAAGAATTTTTTTTTAATAAAATTTTTTTAGCGCCCTACAAAGTAAAACTCAGAATTTCTGGTATCCAATTCAAAATTATCTGACATGCATGGGGATCCCTGGGTGGCTCAGTGGTTTAGTGCCTGCCTTCAGCCCAGGGTGTGATCCTGGAGTCCCGGGATTGAGTCCCACATCAGGCTCCCTGCATGGAGCCTGCTTCTCTCTCTGCCCGTGTCTCTGCCTCTCTCTCTCTCTCTGTCTCTCATGAATAAATGAATAAAATCTTTTTAAAAAGTTATCTGACATGCAAAGAAGCAGGAAAATACAACTAAATCAGGAGAAAAATCCAATGGAAGAGTTCTAAATGGCACAGATGAAAGAATCAGTAGATTAAAAAAATGTAAAATCTGTTATAACTATATTTTATATGTTCAAGAACTTATGGGAAAACAAGCATAATAAATGCAGATGCTGAAAATATTAAAAAAGGGCAGCCCCAATGGCTCAACGGTTTAGTGCCACCATCAGCCCAGGACGTGATCCTGGAGACCCAGGATCGAGTCCCACGTTGGGTTCCCTGCATGGAGCCTGCTTCTCTCTCTCTGCTTATATCTCTGCCTCTCTCTGTGTGTGTCTCTCATGAATAAATAAATAAAATCTTAAAAGAAAAAAAAAGAAAAAATTAAAAAGGAGCACCTGGGTCATTCAGTGGTTGAGCATCTGTCTTTGGCTCAGGTCATGATCTGGGGTCCTGGGATCCAGTCCCGCATCAGGCTCCCTACAGGGAGCCTGCTTCCCCCTCTGCCTATATCCCTGCCTCATTCTCTGTGTCTTTCATGAATAAATAAATAAAATCTTTAGAAAAAGAAAATATTAAAAAGACTCAAACAGAACTTTAAAGATGTGAAAAATACAATATCTGAAATGAAATTAAGAGCAGATTAGATACTGTAGAAAAGACTAGTGAAATTGGAAACATGGCAATAGAAGCAATCCAAAATAATACATGGGGGAAGAAAAGATTAAAAAAAAAAAAGAATCGATCAACTACGATATAATTTCTAATGTATATGTAACTGGAGTATAGGAAAGATGGGAAAAGAGAGACAGACTTAAATAATGACCAAAACGTTTCCAATTATTATCAAAGTAATTCACAGACCTAAGAAAATCAACAAGACACAAGCCCCCCCCAAAAAAGAAAGAAAATTCACCAAAATATATCATTAAAAAATTGCTAAGTATCAGTGATAAAGAGAAAAATATTTTTAAACAACTAGCAAAAAAGAAAAAGACAGTGATAAAAATAAGAATGACAGCAGATATTCATTGGAAGATGTGACAGCTAAAGAACCAAAGGAACAATATCTTTATTGAACTATCAACCTAGAATTCTATACTTAGCAAAATCATCTTTCACAAGTGAAGGTGAAATACTTTTCTCGGACATACAAAAATGAGAGACTTTATCATAAGCAGACATCCACTACCAGAAATATTAAAGCTTTTGTTGAAGCAGATGAAAATATCAGATCAAACTCTGGATATATAAATAAAGAGTATCAGAAATAGAAAAAAATGAAAAATATGGGGGTGCCTGGGTGCCTCAATTAGTTAAGTGCCTGCCTCTGGCTCAGGTCATGATCCCAGGATCCTGCGATTGAACCCCATGTGGGGCTTCCTACTCAGCAGAGTCTGCTTAACCCTCTCCCTCTTCCCTTTCCCCCACTCATGCTCTCTCAGTATCTCTCTCAAATAAAATCTTTAAAAAATAAAAAAAAAGATTTTCATCCTTTAAAAAGAGAAAAATATTTTTTAAAATGAAAAAAAAATTAAAAAATAAAAAGAGAAAAATATGTTTGTACATATAAAAATCCCTTTTCCTTATTTATAAGTCTTTTTAGGAGATAATTAACTTTTTGAAGCAAAAATAACAGTATATTATGGCATTATAACAGAAAGAAAGCATATGACAATAGCACAAAGGTAATGAGAAGGACAGGAGTAAAGAGTCTTATGCTATACTTGAAGTGGTATAATATCACCAGATGTCCTAAAGCAACCACTGAAATAACAAAACAGAGTTATGGCTAATAAGCCAGGAAAGAATATGAAGTAAAATCATAAAGAATATTCTATTGACTCAAAAGAAAGCAGAAAAAGAATGATAGAGTAAATAGAAAACACATATGAACACAGTAGATTTAAGCCCAACCCCATAAATATTAATTGCTAATGGTCCAAAAACCCAATGGAAAGGCAAAGATTTTTCAGCTGTATGAGAAAGAAGAATCTGGAACACTTGGGTGATACAGATGTTTGAGCAATCAAATCTTGGTTTCAGCTCAGGTTGTGATGTCAGGGTTGTGAGATCAAGCCCCACACTGGGCTCCTGCTCAGCACAGTCTGCTTCAGTTTCTCTCTCTCTCTTTCTCTGCCCCTCCCCGCTGCACACACTCTCTTTCTCTTAAATAAAATAAATGAATGAATCTTTTTTTAAAATTTTTTTAAAAGAAAAAGAAAAATCCACTTACATATCACCTACAAGAAACTATAAATCTAAAAACACAAACAGGTTAAATAAACCATGTTAACACTAATAAAAAAAATCTAGAGTAGCTATATTAATATTAGACAAAGTAAATTTCAGAATAAAGAATATTGCCAGTAAGAGAGGGAAGCAAACCATAATAGACTCAACTATTTGAGAACAAACTGAGGGTTGATGGATGGGAGGTGGGTGAGGGATGGGCTAAATGGGTGATAAGAAAAAAAATGGGTGATAGGTATTAAGGAGGACCCTTGGGATAAGCTCTGGGTGTTGTATGTAAGTGATGAATCACTAAATTCTCCTGTCAACCAACTTGACCTAATTGACATTTATAGATGACTTTAACTAACAACCGCAAGTACACATTTGCTTCAAATCACATGAAACATTTAGCAAGATAAACCATGCTGTGGGCTATAAAACAAGTGACAATAAATTCAGAGTTAAAACACAAAGTGTTTTCATTAACCACCATGTAATTAAACTAGGATTATTAACAGAAATCTAGAATCTTAAATATTTGGAAACTAAATGACAAACTACTAAATATATGTGTCAAAGCAGAAGTCAAAAGAAGAATTAAGACATTTTGAACTAAGGGAAAAATGGAAGTACATATATCAAAAGTTGTGAGATATAGTTAAAGCAGTGCTTAGAAGGAAGTTTATAGCAAAAAAAAAAAAAGAAAAAGAAAAGAAAAAAGAAATAAATCAGTGATCTAAAATTCTACCTCCATAGCAAATTAGAATAAGAAGAACAAATTAAACCTAAAGGCTGACAGAAGAAAGGAAATCAAAGAAATTTTTAAAAAGTAAAACAATACAGAAAATCAATGATACCAAAAAATTGGTTCTCTGAGTAATTCAATAAGATTGATAAATCTTTAGCCAAACTAATTAAAATAAAGAGAAAAGAGTATGGAGGATGAGGAGTATGGGAGGAAACATCACTACAATTCTACTGCAATTAAAATGATAAAGAAATATTAAAAATTATATGTCAATAAATTTGATTTATGTGAAGAGGAAAAATTCTTTAAAAGACACAAATTATAATAAATAGATTTTTTAAAAAAAGAAACTACAGATCAATAAAAAAAACATAAACAATACAAAAATCTTTTAAAAAATTTTAGCAAATCAGTTGCAATAAATGTTTCTGAAGGATACTACATTATGACCTAGTAAAAACCACCCCAAAGTGACTGTGTGGCGTATGTAGGCGACTGATACCTGAGACACTTACCTAGTTTCCCATAGTCCAGGTGTGGCCTTCCATGCTTCTAAGAGAGTGTGGATAGACCTTAGATGGAGCCAGAGCCGTAGAGACTCTGTATTAGAAGATAGTAACACAGTGATGCATCCACAGCCAACAATCCAATGGGGCAATTTATATCCTACCATGTGTCAATTTATGATCAGATGACACTTGAAACCCAGGCAGCCCTGGTTCAAATCTTGGCTGTACAGCTAAATAGCTGTGTGACTTTGTGTGAGTTACTGAACCTACCTAAATTTAGTGTCTTTATCTCTAAAATAAGGGTAATAAAAATAAGGATTATTACCCTTATTTACAACTACAAGTACAAGTGAAGTACTCAGTCCTGCTAATATTAAATGAGGGAGAGAGAGAGAAAGTCTATAGTGCCTTTCCCTAAAAAGAACTGAATTTCATGATGTCAAGACAATGCAGTCAGATGGGGACTGGAAAAACAACTTATAACTTAATACTTTTCTGGATTTTTGTTTGTTTGCCAAAATAAATTGACATATAGATGTACTCTTTATCTTTTGCTATTCCCATGATTGTGCAAAACTAAGTGGGTCTCTCAACTCCCTGTGCCCCAAATTGCAAAAGGAAAAGGGACACAAGTCTAGCCAGTCATGTGTTAGAACCAGTCTCACATTGACTCATGAGAATCAGTTGTTAAATTTTTAGGAATTTTATGAACCACTAGTTAAACATTATTAAAAAATAAATTACATAAGCTTATAGTTAAATAAATCATATAACAAAGATAATAATACAAGAAAATTACAGAACAATACCCCTGATGAATATTAAAGCAAAATCTTAAAGTTCAACAGAATTCAATAGTACTTTGAAGGATTATCTACCATGACCAAGTGGGATTTATTCTTGAAATTCAGTGATGGTTCAACGTACAAAAATCAATCAATATAACATACTACATTCACAGAATGATGGAAAAAAAGTACACCATCATCTCAATTGATGCAGGAAAGGCTTTTGACAAAATTCAACACTTTGTCATGATAAAAAACACTCAATGAACTAGGAATAGAAGTATCTCAACATAATAAAGATCTATCTATAATGACAACACCACTAACATCATACTTAATGTGAAAGACTGGAAGCTTTTTCCTCTAATATCAGAAACAACACAAGGTTGCCTGCTTTCACTGTTTCTATTCAGAATAATACTGGAAGTCCTAGTCAGAGCAATTGGGGGGAAAAAAAAGAAATAATAGGCATGCAAAGTGGAAAGAAAATAATAAAATTATCTCTGCTCACAGATGGCAAGACCTTTTATGTAGAGAACTCTAAAGATTCCTCAAAAAACTTGTTGGAACAAATAAACCAATTTAGGAAAGTTGTAGGACACAAAACCAACACAAAAGTAGAAGTAGTGTTTTTTTATACACCAACAATGAGCAATCTGAAAAGCAAATTTTATTTTTATTTACTTATTTTAAAGATTTTATTTATTTATTCATCAGAGACACAGAGAGGGAGAGAGAGAGGCAGAGACAGGCAGAGGGAGAAGCAGGCTCCATGCAGGGAGCCTGATGTGGGACTCGATCCTGGGTCTCCAGGATGACACCCTGGGCTGAAGGTGGCGCTAAACCACTGAGCTACCCAGGCTGCCCAGGAAAGCAAATTTTAAAAATAATTCTATTTATAATAGTGTTATAAAGAATGAAATAGGAATAAATCTAACCCAGAAGGTGAAAGGGACGTATATACACTGAAAATTACAAAACACTGCTGGGAGACAATAAGAAATCACCAACAAATGGAAGAATAACCTGTGTTCACAGACTGGAAGACCTAATATTGTTAATATTATTATTGTTCAATCCAAAGTGAGCTATAGAATCAGTACAACCCTTCTCAAATTCCAAATGACAATTTTTGCAGAAAAGAAAAATCCATCCTAAAATTCCTATGGAATCTCAAGAGACCCTGAAGAGCCAAAACACTTGAAAAAGAACAAAGTTGGAGCTCTCACACTTCATGATTTCTAAAGTTATCACAGGGATGCCCGGGTGGCTCAGTGGTTAAGTGTCTGCCTCTGGCTCAGGTCGTGATCTCGGGGTCCCACATTGGGTTCCCCACAAGGAACCTGCTTCTCCTTCTGCCTATGTCTCTACCTCTCCCTCTCTTTGTCTCTCATGAATGAATAAATAAAATCTTTTAAAAAAATGTTATCACAAAGCTAGAGTAGTCAATGTAATACTGGCATAAGGACATAGAAATGAATGGAATAGAAGAGATATAAACCCTCACTTATATGGCCAAACGATCTTTGACAAGAGTGCCAAGACCATTCAATGGGGAAAGCACACTCTTTTCAACAAGGGGTGTTGGGACCTTATATCATGCACACAGATTGACTCAAAATGGATCAAAGACCTATATGTAAGACCTAGAAGTATAAAACTCTTCAAAGAAAACGTAAGGAGAAACCTTGATGACACTGGATTTAGTAATGATTTCTTGAATATGACACCAAAAGCATAGGGAACAAAAGTAAAAATAGATATATTGGACTACATCAAGATTAAAATCTTCTATGCATCAACGGATACCATCAACAGAGTGAGAGGGCAAGCTATAGAATGGGAAAAAATACTTGCAAATCGTATATCCGATAAGGGATTGATATCAAGAGTATATGCAGTACTCCTATATAACAAACAACAAAAAACAACCCAATCAAAAAAACAGGCAAATGACTTGAATAGAAGTTTCTCCAAAGAAATTAAACAAATAGCCACAAGCATATGAAAAGATGCTCAACATCACTAATCATTAGAAAAATATAAATCAAAATCACAAGGAGATAACCACCTCATACCCATTAGGGTAGTGACTATTTAAAAAAAAAAAGCAGAAAATAACAAATGTTGGTGAAGAAGTGGAGAACTTGGAGCCACTGTGCACTGTTGGCAGAAATATAAAATGGTGCAGCTGCTGTGGAAAACACGCAGCCCCTCAAAACATTGAAAATAGAATAATCATAATCCAGCAATCCCACTTTTTAAAAAATTCCAAAGCAGTTAACATACAGTGTCATATGAGTTTCAGGTGTACAAAATACTGATTCAAACACTTCCATATATTACTCAGTGCTCATCTAGGTAAGTGTACTCTTGATCCCCTTCACCTATTTTCCCCCACCTGCTTCCCCTCTGGTAACCATCAGTTTGTTCTCTACACTTATATCTGTTTGTCTCTCTTTTCCCTTTGTTCACTTGTTTTGTTTCTTAAATTCCACATATGAGTGAAATCATATGGTATTTGTCTTTCTCTAACTTATTTCACTTAGCATTAGTCTCTAGATCCATCCATGTTGCAAATGGCGATTTAATTCTTTTTTGTGGCTAAATAATATTCTTATATATATACATATATACATATATTTTATATATATATTATATATATACCATATCTTCTGGTATAAAATATAAAATATATTACATATATATTATATATATTATATATGTATACCATATCTTCTCCATCTATTCATCTATTGATGGACACTTGGGTTGCTTCCGTAATTGGGCTATTGCAAATTATGCTGCAATAAACATAGGGGTGCATATATCCCTTTTAATTACTGTTTTCATATTTTTCGGGTAAATATCCAGAAGTGCAAATACTGGATTATAGCTTAGTTCTAGTTTTAAGTTTTTGAGGAACCTCCGCACTGTCTTCCACAGTGGCTACACCAGTTTGCATTCCTGCCATCAGTGCAACAGTTTCCCTTTCTCCATATCCTCGCCAACACTTCTAATTTCTTGAGTTTTTGCTTTTAGCCATTCTGACAGGTGGGAGATGATATCTCATTGTAGTTTTTATTTTCATTTCCCTGATGCTCAGTGATGTTGAGTGTTTTTTAATGTGTCTATTGGCCATTTGTAGGTCTTTGGACAAATGTCTGCTCATGTCTTCTGCCCATTTTTAATTAGATTGTTTTATGGGTGTTTAGTTTACATTTAGTTACAGTTCTTTATATATTTTGGATACTAACCCTTTATCAGATACATCATTTGCAAATATCTTCTCCCATTCTATAGGTGGCTTTTTAATTTTGTTGATTATTTCCCTCACTGTACACAAATTTTTTATTTTGATGAATCCCAGTAGTTGATTTTTGCTTTTCTTTCCCTTGCCTCAGAAGACATATCTAAAAAACATGTTGCTAAGGTCTATGTCAGAGAAATTACTGCCTGTGCTCTCTCCCAGGATTTTTATGATTACAGGTCTCACATTTAGGTCTTTCATCCATTTAGAACTTATTTTTGTGTATGGTGTAAAAAAGTGGTCCAATTTCATTATTTTGCATGTAGCTGTCCAGTTTTCCCAACACCATTTGTTGAAGAGACTCTCTTTTCCATTGCACTTTCTTTCCTCCTTTGTTGAAGATTAACTGACCATATAATTGTGGGTTTATTTCTGGGGTTTCTATTCTGTTTTATTGATCTATCTGTCTGTTTTGTGCAAGTACCATACAGTTTTGATTATGTAAGTTTTATAATATAACTTGTTTTGTTGTTGTTGTTTTCCAAGATGCTTTGGCTATTCAAGGTCTTTTGTGCTTTCAAACAAATTTTAGGATTGTTTGTTCTGTGAAAAATGCTGTTAGTATTTTAATCAGAATTATTAAATCTATAAATTGCTTTGGGTAGTATAGACATTTTAACAATATTTGTTTTTCCAATCTATGAGCATGGAATGTCTTTCCATTTCTGTGTCATTGTCAATTTCTTTCATCAATGTTTTATAGTTTTCAGAGTATAGGTCTTTCACCTCCTTGATTAAGTTTATTCCTAGGTATCTTATGTTTTTGGTGCAATTGTAAATGGGATTATTTTAAAATTTCTCTTTCTGCTGCTTCATTGTCAGTGTATAGAAATGCAACGGATTTCTTTTTTCTTTTTCTTCTTTTTTTTTTTGCAATGGATTTCTGTACATTGATTTTGTATCCTGCGACTTTACTAAGTTTATTTATCAGTTCTGGTAGTCTTTTGGTGGAGTCTTTACGGTTTTCTCTATATAGAGAAACAGTCATACGCAAATAGTTTTATTCTTATCAATTTGGATGCCTTTTAATTTTCCATGTTTTCTGATTGCTGTGGCTAGAACTTCCCAGTACTATGTTGAATAAAAATGGTGAGAGGAAGCATCCTTGTCTTGCTCCTGACTTTAGGGGAAAAGCTCTCAATTTTTCCCCATCGAGAATGGTATTAGCTGTTGGTTTTTCATATAAGGCCATTAATATGTTGCGGTATATTCCTTTTAGACATATCCTGTTGAGGTTTTCTTTTTGTCATGAATAGATGTTGTACTTTATCAAATGCTTTTCCTGCATTTATTGAAATGATCATATAGTTTTTATCCTTTCTCTTACTGATATGATGTATCACACTGATTGATTTGTGAATGTTGAAATCATCCTTACGTCCCAGGAATAAATCCCACTTGATCGTGGTGAATTATGTCTTTAAAGTATTGTTGGATTCAGCTTGCTGGTTTTTTGGGGATTTTGGTCATCAGGGATATTGGCCTTAGCTCCCTTTTATAGTGGTGTTTTTTTTTTTTAATCTATTTTCAGTATATGGATAATGTTGACCTCATAGAATGAATTAAGAAAATTTTCTTCCTCTTCTATCTTGGAATAATTTGAGAAGAATATGTGTTAGCTCTTCTTTAATTATTTGGTAGAACTTGCCTGTGATGCTGTCTCATCCTGGGCTTTTGTTTCTTGGGATTTTTCTGATTACTGGTTCAATTTTTTTTTTTTTTTTTTTTTGCTGGTTATCAGTCTGTTCAAATTTTCTTTCTTCCTGCTTCAGTTTTAGTAGGTTATATGTTCTTAGGAATTTACCCTTCTCTTCTAGGTTGTCCAGTTTGTTGGCATATGCTTTCTTTTTTATAATATTTTCTTACAATCATTTGTATTTCTGTGGTATCAGTTGTTCGTTTAATAAACAAACAAAACAGAAAATAAAAAATGTTGGTAAGGAAGTAGAGAAATTGGAACCCTTGTGCACTGTTGGCAGAAATGTAAAAGTGATGTAGCTGCTATGGAAAACAGTATGGCAGTTCCTTAAAAAAAAAAAATGGAATTACCATAAAATCCAGCAGTCGCACTTCTGGTTATATACATATGTGTAAAGCAGTATCTCAAAGAGTTATTTATAAGCCATATTCATAGCAGCATTAACGATAGCCAATGGGTAGAAGCAACCCAAGTGTTCATCAACAGATGAACAGATAAAGAAAATGTGTTATGTACATACTTTGGTGTAATTCAGTCTTTAAAAAGAAGGAGATTCTGCCACATGCTGCAGCATGGATGAATCTGGAAGACAGTAAGCTACGTGAAATAAACCAGCCACAGAAAGACAGATACCATGTGATCCCACTGACATAGGTCTCTGAAGTAGTCAAATTCATAGAAACAGAAAGTAGAATGGTGGTTGTCAGGGGCTGAGGGAGGTAGAAATGAGGAGTTGTTTTGAGTATAGAAATTGAGTTTTACAAGGTGAAAAAGTTCTGTGATGGATTGCACAACAGTGTGAATATGCTTAATGCTACGGAACCACACATTTTAAAATAGTTAAGATGGTGAATTTTATGTCATGTGTGTTTTACCACCATTAAAAGATGTCAAGAACAAGGATGATAAACACTCAAATCCCATGGCTTCCTAGTCACTTTACTATTTTTACTCTAATTATTGTGCTCTTGGAGTCACATCTATTATATTTATGTGATCAACATGGTCTATACAGGTGGGCTTCTGCACATCTCTTCCCAGCTTGGCATGTAGTAAGATCACACTGATAGCTTGACGTTAGCCATGATGAAAGTATTTATCCCCACAGAAATAGGTAAATGTTAAACAGTTAGTTGTTTGGAGTGCTGGTGTTAAACATTTACCAGCACACCACTAGATCTAGCATAGATGTAGGTTTGGGCCTTCTCTGCCACTGAAAAAGACCCTAATCACTGGCACTGGGGTGCCCTTCTTTTGTAAGCCCCCTTGAAGGCGCTAGGGGTTGACGAGGGTGGATGTTGAGATCACATGTAGAGAGTGATTTTTGTTCCCTGGCCTTAGGGAGAAAGAATGTAAATAAAATCATTAGGACTTGATGGGGAAAGTGTGTCAAACCCGCAATTCTGTCTTTGAACCTCTATACAACTCCTGCATTACTGACAACTATCTTTCCACCCAGCACTGCTCAATCCCTCAGGCAGAAGTCCCTGGGCCCAGTTCAACCTTGCACACCCCACATCTCCATGGAAATAATCTCTTTAACTATTATCAATAGAGCAATGTCCCCAAATCAGAGGCTCTGGCATCAAGCCTACTGTGTTCAGAGGTGAAAAGATCCAGATCTCTGAGGCCATCGGTAGTAAAAGTCTGGCTCATAAAATGGCCTGTGAGTCTTCCTTCAAACACTTGCTAATTGCTTGCCAATTTGGGAATTTGGAGTAGCATATTGAGCGCTAGGAGGAAGTCACTGGTGCCCCCTTGTGGCAGACTTGAAGGAGACATGAGCCCAGAACAGCCCAGAAAACCGGGAAAACCAAAGGGCATGTCAGGTGACAAGACAAAGTGCAAAACAGGATGCGGCCATTGAGCTTCCTCTTTTGTTATGAAAGGAAGTAGGGATAAGAAAGCAAGTCTCTACTCTCTCCAAAAACGGTATTATATCATGTAATGCTTTAAAAAATAAAGAAATAGCTTGTCCTTATAGAAGGAGAGATCATACAGCAAGTGTTAACTGAAGCAGTGCCAGCCACTCTTGAGCATGGTTTCTTAAAATCTGGTACCCCAACTGCCTGCCTCGGAGTCACCCAGCATGGTGCATCAAAAGACATACTCCCAAACAGTAGCCAAACCTTACAGATTTTGTTTCCCTGGGAGTCAACATGTAAAAGTCCCCTGGGTGGTTCTTATGAACATTAATATTTGAAAATCAGTTGAATTCAAAGATGAGTAAGGAATTCAGGTGGGTTTTCATTGTCGTTATAGCCATCTGTCACCGAAAGTCTCTCATGTAATCTGTCCCATATCGAAGGTGATTGAAGAGACAAGACAGTGAACTATGACATGTGACCCTAAATGGATCCTGGTCCGGAAAGAAGGCACTAGTGAGCCAACTAAGGAAATTTGGAAAATGTCTGAAGATTGGTTAATAGTGTTGTTTCAATGTCAATTTTCTGTTTTAATAATTGTACTAGGATTATTTATATAAGATATTAACATTTGGGAATGTTAGATACAGAGTCTCTGGTAATTCTTTGTACTGCTTTCATTTTAGTTTTTTGCAAGGACAACATTATTTCAAAATTTTAAGTTACAAATTTAAAAGGAAACTTGGGTCTTCCAGTTGATAAGCCTGTATATCCTTGCTGCCCCAAGTGTGGCCCATGGACCAGCAGCATCTGCAGCACATGGGACATTGTCAGCCATGTAGGTTCTTGGCAACCCCCAAGGAGCACTGAACCAGCACCTGCAGTTCAATAAGATTCCCAGGTAATTCATATGCTCATTCAAGTCTGAGAAACACCAACATTTATACATATTACCCCATCAAATCTTCCAACTACTCTACAATTCAGATGGTACTATCCCCATTTTACTGATACAGAGGCTGAAACTCACAGAATTGTCACTGGCCCTATGTCCCTTGAGCAAATAAATTCTATTTGCCAGATTTGAAACCATGTCTATCTAACACCAAAGCCCATTTCCTTAAGGTGCTACCTGCCATCTGGTTGCAGATATTAAACTCACTATTTAGTGCAAGACTAGGACTCAGCTCTTTCACATCCTATCTTCTGGCTTCCATTGTGAAGGCAGATTTAACTGAGAGAGCTCTGCACTGTGAAACCCGGGTCACAGCTCTGGTCACTCTTTGCTAGTTTGTGGTTTGGAACTTTAGGAGCTCCCTGGATGAAATCCGAAACTGGCCCCCATAGACGGAGGGCAAGGAGAGACTGAAAAGGCAGACCACTCCTGATCAGTAGGTGGCAGTTTTCATGAGTAAGGGAACTTACCAGTGGGGTTTGCTTGGGTAGCTGCAAAATGAGTACATTTTTGCACCCACCTGTCAGAATCTGAAAAGTCTATATAGAGGCCTTAACTCGTTTCAATCATGCATTTGGTCCAGATGGTCTAAACATGTTACCATCAAGGCTGTGTCCTTGAAGCAGATGCTAGGATGCGAATAGCAGGCTGAACATATGTTCCAAGGACGAGGGAGGGGGCAAGGAGCCTCTGGTAGCCCGCCTCCAGCTCTCGGGTCCATGGGAGGTCATGGCCTCTCAGTGACCTCCTCTAACACACTTCCACAGTGCTCTGCAGCTCACTGAGGTTGCCCAACCCCTCGTGAAGTTAGGATGCTCACATGTAGAGTGAATGGGTGAGACAGACCCTCTGTATGGTCCCTTCCAGCTCCAGTATCCAATTAACTTTCTGTCACCTTTATCCAGGTCCCACGGCTAGGTGGAGTGGTGGGGTATATGCCTTCATCTAACCCTGCCAAGGTTCCCACAAAGTAAGTGACCTCTCTTGCTCCCCCTTATCCACATGACCACCACCATATCCAAATGCTGCAAGCCCCTCTCTTTCTAGGCTCCCGGCCCTCATCTCAGGTCAATGGGATTACGCTCTCAAAGAGAAGATTGGCTTGTTAAGACTCGAGTTGACAAATCCACTTTGTAGTGTTAGCTGAAACAGCCCACAGAGGAGACTTCTAGGACATATGCACGTACCCCACCTGAGCACAAAGTGACCCTCACATGGTGACACAGACGTGATTGCAGACTGGTGAGAGAGAGACACTGCCCAGTACCCATTAGGGCTCATCACACATGTCTCTCTACTCAGAGCCACCCCTTTGGGGAAAAGCTGACAAGTTATTAACTCTACTGCATAGATGGGGAAGGAAGAAAGTGGTGAGGGCCCCACTGAGGCCTGACAACACATAAGGCAGCTACCCAGAGACAGGTGCAGTGAAGGTCTGAGCCTCATGTCAGGTAGCAGTCTACCCCTCAGAAAGCTAATCTGCAAGGGTTGTCTTCCTCTGATTCCCCTTCTTATTTTAACCCCATCGTGTGCACATGTGTGTGTGTGCATGTGTGAGACAGAGAGGCTGAGATTGAGAAAATGGAATACGACAAAGAAACATCCTTAAAAATTCATTCAAATTGAGTGTGTGGTGTCAAAGCCACCTCGAAACCCTCCAGCACGGACAGTCTTGCTTCTCTCCCCCGCCCCCATCATATGCCCCCTGAGAGGCCTCACACTCTTAGAGGTGGTTCCCAAAGGAGGGAGTTTTGAGGGGTGGGGGAGACTGAATCATCAGAATAGCTTCTTAAACCACTCTCTCTCTCTCTTTTTTTAAAGAACTGCAGCAATGGTTCTCAAGCTGGTTTGCCTGAGACTCATATGGGGTAATTTTCACAGGTCTTGGGTGGGACCCAGGAATACACATTTTTAATAAGTATTCCCAGGCAATTTTGCTGAGGAAGGTCTAAAAACCACCCTCGGAGATGCCGGGCTTGATAACAATGCTTCTCAAACTTTAATGAACACTCCTAGAAATGTTGCTAAAGTGCAGGTTCTTTTTTTTTTTTTAAGATTTTATTTATTTATTCATGAGACACAGAGAGAAAGAGGCACAGGCAGAGGAAGAAGCAGGCTCCCTGTGGGGCACCTGATGCCAGACTCCATCCCAGGGTCATGACCTGAGCCAAAGGCAGACACTCAACCACTGAGCCACCCAGGCGTCCCTAAAGTGCAGGTTCTGATTCGGTAGCATTGGGCAGGGTTGAAGATCCTGCACTTCTAACAATAACTCAGAGAATATGCTAACATTGCTGGTCTGAGAACCAGCTCAGAGTAGCAGGACTCCCTAGTTTGAAGGTTTTTTAATCGATTGCACACTCTGATTTGGATGTTCTTCAGTAATATGTGCTTTGCTCTGTTATAAGATTCCTGAGTTATCAGAGTTACAACTTGATCCAGGAAAGATAGGATAGTAATTTTGTGTATTCTCCTCCCTGCTAAAAAATATTGTGTGATGCTTGAGCTCAGATAAAATTGTGTTAGACAACCTAACATAACTCAATCTTGCCAGTCAGCTAAGAATTAGTCTATTTTTGAAAACCACATAAAATTCAATAGAAAGTCTGCTAGGACCAGGTGTTTTCCGGTCTTTGGAGACAAAACTGCTAATTCAGGCCCCAGCTGCAAACATTTTCTTCTCGGGAAAAAGACTTTTAAATTCAGTGACAGCAGAGCTCTAGAGCTCATTTGGAACGAACTTAAAATGTTCTTCAGTCTGTCGTCTGCTGAGCTATGTGATTCCCAAGGCCCTGGAAGAAGGCCATCTTCACTGCCCCCATGGAGAGGTGATGGGAAAGGCAGCACTTGGCAAGAATGATCATGCACAATCGGGGTTTCAGAAAGGCCAGAAGGTGTCCCTTACATTCTTTGTTGTTTTGGGAGTTTTTCCTCCAATTAAAAAAAAAAAAGGATCCGGGGTGTCTGGGTGGCTTGGTCGGTTAAGCATCTGCCCTTGGCTCAGGTCATGATCCTGGGGTCCTGGGATCAAGCCCCACATCGGGCTCCCTGCTCAGTGGGGATTCTGTGTCTCCCTCTCCCTCCACCCCTCTGCTTGTGTGCCACCATCCATCTCTAGAACTTTATCATCCTACACTAAAACTTGGTACCAAATTCATTTGCCCTTTCTCTACCCCGTGTTAGAAGGTAGAGGAGGGCTCAGACCCAACAGTCAGAGCAATTATGAACTTCGGAGTAAGCGGTGGCCCACGATAAAAAGGTGTTTCCTGATGTGACAGGAGGGAGCATCTGCAATGTGGGACCAGAGGTGATAAGATAAATGGTTTATGGGCAACAGAGATGGCAAATCTTCACTTAGCAAGAACATGGTAGCAGTTTGGTCCCCGTGAGCCAATACTACCCCTGGCTTAGGTATTTTCTATGGAAGATGATACCATGTAGTTTGTCCCCTAGTATTCTCAGAAGATGTGCCTATGTTGGGCATAGGCATTTCGGTGGCACCCATACTGACAACTCCACCCCAGTGCCAAGCATCAGAAGTTCAGAAACAGTTATGTGTGTGTGTGTGTGTGTCTGTCTGTCTGTCTCTGCGTGTGTGTGCCCTGGGCCCTGACTGATACTGAACAAGGGGTTAATACCAGACATCAGCCCTTGGCCCCAGGGGATTAGGACACCAGGCCATGTGGAGGGGTCACTCCAGGTGAATTTCCAGTGAACTGTAGTCTATCCTGGTAATTGCAAAGTGAGTACCCCTCTGGTGGATAGGCCCCAAGCCTCCTGAAGGTACCTGTGACCATAGGAAGCCAGCTGAGGGGGTGGTTAGATGTTTGCATGATGTCTGTTCTGCCCTTCGTGAATGTTAAACACTTGAATTGCGTCTGTTAGTCTTAGAGACCATCCTTTGAGGGAGCTGTCTGGTGGGTCTTTAACGTGTTTTTTATTAGTCGATTGGTCCAATCCATCAGCAGTGGGACTGTATGGCAGGTGGAAAGTCCATAACATATCCCAGGCCTTTGCCTATACTTGGACATCATGGCTGGTAGACCGTACCCCTCAATCACTCACTGAGTCGGCCTTGGTACATACCCTCTCATTTTGCTAATCCCTTTGTCTGTGCAGCCCAATTGGCTCTTTTTACAGGCAAAGTCTCACGTAAGTCCTGTGGAAATGTCACACAGGTCAGCGTATACTTGTGTCCTTTTGATACCAGATGATACCTAAATCGTCTGTTTGTAGTGAGAAACAAGGCATAGACCACCCAATATGGCCCTGATACAACACAACAGCCACTGCCTGCAGTGGCACCTGGGACAATCCTTGTCAGCAGCTTGCAGATTTTAAAGGAAAATGTAATCTTTTTACTATTTCCCAAGTAGTGCTGGGATCTCAGTGTCCGGATTCACGGTGGACCCGTTCTGCTACATCAGATGGAATCAGCATTTCCTCCATCAGCAGGGCTCAGGCTCAGGCTAGCTGGTCTGCCTCCAGCTGCCTGGTGGTGTGGATGGGGAGTGAGTGGACAGGCCATATTTGGGTAACCGCATCAGGTTTAGTGCATATTCCCAAATATCTTCTCATAGCTCTGCTCCCTGCAGGGGTCTGTTTAATACAGCCCCGCCTCCTTTGTGCCACTGGGGCCTCCACCGTGTTAACCCTTCCCACACTGCCCAGCTGCCAGTGGTCAAGTGGATGGGCACAGGTTCACACATCGACACGACCCCTACTGCTTTCAATTCTGCTCACTACTTTTGATTACTTGTTCCAAGCAAAGTACATCAGAATCCAGTCAGTGGGGTGCCTGTGTGGCTCAGTCAGTTAAGCATCTGCCTTTGGCTCAGGTCATGATCTCAGGGTCCTGGGATCGATGCCCTCACTGGGCTCCCTGCTCGGGGGGAGTCTGCTTCTCCCTCTGCACCTCCCCCTTGCTCATGATCTCCTTCTCTCTCAAATAAATAAAATCTTTAAAAAAATAATCCAATCAGTGACAGAGGAATGCCAACTAGGAGGGCTTCCTGGCACTACCATCAGTGCCGCATGTCCCTTGGAGGCCAGCCTACCCCTTCCTGTCCTTGGGGGGAGGAGGCATACTGTTGGCCTGTGCAGCCAATGAGACAACAGGCTGGTATCCTAAGGGCTCCTCTGCTGTAGATAAATGTGCCATTTCTGTACGGGCACAGGCTGCCTTAGGTCTGCTGAACCTGTCCTCACCCACCCTCCTACTGGCAGGTAGGTTCATATCCTCACGGGCAGGTCAGAAGCCAGTCCTTCCTTCTGTTGCAGTACAGGATATACAATCACTAGTTACTTCTTGACAGGACTATACCTGGTTTCTCTTCCCTTCCATAATTGAGGCCAGAATCCTAACGGGATTCCTTTCCCATTTTGTCAGTGCTGCAAGCCCCAGCTTAACCCTCTGGATATGAACTCACATCTAACTCACAACTCACCCCTGACCTCAATACCCCCATGGCCTGTATTTGTTTTACTACCACTTCTGCCTTTAAGAAAGCCTCTTTCTGGCTAACACCCCAATCCCACCGGCTTCCCTTCTTAACCAAGGTGCATGAAGGTCTTAATATCTGCTCTAGTTGGGGAATAAAAGGTCTCCAGTAACACAATAAACCAACGAAAGCCTGTAATTCCTTTACCACTGTAGGGGTTGGGAAAGCCTGTATCTCATCATTGACCGCCTCTGGCATCACTTTTGTCTTACTAACCAAATGACACCAAGGACCTTAACTGATTGACCCAGCCCACGGATCTTGTCAGGATTTACCTCCCATCTTCATGACTTTATGTCATTACAAGTATGCCTGTAATGACACACCTACTTGAGACAAGGTGGATAAATCATCACAAGTTAACATTATATCATCTACATAATGATAAAGCACCATCTTCTCTGGCAAGATCCATTTTTCTAAATCTCTGGCTACCAACCTGTAACCAATTGTGGGACTATGGAGATACCTTAGGGGCAATGCCTAGAAGGTCCATGTCTCCTGTTCCACATGAAGGCAATTGGTCTTTGGATCCAAGTCCTAATGGAATGTTGACAAAGGTTACATAGGTCCGGTACATGATGATATGTCTTAATGGGTGCCATGATTTTCTTCTAACAAGGCTATATAAGGCATCTCTGCATGGATGGGCAGAGTAACTTTATTAAGTTCCCTATAATCTATTGTCATTCACCAGGTCCCATTAGATTTCTTTATAGGCCAAACTAGACTAATGAATGGGCTTTGAGCAGGTCTGATTACCTCTGCTTTTTCTAATTCTTTAACGATGGCCATAATTTCATCATGCCCCCCCCCCCCACCCCGCCGGCCACCTGATAGCTTGTATTGTTCTATGTTTACTACTCTCTGGGAACAGGCTGCTGTATAGGTCCCCATTTTCCGTGACCCATGAGGACATGTTTCATTACTTGGTTACACCACCCAAATTTACCTGTCATGGTAGGTAGATTCAGATCTATGTGCAAAAGATACTCAGGAATAGATGAAATATGAACTAGAAACTAGCTGGGATGAAGTCTGCTGATGTGTAGGAGAGAGACAAGTTTGTCTAACAATGATAATTTGTCCCCCATAAGCATCAAAAGCCTTTATTTCTCCCTGAAATTTTGAAGGTTTTTTTTAATAAATTTATTTTTTATTGGTGTTCAATTTACCAACATACAGAGTAACACCCAGTGCTCATCCCGTCAAGTGCCCCTCTCAGTGCCCGTCACCCACTCACCCCCACCCCCCGCCCTCCTCCCCTTCCACCACCCCTAGTTCGTTTCCCAGAATTAGGAGTCTTTATGTTCTGTCTCCCTTTCTGATATTTCCCACACATTTCTTCTCCCTTCCCTTATATTCCCTTTCACTATTATTTATATTCTGAAGGGTTTCCATGACAAGTGTGCATTCAGCTCCCCTGTCTATTAGAGATAATATAGTCTGTTAGTGCAAGACCAGTAAATGGTTAACTCAACATGAAGGCTCCCATCACCTCCTATTGCAGGCCTCAGAGGGCAATGCAGGCCTGACACCTAGTCTCTAGGGCTAGGGGATGTCCAGCCCTGAAATCCCTCCATCAATGGAAGGGCACAGGGTGACATATCTGGCTTTTTAAGCCTTCCTTCAAAAGACATTTATTTCCTCACAATTCTGGAGGCTGGAAGTCCAAGATCAGGGTGCCAAGATGGGTTAGGTGACAGCTCTTTTCCTGTTTTGCAGATGGCCACCTTTTCACCTGTCTTCACATGACAGGTAGGGAGGAAAGGAGGAGGAGAAAGAGTGAGTGAGAGAGAGGGTGGAAGACTGAGGGAAAGCCAACCCCTCTGGTATCTCTTCTTATAAGGACACAAGGTTTTGGTTTTGGGTTTTTTTTAATACATTTTCTTTTTTTTTTTTTTTTTTAAAGATTTTATTTATTTATTTATTTATGAGACCCCCCCCCCCCCACACACACACACACACAGAGGCAGAGACAAACAGGCAGGGAGAGAAGCAGGCTCCATGCAGAAAGCCCGATGTGGAACTTGATCCCCAGGCCCAGGGATCCTGCCCTGAGCCAAAGGCAGATGCTTAACTACTGAGCCACCCAGACGTCCCATTTTTTTTTTAGTTTTTATTTAAATTCCAGTTAGTTAACATACAGTATGATATTGGTTTCAGGTGTACAATGATTCAGCACTTCCATACAATGCCCAGTGTTCATCATGACCCTAGTTTTCTTTCTTTCTTCTTTCTTCTTTCTTTCTTTCTTTCTTTCTTTCTTTCTTTCTTTCTTTTCTTTCTTTCTTTTTTTTTTAAGATTTCATTGCTAAGTAATCTCCACACCCAACGTGGGGCTCAAACTTACAACCCCGAGATGGAGAGTCGCATGCTCCACCAACTGAGCCAGCCAGGCTCCCCCACGCCCCTAGTTTTACTGTGTCAGAGCCTTACTCTTATGACCTCTTTATTTTATTTTTTTTTATTTTTTATTTTTTATTTATTTATGATAGTCACACACACAGAGAGAGAGGCAGAGACATAGGCAGAGGGAGAAGCAGGCTCCATGCACCGGGAGCGTGATGTGGGATTCGATCCCGGGTCTCCAGGATCGCGCCCTGGGCCAAAGGCAGGCGCCAAACCACTGCGCCACCCAGGGATCCCTCTTATGACCTCTTTTAACCTTAATTACCTTCATAAAAGCTCTATCACCAAACATTGGGAGTTGAGGCTTCAACATGTGAATTGTAGGAGGACACCATTCAGTCTATAACATCAGACCATATTTGCCCTTTTGTATCCGGCTTATTTTGCTTAGTATAACATCCTCAAGATTCATCCATGTTATAGCATGTATCAGAATTTCATTCCTTTTTAAGTTCAAATAACATCCCATTGTATGTATATAATACATTTTGTTTATTCATCTGTTGATGAACATTTGGGTTTGTACCATTTTTGGCTACTGTGAATAATGCTATTATGAACATTGGCATAAAGGTATCTGAATCTCTGCTTTCAATTCTGTTACGTATATATCTGGGAATGGAATTGTTAGATTAAATGGAAATTTCTATGTTTAATCTTTTGAGGAACTGTCATATGTCCTTTAGACTCTTGAGCTATGGCACATGTTAACATGTGCTACCAAGGCCCCACCATAACTCCTCAACCCAGGGATAACTCTGGCAGTATTTTAAAGGAAGAATTTTATCATTTTCACTCTGAAATGTACTTAGCATCTCTAGTCCTTGCTCTGTACTGCCCACTGAGTGGCACTTCAGCACCTCAGATATGCCCAGGATGCACCCTTCCCCTTTCCCTCCAAGGGAAGCTAAACAGGCTCAATAAAGAGAAATCAGACTCCTAAAAGCAACCAAGGCCACAACATGGCATAAGACTTCAAAAATGCCAAAGGACAGTCAATGAATTCTCTCAGAAAATTTTTCCTTCCTCACTATGTCTCAAAATTGGAAACTCACAAGGAGTGTGACCCAACGATCACTTCTTGAACTTACAAGCATACTGTGCAAGGCTATTCATTGTTAAACATGTCAGCCTTTCCCTTATGACTTCTGGAATTTATCTTTCTGAAAAGAGGCTTTCCATCCTCAAGATTACACATTTTTCTCCAATATTTTTTCTAATACTTTCATGCTTTTTTACCAGCTCTTCTGGAATTCAAGTTTCATGTTCAATATTAGGGATTTGTTTGTTTTCAAATCGATAGCCAAATGTCCCCCAAACAATGTATTGAATGAACCATATTTTCCTCACTGACTTAAACTACTCTTTTTTCACAAACCTAATTCCCTCATGTATCTGGATATAAAATGTGAAAAAGTGAAGAAGAACCCTGTCAGCTTTGAGTGGTGGTATCAATATAAATTCATAATTCTGTGTATATGTGTATGTGTTTGTGTTCATTTCCTGTCCACAGACATGGTCTTAAAACAACAAGATTACAGAAGCATCTGGGTGGTTCACTGCTTGAGCGTCTGCCTTCAGCTCAGGGAGTGATCCCGGGGTCCTGGGATCAAGTCTCACGTTGGGCTCCCCAGAGGCAGCCTGCTTCTCCCTCTGCCTATGACTCTGCCCCTCTCTGTGTGTCTCTTATGAATAAATAAAATCTTTTTAAAAATCAACATTACAGAATGTGGAACATATCTAATGTCTATTTCTTGGTTTCTAAATACCATTGCCCATTAAAAAGAATTTAGGATCCTTGGAGAAATTAAGAATCTTCTCACTTGCTCCAGATCCTGAGGCAGGGAAAGTCCAAGGTAAGCATGAAACATCAATGTCTTACTCCCAAAAGAAGAAAGGACTCAAAGAGTAATAAGGTAATGTCAAAAGGGCATAAAATCAGTTTGAAGGAGATCCTACAAGCGAAGTCTGAGACAATTTGAGAAGGAAGGAAGAAAGGGAAGGGAATAAAGAAGAAAGAAAAATTAGTTATGGATTATAACTTACTGAACTTTAAAAATCCATGAGTCCTTAGTGATAGTAACAAAAACAGATACAGAAGATGGGGAAAGCAGAGCTTTTCTTTACTGAATACCGGCTAATAAATACAGGAAGAATGATAAAATAGAAAATCATCGTTTTGTGACTCTCAGTGTAATATCAATGGATGCTAAAACCATCAAGTAAAAAAGCTTAGAAACAAGATTCACATGACTTGAAAGATTTACCCCATAAATTACATATTAATATGAAAGAAAAGTCTGTCTTATAGTAGATTGTTTAGATATAGTCTAATTCCCCTCCTTGTATTCAATTCTATCAACCAGGTGACTTCCTTTGGCTAAAGGACAATAGCCAAGAACACAAAAAGTTTGTGAATTGGGAATTACTTTCCTGCTGCTGGTATTATTTCCACTACCATAGAAACAAGCTTGGGCTAGTTTGATGGAAGATGAGAGACTGTGTGAATGAAGACCACAGACATTCCAATTATCCAAGCCAACCCAGACATACAACTAAGCCCAGATGAGAATAGCCAAGTTTGGCCCAGACCTGGAAGCCCCTTCAGTTACAGTTGCTGACCTGCAGAATTGTGAGCTAAGTAAAATGGTTGTTTCTTGAAAGCACTAAGTTTTGGGGTGTTTGTTATGCAGCAAGGAATGATAACTACATTAGCAGGTACCAGGAGTGGTGTGCCATCACAACAAAAATTTAAAGTCTATAGCCTTGAGACTGGGCAGTGGGCAGAGGCTAAAAACGTAGTGAAGAAACTCCTAGTGGAGTTAAAAATGATGAGCAAACAGTTAAGGGAAGCTAGAGAAGCAACAAGAAAACTGCTATATATCAGCAAGAAAAATGGGGACCTGTGTTAGGCAGCAGCTCTGCAAGCAGCCAGAGTGCCTCCTACACTAACTTGAAAGGTAGAGAAAATCAATAACAGCAAGCTAAGTTGTGTTTAGAAGCACAGTTTAGAGGAAATATAGAGGGGTTAGTGCTTGCTAGGTTGGAAAGTGAAAATATCACTACATCTGACAAAGATTTGCAAGAAAGAGTTAATGCCTTGAGTGTAAAGCACAAACCAAAAGTGTGGCTTTAAAGACCCTTTGTTAAGACCTCAAGAAAATTTAAAATGATGCCTAGTAGATCATCTCAGCTTGATAAAAGGAATAGTCAGGCCTTTTATGAATATAAAATTGTGTCTTATTGTGACCTCAATCAATATATACAGATAAGTATATTTCCGTCTGTGCTTTAGCTACTCATAAATTCCTTTCATCCCTTATCACTTTAGAGAGGGGAATGTCCCTCTAGGGGACATGAGCTGGTGGGTTCTCTGGTCCTACATGCTGGATCCATTCTAGTATAACCAGTTTTCTAAACTTTCTAAACTCTTCCTAATATATTGGCAGAGAAGTTTTGGCAATTTCACTTTATTGATTGCGGGCCATCATGACCTCCAAGTATCAAGGAGCCATTCTCACAGTGTGTTAGCTATGCTTGCCAGAATGGCAAATCATCAGTCATGGGACAGTCATCTGATGTAAACGCCCATATCGATAAGCTCTTCCCATCAAGATTTATATTCTATTCCCTGCCCTGTCAAATAATACCTCTCATACTCACTCCCAGACTCTCTCTCCTGGTTCCTGCCAAGTCCTGCAGGTTCGGGAATGGAGGAAATAATCCATTTTCTCTCATTGTGAGGACAGTGCTTTCCTGTTCAGATATTCTGAGACTGAAACCTAGTTCTTTGTCTAGATGAAGGAGGATAAACAAAGGCAGGTTTGAGAAGGATATGTATCATCTTGCAATACACCTGCTTCAGATGAGAACTTTGCATGATCTATAGGTAGCAGGAGTCTGCTCTTCTCTAGCAAGAGAAAGGATCTGCTTCTGTTAGCCAGAATGTTGAAGAGACTCAAGTATTTTAACTGTTTTGACTGCAAATGTACCCATCCCACATCTCTGGATCCTCATTTTAGCCAAGGAGACTTTCTGGAGCTATAAATTTACTTTCCAAAGTAATTCTGCTACACTGTCAATTTTGGACCTGATTTTTAATATAATCTTTAGTTGCCAGAGGGAAAAACGAACATACTATGGTCAGAACAACAAAAATGAGAAGGACAGCAGAATTCTCATCCAAAATCTATGCAGATAAGACGATAATAGGGCAACATTAAAAAATATTTTTAAAAATGCAGACCTACAGAGAAAGACAAATGCCATATGATTTCATCCATATGTGGAATTTAAGAAACAAAACAGATGAACATGGGGATGGCAGGAGTGTGTGTGGGGGGGAAGAGAGGCAAGCCAAAAAACAGACTTTTAACTATAGCGAGTGAACTCAGGGTTTCTGGAGGGGAGGTGGGCAGTGGGATGGGTTAAATCAGTGAAGGGCAGGTATAAGGAGAGCACTTGCAATGAGTACTCAGTGTTGTATGTAAGTGTTGAATCACTATTCCTGAAACTAATATTACACTGCATGTTTTAACTAACTAGAATTTACATAAAAACTTGAAAAAGGAAACAAAATTAAAGAGCTAGAATTCTGTAATTGAGAAAATATCTTTAAATTTGAAGGTGAAATAAAGAATCTCAACTAAAGAAAAGATGTAATAATTGATCACCAGCAGATCTTTCACTAAGAAATGTTTAGGACAGCCTGAGTGGCTCAGCAGTTTAGCGCCACCTTCAGCCCAGGGCATGACTCCTGGAGTCCCAGGATTGAGTCCCAGGTCAGGCTCCCTGCGTGGAGCCTGTTTCTCTCTCTGCCTGTATCTCTGCCTCTCTCTCTCTTTCTGTGTCTCTCATGAATAAATAAATAAAATCTTTAAAAAATAAAAAATTAAAAAAATAAATTACCCTTGGATCAAAGAAAATAATTACATATATTAGGAGTATACTGAATTAAAATGAATACAATATATCAAAATTTGTTGGCTATGAGTAAAGTATTACTTATAGGGAACTTTATACCATCAAAAGCTTATATTAAAAAAGTGGAAAGCTCTTAAATCAGTAATCTAGGCTCCCATTTTAAGAAACTAGAAAAAGTGTAGCAAAGTAAACCCAAAGTAAGCAGAAAGAAGGAAAGAAAGATAAATAATACATAAAGGAAATAAAGACAACAGTGAAAATCAGTATGAATCAGTACACGTAAAATAGAAAAACGGAAAAAACAATAAAATAAAAAGCTGATTTTTTTTACAATCAATAATAATTGATAAACATCTAGCTGGAATTATCAAATAACAAAGAGAAGACAAAAAAAATTGCTAATTCTAGGAATGAAATTGGAGACTTTAAAGATGTCTCCTTTAATGTCTTAAAGGATTTAAGAATTTTGAAGAATTTACAAATATTACAATAATAATAAGGGGAAATATAAATAAATTTTTACCAATAATCCTGACAACTTACATAAAATAAAGAGTTTCCTTGAAAGACACAGATAACTAAGGCTTATTCAAGAGGAAATACATAAACTGAATAGCCCGAGATCTAGTAAAGAAATTGAATGCATGGTTAAAAAAACTTTCCACAGAGAAAATTCCAGGCCTAGAAAACTAATGTTATCCAAATCCTTCTCTTTCTGATTTTGTTTTCAAAAGTCTGAGGCTGGAAAGAGTTGGAGACTATGGACAAGCCTCATGATTGGAAACATAAGTGAAAATAAAGTCCTCAAACAAGAATTGTATTTTCCCAGGTTGGGCAACTGTGAGCTAAGGGACCATGCTTCCCAAGGTGGAGGGATCTGGGGCCCCAGTCCCTGATGGCAGGTTAGAGAGGCAGCAAACTTTGAGAGACACAAGGCCATTGGGTACAGCAGAGCAGACAGGAGCAAAGTCTGCCTGAGTCAAGTCTTGATTACAAGCAAGGCACAAAATCTTCAGAGACACCAAGGCTGGTAAACCCATGTGAGGGAGACAGTGGACTTCAAAGGACACTCTGAATGGACCAGTGACTTGAGGACAAGTCAGACTCCACTCAAAGTTTTACACTTTGTAACAAGCCCCAGGAATCTTGGTACAAGCCAAAAACTGGCTGTGATGTATTTCCCACCAGTGCAGCAGGAATGGGTCTCAAAAAATAGAGTTGTTAAATTATACTTGAGGGTATAAGCTGAAAGACATATCCACTATAAAAACACCCACCCCAATAGGAAATGTCATAAGACAGTGTTAAAAGGAAACCATCAGGGTGAAGGAAAATACATACACTGTCTTTTGTAACCTTTGAGGACAAACACTATTGATCTCAAAGATAGGAAAAAATGACCTGACACAGATTCTACCAGAGAAGCAGAAAAAAGAGAGAGGAACTGGTTATATACATAGATGGAAAAGGAAAGAAACTACCAAATGGAAAATGTACTGTTTTATAGAGTAACCCAGAGGCCAGCCGAGGATACCCGCTCTGTTGTAGGCGTTGTGCATAAGCTGTAACCCGGGGGAGGGGCGAGACGGCGGAAGAGTAGGGTCCCCAACTCACCTGTCCCCACCAACTTACCTAGGTAACCTTCAAATTATCCTGAAAATCTATGAATTCAGCCTGAGGTTTAAAGAGAGACCAGCTGGAACGCTACAGTGAGAAGAGTTCGCGCTTCTATCAAGGTAGGAAGACGGGGAAAAAGAAATAAAGAAACAAAAGGCCTCCAAGGGGGAGGGGCCCCGCGAGGAGCCGGGCTGAGGCCGGGGCGAGTGTCCCCAGGACAGGAGAGCCCCGTCCCGGAGGAGCAGGAGCTGCACCGACCTTCCCGGGCGGAAAGGGGCTCGCGGGGAGTTGGAGCAGGACCCAGGAGGGCGGGGATGCCCTCGGGCTCCCGGGGACACTAACAGACACCTGCGCCCCGGGAGAGTGCGCCGAGCTCCCTAAGGGCTGCAGCGCGCACGGCGGGACCCGGAGCAGCTCGGAGGGGCTCGGGGGCAGCTCCGCGGAGGGGGCTGCGGGGCGGGAGCAGCTCGGGGGGGCTCGGACAGAGGAAGAGGCTCCGTGCGGAGGCGGCTGCGCGGTTCCAGGAGCAGCTCCGAGGGGCTCGGGCGGCGGCGGCTCCGCGGAGGGGGCTGCGGCGCGGGAGCGCGAATCCAACAGCGCAGGCTCCGGAGCACAGGGCCCCGGGGACACAGCTCAGGATCCGGCCTCCCCCGGGACAGACAGAGGCCGGGAGGGCCCAGGACAGCGAGGACGCTCCTGCCCCAGCTGAGCAGATCAGCGGCCCCGCCCCGGAGCCTCCAGGCCCTGCAGACAGAGAGCTCCGGAGTTACTGCGGGGGCTGACTCCAGGGCTCCAGAGCTGGCCCCGCCACTGCGGTTGTTCCTCCTGGGGCCTCGCGGGGTAAACAACCCCACTGAGCCCTGCACCAGGCAGGGGCAGAGCAGCTCCCCCAAGTGCTAACACCTGAAAATCAGCACAACAGGCCCCTCCCCCAGAAGACCACCTAGACGGACAAGTTCCAGGGGAAGTCAAGGGACTTAAACTACACAGAATCAGAAGATACTCCCCCGTGGTTTTTATTTTTTTTCTTTTTGATTACTGTTTGCTTCCCCCACCCTTTTTTTCTTCCTCTTTTTTCTTTTTTTCTTCCTTTTTTCTTTTTTCTTTCCTTCTTTCTCTCTTTTTTCTCCTTTTCCCAATACAACTTGTTCTTGGCCACTCTGCACTGAGCAAAATGACTAGAAGGAAAACCTCACCTCAAAAGAAAGAATCAGAAACAGTCCTCTCTCTCACAGAGTTACAAAATCTGGATTACAATTCAATGTCAGAAAGCACTGAATTGTCAGAAGCACTATTAACAGCTACTGGTGGCTCTAGAAAAAAGCATAAAGGACTCAAGAGACTACATGACTGCAGAATTTAGATCCAATCAGGCAGAAATTAAAAATCAATTGAATGAGATGCAATCCAAACTAGAAGTCCTAACAACAAGGGTTAACGAGGTGGAAGAACGAGGGAGTGATATAGAAGACAAGTTGATGCAAAGAGGGAAACTGAGGAAAAAAAAGAGACAAACAATTAAAAGATCGTGAGGATAGATTAAGGGAAATAAGTGACAGCCTGAGGAAGAAAAATCTACGTTTAATTGGGGTTCCCGAGGGCACCGAAAGGGACAGAGGTCCAGAATATGTATTTGAACAAATCATAGCTGAAAACTTTCACAATCTGGGAAGGGAAACAGGCATTCAGATACAGGAAATAGAGAGATTCCCCCCCTAAAATCAATAAAAAGCGTTCAACACCTCGACATTTAATAGTGAAGCTTGCAAATTCCAAAGATAAAGAGAAGATCCTTAAAGCAACAAGAGGCAAGAAATCCCTGACTTTTATGGGGAGGAGTATTAGGGTAACAGCAGACCTCTCCACAGAGACCTGGCAGGCCAGAAAGGGCTGGCAGGATATATTCAGGGTCCTAAATGAGAAGAACATGCAGCCAAGAATACTTTATCCAGCAAGGCTCTCATTCAAAATGGAAGGAGAGATAAAGAGCTTCCAAGACAGGCAGGAACTGAAAGAATATGTGACCTCCAAACCAGCTCTGCAAGAAATTTTAAGGGAGACTCTTAAAATTCCCCTTTAAGAAGAAGTCCAGTGGAACAATCCACAACAACAAGGACTGAATAGATATCATGATGACACCAAACTCATATCTGTCAATAGTAACTCTGAACGTGAACGGACTTAATGACCCCATCAAAAGGTGCAGGGTTTCAGACTGGATAAAAAAGCAGGCCCATCTATTTGCTGTCTACAAGAGACTCATTTTAGACAGAAGGACACCTACAGCCTGAAAATAAAAGGTTGGAGAACCATTTACCATTCAAATGGTCCTCAAAAGAGGAGGGGTAGCCATCCTTATATAAGATAAACTAAAATTTACCCCGAAGACTGTAGTGAGAGATGAAGAGGGACACTATATCATACTTCAAGGATCTATCCAACAAGAGGACTTAACAATCCTCAATATATATGCCCCGAATGTGGGAGCTCCCAAATATATCAATTAATAACCAAAGTGAAGACATACTTAGATAATAATAAACTTATACCTGGGGACTTCAATCTAGCTCTTTCTATACTAGATAGGTCTTCTACTCACAACATCTCCAAAGAAACAAGAGCTTTAAATGATACACTGGACCAGATGGATTTCACAGATATCTACAGAACTTTACATCCAAACTCAACTGAATACACATTCTTCTCAAGTGCACATGGAACTTTCTCCAGAATAGACCACATACTGGGTCACAAATCGGGTCTGAACCGATATCAAAAGATTGGGATCGTCTCCTGCATATTTTCAGACCATAATGCCTTGAAATTAGAACTAAATCACAACAAGAAGTTTGGAAGGACCTCAAACACATAGAGGTTAAGGACCATCCTGCTAAAAGATGAAAGGGTCAACCAGGAAATTAAGGAAGAATGAAAAGATTCATGGAAACTAATGAGAATGAAGATTCAACTGTTCAAAATCTTTGGGATGCAGCAAAAGCAGTCCTGAGGGGGAAATACATCCAATACAAGCATCCATCCAAAAACTGGAAAGAACTCAAATACAAAAGCTAACCTTACACCTAAAGGAGCTGGAGAAAAAACAGCAAATAGATCCTACACCCAGGAGAAGAAGAGAGTTAATAAAGATTCAAGCAGAACTCAACGAAATTGAGACCAGAAGAACTGTGGAACAGATCAACAAAACCAGGAGTTGGTTCTTTGAAAGAATTAATAAGATAGATAAACCATTAGCCAGCCTTATTAAAAAGAAGAGAGAGAAGACTCAAATAAAATCATGAATGAGAAAGGAGAGATCACTACGAACACCAAGGAAATACAAACGATTTTAAAAACATATTATGAACAGCTATACGCCAATAAACTAGGCAATTTAGAAGAAATGGACGCATTCCTGGAAAGCCACAAACTACCAAAACCGGAACAGGAAGAAATAGAAAACCTGAACAGGCCAATAACCAGGGAGGAAATTGAAGCAGTCATCAAAAACCTCCCAAGACACAAGAGTCCAGGGCCAGATGGCTTCCCTGGGGAATTCTATCAAACGTTTAAAGAAGAAATCATACCTATTCTCCTAAAGCTGTTTGGAATGATAGAAAGAGATGGAGTACTTCCAAATTTGTTCTATGAGGCCAGCATCACCTTAATTCCAAAACCAGACAAAGACCCCACCAAAAAGGAGAATTACAGACCAATATCCCTGATGAACATGGATGCAAAAATTCTCAACAAGATACTAGCCAATAGGATCCAACAACACATTAAGAAAATTATTCACCATGACCAAGTAGGATTTATCCCCGGGACACAAGGCTGGTTCAACACCCGTAAAACAATTAATGTGATTCATCATATCAGCAAGAGAAAAACCAAGAACCATATGATCCTCTCAATAGATGCAGAGAAAGCATTTGACAAAATACAGCATCCATTCCTGATCAAAACTCTTCAGAGTGTAGGGATAGAGGAAACTTTCCTCGACATCTTAAAAGCCATCTACAAAAAGCCCACAGCAAATATCATTCTCAATGGGGAAGCACTGGGAGCCTTTCCACTAAGATCAGGAACAAGACAGGGATGTCCACTCTCGCTACTGCTATTCAACATAGTCTGGAAGTCCTAGCCTCAGCAATCAGACAACAAAAAGACATTAAAGGCATTCAGATTGGCAAAGAAGAAGTCAAACTCTCCCTCTTCGCCGATGACATGATACTCTACATAGAAAACCGAAAAGCCTCCACCCCAAGATTGCTAGAACTCATACAGCAATTTGGTAGCGTGGCAGGATACAAAATCAATGCCCAGAAGTCAGTGGCATTTCTATACACTAACAATGAGACTGAAGAAAGAGAAATTAAGGAGTCAATCCCATTTACAATTGCACCCAAAAGCATAAGATACCTAGGAATAAACCTAACCAAAGAGGTAAAGGATCTATACCCTAAAAACTATAGAACACTTCTGAAAGAAATTGAGGAAGACACAAAGAGATGGAAAAATATTCCATGCTCATGGATTGGCAGAATTAATATTGTGAAAATGTCAATGTTACCCAGGGCAATTTACACGTTTAATGCAATCCCTATCAAAATACCATGGACTTTCTTCAGAGAGTTAGAACAAATTATTTTAAGATTTGTGTGGAATCAGAAAAGACCCTGCATAGCCAGGGGAATTTTAAAAAAGAAAACCATAGCTGGGGGCATCACAATGCCAGAGTTCAGGTTGTACTACAAAGCTGTGGTCATCAAGACAGTGTGGTACTGGCACAAAAACAGACACATAGATCAATGGAACAGAATAGAGAACCCAGAAGTGGACCCTCAACTTTATGGTCAACTAATATTTGATAAAGGAGGAAAGACTATCCACAGGAAGAAAGACAGTCTCTTCAATAAGTGGTGCTGGGGAAATTGGACATCTACATGCAGAAGAATGAAACTAGACCACTCTCTTGCACCAGACACAAAGATAAACTCAAAATGGATGAAAGATCTAAATGTGAGACAAGATTCCATCAAAATCCTAGAGGAGAACACAGGCAACACCCTTTTTGATCTCGGCCACGGTAACTTCTTGCAAGATCCATCCACGAAGGCAAGAGACACAAAAGCAAAAATGAACTATTGGGACTTCATCAAGATAAGAAGCTTTTGCACAGCAAAGGATACAGTCAACAAAACTAAAAGACAACCTACAGAATGGGAGAAGATATTTGCAAATGACATATCAGATAAAGGGTTAGTTTCCAAGATCTATAAAGAACTTCTTAAACTCAACACCAAAGAAACAAACAATCCAATCATGAAATGGGCAAAAGACATGAAGAGAAATCTCACAGAGGAAGACACAGACATGGCCAACATGCACATGAGAAAATGCTCCGCATCACTTGCCATCAGGGAAATACAAATCAAAACCACAATGAGATACCACCTCACACCAGTGAGAATGGGGAAAATTAACAAGGCAGGAAACCACAAATGTTGGAGAGGATGCGGAGAAAAGGGAACCCTCTTACACTGTTGGTGGGAATGTGAACTGGTGCAGCCACTCTGGAAAACTGTGTGGAGATTCCTCAAAGAGTTAAAAATAGACCTGCCCTACGACCCAGCAATTGCACTGCTGGGGATTTACCCCAGATTCAGATGCAATGAAACGCCGGGACCCCTGCACCCCGATGTTTCTAGCAGCAATGTCCACAATAGCCAAACTGTGGAAGGAGCCTCGGTGTCCATCGAAAGATGAATGGATAAAGAAGATGTGGTTTATGTATCCAATGGAATATTCCTCAGCCATTAGAAATTTCAAATACCCACGATTTGCTTCAATGTGGATGGAACTGGAGGGTATTATGCTGAGTGAAGTAAGTCAATCGGAGAAGGACAAACATTATATGTTCTCATTCATTTGGGGAATATAAATAATAGTGAAAGGGAATAGAAGCGAAGGGAGAAGAAATGGGTGGGAAATATCAGAAAGGGAGACAGAACATAAAGACTCCTAACTCTAGGAAACATACTAGGGGTGGTGGAAGGGGAGGAGGGCAGGGGGTGGGGGTTAATAGGTGACAGGCACTGAGGGGGGCACTTGACGGGATGAGCAGCGGGTGTTATTCTGTATGTTGTTAAATTGAACACCAATAAAAAATAAATTTATTATAAAAAAAAAAGCTGTAACCCTTTGCTTATTATCAAAGATTCCCCATGATATCTGCAAATTCTGGGTAGTGTGTATTTTATGGCCACTGAGACCCACTGACCAATTTATCTCTCCAGCCACTTGCCTTCCAGGATAGTTGTCCTCTCTCACCATGTACTGTGTCATTGAAGCTTCTCACTTAACGAAAAGCTCCTTAGTACAGGCAGAAATTGTGATACTTTAGAGGAAAAGAAGAAGAGCCAAATAGTATTCTTTTCTCTCCAGACTCACTAACAAAAAAACCACTCATTCTCAAAAAGAAAAGAATTCACGGTCATCCTCCATTTCTCATGTCAACCGGCCAACCATGAATAAGCACCTCCCAACCCCTTGTTGCACCCTTTGAAAGAAACTATCATCCACCCGTTGAGACCCACACCAAGTCTGCCTACACTCACACCACCTCCCTTTCCTCCTTTGGAGACTCCTGGTCACCACCACCCGACTCTAGGTGACTCTAGATGACTAGACGTCATCCTGTGTGTCTGGATGTCAATGTGTCCTCACACACTGGCTAGGTCTTCCTTCCTCCACCACATTTGCTGCCATGGCCCAGTGTTGACGCTTGGGAGTACTTAGTAAATCAGCAGCTATCTCAAGACCATCATGACTACTGCAACTCAACGGCTCATAATTTCCATGAAGTACCCGCAGATGATGCCACGCTCCTCTCCTCGGAAGTGTGAGGCTGCTTGACTAGGGAAGCCCTGACTGATGTGCACATACCTCAAGTCTGTGGTTTCTGACCCCAGCTGCACCCCCAGCCCTACTCCTGCTCCACAGCTTCCTCTTGGCCTCACAATTCTTCGACAAAGGAGAACCGAGCTCCCATTCACAGAGGAGATGGAGTCTCCGGAGGGAACTCCAGTTCTCCATCCTCCACCCCGCCCCCACACTCGCCTTTCGGCCTCTCCGCCCTTCCCCCATGGAAGGGTGTTTCCACCTCTTGGGCTAGGGATCCATTTCCCCAGCTCCGACGCGTTGCTTTTCAAATATTCCCTCCTTTTCCTAGGTCTTCCATCTCTCCCTTTCTCTTGGCTGCTTCTTTTAAATGAATAAACACGCTCACATCTCTTAAATGCTAAGAGGGGAAAAATACCCTAAATCTTTCCTTTCATGGCAACCTTTTCTGTTCTGCATCTCCATTGACTTTTTTTTTCAATTGAAAACAATTCTCGCTATTTGACTACTAAAAAAAAAAAAAAGCATTTTTAAGGCAGAACAACTTTTACATTAGCTGAAATCATACACAGCCTACTTGAATTTTCCCTAACTTGGCTACATGTATCAAATGTATCAGGCTCAAGCCCTTATCAAAGGAAAGAGGCCAATTTGGTGGTGGGAACTGTGAACAAAAAATTGACAGATTCAACTACCATACCTGCCTAGTCTACCTTGCCCCTCTCAACCCCCATTCTCCCTCCCCTAGCCCCAAAGTCCAACGTTGCCATAATCTGGACATGCTTCACCTTAGGGTAGGTGTGGCTGGTGACAGCTGAAGAATTCGGTGCCTCCTCTGGTCCATGTCTTGACTGCTCTAACCCCCCAGCTCCTGGAGCAGCAAGGAGGTCACAAGGGTGGAAGTGAGTAACATGGATGTTTGGCAGCATTTCTTTATTCTCATCCCAGGGCACCTGGGTGGCTCAGTCGGTTGAACATCTGCTTTCGGCTCAGGTCTGGATCCCAGGGTCCTAGGATTAAGCCCCACATTGGGCTCTGCTTCTTGGAAACTGCTTCTTCCTCTGCCCTTGGAAACTGCTTGGAACCTGCTTCCTCTGCACATTGGAACCTGCTTCTTCCTCTGCCCTTCACCCTTTTTATGCTTGCTATCTCAAATAAATAAATAAAACCTTTTTTTAAAAAAAATTCCCACCCCCCCAACTTCAGTTCATCCCCTCTAAAACTCTCAGGTTTAACTGGCTTATTTCCTCTTAAACTAAGAGAAACAAGGGTGATAACTACTATTGACTTAATTCTTTTACTTGGTAATAATTTGATAATAATTGGAAATAATTAGGAATAAAAACATTCTTTTGTACAAGTCTCATGGATCCACACAAAGTCACACCTCTGTGATCCTTCTTCAGTGTCACATCTCTCTCTGGCCCAGCCAGGAAAGTTTCTCAACTTTAATGAACTCATGGGATTAGATTGGGCCTACACAGGTTATCCAGGATAATCTCACATCTTAAAGTCCTTAACCTTAATCACATCTGGAAAATTCCTTTACCCAGATAAGGTAACAAGGTCACAGGTTCTAGGGATTAGAAAGTAGACATTTTAGGAAGGTCATCATTCTACCTACCACACATGATACATTTTAAACCTTCAAGAACTGAATCTCTTGCCATCATTCTTTACGAGTGTGAGAATATAACTCAGTAGGTCCAGTGCACTACTGTGAACTGTTGTGTCACTGATCCTATGTTGACTGAAGATATGGCTAAAGCCAAGAGGACTTGTTCCATATACTCAAGCTACTATTTCAGATATAAATCTAAAATCTGTGCATTGAGAAGCACTCAAATGTGTGAAGACAAAGGGAAATACTTAGGTATTGTTTTAAAAAGCTGTTTAAATTATCACATTTGTGCATTTTACCTGAATTCTCAACTTTCCTTCAGCTTTGTGTAGAGAAAGGCAATGACTCCAAACAGTGACTTTATCACATTGAATCTTTTTAATGTCAGCATCCATCCAAACCATGAGGACAAAGTCATTCTGAAAGAAACTTCTATTCTCTGAGTTAAAATCTATGATTGGGTAATTTTGCAAGTTAGCATAATCTCAGTTACATTTGATCATCTGAACAGCTTGAATTTATTCCTACAAAGAAACATTCCACCAGAGAGGCGAAGTGTACACAATGGCCATAAAATTAGATCCTGGGAAAGGCACTCTGATTATGATATGCTTCTTCCCTTTTATTAGTTGATCAAATTGGTTTTGAACTCAGCCAAAGACCTTGCTGAGAAAATTTTGAACAAAAAAGAGTCAAAGAACTTAATAAAAAGAAGGACCTTGTGTTTTTCCAATCTCATTGGCAGCCTCGAGTGAATACAGAATTTTTTCCCCCATCATTATAGGCATCATTACCAAATAACACAAGTACAAAATCTGGCAATCTCTTCAGATGGCTTCTTTTAACGAGAATTTGTTGAACAAAAATCACTTACATCACTTTTGTTAGGAACTGTCAAAAGAGAAGATTATATGTAATCACCTCTCAAGCTATGAATGCACATGAATTAGAAATCTTGGTGAAAGTTTACATCAAAACTAAAACACTCACATTAATGTAGATCCTCATAAATTTTTCTTAAGCTACTTGAAATTGAGCTGAATATCCTTATTTCCTGACTGATCTTAAACACTTTTCTTCTTCTCATTGGCAAACATTTTGGCAAATTAATTAGACTACTGCTTATATTACACGATTTACTTCTTTATTTCCATTTATGACAGTAATACTAGCTTTCCAAATGCAGTGATGATATAATTTTTCCTTTAAATTACATTCATCTTAGTAAAAATGAGTCAGACTAAATAAAATAGTATGCACTGGAATTTGGGGAAAGTGTAACAAAACCAAAAGTATTTGCCGAAGCATCTGGCAAATAGTAAATACACGATAAAAGGTAGCTACTATTTCAAAAACACTTTCCTTATTTTTTTAGTTAAATTATTGTGAAATTTTACATTTATTATTTAATTTACAGTTTCAAATTTATTCAACAAATAGATATTGCCCATGACATGCCTGGCCCTGGGAATTCAAAGATGAACATTCAGGATATCACCCCTGCTTTTAAGCAGCTATCATTTTAGTGGAGAGAGATACTAAACAACCAGTAACAACGTAATGTTTTATTTCTTATTGTGAAGTGACATACAATTGTAGTGCTGTATGAGCATGGGGGAAGGCTCCCTGGGTCTGCCGGCAGGATCAGAGAATTCTTTACAGAGGAAAACAATTGAGTAGAAGTATGAATGACAACTAAAGGGAGTCACAGGTAGCTCCATACTCTAGAGGATGAAGCTCATGGAAGGGAACAGAGGGAAATGAGGCTTAACAGGAAGGCAGGGGCAACCCTAATGGTCTTTGTATGTCTAGGGCAAAAGCTTTGCATCATGTGGCTAGCAAACAGGGAGCTGCTATACAACTTCAATATCTATTTCATATAGATAAGAAATAAAATAATCATATCTATATATTAGAAAAAGCACTCAGGCAGGAGCCATGTAGACAAGCTGCTGGAGGGGAGAAGGCTAGAGGCAGAAGTGTGGCAGGTAGTTCTGTACCAGTACAGGTGAGAACTGAGGCTGACCATACCCTACAGGGGCCACAGAGAGGGTGGACAAGATGGGAGCCTTGGCCAGGTGCAAGCATCAGCCGGACTTGGGAAGGATGGGTTGCAGAGGAGAAGGGGAGACCCTCTCCAGCTCTCCCCTTGACCTGCCAGACTTCTGGATAATCCTGCAGCCGGTTCCACTTTCTCTTAGTCAAACCAGAACAGCATTCTTTGCTGCCAGACTCTAACACTTGTGCAAAATGACAGGAACCATTTTGTTTCCAAATCAAGCAACTGTTGATTGCCTTGTCTTTGGAAATCAGTATTCCATTCACAATACTGCAAATGACTGCTAATGAATATGACTTGAACAGATGTTAAAATAATGTTTTGAGTATCTAGAGTGCTCTGTGAACAAGGTTAGAATCTCCCCATTACAATTTTCCAAGACCACACACCTGGCATCTTTGCTAATTGAAACTGTTAGATATCATTCACCATAAATCCTGCTTATATGGCTAATGTAGCGTGAAATCATGCCAACCGAAGCAAAACATAATGCACAATAAACATTGGCAAAACCAGTGACTATGTTAGCAGCTTTGCATACAAAGTACAAAATCAGGTTTTCTTCTTGGAACATGTGGCCAATTTTTTTTTAAAGTGGAATGTACAAAATAAAATAAAGAATGTTTATTAAATTTGCATTGTAAAATAAATATTCATTGGTGATGGAAAAGGCAATAAGGATCACAAAAAGGATATACTCACGGTTTTCTTTGATTTCTAAAAGGTTGTTTTTGATAATTCCTTTCCTTGAGAGAGTGTGTATATCTTCATCAAATACTCAAGACATATCTGGCTGTTCAGGGCCAATCACCAAAAACATTAAATTCTCCTATCCTCTGCAGGATCTCTCCATTTCTTTGCCCTCACTTAAGAGTTGGGTAATTGGGCGACAGGCATTAAGGAAGGCACTTGATAGAATGAGCACTAGGTATTATATGCAATCAATGAATCAGTAAATTCTACCTCTGAAACTAATAATACACTACATATTAATTAAATTGAATTTACATTTAAAAAAAGAGTTAGTGAATCCTTAATAACAGCAATTAACATTTTTTTGAGGGTTTACTAGAAGCCAGATACGCTGTAAAAGCTTTATGTATATGACCTCAATTAATCCTCTTGACAATCATATGAAGCAAGTACTATTAATCCTCACATTTTAGGAAACCAAGGCACAGAGAGATTTGCTAATATGCTGAAAGTCAGACTGCTAGACAGTGGCAACAGAGTCAGGATTCAGATCTCAAGACTCCTAACTGCTTTGTTCTACTGTCTCTAATTGGGAGGAGATGTTTAGTGATCTCAGGGCCTGGAGTCGAATCTTAGGTTTATACCTCAAGCAGAGTCTCCTGCCTGAGAAACCAGAAACCTACCACTCTTTTTATCAATGAAATACAGCTAGATAATATAAAAGTAAGATTTCATTTACAAAGATGGCCCCACCACCACCAAAACAAGTCTCAAAATACTTGGGCATTAATTTAACTTGGAGATCGAAGGAGCTAATCAATAAAAAACACAAAATCAAGATGACTATTTAAATGGAGTCCCTCATCATTAAAATATATATAAATATTTTATAATTTTATATTCTTTCTTGTTTTTTTTTTCTGGCTATACTTACCATAAATTTATAAAGTTCTAGAAAATATTTTTTGACAATTTTAATTAAAAGGGATATTACAAAGAGAAAATTATTTTAAAATCATGATAAAAATTAAGCAAAACTCTCCAGAAATTTAACTTCAACTTTAAAATCATGATAAAAATTAAGCAAAACTCTCCAGAAATTTAACTTCAACTTAAAGAAATTGTAAACCAGTAGTACACAGAGGAACCACTCTGTAACAAATGCTGTTGGAATACATCTACAACTGGATCTGATGAACAAAACAGAGTGACGTCCCAAACTACAAACTAGTACAAGTGGGTTAAAAAATTAAAACATAACAAATCTCTGGAGCACCAGCTCAATCCAGCTAGGAAAGAGAAATAAACTTATGATTGAAATAATGAAAGATATTATCACTTCTAAGATGTTTGGATATTTTTTAAATGTATGATTGCTTAACAGAACAGATTTTGTACATATCAAGAAAAACAGTCAAGAAATTACATTCTTGTGAATACAAGGGACAGATGCTGTCTGCTAAGAACATACAAATAACAGAACCAGAAGTATTCATTAAATGCCCAAATTTCATTCTGGGAGTGATTCAAAGTAGATAAATAATGAGTTTACATGGGAGTAGGGACAACTGGGTGGCCCAATCAGTTAAGCATGGGACTCTATTTCGGGTCAGGTTGTGATCCCAGGATCGTGGGCTCAAGCCCTGCATCATGCTCTTTGCTCAGCACAGAGTCTACTTAAGACTCTCTCCCTCTGCCACTCTCTCCCTCTCTCTCTCTCTCTCTCTCTCTAAAATAAATAAATACATCTTTTTTAAAAAAAGAGTTTACATGGGAGAAAACAGACAAAACTCATATAAGTACTTTGCTTCAATAACAATTCAAAGAAAGATGTTTAAAATAAATGAAGATACTACTACTGTACATGATAATTGAGAACTTCTTAATTGTATTCGTAACCCTAGTCCTGCCACAGGGAAAAAAGTGGTAGATAAAACATGAAGACAGGAACACACAAAGATTTCTAAGTATTTTTTCACAGTAGTGCTGGGCTTGCACCTTTGATGGACTTTATATTGACTGAGCTATTTTCCAACTCCATAGGGACAGATTCACTTGTGAATTTTTGTCTGGTAAGGGATGCAAATAATTTCCATCCAGTGTCAAAAACAATACCAAAGGTTGCAGTTTATGACATTGCTGGATGTTGAACTGCTTACAAATTCTCAGCTCCTCAAATGCTCCTTGAGACAATTTTAATATCTTATTGGATCTCTAATCCATTCATTGGTTAAAAAATATTTTAGGCATGTACTTATTTTATATGTGCATGAGAGTCAAGATTTTACCTGCTCAAAAATTTACTTTAGCACCTTCAAGGGGCATCCCATAGAGACATCCAAATGGACTTAACCAGACAGACCCAGTTTAACTGCCTTTGCTTGAAATGTACACCCATGGGTTGATCGAGCCAAGAGAGGTATTTTTATTGGCTTCCAGAGTGACCCCCAAGCAGTGATAAAACTAACTATTGATCCTGGTGGGGAGTTTTTCTTCCTGATTTTCTGGTTTTGTTTTTGTCTCTGGCTCATGTAAGTTCAATCAATTATTCCCCACTAATGGCAGCAACGTCTAGAAACTTACTGATATGGTCAAATGATTTGGGATATCTATAGAGTGGGTAATGGACATTTATTCTCTATTGGATGAGAGATGACAGAGACTCTGGTTTGTATTTTTGTCTATTTGTATCTTGGTGAGGTCAGTTCAATCAACCAAATATTTGATGTCTACAGTGAGGGAGTTCTTTGAGATTAAGACAATTGAGTTTTTGTATTGCTGCATTTACTTTTGATCCATTGCTGTATTCATAGAACTGAAGCTTTAAGTTATGTGTTTATGCACCTGGTGTGTCTATAATTTAGAACCATACTTACCTCTGTGCAAGTGTGAAGTATTTCCCTACATCCAGAGTTCCCTACATCCATTACCACTCTTAAGTTAAAGGAGCTCTGTTTCTGATTGTTTATAGGGATAAATAAATGCCTACAGAAATCACATATTCTTAAAATTTACAGAAATTAAAAAACTGTACCTTAGTACTTTAAACATGCTAATATTTTAGAGAAAAAAGTCATTTTTACAGAAACTACAACTCAGAATGTTTTAAAAATCCAAGCTTAAATAATTAAGGTGAATCTTTGAACAAATTGACAGGCTTGACAATTTTCGTTTAAGAAAGAAAATTAAGTTTTATATTTTTTATCTGATTTATCAGTACTAATTAATCTATAAGCATACATTTTACTAAGATTTAGATTCATTTTCTCATAAAGAGATTTGACTTGAACTTTAGGAATTTCTTATATAGGTTATCTATCAAATAGCTAACATTACTCCTCTATAATATTTAAGATCGTTAAAATGTATATTTGTGTTCAACTAAATTGAATAATTTCAACTAATGTTTTATAACTAATTATGATGAGTTATTTTGCTTCTTAAATTTTATTTAAATTCAATTTAACATTATATTAACATACAATGTATTATTGGTTTCAGAATTATAAGTTAGTGATTCATCTGTTGAATACAATACCCAGTGTTCATTACAACATCACCAAGTTACCGCACCCCCCCACCCCTCTCCACTCCAGCAACTCTCATTTTGTTTCCTATGATTAAAAGTCTCTTATGGTTTATCTCTCTCTCTGATTTTGTCTTGTTTTATTTTTTTCCTCTCTTCCCCTATGATCCTCTGTTTCGTTTCTTAAATTCCACATATGAGTGAGATCATTGTCTTTCTCTGACAGACTTATTTTGCTTAGCATAAAATCCTCCAGTTTCCTCTATATTGTTGCAAGATTTCATTTTTTTTGATGGATGAGTAGTAGTTCATTGTATATATTTATATATATAGATATATATAGATAGATATACCACATTTTCTTTATCCATTCATCTGTTGATGGACAGCAATTATGTTTTATAGTAGTTCTGTTTAAACATAATTTCCAAAATCATTAGAAAACTTAAACACTTGGATTGATAGTATATCAATTTTTTAAAAGATTTTATTTATTTATTCATGAGAGACAGAGAGCGAGAAGCAGAGACATAGGCAGAGAGAGAAGCAGGCTCTCCTGCAGGGAGCCCAATGTGGAACTAGATCCCAGGACTCCAGGATCACATCCTGAGCCAAAGGCAGATGCTTAACCGCTGAGCCACCCAGGTGTCCCTCAATTTATTTTGTTGTTAAAATATTTTATTTATTTCACAAAGTGAGGGTGAGCACACAAGCACAGGGGGGATGGGCAGAGGGAGAAGCAGACTCCCCAATGAAGAGGGAGCCTGAGTGGGGGCTCAATTCCAGGACACTGGGAACACACCTGAGCAGAAATTAGACACTTAGCCAACTGAGTCACCAACAAATGGCTTTTTTTTTTTTTATGCACAACAAATGATTGTATCTTTAGGTCATGTTAAGAAATGTGATCATTTTTTTCACTCATATGTGGAATTTAAAAAACAAAACAAATGATCATAATGAGGGAAAAAGAGAGAGAAAGGCAAACCAAGAAACAGACTCTTAGTAAAGAGAACACATTGATGGTTACCAGAGGGGAGGTGGGTGGGGTGGGAGAAATAGGTGATGGGGATTAAGGAGGGCACTTGTGATGAGCACTGGGTGTTGAATGGAAGTGTTGAATCACTAAATTGTACTCCTGACACTAATATAACACAGTATGTTAACTAACTGGAATTTAAATAAAGACGTAAAAAAAGAAATGTGTTCATTTTGGCACTTTAAGAAGGTATGAAAGAAGGTGGAGTGTGTGGGTTGTGTTGTGGGCATCTGTGCGCTTTGCTAGTCGGCTGAACTGCTTATATGCAAAAAACAGTTCTCAATTGCCTGCTCCCAGTTTTCTTTTTTTTTTAATAATAAATTTATTTTTTGTTGGTGTTCAATTTAACAACATACAGAATAACACCCAGTGCTCATCCCGTCAAATGCCCCCCTCAGTGCCCATCACCCATTCACCCTCACCCCCCGCCCTCCTCCCCTTCCACCACCCCTAGTTCATTTCCCACAGTTAGGAGTCTTCATGTTCTGTCTCCCTTTCTGATATTTCCCACACATTTCTTCTCCCTTCCCTTATATTCCCTTTCACTATTATTTATATTCCCCAAATGAATGAGAACATACAATGTTTGTCCTTCTCCAATTGACTTACTTCACTCAGCATAATACCCTCCAGTTCCATCCACGTTGAAGCAAAAGGTGGATATTTGTCGTTTCTAATGCCTGAGTAATATTCCATTGTATACATAAACCACATCTTCTTTATCCACTCATCTTTCGATGGACACCGAGGCTCCTTCCACAGTTTGGCTATTGTGGACATTGCTGCTAGAAACATCGGGGTGCAGGTGTCCCGGTGTTTCATTGCATCTGTATCTTTGGGGTAAATCCCCAGCAGTGCAATCGTTGGGTCGTAGGGCAGGTCTATTTTTAACTCTTTGAGGAACCTCCACACAGTTTTCCAGAGTGGCTGCACCAGTTCACAATCCCACCAACAGTGCAAGAGGGTTCCCTTTTCTCCGCATCCTCTCCAACATTTGTGGTTTCCTGCCTTGTTAATTTTCCCCATTCTCACTGGTGTGAGGTGGTATCTCATTGTGGTTTTGATTTGTATTTCCCTGATGGCAAGTGACGCAGAGCATTTTCTCATGTGCTTGTTGGCCATGTCTGTGTCTTCCTCTGTGAGATTTCTGTTCATGTTTTTTGCCCATTTCATGATTGGATTGTTTGTTTCTTTGATGTTGAGTTTAAGAAGTTCTTTATAGATCTTGGAAACTAGCCCTTGATCTGATATGTCATTTGCAAATATCTTCTCCCATTCTGTAGGTTGTCTTTGAGTTTTGTTGACTGTATCCTTTGCTGTGCTGATTCCACACAAATCTTAAAATAATTTGTTCTAACTATCTGAAGAAAGTCCATGGTATTTTGATAGGGATTGCATTAAACGTGTAAATTGCCCTGGGTAACATTGACATTTTCACAATACTAACTCTGCCAATCCATGAGCATGGAATATTTCTCTATCTCTTTGTGTCTTCCTCAATTTCTTTCAGAAGTGTTCTATAGTTTTTAGGGTATAGATCCTTCACCTCTTTGGTTAGGTTTATTCCTAGGTATCTTAGGCTTTTGGGTGCAATTGTAAACAGGATTGACTCCTTAATTTCTCTTTCTTCAGTCTCATTGGTAGTCTGTAGAAATGCCAGAGTTCTGGGCATTGATTTTGTATCCTGCCACGCTACCAAATTGCTGTATGAGTTCTAGCAATCTTGGGGTGGAGGCTTTTCAGTTTTCTATGTAGAAAGGGAGAGTTTGACTTCTTCTTTGCCAATTTGAATGCCTTTTATTTCTTTTTGTTGTCTGATTGCTGAGGCTAGGACTTCCAGTACTATGTTGAATAGCAGTGCTAAGAGTGGACATCCCTGTCTTGTTCCTGATCTTAGGGGAAAGGCTCCCAGTGCTTCCCCATTGAGAATGATATTAGCTGTGGGCTTATCATAGATGGCTTTTAAGATGTTGAGGAATGTTCCCTCTATCCCTACACTCTGAAGAGTTTTGATCAGGAATGGATGCTGTATTTTGTCAAATGCTTTCTCTGCATCTAATGAGAGGATCATATGGTTCTTGGTTTTTCTCTTGCTGATATGATGAATCACATTGATTGTTTTATGACTGTTGAACCAGCCTTGTGTCCCGGGGATAAATCCTACCTGGTCATGGTGAATAATTTTCTTAATGTACTGTTGGATCCGATTGGCTAGTATATTGTTGAGAATTTTTGCATCCATGTTCATCAGGGATATTGGTCTGTAATTCTCCTTTTTGGTGGGGTCTTTGTCTGATTTTGGAATTAAGGTGATGCTGGCCTCATAGAACAAATTTGGAAGTACTCCATCTCTTTCTATCTTTCCGAACAGCTTTAGTAGAATAGGTATGGTTTCTTCTTAAACGTTTGATAGAATTCCCCTGGGAAGCCATCTGGCCCTGGACTTTTATGTCTTGGGAGGTTTTTGATGACTGCTTCAATTTCCTCCCTGGTAATTGGCCTGTTCAGGTTTTCTATTTCTTCCTTTCCGGTTTTGGTAGTTTGTGGCTTTCCAGGAATGCGTCCATTTCTTCTAAATTGCCTAGTTTATTGGCATATAGCTGTTCATAATATGTTTTTAAAATCGTTTGTATTTCCTTGGTGTTGGTAGTGATCTCTCCTTTCTCATTCATGATTTTATTAATTTGAGTCTTCTCTCTCTTCTTTTGAATAAGGCTGGCTAATGGTTTATCTATCTTATTAATTCTTTCAAAGAACCAACTCCTGGTTCTGTTCACCTGTTCCACAGTTCTTCTGGTCTTGATTTCGTTGAGTTCTGCTCGAATCTTAATTAACTCTCTTTTTCTGCTGGGTGTAGGATCTATTTGCTGTTTTTTCTCCAGCTCCTTTAGGTGTAAGGTTAGCTTTTGTATTTGAGTTCTTTCTAGTTTTTGAATGGATGCTTGTATTACGATGCATTTCCCCCTTAGGACTGCTTTTGTTGCATCCCAAAGATTTTGAACGGTTGTATCTTCATTCTCATTAGTTTCCATGAATCTTTTTCATTCTTCCTTAATTTCCTGGTTGACCCTTTCATCTTTTAGCAGGATGGTCCTTAACCTCCACGTGTTTGAGGTCCTTCCAAACTTCTTGTTGTGATTTAGTTCTAATTTCAAGGTATTATGGTCTGAGAATAGGCAGAGGATGATCCCAATCTTTTGATATCGGTTCAGACCCGATTTGTGACCCAGTATGTGGTCTATTCTGGAGAAAGTTCCATGTGCACTTGAGAAGAATGTGTATTCAGTTGAGTTTGGATGTAAAGTTCTGTAGATATCTGTGAAATCCATCTGGTCCAGTGTATCATTTAAAGCTCTTGTTTCTTTGGAGATGTTGTGCTTAGAAGACCTATCGAGTTTAGAAAGAGCTAGATTGAAGTCACCAAGTATAAGTGTATTATTATCTAAGTATTTTTTAACTTTGGTTATTAATTGATTGATATATTTGGGAGCTCCCACATTCGGGGCATATATATTGAGTATTGTTAAGTCCTCTTGTTGGATAGATCCTTTAAGTATGAGATAGTGTCCCTCTTCATCTCTCACTATAGTCTTCGGGGTAAATTTTAGTTTATCTGATATAAGGATGGCTACCCCTGCTTTCTTTTGAGGACCATTTGAATGGTAAATGGTTCTCCAACCTTTTATTTTCAGGCTGTAGGTGTCCTTCTGTCTAAATTGAGTCTCTTGTAGACAGCAAATAGATGGGTCCTGCTTTATTATCCAGTCTGAAACCCTGCGCCTTTTGATGGGGTCATTAAGCCCGTTCACGTTCACAGTTACTATTGAAAGATATGAGTTTAGTGTCATCATGATATCTATTCAGTCCTTGTTGTTGTGGATTGTTCCACTGGACTTCTTGTTAAAGGGGAATTTTAAGAGTCTCCCTTAAAATTTCTTGCAGAGCTGGTTTGGAGGTCACATATTCTTTCAGTTGCTGCCTGTCTTGGAAGCTCTTTATCTCTCCTTCCATTCTGAATGAGAGCCTTGCTGGATAAAGTATTCTTGGTTGCATGTTCCTCTCATTTAGGACCCTGAATATATCGTGCCAGCCCTTTCTGGTCTGCCAGGTCTCTGTGGAGAGGTCTGCTGTTACCCTAATACTCTTCCCCATAAAAGTCAGGGATTTCTTGCCTCTTGTTGGTTTAAGGATCTTCTCTTTATCTTTGGAATTTGCAAGCTTCACTATTAAATGTCGAGGTGTTGAACGCTTTTTATTGATTTTAGGGGGGGATCTCTCTATTTCCTGCATCTGAATGCCTGTGTCCCTTCCCAGATTAGGAAAGTTTTCAGCTATGATTTGTTCAAATACATATTCTGGACCTCTGTCTCTTTCGGCGCCCTCGGGAACACCAATTAAACGTAGATTTTTCTTCCTCAGGCTGTCACTTATTTCCCTTAGTCTATCCTCATGGTCTTTTAATTGTTTGTCTCTTTTTTCCTCAGTTTCCCTCTTTGCCATCAACTTGTCTTCTATGTCACTCACTCGTTCTTCCTCCTCATTAACCCTCGTTGTTAGGACTTCTAGTTTGGATTGCATCTCATTCAATCGACTTTTAATTTCTGCCTGATTAGATCTAAATTCTGCAGTCATGAAGTCTCTTGAGTCCTTTATGCTTTTTTCTAGAGCCACCAGTAGCTGTATAATAGTGCTTCTGAATTGGCTTTCTGACATTGGATTGTAATCCATACTTTGTAACTCTGTGGGAGAGAGGACTGTTTCTGATTCTTTCTTTTGAGGTGAGGTTTTCCTTCTAGTCATTTTGCTCAGTGCAGAGTGGCCAAAAACAAGTTGTATTGGGAAAAGGAGAAAAAGAGAGGAGAGAAAGAAGGAAAGGAAAGAAAAGAGAAAAAGAAAAAAGAAAAAAAAAGGAGGAAAAAAAAGAAGAAAAAGAGAAAGAAAAAGAAAGAAAGGAAAAAAAGGGTGGGGGAAGCAAACAGAAATCAAAAAGTTAAAAAAAAAAAAAAAAATCAAATACACAGGGGAGTATCTTCTGATTCTGTGTACTTTAAGTCCCTTGACTTCCCCTGGAACTTGTCCGTCCTGCTGGTCTTCTGGGGGAGGGGCCTGTTGTGCTGATTTTCAGGTGTTAGCACTTGGGGAGCTGCTCAGCCCCCCGCCTGGTGCAGGGCTCAGTGGGGGTTGTTTACCCCGTGGGGCCCCAGGAGGAACATCCACAGTGGCGGGGCCAGCTCTGGAGCCCTGGAGTCAGCTTCCGCAGTAGCCCCAGAGCTCTCCGTCTGCAGGGCCTGGAGGCTCCGGGGCGGGGCCGCTGATCTGCTCAGCTGGGGCAGGAGCGTCCTCGCTGTCCTGGGCCCTCCCGGCCTCTGCCTGTCCCGGGGGGAGGCCGGATCCTGAGCTGTGTCCCGGTGCCCTGTGCTCCGGCGCCTGTGGTGTTGGATTCGTGCTCCCGCCCCACAGCCCCCTCCGCGGAGCCGCCGCCCGAGCACCTCCGAGCTGCTCCGGGAACCGCGCAGCCCCTCCGCACGGAGCCTCTTCCTCCGCCCGAGCCCCTCCGAGCTGCTCCCGCCCCGCAGCCCCCTCCGCGGAGCCGCCCCCGAGCCCCTCCGAGCTGCTCCGGGTCCCGCCGTGCGCTGCAGCCCTTAGGGAGCTCGGCGCACTCTCCCGGGGGGCAGGTGTCTGTTACTGTCCCGGGGAACCCGAGGGCACCCCCGCCCTCCTGGGTCCTGCTCCAACCCCCCGCGAGCCCCTCTCCGCCCGGGAAGGTCGGTGCAGCTCCTGCGTCTCCGGGACGGGGCTCTCCTGTCCTGGGGACACTCGCCCCGGCCTCAGCCCGGCTCCTCGCGGGGCCCCTCCCCCTTGGAGGCCTTTTGTTTCTTTATTTCTTTTTCCCCGTCTTCCTACCTTGGTAGAAGCGCGAACTCTTCTCACTGTAGCATTCCAGGTGTTCTCTCTTTATATCTCAGGTCACATTCGTAGATTTTCAGGATGGTTTGAAGGTTTTCTAGGTAATTTGGTGGGGACAGGTGACTTGGGGACCCTACTCTTCCTCCATCTTGCCCCTCCCTCTGCTCCCAGTTTTCTACTTGAAATATAATTTCAAACTTGGGCTAACACTTGTAATTAATATGCGTGGTTAAAAACTACCCTAGCCCCAAAAGTGACAGGAAACTGTAAGTCATAGGATGAGTTTTTGTTTTCAAGGACAAAAAAAAAGTAGAATTGTCTAAAATAAAATACAAGCTTGTTTCAGAATATGAAAGTAAAATGAAAGATAAAATTCGAGTGAATAGCATGGGGCTGAGGGTATTTGCCTTAGCTTATACTTGGGTGAGTCTGAGATGCAACCATGATACATGCTCAATTTTGACCAAGTTTGCCAGCTTAGATGGGCTTATTCATTAAGTAATTGTTTTTAAAAGGGAGGAGGCATCATGAAACATTTATTTCCATGTACTCTGTTAATACAGAACTAGAATGTGGCTTTCTCTCTGTTACATGACAGATTACATGACAGTCCTAGGGTGTCATGTTATATGACAGTCCTAGGGTTCTTACCAAGCAGTAGTTAAAGGTTACCTTTTACCTTCTGAGAAATCTTCCCAGATAGCAGAGATTTCATAGCTTACCAGAATAATGTCCTTAATTACTCAAAACAAAACACAAAATGTTTCTCACTTGTGAGAGAGCTAAGTTTCTTTTATGTTTATGTTAAAATATTTTTACATTGATTAAATAGGTAACCAAGTGTTGATTGCCAGGCCTCCTATTATCCTATCTTAATCAAGCATCCAAACATCTTCTGATTATTGTTTTGACTTTGTCTTTCCAAAATCCAGCCTTCAAATTTAAAGAAAGAAGAGCAGGCAGTGGGGAGGGGCAGGGGGGAGATGTATTTTAAACTTAAACTACCTTTGAAATTTTCCAGAGGACCCTTGGAAATTGCAAAAATGTACTCTTTTTGCCTCATAAAAGGAGAGATGCTAGAAATAATTGGGGTTGTTTGCTATGCTACTTCCTTCTTTATTAGTTAAACATAATTGTAAAAACTGTGTGAGAAAAAACCTGTCAAATCAGAAGAGATGCTCAGCTTTCCCTTGGTTAGGTCTGCATTGGTAAAATGTAAATATTGATATTCTGAAATGTGTATATTTTGTGAAAAGATCTTAGAGATTTATAAATGCTCTCACTATAATATATTCTTACTTTCAGGGGAAGTTAATTAAAACCTAAGAAATAGTTATGTACTGATCCCAATAGAGAATTTTGCTTTCTTCCATTCTGATACTATGGTTTACTGTAATAAATTATGATTATTCAGTCTCATGATTATACCAGTATCTGCTTCCCCGAGATGCTTGGCTGAAGGCTCTGCTCTAACTAGAATGTGTTCTTCATGAAAAGACGGTTGCAGAGCCCTGTAGAAAGGACTGTGATAGGTCCTTTAAACTATTAACACTTTGAAGAATACACTCTTGTGTACGGGCTTTTAAGTTGACATGGCTTAGATAACATTCAGACTATTCCAGTGAATTTAGCGAGGATTTCCAGGACTCTTTTAAATCCAGATTCAGACATACCTCATGAAAGCAGATTGCTGACCCAAAATCCAGCCACACAACAATTAATTCCATAGGACAGAACCAAGGAAAATGTCATCGTGGCATTTTACTTGGAATATTGTTGGTATTACTTCTAATACTCTAGTTTTAGGAAATAGGAAGTGCTTTCTCTGTCTATTCAAGCTATTTATAGCTCACTTTCAGTTTAATAACTTATTCTTTGTAAACTGATACATAAAAACATAAAAACATTTTTAAAAGGGGCTCTCAGTCAGTGAAGTGTCCAACTCTTGATCTCAGCTCAGATCTCAATCTCAGGGTCTTGAGTTCAAGCCCTGCATTGGGCTCCCCACTGGGCATGGAGCCTACTTAAAAACAAAAATGTTTAAAATGGTATCTGATTCTCACTGGCCCCTCAGAATTCAGAAAACAAACATTCTTACTAAATCTCCTTACTTTTAATAACAGTCTAATTATTTTAATAGGTTTAATAATAATTTGTCCCCCTTTTACCTGAAAACAATAGGAAAACCAACTATGTGATCAAGACCATACCTGTAGCATTACATTTGGGAATGATTCTTATTTAGGTCTGATTAGGTTCTGCAGGTGAAATCCCATAAATGCAGTGTTTTAGGCCAGGTAGTGGCCCAATATCATGTGGTTCTAGGTTTGCAGAGCAAACTCAAGTTTTCCCAATGGCTAATTAATTTTCTTGCTACACTTATGTAAATAATGAAGCTAACCAAATCGTATGGGACCCAACTTCTTGTATTGAGAGTACTCTTTGGAGGTTATTTCTGATTGCAAGTGAGGGAAACTGTCAAAATAATTATGCAAAAAAAAAAATAATTATGCAAACAGTGGAAATAGGCAAAAGAAATTTCTGGATGTTCTTTCAGGGCGGTGTTAGGTTTGCCCTTTGATTTACTTTCTATTGATTGAGCCATTTTACAACTCTGTAAAGGTTAACCTAAAGAGGTCTGGTAGAGATGTAAATAATCTGTCTGGTGGAAAAGATAACCGCTAAAATTACAGTTTATTGCCCTGTAAGATATTAGACAGTTTTTATCTAACCATGTAATCTTATCCTAAGAATCCTTCATTATATTGTCTATAAGTGCTCAGCTCTGCAAATGTTCTTTGAGCCGGTATTAACATCTTCCTGGATCCCTACTAATTAATGAGTTGGATGAAACCTGTGAAATGTGCTCATTACTTATTTGTATGAAACTTATGGTTTTGCCTATTTTAGCAGAGGTTCAAAATGTTTGTTAAACCAACACAGAGCCCAGAGTCTGCACTTTAAAGACAGGCCCAGGAGTAGAGATCTAGCCCATGCCCCATTCACAAAGCCTCTCCCTGTCATGGGCCTGTGTCTGTTCAGAGAAAGTTTTTCTTACACAACGATACCTTGTACCCAAAGACGCCTGTGTGGCTGCTTTCTTTCATTTTGCATCAAGGCACTGACTGACAGGCTAGTGGTGGCCCTAAATGTATCTGTAAAAGTAACAAAAATACTTTTAAATGATAAGATCCAATGGCATAGGTACTGCATGAAAACTAGTATAAATATTTTGTGGTAACCAGGAAATATTTTCAGTCGTTGAAAGGAAATCTTTCAAATATAATGAGCCATGAAACCCACTATAATTTTAATTCAATGACTCTATTTTAGGACATATAGCCCAAGAAGATAGATTCTCCCCCACAACTCCTCCAAAAATAGTTCTGTGTACAAAGCAGAGCATTAATAACAAAAAGATTCAAACACTATAGGTAGTCATACAATGAACCATGCCAATGCCTTGGAGTGTTTCCATAAATTTGTAGTACCTAAAAAAAGAGCAGATTAAAGAAATATGTAAACTGCTTGAAGGCAGGATCATGTATTCCCAGACCCATAGCACCCAGCACATGGCAGGAATGGTGCTCCCTGAAAGTATGATAGCAGAATACATTTGTATAGAATATATACATGTAACAGAGTATTGTAATATTGCAATGCAGGTACAGCACTCCAGTTCCAATGAGGCTGGAAATATCAGAGCCAAGTTGTGTACGCTGTTGAGTGCCAGACTGTGGAGTTTGAACTTTACACTCTGACTATGGAGAGCTGCAGAATGGTTTTCAAGAAGCAACCCGATGAAAACAGTATTGTTGGGAGCCTGGGTAAAGGTTAACATGGAGTAAAGTTGGCTCTGGCATTCCCAGTCTTGAATGAAGGCTGGCCGCAGAGTAGGTGCAAAAGAGTCTCCATTCATATATGGTAAAGGAGAGTTTGAAGTGACATAAATAATAAAGAGCTTAATGTTTATTCTTTTTTGTAAAGTTGTAGAAATTTCTAGTTGATTTGGCATTAATAATTTTATCATAATTAAAAAAAACTTAATTGACAGGTTTGCACCATTCAAGAAAGAACACCTTGGATTTCCTTGAGATTATCACTAGAGGGCAACCTAATCCGGTCAACCTGACAGCTTCAGAGCCTCCAGTGTGATCCTTGGACCTGTAACATCAACCCCTAAGCGTTGGGGTGCTTGGTAGAGATGCAGATGGTAGTGTCCCCTGAGACCCAGCAGAATCTGTGTTGTAACCAGCTCCCCAGTGACTGATATGTATATTGGAGTTTGAGAAGTACTTCCTGGAACACACAGATCTCTCCTACTTTTTTTTTTTTTTTAAGATTTTATTTATTTATTCATGACAGACTCACAGAGAGAGAGAGGCAGAGACACAGGCAGAGGGAGAAGCAGGCTCCATTGAGGGAGCCCGACATGGGACTCGATCCCGGGTCTCCAGGACCACACCATGGGCCAAAGGTGGCACTAAACCGCTGGGCCACCCAGGCTGCCCAGATCTCTCCTACTTTTTTTGCTAAGGGTGGCTTGGCATTCCTTTCCAGCGCCAGCCTCGATTGCTCTTTTGCTCTCTTGGTTATCTCCGCTCTGTTCCCCCACATTTTCCCTTAGTGGTTGTCTATTTTTACTTTCAGCCCACACCTGGTGGAATATACACATGGAAAAGCAGGACAGAAGGAGATTTCAAACCCGACCCAGCAAACGCCACAGCTGCTCGGTTCCTTGCTAGCGCTAGCACTTTTTAAGGCCAGCACAGAGCAGCTGCTTCAACTTTCTTGCATTTCTGCAGGATAGGAAGACAAATTCTGTTTCTGATTTACCAAAACAGAAATAGAGGACAGCTGCTTTTTAAAGTGTGTTTACCACTGAGGTCACATTGTTAAGTAAGATTTAGCTCTTGAAATCAGTCTGCCGGGAAAACCAAACAGCATAAACAGCCTGCCCCCCACCCTCAGCCCTGCTAGCCAGGAGAAAAAGGGAGACAGGAAGTGGGTCTGTCTAGGAGTGTGGCCAGATGGATCTTGGTGGACAGTAGCCTGACGTGGGAGTGGCTCGGCTCATCTCTGTAATGTTCCTCCCCACAAGGACATGGGCAAAGTTAACTCTTGCCTACATTTCTGCCTTTTATACTAATGGAATCCTAGCAAGTCACATCTGTATTTCCTATCATCTTACCACTCTCAAAAAGTTTAAGTGTTGGCTTGCCCTCAACACAAGAGATAGGGTTGCAGAGAGGATGTCTTCCAGGAGCAGAAAGAGCACATTCCCAGGGAGCAACTATAGCCTTGACCCACATCCTCAATTATAGGTCAGCTATGTTCTAAAAATCTAATGCAACGGTTCTCAAACTTTCCAGTGCATTAGAATCTCCTAGAAGCCTTGTTATAACACAGTTGCTGGGCCCCACCTACAAAATACTTAATTCAGCAGGGCGGAGGTGGGACCTAAGGATTTGAACTTCTGCTTACATTCCTGGCGATGTTGATACTAATTGGTGATCACGTTTTGAACACCATAAAGATGTTTTTTTTTTTTTAAGATTTTATTTATTTATTCATGAGAGACACACAGAAAGAAAGAGAGAGAGAGAAGCAGAGACACAGGCAGAGGGAGAAGCAGGCTCCATGCAGGGAGCCCGACGTGGGACTCAATCCCCAGTCTCCAGGATCATGCTCTGGGCTGAAGGCCACGCTAAACCACTGAGCCACCTGGGCTGCCCATCATGAAGATGTTCTAAAGCATTTTAGCACATGGCTATACATTCCTGTAACAAGTTGAAAACTGTTGTGGCAGGCTTGGAGCATTTTGTAGACGTTAGCTCTTTTAGTTTTTGTTCCCCATTAAAAAGTCCATTTTAAACTGTCTACAGAACTGAGTTCAGATCTAAATTTGACTTGATTTAGCCCGACCTGACAAGGGACAGATTTATTCTCTGGCTTTCAGTCTTGTTTCCCAGGCAAACAGGCCTCCTGCTAAAGAAACTACCTCTTGCCTCTATCTCCATAACCCACAAGATGGAACTGCTGGATTACATGAAGAAGACTGAGAAAATCCCATGACAGGGACACTGGTAATGTTTCTAAGGGCACCCAGAGTAGCTTAACTTCAGCCTAAAGAATGTAAATGTTGTAGGTTACTCAAACCAACCAAGAACTCCTGATAGTCCTTCCTTTCCTTGCAAACTCATTAATTTTTTAAAGGTAAGATGTCTGTTAAAATGCAAATAATCTCGAGGGGGATAACATTATCAGTTACAAGTTTGAATTAGGACACTAAAGTATTTTATAGTTTGGTTATAAGAGGAGGACAGGTAGATTCAAACAGAAATCTTAACCTGCTAACCTGAAGCCCCTAAACCCCCTTGCCCTGACATTCTGAGGAGTTGAAGGGGACTGACCTCAGCAAGCTGGTGGAATAGGGGGTTCTCTATCATAATTCCCCCAAGAACATCAATTTCAACAGCCACCCACAGACAAGAGTAACTTTGTGGGGTTCAGGAGTTCAGTAGAGCAGTTTCAATACATACCTGGAGCTGAATATACATGTATTGACGAAGGGAAGAAGAAGGATTTCCCTTTACTTGTTACCTCTTCCTGAAGGCAGCAGGTGCCAAGAGAGAACCCCTCAGCCTACCATTTCTCTTACAGGGAAGAGTGACAGCATAGTGAGTGAGTGACCAGCTTCCTGAGCTGTTCAAGACACTGCTCAGGAAGACCAGTTTTTCCTCATCCCACTCAGAGTACATCCCACCCAGAGTACAGAAGTACTCAGCCCAGCTGAGAGGTTGAGAGAGGTGGGAGCACAGCAGCAAGAGCTCAGAACTCATCAAAGGGCCATGGAAATCTCACAGACTCCACAAGAAGCCCAGCCATGAGTTTCTTGGGACACCTCACCTGTGGACCCCTCTCACTGGCCCAGAGGCACCCCCCAATGCTCTTTATGTTTCACGCAGCCCTCACAGCCATCTCCCAGTGTGCCCTCACAGTCTGCATGAGAAGCCTTTACAGATGACTTTCAAGCACATGTGGAAAGCCATCCCAAGTATGGGAAAGTCACACAAAGTTGAGCATTTCATGGCATTGCTGTTGCATAAACAAATAGAAAGCTCTCAACATTGGCCTGATTTTGTAGGATTGAGAGAAGGCATATGATCTTAAGAATTCCCCCAACAAGAAGTACGAAGCAAGCACATCCATAGACAAGGTCTCAGTGAGCCTCAGAATCCCAAACTGGGATGACTGGTGAAGATCTTCCTCTTCTCAAGCCAAGTAGTAAAGACTGGACACATGACTGCTTCTTTAAATGCAAAAAAAGCAATGCAAAATGCCAAAGAGTGTGTAAAGTCAAAGGAATATGACATCACCAAAGGAACACAATAATTTTCCAGTAATCAAACCCAAAGAAATGGAGATCTATGAATTGCCTCACAAAGAGCTCAAAATGATTGTTATCAGAAAGTGCAACAAGCTAGAAAAGAACATAGACAACTCACTGAAATCAGGAAAATAATACATGAAAAAAACAAGAGGTTCAACAGAGATATAAATAATAAAAAGAACCAAGAAATTCTGGAGCTGAAGAATACAATGAATAACATTTTTAAATGCTATAGAGTTCATCAGTGAAGGACTTGATCCAGTAGAAGAAGCCTACAGAATTTATGTGATACTAACAAAAGAACTAATATTCTCATTATGGGTGTCCCAGAAGGAAAAAGATAGAGAAAGAGGCAGAAATTTTATTTAAAGAAATAATGGCTAAAATTTTTCTAAATCTGAGGAGACATAAGGAAATCTAGGTATATCTCTCTAGGGACTACTCTCAAAAGTCTCCAAACAGATTTAATCCAAAAAGGACTTCACTGAGACACATTATGATCAAATTACCAAAAATCAAATTGGAAGAGAATTTTAAAGCAGCAAGAGAAAAGGACACATCACATAAAAGGGAACCCCATAACGCTATGAATGAATTTCTCAGCAAAAAACTTTCAGTCAAGGAAAAAGCCAGATGATTTATTAAATTGCAAAAATAAAAAAAACTAGCAATAAAGGACACTCTACCCACAAAAGGTGTCCTGCAGAAATGAAGTAGAAATACAGAATTTCCCAGACACAAAAAGGCCAAGGGAATTCAATACCAATAGGTCTGCCTTATAAGAAATGCTCATGAGAATTCTTTAGGCCTAAATGAAAGGACACTAATTAGTAACACAAAAACATATGAAAGTATAAAATTCACGGGAAAAGGTAAATGTATAGTCAAAATCAGAATACTCAATACTGTAATAGTGGTGTATGATATAAATCAGTTTTAAATTTAGTATAATGGTTAAAAGACAAAAGCATTAAAATTAAATATGACCACAATAATTTGTTAATGGATACGCAATATAATGAGATACAAATTGTGTCATCAAAAACATAAAATGTAGAGAAGGGAGTAAAAGGTAGAGTTTTTTATGTGATCAAAGTTAAATTGTTATCTTCTTAAAATAGACTGTTATAATAGTAAGATGTTTTATGTGAGCCTCATGATAACCACAAAGCAAAAAACTACAGTAGATACAAAAAAGATAAAGAGAAAGGAATTAAGCATACCACCCTAGAAAATTATCAGATCACAAAGGAAGATGGCAAGAGGGGAATAAAAGAAAAAAGAAAGACAAAACAGCCAGGAAACAATCAGCAAAATGGAAATAAGTTTGAATGCAAGGAGACAATTATATGGGAATATAATGTGATTAATTATTAATAAGTACCTGAAAAGTTACCCCATACTTAGTACTTACATGACTCCCCGCTCCACTAAAGGCAAAATTCAAATTTAATAGAGACCTAGGTCAAATTAAAAGACTCTTCTGATTCAGACACCAGTAAAATAGCTACATAAGTTGAAATTCTATAACATTAGCTTTCAGAAGAGCATTTCTTGCCTTTGGGCAAATAGAAATAAGTAGAATTCCATTCCTTGGGTGTCCAGGCATACCTGGGTGACTTTTTTGCCCAGAGAATAAGGGAATGGCACCTGTTGGGTGGGACTGGCTCACTGGGCCTTGGCTCTGTTCCCCTTTCTCCATTGTGCTTCTTCTCCAGAGAGCTAATGAATATCTAATTTTTCATAGCTGAGCATCAATAACAAATGCCCCCTGCAAAAAGTGTAAGATCTTTAGTTAAAGGAGATATCATACCTACATACCATAAAAACACTTTGAAGCTGTGACTGTCTCTTATAACATCCTGTCTCTTGGTATTGTTCAATTAGTCTACTTTTTGAGTAACATATTTTGTGACCTTTCTGGTTTCAGAGACCATTTAGCTTGCATATTTTGTCTCAGCTGTCTGTCTAAAATGAAGGTCCAGGATTGAATCAGTCACTGAAAGTAGGTCAAAGCTTCATCCTTGGACTTGGCACTGTCACAGCCCCCACTATCTCCTTCAGTGTCCTATAGGCAATGAGCCAGAGAGAAGAAAGAGGCCATTAGAAGTTCTAATCTTAATGGGGTCATGAAAAGGATAGACCAAGGAAAGTCCCAGATGCCAGGGAGACCTTACAGGTAATTTCCAGATACAGATTATTAGTGAGCTGAGGGAGACAAGATGCATGTGGCAGATTACATTTTCCAAACATAGCCACAACAATTTCTCTGTCCCAAATGTTCATCTGCAGTGTGACTTTCCTTCTTTAGGAGGGAGAGGGTATGTGCCCTCTGCTTGAACCTGGGTGCACTGTGACTCCTTTGAACAATATAATACAGGAGAAGTGATATTCTGTGACTTTCAAAATGGGTCAGAGAAGGTGATATAAGCCTTGCGCTTGGAGCCCTGAGCCACCATGTAAGAAGTCTGACCTCCCTGAGGCTCCATGTTGTCAGGAAGCCCAAGCCACATGCAGAGGCCACATGTAGGCACTCAAGCAGCAGTGTGTGGCTCTCAGTAGTCCTAACCCAGGCATGGCAAATGTGAGTAAAGTTGAAGAGCTTTTGGATGATGCCAGTTCCAAACTGAAAACCCAGACATTGGAGCAGAAGCAAGTCATCCTGCTAAGCCCTGTTTGAATTCCTGACCCACAGAATCCATGAACATAATCAAACCTGCTAGATTTGGAGGTATTTGTTGTGCATCTGGAACAGATGGAAAAATGGAGAGTGAGAAAACAGGTATGAATATAGATCTCAGCTGGCTGAAGGGGGACTAGAAAGCCAAGTTTATCAATATCTAATATCCAATAAGAAGATCCACTATTCTAAAGAAAGAGAGAATAAATTTTAAATTATATATATAAATATATATATGCATTTATATGTATATATATGTACATATATAAATACAGATACACATATATATGCACATATACATATGTTTGTATACATATGACTGTGTGTGGCATTTGGCAATTATTGAATCTTAGCAAGTAAATGTTTGAGTTGAATAGTGAGGTTATCAGAGTGTGGACAGCATCAAAAGTTATCTTTTCTTTGGTAATTTAGAGCATGGCCTATGGAGAATCAAGACCTGGAATTGAGGGCTAATTCTACCACTTACTAGCTCTGAACTTGAGCAAGATACTTTATATCTCTTTGCCTCCATTCCTTGTCTATAAAAATGAAAATAATAATACTAGCATTTTAATAGGACAACCAGACAGAAGATCAATAAGGAAATAAAGAACTTCAACAGTACTATAGACCTTTTGGACCTAATAGATTTATAAAGAATGCTCTGCCCACCAAGAGAAGATTATACATTTTTCTCAAGTGTATATTCAAGATAGATCATATGTTAGGCTGTAAAACAAAATACTTGTTTTACAAAATAAACTTTAAAAATTGAAATCATTTTCAAGTATCTTTTCTGACCAGAATAGAATTAAATTGGAAATTAACAGTAGAAATGAATATTGGGAAATCCACAAATATGTGGAAATTAAACACCGGGATCTTAAAAAAAAACAATGGATCAAAAGAGAAATCACAATGGAAATTAGAAAACACATGAGGCAAATGAAGATGAAAACACAACATATCAAAATTTATGGGATTCAAAGAAAGCCTTGCTAAGAGGGAAATTTATAGCTGTAAGGATTACATTTAAAAAGAAAAGGGGCACCTGGTGGCTCAGTTGGGTATGTGCCTCCCTTGGCTCAGGTCATGATCTCAGGATCCTGGAATTGAGCCCTGCATTGGGCTCTCTGCTCAATGGCAAGTCTGCTTCTCTCTCTCCCTCTGTGATCTTCTCACTCTCTCAAATAAATAAATAAATAAATTTTTAAAATAAAAATAAAAAAGAAAGATCTCAAAAAAAAAAAGAAAGATCTCAAATCAACAACCTAAATTTCCACCTCAACGAACTAGAAAAAGAACAAATGAACCCCAAAGGTAGCAGAAGATAGTAATAAAAAAGATTAAACACAATAGAAAATAATAGAGACAATCAACTAAACCAATAGTTGGTTCTTCAAAAAGCGCAACAAAATTGACATCTTTTAACTAAGTTAAAAAGAGAGAACATTCAAATATCTAAAATCAGAAATAAAGGAGGGGGTGTTACTGTTATTACTGTTATTACAGAATTATTACAGAAATAAAGATTATAAGAGAGTTCTATGAACAATTAAGCATAAACAAATTAGATAAATCAGATGAAATGCACAAATTCTTAGAAACACATAACATACCAAGACTGAATCATAAAGAAGTAGAAAATCTAAACAGATCTACAGCTAGGAAGGAGATTGATTTAATAATCAAAGGCCTCCCAACAAAGAAAAGCCCCAGACCAAATGGTTTCACTAGAGAGTTTTACCACATAAAGAATTAACATCAATCCTTTTCAAACTCTCCTAAAAAATTGAAGAGAAGGGAATACTTCCTAAATATTCTGAGGCCAGGAGTAACCTGACACCAAAGCTAGACATAGACATTGCAAGAAAACTACAGACCAATATCTCTGATGAATATTGACACAAAAATCCTCAACACAATAATACCAAACAGAATTCAAAAGCTCATTAAAAGGATTATGTACTTTGATCAAGTTGGAATGCAAAGATGGTTCAATCAATCAATGTAACACCCCACACAGACTGAAAGGGAGAAGATCACATGATAATATCAATTTATATAGAAAAAAGCATTGACCAAATTCATCACTGAACAAACTGACAATAAAAATAAACAATCTCAATATAATATAGGCTATCTATGAAAACCCCACAGGTGACATACCACATAATGAAAAGGCTAAAAGTTTTCCCTGTAAGATCAGGGAGGAGACAAGAATGCCAGATTTCTCCACTTCTGTTCTACACAGTACTAGAAGTCCTAGCCAGAACAGTTAGGCAAGAAAGAGAAGTAAAACACATCCAAATTGGAAATGAAGAAATAAAATTATCTCTATATACAGACAACATAATCTTATATATGTAGAAAACCCTAAAGATTCCACAAAAACTGTTAAAACTAATAAACAAATTTAGCAAACTTGCATAATACAAAATCAACATACAAAAAATCAGTTGCATTTCTATACACCAACAATGAATGATCTGAAAAGGAAATTTAAAAAAATTTTTCATTTACAAAAGTACATCAAAAATAAAATGAAATCAGACTCTTGGGAATAAACTTAACCAAGGAGGCAAAAGACTTGTACACTTAAAATCACAAAACATTTGCTGAAAGACATTAAGGAAGATACCAATAAATGGAAAGATGTCCTGTGTTCAAGGATGAGAAGACATAATATTGTTAGGATGTCAGTTCAACCTAAATGGTCTACAGATTCAATGCAGTTCCTATCAAAATTCAAATGACATTCTTTACAGAAAGAGAAAAAAATCATCCTAAAATCTAAAAGTACCCTAAATGGCCAAACAATACTGAAAAAGAACAAAGTTGACACCTCACACTTCCTGGTTTCAAATATTACTACAAAACTAAAGCAATCGCACTTGACAGGATGAGCACAAGGATGACATCCTTGACAGGATGTGTTATTCTATATGTTGGCAAATTGAACACCAATAAAAAATAAATTTATAAAAAAATAAAAAATAAACTCAACAGCAAAGAAACAAACAATCCAATCATGAAATGGGCAAAAGTCATGAACAGAAATCTCACAGAGGAAGACATAGACATGGCCAACAAGCACATGAGAAAATGCTCCGTGTCACTTGCCATCAGGGAAATACAAATCAAAACCAAAATGAAATACCACCTCACACCAGTGAGAATGGGGAAAATTAACAAGGCAGGAAACAACAAATGTTGGAGAGGATGCGGAGAAAAGGGAACCCTCTTGCACTGTTGGTGGGAATGTTAACTGGTGCAGCCACTCTGGAAAACTGTGTGGAGGTTCCTCAAAGAGTTAAAAATAGACCTGCCCTACGACCCAGCAATTGCACTGCTGGGGATTTACCCCAAAGATACAGATGGAGTGAAACGCCGGGACCCCTGCACCCCGATGTTTCTAGCAGCAATGTCCACAATAGCCAAACTGTGGAAGGAGCCTCGGTGTCCATCGAAAGATGAATGGATAAAGAAGATGTGGTTTATGTATCCAATGGAATATTACTCAGCCATTAGAAACGACAAATACCCACCATTTGCTTCAACGTGGATGGAACTGGAGGGTATTATGCTGAGTGAAATAAGTCAATCGGAGAAGGACAAACATTATATGGTCTCATTCATTTGGGGAATATAAAAAATAGTGAAAGGGAATAGAAGGGAAGGGAGAAGAAATATGTGGGAAATATCAGAAAGGGAGACAGAACATGAAAGACTCCTAACTCTGGGAAATGAACTAGGGGTGGTGGAAGGGGAGGTGGGCGGGGGGTGGGGGTAACTGGGTGACGGGCACTGAGGTGGGCACTTGACGTGATGAGCACTGGGTGTTGTTATTCTATATGTTGACAAATTGAACACCAATAAAAAATAAATTTATAAAAAAAACAAAACTAAAGCAATCGAAACAATATGATAGTGGCATAAAGACATATAGGCCTGTGGAATAGAATAAGGAGCCCAGAAACAATCACTTACATGTATGATCAAATGGTTTTCAACAAGGATGACAAGAACCATCCAATGGAGAAAGGACAGTATTCTCAAATAGTACTGGGGAAATTGGATACCCACATGTGAAAGAATGAAGTTGGACTTTTCCCTAATGCCATATATAAAAATTAACTCGAAATGGATTCATGACCTAAATGTAAGACCTAACACTACAAGATTCAGAAGAAAATATATGAATAGCTTGAGGCATTAGACTTGGCAGTAATTTTTTTGGGATATGACACCAAAAGCACAGGCAACAATAGAAAAAAATAGATAAATTGGATTATATCAAACTTAAAGACATCTATGCATCAAAGGATATTATCAACAGAATGAAAAGTTAACCCACAGAATAGGAGAAAATCTTTGCAAATCATATATGTAATAAGGGCTTCATATTTGGTATATATAAACAACTCCTATAACTCAACAACAACAAAAGCCTATTAGAAAATGAGCAATGGACTTGAATAGACATTTCAGCTAAGAAGACAAACAAATGGCCAATAAACACATGAAAAGATGTTCAGTATCACTGATTATTAGGGAAATCCAAATCGAAACCATTATGAGAAAGCACTTCTCACCTATTAGGATGACAGCTATTAAAAACAAGAACAACAGAGAATAAATGTTGGCAAGACTGGAGAAATGGGAACCCTTGTGCACTGTTGGTGGGAATGTAAAATGGTGCTACTGATATGGAAAACAGTATGATAGTCCCTCAAAAATATTAAAGATAGAATTAATATATGATCCTGCAATTCCTCTTCTAAGTATATATGCAAAAGAATTGCAGGTAAGGAATTGAAGAGATATTTGTACAGCTGTGCTCACAGCAGCATTATTCATAATAGCCAAAGATGGAAGCTACCCAATTTCTATCAGTGGATGAACGGAGAGACAAAATGTTTATGTATACAATGGATTATCATCCAGCCTTAAAAAGGAAGGAAATTCCAACACATGCTACCACATGAATGAACCCTGAAGACATTATGTTAACTGAAATAAGCCAGTCACAAAAACACAAACACTGTGTGACTGACTCCACATATATGAGGGACCTAAAGCAGACAGATTCATAGAGGCAGAAAGCAGAATGTTGGTTGCCAGGGGCTGTGGACATAGGGGACTGGAGAGACAGTGTTCAATGGGTACAGGGTTTCGGTTTGGAAAGATGAAAAACATTCTGGAGATGAATGGTAATGGTTGTTGTACAATATCATGGATGTACTTAATGCCATTGAACTTTACATTTAAAAATGCTAAAGTAATACATCTTATATTATGTATATTTTACTGCAGTTTTTAAAAAAGAATAAGTGGGAAAAATAATAGGAATTTTTGTATTAAAATTGTCTTTCATTACCAAAAATTTTAAAAGAATAATGTTTGCTGTTGGCTTTTTGCTGGTAATTTTTACCAAATTAGTTTCCTTCTATTCACAGTTTGCTACAAGTTTTTCTTTGTGTGTTGAATCTTGTCAAAGATTCTTTTGCACTTATATAAGAAAATTATATAATTTTCCATTGTTATTCTCTTAATACAGAAAACTATATTAGGGACTTTTCAAATATTGAACCAACCTTGCAATTTTGGAGTAAACATAACTTGATGGGAAAAAAATAATACTTCCAACTTATCATCAGGTTACTATGAATAGTCTTAGCATAATAATTGGCATTAGTAGTGCTCAGTAAATGTTTTCTGCGATTATTTCTTAAAAGATTTTATTTATATGAAAGAGAGAATGTTAGAGCACAAATGGCAGAGCGGGAGAAGCAGGCTGCCTATCAAGCAAGGAGTCCAACACAGGGCTTGATCCCAGGACTCTGAGCCCAAGGCAGACTCTTAAACGACTGAGCCACCCAGGCGTCCCATCAGCTATTATTTATTCTAAACTTTGGAGAAAATCCTGAGTCATGAGTCCCAATTTTCCCACAAAAGCTAATTGAGGTCCTTGTCCTTTGAATTCTTGGGGAAAGGTATCTAAGTGATCTGTGGCAGCAAACTCCAACGGAATTATTTCAAAGAATATATTGCTGCACATATGGATAGCTCTTAAATGTGAAATAAGCACTGACATCAATGTAGAAATATTGCAAGGTAGAAATTTGACTTTTATGGTGTTTAGATAGCAGTCACAATGTTTACTGCTAAGCAGAGTTATGTGCAGTGATTGGCCAGTTTTCCTGCCTAAGAGTTCATAGCTGCCCACCTGTTTACACTGGCCATTATTTGAGAACCAAACAAATGGATCGATATTACTTTGACACATTAAAAACCACCATAAGATACAGGTAGAGGGAACCCAAGAAATAGTTTAAGGGACATGTATTTGTCTGACTAGTGTTTTGGCCAAAAGCCTGCCATCTAGTGGCAAACTGATCAGTAGAGACCCAGGCAAATAGGTTGCAAGGAAAAAAAGGGAATGATTACTTTAAGGACTTACTGTGTGCCAAACATTGCAATTAGGTCCTTTATTTCTTCCTATCTTTCAGTCTCCTCCAGTCTTCTTTGTGATGAGTATGTCACTGCTGTAGCTCTTCACAAGCAGAGGATAAAAACAAGAAAGTTCTTCTAAAATCACATGCAGATAGAATATAGGAAAAAACCAAGGGAGGGGTACAGAATTGGGAAGTTCAAAGACGCACATATGGGAGCACCTGTTTCCATGAGCATGTAACTTAAATGAATCAACAGATATAAACATTGCCTGGGACATAAGAAGTCTATTAAGAGTAGCTATAATGATGATGATGATGATACTAATTATATTCTAAGTTTCCTCTATATTCCTTTGTAAATAGAGAATTACCGCCTACTGGAGGGCCAGACATGAAAATATATAATTAATTTAGTGAAAATAATGCTAGTATAGTGTGCTGTGGGTCCCAGAATTCACAGGCAGTTAGCCCAGCCAGAAGGGCCCTGAAAGACTTTCTGGGTGGGAGAGAGTCTCTTCTAGGACTTTAGGGATGACCGTGCAAAGGCACAGCATTCTGGGAGAAGACAGCACCAAGCAAGGGGAGTGATGCTATTCTCCACAATATGATAATGGTGCATCCATGGCATTATCCATCACACATCCATCCAAACAAACGTGCAACACCAGGGATGAACCTTCATGGAAAATTGGTGGATAATGATGGGTTGATGTGAGCTCACTTGTTGTAACACATGTGCTGGTCTGGTTAGGGATGTCAATGGTGTGAGAAGCTGTATCAGTGTGGGGGCAGGAGGTATATGGACATCTCTGTACTTTCTGTTCAATTTAGATGTAAACTTAAAAGTACTCTAAAAAATAAAATCCACTAAAACTTAAAAGCACACAACACCTGGACTCTTGAGAGAATGCAGTTTCTTCAGTAACAGAGGAAGGAAACAGTCAGTGATTGCAAACAGTGTATTTATGTAGTGGGCATTCAGTGTGGCCAGGGGCTGTGTTAATGACGTGAGGGGCATAACCAATTGCTATAATAATGTCCCTGAATGCCCACAGCTGTATCTGTGCCCCCATGTAGCTTGCTCATTGACTCTGGGTTTCTCAGTGTCATTTGCTTTGGCCAATTGGATATTAGCCTATGTGCTGCTGACAGAGGCTTGCAAAACTCTTCCACGTTAGGCTTACACTCTTGGGCTTAGAACTCTCTGTGTGAGGAAGCCCTGGGCTGGCCTGCGGGAAGATGAGACACCACAGGAGCAGAGCCTAGCTGTCCCAGCTGAGGCGTTAGTCTAGAACAACCAGCCTGACAACCACCAGATATGAGCCATAAAGCTGTCCTGAGGTGTCCAAGCCCAGCTGAGGCGCCAGCCACCATATAATGAGCCAAGGCAGCCCGGTTCAGAACCGTCACCTTGCTGACCTAGTATTGTGCTACTCACCCCTGCTCACTCAGCTCTAGCCACACCGGGCTGCTTGTTATTTGTTCCTCAAACTTCAAACCTGCCAGGCATGCTCCAACCACCCCGACTTTCTACTTGCTGTCCTCTCTAACTCAGATATCCTTTACATCTTTGCTTAACGGTGGCTTTCGATAAGACCTATCTCAACCATCAAAGTTAAAATTCAGTTCCTGACCCCTGGTGCTTCCTATATCCCTTCCCTGCTTTTTAATTTTTTTTTCAATGCATTGATCAACTTCCAATAGAATATATGATGAACATATTTATTTTATTTAGCTTCTGTTTGCTTTCACTAGAATCTCAGCTCCAGTGAGCAGGAGCATTATTTTGCTCACTGCTGCATATCCAACAACTAGAACAGTATCTGGCATTCTAGGTGATCAGTAATTATTTGATGAATGAAATAATAGGAAGTTCTGATCATAGCATATTTAGAAATACCTCTGCCAGCCTCTAAGTAACCAAACTATCATGATTATAAACAATGTGGATGTCACTAAAATTATAAATCCAAGCATAGGGCTATTTAAATCCCAGAAAGTATAGAAACCCACTGAAATAGGTAAGAGAAGAAGCAGATAGAATTAGGGGTCAGAACTATGCCCCCTACTGCCCCACTAACAGTTAATTGTCAAGATCCATCACAGTTCCAAATACTTTGTTCTGTTGTCAAAGCAAATACACTCCCATTTGTCAGAACAGATTCCCAACTTCTGGAAATTAGAACCCCACACAGCACAAGCAGTTTTGCTGATAAGAAAAAGTGTGGGCACCAAATGGGCCCCTGCTGGTCATATTCTAGAGGATTTTAGAGCCTTATTCAAGTTCCCAAGCTTCACTCATGCTCTCTCCTTTGCCTGGAAGGAATTTGCTGCCCCCCAGACCCTCCATCCACTCCACCTCATGTTTCTGCCCTTCAGAACCAAGCTCAAGCATGGTTTCTTGAGGACCTTCCCTGTCTCCCTCCCACTTAGGCAGATGTTTTTCCACTGTGATGCCAACAATAACAATCGTTTCTACTGAGTCTGTTGATTTACTTGCCCATATCTCTGTGGACCATGAGCATCATGAGGTGAGAGTCTGTGTGTCTGAGACTTGATTTTATTATCTCCAAAACTTAGCAAAACAGGTACCTGTGGAATACATAAGTAAGTGACCAAATATGGCCACATAATGGTAATTTTGCTCAGCGCATGTAAGATTGCATTCCTGGATACTGAGAGCATTAGACACAGAGATCTCTTCCTAAAACTGACCCCAGGTTGGTGGGAAATGGGAAAGAGCAATTCCCTTTAAAGGATTACACTGCAAAGATGGGAACTTTGTCTTTGATTTCCAAAGAGGTCCAAACTGATGTTGTCATATTTATTTGATAAGCACACATGTAAACACATTTAAACTTATGTCAGCCTAAATCAACCAGACTTTAAAAATGAGGAAAAGCCAACTACAGAAAAAAAAAAAATCCAAGTGAGTCCAGAGGGAAGGAAAACAAACACAGGGTAAGTCCAACAGAACTTTTTTTTTTTTTTTTTTTTCATTTTAAGCAGGGAAAGGAAATGAGCAGGACAAAGAAATTCAGTATCTCCCCTCCTCTAAGAAAAGACAAACACCCCAAGAAAGGCTTGGACCTGCATCTAGTCTGCTGCGGAAGGAATCTTCATCACCTCGTAAAGTTGACTTCTCCACCAATAGCAGATTCCTCGGGTACCTTCCAAGAAATGGCCTCTTGTCCAGTGGGCATGCAGGCTGCAAACTTTTACAAGCATTTTTGACCGAAGGAGGCAATACTCACAGTTATATCAAATGCAAAAGCATTATTCAGGCCACTGAATTACTCTCAATCTGACTTTTCTTTCTTTCTTTTCTTCCTTTCTTCCTTTCTTCCTTCCTTCCTTCCTTCCTTCCTTCCTTCCTTCCTTCCTTCCTTTCGTCTTTTCTTTCTTTCTTTCTTTCTTTCTTTCTTTCTTTCTTTCTTTCTTTCTTTCTTTCTTTCTTTCTTTCTGTTAAGATTTTTTTGATTTATTCATGAGAGATGCACAGAGAGAGGCAGAGACACAGGCAGAGGGAGAAGCAGGCTCTTCGCAGGGAGCCCGACTCCCTGGGACTCCATCCCAGGATCCTGGGATCATGACCTAAGCCTAAGGCAGACACTTAACCACTGAGCCACCCAGGGGCCCCTCAATCTGACTTTTCTGATTTCAGAGCCTTGTCACAGGCCGGTGCTGGATGCCTGTTTCCCAGTTTATTCATTTACCTCTGGTCAAACCTACTTTATTCCCTGCAGAGCTTCCTGATGTCTGTAGAGAGCACACAGAGTTTCCAGAAAGTGAACAGGGAGGAAATCACGGGACGATTGGCCAGAATTTGCTGTGTCTTTTGTCCTTCCCTATCTGTATGATTGTTTCTTATTTTCATTAATTTGATTCTTTTTATCCAGTAGCTCCACTTAACTTTATCTCAGAGCTATGTGTTGCCTTAAATTTTTTTATTTACTATTAATTTTTTAATTTTTTTGCCTTAAAATTTTTTAAAGAAAAAAGAACAGGTTTCTAGATGTAAGTGGTCCCATAACTCCAGTAGGGGTTTGAATTTTGTCAAGATAGGGTCTCCTAGGAGAAACTGAGAAAATTATTGTTCTCTCCTCAGTTGAGATAGCGATTTAAGAGAAAAAATGATGGGACCATGAAGTTCTTTGGTGGTTTTCCAGTGGCTTTACTGATAGGCTGGTGTTGGGCAAGAGAGGAGATCCTGCCTGGTAGGCTGGTTAGATGAAGGTGAGAAAGGCAGCTGAAAATCTCATGATTTCCTATTTGAGCTATTCAGTAATATCTGTTATAGTTAACTAACTAAAGAGGGACTCACCATAGTAAAAAAAAACAAAACAAAACATTTTGAACACTGTATTTTGAAATAACTTCAAACTTACAGAAAACTTGAAAGAAGAGTGCAAAGTACTTTTATTTTTCCTGTTCTCCTTTGGAACAGGTTGCCAATGGTACCCTGCCACTCTTGTGGGTGTATTTCCTCCAAATAAGGACATTCTCCTACAGAACAGCACAATAACTAAAATTGGCAAATCAATAGTGATACATTACTGTCATCTAACCCTGAATCCCATTAATGTTTCACCACTTGTCCCACTATCGTCCTTGAGAGCAGAAAGATCTAGTCAGAATCCTTCACTTGATTTAGCTATCATGTGTGTTCAATCTCTTCCGATCTAAAACATTTGTTTACTTTCTCTTGACTTTGATGATCTTGACACCTGTGAAGATGACAGGCCAGTTGCGGTAAGGAATATCCCTCAGTTTGGGTTTGTCTGATGTTCCTGATGATTATATTCTGGTTAAGCAATTCTGCAGAAATGTCACAATATCGAGACCATGTTTTTCATATTGCATTGCATCAAGTGATGCATAGTTTTAGTTTGTCTCATTACTGGTGATGTTTACTTTAATAAATTGGTAAAAATGTTATCTGCCAGGCTTTTCCACTGTAAAGTTATTTTTCATTCCCTTCAGAGTTAATAAGTATTTTGTGGGAAGGTACATTTGATCTCTGTAAATACACTGGTTCTTCATAAAACTTTCCATTTATCCATATCAGTATGTACTTAGGAATTTCTATTTCATTCAAGGGTTTGGAATCTATTCCTACCATTTTTACCTTGATGATCTAATCAATGCTTTGTTGAAGGAGCCTCCTCGAACAGCTTCTGTATCTTTTTGACATATTCTTTTCTTTTTTTCCCAAAGATTTTATTTATTTGAGAGAAAGAGATTGAGTGTGAGAGAGAGCATGAGCAGGGAGGAGAGGAAGAAACAGATTCCTCGCTGAGCAGAAAGCCCAATGCAGGGCTCACCTGAGCTGAAGGCTTATGTTTAACCAACTGAGCCACCCAGGTGCCCCTGACATGTTCTTCTCATCATTTTCTGAGCATTTTCTTGCCACTTTCTGGCCAAAAGGATGTTCTAGACTCATCCAGAATGAATAATTTTTCCAAGAAGTTCTGGTCCCTTTTAGATCAGAAAGGTATTTAGAAAACAAGATCTGGGTTCTAGGTATGCTCATTGCTAAAGGTCTCCCAGGACCTCTCAGGGACTGAGCCTAAGATCCTTACTACTGTTTCTGACAGATTTATGTCATACTTATTTCTCTATTTGCATGAAAAACAATGAGTTCACACAGATCTTCAATGTCAGTCCAATACTCCAAGTTCATCCTATTTTTCTCTCTTTTCGTATTTATAATTCTCTTAACAGTGGGAAACCTGGTTCCCATTATCACCAATATATTTACTTATTTGATCAATCCCTCTTTCTAAAGTCAGTCTTCCCACTTTCGCCTCCTTCGTGCCCCGCAAATGCTCTCCCTGGGTGGGTGCTGTCACCCGCACTAGACCCCTGCCATCAAGGTGCAAATACCCTCCTCACTCCACCTAGAATTTGATACCCTAACCAAGCCACCATCCTGAGAAGATTCCTTCCTCACTCCAGTCAGGCTCCAACATCCAAACCAGGTCACCTCCTTGCATGAATATCTTTTTCCCCACACGAATGCTCTCCTCACCCTGCTCAGACCCTGACACCCTACACCAGGTTACCCTCTCACACAGATGCTTTCCTCATTTCACTCAGTCTCCACTACTTCATCCTGGGCTACCCGCTCTGCTCCTTCACCTCACTACCACCTCATGCAGCCATCTGCCTCGATGGTCTCCACAGAAATGTTGGGGGAGAGGAGAGGGAGCTTGAGGTGTTTCAAATTCAGTTAAGATTGGTTTCCATCCGAACAAGGGGTGGTGGAAAGGAAGGTGGGCAGGGGCTGGGGGTGACTGGGTGACAGGCACTGAGGGGAGCACTTGATGGGATGAGCATTGGGTGTTATGCTATATGTTGGCAAAATGAACTCCAATAATAATAAAAAAAAGATTGGTTTCCATCCACTCATATTTGTCCTCTTGAATAGATTTGGGTTTTCAAAGCAGTCATGTAGAAACTGCTCATTTCCTTCTGGGAATGGATGGTCTGAAAGCCAGTAGCTTCCCCAATCCCTAAAATGATAGCGAGGCCTACTCCCAATTACAGATAGCTAAAACGGTAATAATTCAGGATAGTACAAAAGCAGGTGTCCAGAAGGAGAGAGCAGATGTAAGGCAAGATTGGGATGAGAAGAACTGGCACACCAGTGTTACAAGACCTGGTCAGAAAGGATGGGCTTCTGGACAGGATCTGCACTCCAATAAGAAACTACAATGCCATGCAGGGAAACCAAGATGAACACCATTATAGAGACTAAATCCATTTATTAGGGTGCAAGAAAAGCCAAACTATGGCTTGTTATGCAGGTGCCAAATATTACGTCTAAGGCAATAAAGCTAATGCTAGGTGCTACATGATGATGAGCCTAAGACTATTAACCTGGTCAGGGTTAGTAAGAAATTTGGGGGGTGCCTGGGTGGCTCAGTTGGTTAAGCCTCTGCTTTTGGCTCACGTCATGATCTCAGGGTCCTGGGATTGAGCCCCAAGTCAGGCTCCCTTCTCAGCTGGGAGTCTGCTTCCTCCTCTCCCTCTGCCCTCCCCCTCCATCTCCACTGCTTGTGCTCTCTCTCTCTCTCTCTCTCTCAAATAAATAAATAAAATCTTTAAAAAAATAAATTTGGTGTGTGGTGGCAAAGTATATTCAAGATCCCACAACTTCCCTAAGTCCAATGACTTGCTAGAGGACTCATAAGACTCCATAGTAAGTCTACTTGTGGCTAAGATCTATTACACCAAGATATACAGAGCAAAGCAACAGGTGATGGATGTACATTGGCAGATTCCAGAGAGATTTACCACACACTTCTCATGTCCTTCTTCATCTGAGAGCCATAGGAGTGCTGTCTCTCTGTCTAGCAGAGAACTATAGGGATATGTGTGGAATGTCTCTGCCCAGGGAAACCTGTTTGAATCTCATCATCTAAGGTTTATTTGGGAGGCTGGTTACGTAGGCATATTTTTCTAGCAACCAACCATGGCAACCAAAATTCAGCCTAGTTTCCCATCATCAATCCTGATGTTTGCACAAAGCAACCTGATGGTCTGGTATTGTACTGTCCATTGCTCCTAGTGTATATGATAAAAATCATCAATTGCTAACATAAAAAACTCTCCAAAGCCACATTCCCAGGGGTTGCACAAGCATCAGCCATCATCCCTTGAGACACACAAAGAGTAAGTAACCAGACCTGCTTGTTAACTCTTTCCTCACAGAAGTACAGCAATAATTCCAACTGGATGGCGCTGGGAAGTCAGGAGCTTAAAATATATAATTAGGGCCCAGATTTAGTTAATTATGCTTTCCCATAAAATTGACTAGCAACTAGCAACATAAATACCAACTAATCTCTAACTTGGATTCGTAAATTGATATGAAATCCCAAACAACAGGAAAAAAGAAGTAAATACAGTTAGGCACCAGTCAAGCACTTTCCTTATCCAAGAAGAAATTATGAATGGAAGGCGCTTTGAAAGTGGTAAAGCATTATGTAAGCATGACTGCTGGTAATGCCCTGCAGGAAATGCTCAGACCTTCCCCTGAAAGAACCCAGCTTCCTAATGAATGATCGCGGGCACAGATAGATGCAGAGGAAAGAGCCAAGATTTCTTGCAGGTTAGCATGGAGTAAACCTCAGATGGGCAGAAATCCCTTACCAGTGGTTTTCTTCCTTTGTGCAAGATCCCCACTTGAGGGCACCTCCCCTCACACCCTGGGGGAGTCTGGAAGACACATTTTCCATGCGTAAAGAGGACATAAAATCCTATTTACCTCCACAAATGTGCCATAAGCTACACTTACCGCAAAGCCTGGACCAGATCAGCGTTATGTACCAGTGATGCACGTCGAAATCAACCAGGGGAATTTTTAAAAAATAAAGACTCCAGGTCTCACTTCAGCTATACTGAACCAGATTCTCTAGGAGAGGCACTACTACAGATAGCAGTAAAGAGGGCCTTCCTACCCTTCAGCTCCCTCGAGTTCCTCCTTTATGCCCGTTATCTAGAAGGCTCTGTGGGCACCCTCCCTCCTCAGGGAGCCAGTCTCCTTCCTGTTGATCAAAAACAGGCTTGCAATCCAGATGTCCCTAGAGCCTCTCCTGCTCCCATTGGTTGGCCTGCCAGTCCGTTCAAGCCAGGATAGATGCCCAGGGGTCCTTTCTTCCATAATGTCTTCCAGGCTTCTTTGTCCATCCCTCTGCCCTGCCCTCCTCTCCACCTCCCTCCATCTTGCCTCACCCCTCACGGTCAAGGCCATCAAACCAGTTCAGGCTCTATCCTGGGAAGGTAACAGAAGATTCTGTAATTATTCCAAGTAAAGCTTCTGTCACACACACACACACACACACACACACACACAAACACACACCCCAGCAGCAACCTTCTCTGGGCAATATCAACCAACTACCACAGCATGAATAACTTCAATGGGCCATTACCTTCCCTCCCAGGTAAACTTTAGTGGTAAAGAGCACATCTGAGCCAGACTACCTGTGTTTGCATCCCTACACATCCCCCAGTATGACCTTGGTCAGTCTCTGAACTTTCCTACACCTCCATTTCCTCATCTGTAACATGGGATTAGAACAGTACTTATTTCTGAGGAGTTCTAGAATTAAGCCAATTAATATCTATAAGGGCCTTGAAAGATGCCTGAGCCCAGTATGTGCTGTAAAGTGCTGACTACTATTATAAGCAGGAGTATAGCTCACAGAGGATTACAGACGGTGACGGGGATGCCGCTACCCTGTTCTCATCTAGTCCACTGCAAAAAAGAGGTTCTAATTTATTTTTATTATGGTGAGAGTTCATGGTTTAGAAGGCTTTGACCCCTGTGTCAACGTTCCCCAAGTCTAGGCAAGCCAAGTGTGGATTTTCTCTCCGTCATTCTTTAGCTGAAAGCCATTCATTCCCTGACCAACTCACACTGCCAGCTGATGCTCAAACGAGGTGCCTTCCCTCAGGGAGAGCTGAACTTATTGTTCAGGAGAGACTTTTTGCGGTGGGGGGGGGGGGCGTTCTATAAGTTCACTATTACTACGGCCTTCTTCCAAATCAAAAACAAAAATCACATGGCTATCTACGTCCCAATTATATATTTAGCCACTTTAGCCACATTTAGCACATGTAGATATTTGAGATGATCTAACCCAGTTTCCTCGTTTTACAGGTAGAGACTGAAACCCCGAGGCCAACCCATGTATCTGATGTCCCATAGCTTATTGGGGGCACCTGCCTCTTATCCTGCAGCTGCAGGCCTGCCCTGATGCCAGCACCTGCAGGAGCTGCTCCAGGGCCCCTCACCTGGTGCAAGAAAACGGTTCTACCTCATCTTATTTATTGATAAATTTGAAATCTCTGGGGGGTAAAATTATAACATGCCTGGGGTAAAACCTATACTGGAAGGCTGAGAGCCAGGATCGTAAATTCGTGTCACTGAATGTTTGGAACATAGATTTTTCCTTAAAAGCGTATTTGAGGCCACCTGGGGGGCTCAGTGGTGGAGCATCTGCCTTTGGCTCAGGTCATGGTCCCGGGGTCCCGGGATCAAGTCCTGCATCGGGCTCCCAATTCACATTCCCACCAACAGTGCAAGAGGGTTCACTTTTCTCCACATCCTCTCCAACATTTGTGGTTTCCTGTCTTGTGAATCTTGTGTGGAGGTTCCTCAAAGAGTTAAAAATAGATCTGCCCTATGACCCAGCAATTGCACTGTTGGGGATTTACCCCAAAGATACAGATGCAATGAAACGCCGGGACACCTGCACCCCGATGTTTCTAGCAGCAATGGCCACGATAGCCAAACTGTGGAAGGAGCCTCGGTGTCCATCGAAAGATGAATGGATAAAGAAGATGTGGTCTATGTATACAATGGAATATTCCTCAGCCATTAGAAATGACAATACCCCCCATTTGCTTCGATGTGGACGGAACTGGAGGGTATTATGCTGAGTGAAGTAAGTCAATCGGAGAAGGACAAACATTATATGGTCTCATTCATTTGGGGAATATAACAAATAGTGAAAGGGAATAAAGGGGAAAGGAGAGAAAATGAGTGGGAAATATCAGTGAGGGGGACAGAACATGAGAGACTCCTAACTCTGGGAAACGAACAACGGGTGGTGGAAGGGGAGGTGGGCAGAGGGACTGGGTGACTGGGTGACGGGCCTTGAGGGGGGCACTTGATGGGATGAGCACTGGGTGTTACACTACATGTTGGGAAATCGAACTCCAATAAAAAAATATACCAAAAAAAAAAAAAAAAAAAAAGAAGTATTCCCTCGGTGCCTATGTCCCCAGCCCTTGCAGAGGCTGCTCGGGCGGGCTGTGTCTGTGGTGCTGAAGCTTCCAGCTGGCGTCTCTCCACTTACGAGGGGCCTCTCTCCTAGCAACAGTTGGGCTTCTCATCCTGCAGATCCCCATGGGCTGGTATGAATCACCCCATGTTGTGAAGGTTTTATTGATGCGATCAGCAGGGAGCACCGCCTGAACAGTTAGAAGTAAACCATGTAATGCTGGGCTTGGCACGCTGTTTACAATCACAACGTTTGGTCTCTTGCTTTCCAGGTGTCACAGATAAAATACTCGAGGATATACATTTTTTAGGTTTTCATTTTCCAGAAACTATAGAATTGTGGATCCTAACTTTTCTGAGGATCCTCTTTTTTGTAATTGCAAAGAAAAACAAAATCTCCCCTCAGGAAACTTCAATGCATATTACTAAGGGAAAGAAATCAATCTAAAGAGGTGACATAAAGACTCCTAACTCTGGGAAAGGAACTAGGGGTGGTGGAAGGGGAGGAGGGCGGGGGTGGGGGTGAATGGGTGACGGGCACTGAGGGGGGCACTTGACTGGATGAGCACTGGGTGTTATTCTGTATGTTGGCAAATTGAACACCAATAAAAAATAAATTTATTATAAAAAAAAGAGGTGACATACTGGAGATGAAAAAAATTGTGGAGACAGTAAAAAGTTCGGTGGTTGCCAGGGGTTAGGGAGTGGAGAGAAGGATGAGTAGGTGGAGCAGAGAGGGTTTTGGGGTAGTGAAAATATTACAGTGTGTAATATTACTGTGAAAGATACATATCATTTTGCATTTGTCCAACCCACAGAATGTATAACAGCAAGAGTGAACCCTCAAGTAGACTATGGACTGTGGATGAACATGATGTGTCAGCACAGGTTCATCACTGGTAAAAAACTTACCATTCTGGCCAGTGATGTTGATACTGGGGGGAGGCTATGTGCATGTAGGGCCAGGGGATACGTGGGAAATCTCTGTACCTTCTTCTCAATCATGCTGTAAGCTTCTCTTAGGAAACAAAGCAAAGGGCAACTGGATGGCTCAGTTGGTTAATTGTCTGCCTTTGGCTCAGGTCATGATCCCAGAATCCCTGGGATCAAGCCCCACATCCACTTCCCTGCTCAGGGAAGAGTCTGCCCCTCCCTCAACCTCTGCCCCCCACCTCTCGCTCACTCTCTCTCTCAAATAAATAAGACTTTTTAAAAAAAGAAACAAAGTAAAAAAGAAATCTTCCTTTAATCTCCATTTTTTCCCCAAGTCACATGAAGCAGAAATAAAATCTGATCAGGACTGACGACCTCCGTCTTCCCTGTCCTCTCTCCCCTCTCCTCACCACTTGGTACATTTTTGGCTTTCTTCTTTGTGCACGAAGGGACCATTTCCACAGATCAGCCCAGCTGCTGCCTGTGGTGCCGGATCCGCGCCAACCTCCATGCATCCCTTCCCCCCAGAACATGCCAAAGTGCTGGGCTCTCAAGTCCCCTTTCCCTGACTCAGAGAGCCTCTTTAGCCTAGAGCCAGTGCTGCAAGTGTCCATCTGTAACATACACACACACACACACCACCACCACCACCACCACCACCACCACCACCACCAGCATCACCCCCAATGCCAGAGGTCACTTACAGACAAGTTCCCCTACAATGTGCTACTCTAAGGGCTTTTCTCCAGAGCTAAACCCCAGGACCAGGCCTCAAGCACAATAAATGGGTAATACCTCACTGTCCTCACACGTAGGGGAGACAATTCTCAAGCATATTTCATAGCCTCCTTGGTGTCCCTAGCAGAACTGAGCGTCTGTTGGCTAGTAACTTGCTCAGCCACACACTCAAATATATAATTGTACCTGGATCCTTGTCTTAGGGTCTGTTTTGGGGAAAATGCAAATTAAAATGAACTTCTTCCTCTCCTCCTCCCCAAACAGCTGAGTCTCCATCCTCATTTTCCTCACTGTGTTTCAAAAGAGGCAGTGTCTTGCCCTTGGTTAAATGCACACCGTCTCCTCTTGAACCTACTTGGGAATATCCTGCCTCTACCTCTGAACCCTCAGTGGCCCCTCTCAGGAATTCCCATCCTTCATGTTCAACATCCAATAACCAGCAGAAACCATCTCCACCGGGTATCTTGTTTCTCTCCCTCTTCTTCCCTCAACTGTGCACCTAGAGACTCAGTCTGCACTTGCTATTCCTACTGCCCACCCACCTGCTTACTGCTTATATCTTTTAAATCCATTTTCCTTACTGCTTTCAGGAAACTTCTCTTGAAGGTGACCTCAGGATCACCAAGAACCGGCCTTCTCAGCCTTGAATGTCCTTAATGTCCCTGTACTCTTGGAGAGGTGATTATCCCATTTTTCTTAAAGGATCTCCTTCCTTGGCATAGCACTGCCCTGGCTCCTCTCCCATCTCTCAGACCTGTCTTTCTCCTTTTTTTTTTTTTTTTAAATATTTATTTATTTATTTATTTATTTATTTATTTATTTATTTATGATAGTCACACAGAGAGAGAGAGGCAGAGACACAGGCAGAGGGAGAAGCAGGCTCCATGCACCGGGATCCTGATGTGGGATTCGATCCCGGGTCTCCAGGATCGCGCCCTGGGCCAAAGGCAGGCGCCAAACCGCTGCGCCACCCAGGGATCCCCTGTCTTTCTCCTTTTATGAGTGCTTCTCTAGTTCTTCCTGCTATGTTCTCCAACTGTGTTCCCCAAGGTATGTCCTTGACCCTCTTTTCTCTTTTCCCCTCCTGTTCTAACTTCAACTATCATTTTTGAAGGGGTTGGTTCTCAATTCTGTGAGTCTGTAGGGACAGCCTTACTTGGGAATCATCTACTTGCCTACATTGACCTGCAGGAAGTGGGCAGTTCTGTGCTTTGTGGAACCTCCCCCAAATTCTGTGGGAGCTGCAGTGATGGGTGGGGTGGGGCTGGGGCCAGTGCTGTGACCACTCTCTGTCTCTGTGCTAGGCACAGTGGGCAGAGGTCTCCACTTGTGTTGGCTTCACAATCACAAGCCTGATGTTGGGCTCACCTTCACAGAAACTGACGTGGGGTGCTCCCTTTCTGGGCACAGCAAGAGTCTTGTGGGACTTCAATCCTCAGAGTAACCCCCATCTGAATCTGAGCTGTTTCCAGAACCAAGTTGAAGAATTGTTCATCCTGGTTGACCTTTAACCAGCAGTATGGGCCTAAGACTCATATGAACCCTTCTCCCTAAAGCCCCCAAAAGGAGTCCCTTTTATGAATACCTGCTCACCCAGGCACCGGTCTCAACCCCTAAAATTCACATGGTCTCTACCTTTCCCTGCTGCTCATATCCAATCAGCTGTCAAGACCTTTCCCAAGATGGTTCTCTGACATCTGTCCTATCCATTCTGTAGCCAGGAGACTGTGCTAGTCCAGGTCCATGGTTAGACTTTGACAATGGCTTCCCAGTTGGCCCACCTAACCCCAGTTTCTCTCTCCCCGTCTGTTCTTTCCAGTGAGGATCAATTCGGAATCACTCAAAAAACTTTCAGTGGCTCCTTTTTGCCCACAGAATAAAGCACAAATTCCATTGCTTGGCTTTCAGCCTTTTCATGACTTGGCCTCAACGATATTTCAGGTTTTTCTCCTTTTCTATGTGTGAATCAAACCAAACTGATCACTTTATCTTTTTTATTTTTTTAAAAGATTTTTATTTATTTATTCATGAGAGACACAAAGTGAGGGAGAGAAACAGAGACATAGGCAGAGAGAGAAGCAGGCTCCATCCCCCGATGTGGGATTCGATCCCAGGACTCCAGGATCGCACCCTGGGCCGAAAGCAGGCACTAAACCAGTGAGCCATCAGCGATCCCTACCTTTTTTATTTTTTTAAGATTTTATTTATTCAGGGAGAGAGACATAGGCAGAGGGAGAAGCAGGCTCCTCAAAGGGAGCCTGATGCGGGACTCGATCCCAGGACCCCGGGATCATGACCTGAGCTGAAGGCAGATGCTCAACCACTGAGCCACCCAGGCATCACTAATCACCTTACCTTTAGCCTCATGTTTTCTCAGCCTATTCCTTTTACCTCACCCACCTCCTCCTGTTAAAAGTGTATTCAATTTCAAGGCTTAGCAGAAACGCCTCCTCTTCCATGAAGACTTTCCTGACCACCTTAGCAGAAGTGACTTCTTTCTTCTTCTGAATCTGTAAATGCCAAGTGTCTTAAATTCTACCTTATATTGTAGTCTCATATTTTATCTCCCTGTCTAGATGATATGTTCCTTGGGGACAGAGACTTTGTTGGTACCTTTGCGGGTCACATACAAATTTCAACAAGAAACACAATGAATTTCTGTGGAACAGAATGCTTGATTTGCTCTTGAGATATTTCGACTCTAATAAGTTTAACAAAAAATATCAAAACCTAAAGGCACTTGTCAGTGTGATCTTCTCTCATGTTCTCCTTTTCATCCTTTCTCTGCTATGATCAGAAGCTTGTGATAACATCTACGTGTAAAGACTCTATTCTTGCCTGGCTCTGGTTGGTTTCTATTATGACTATCATTCAGCAGCTCTATTATTAAGTACAAATCACTTTCTTTCTCATCAGTCTCTGGCCCCGGAGATCCGGCCCTTCCCCTGGGATGGGAGGTGCCCAAAGGTGTGACTAGGCAACTGTTCAATTTGCTTACATCATAGGCGGAGCCCCCAGGGCTTAGGGCTGTGTTGATGTTCAGAGATAGGGCCTGCAAGGAGATTTCCTTCAACTTTGTGTTTGCTTGCAGCTCTCCTCTCCGGTTCTTGAACACCCACGAGTCACAGTGTATGACTGCTGAGTATATACATCCCTGCAGACCAATGCCTTTCCCCTTGCTTCAAAATCTGGGCAATCTCTAACCTGGAAAAGAATCTCTATCTCCTCTCCCCATCTCTCTCCCATCCACATCACTGACAATGAAAACTTTATTCCATAATTGGAGATGGCTTTTCCAATGCCAGCACAACCATCCAAGATGCATGTTTAAACTAATACTACAGTGCTAATGATTGAGTGCACACGAGGAATGAGCAAGGAGTCTGGGAGCACCAAACCCAATCTTTGCTGACCTTGTTGAAAGCAGCATGGGGTTTAGCAAGGTTGTGACTGAATAAGCAAAGGGGTCAGAATGAAGTGCTTCAGAGCCCAGTTTGGGATTTATATAGCCAAGTATGAACTCATAACAATGACAGCAGGATGAGAGAGGGCTCCGAGGGGGTCGGCTTCCAGCCAGGCGTTGCTTCTCTTCCCACCTGGAAAGGATGAACAAACGCTCCTGGGACAGCTGCACCCCTAGCCTCCCAGTTATCAAGGAGAGAGTCTCAACACCCCTCCCCGCCCCCAGCAAACACAGCAAACAAAGAGGACATCTAGATCAGTAGCTGTTTCATCTATAGCGAGGAGCCCAGCTGGCCTGGGGCCAGTAATGTAATCCCCCAACTCAGGTACTCGATAGAGCACCATGGAAGCAAGGTTTTAGGCAAGGTTCTGTGATGGTTTTGCTCATAGAAGTCTCCAAAGACTTCAGCTTACTTCAGGACCTGCACACCTATGATTTCAGTTCCTTCAAAAACAGTAATTGAGCGCTTGGGCTCTGGCACCAGACAGTCCTGCACCCGAGCCTTATTCCTCTGCTTACTATCTCTGTGACCTTGGGCAACTGACTTACCCACTAAGCTTCCTTCTTTATAAAAAGAGATGATAGTAAGACCTACCTCATTCATTTGCTGGAAGGATTGAATTAAATAATCCCTTTAAAATGCTTGGCACAATTCCAGGCACCTACCAAGCACACAACATATCTTAGTAATTATATTATTTAGTTAAGGAGGTTGACCCACATTTTCCTTCAAACATCTTTTCTTTTTTTCCTTCAAATTTCATGAAACCACATTCATTCTAGAATCCTCCACTTACTCAAAGCCCTTGGCCCCCCACCATATAAACTTGGGAATTCCTTTTGAGCCCAGTTAAGATCCTTTGACCTTCTTGCATGTCACAGAAGTAGAACATGGGATCATTTTCAAATTGTGTGTTCTCTCCCAGCAAGCCCAGGAGCTAACGTTATGGTTATAGGTTTAGGTTCTTGAAGGTAGGGATGGTAGTGGGGCTGGGAGGGTGATGATGGAGGGCTGAGGCTCCCTTGGCATCCAGCTCTTTCCCAGGAGGTTCCCTTGGGGCTGATCCAGTTCTGTTGGAGTGTGGGCAGGTCTAGAAGAAACACATTTTTTAAAAAAGATTTTATTTATTTATTCGGAAGAGACACAGAGAGAGAGAGGCAGAGACATAGGCAGAGGGAGAAGCAGGCTCCCTGTGGGGACCCCGAAGTGGGACTCAATCCCAGGACCCCAGAATCACTCCCTGAGCCAAAGGCAGATGCTCAAGCACTGAGCCACTTATGTGTCCCTAGAAGAAACAGTTTTGAGATGGTTTATGATGTGGCCTACCTAAGCCAGTTTGGTCACTTGCAATTAGTAGGCCTTTTTAGGAATTAATGGGTATAGGTTACCACAAGGTAGGTGGTGGGTTTGTTACATGAAACTACCTCTCTATCAGGCAGTTTGTTACAGTAAAAAGCAAGTCTCATGAGAAGTTGTCACACCTACAGATACTTTACTAGCAAGCTGGCAAATAATAGTTGTAGAACCTGTTCTGTAAGTTCCATGAAGTGGCAGCTCTTTGCTCTTTCCAGCACACTGTCAAGGACCTTGTATGAAAGATTTATTTTAGGTGGATTCAATGATGTCCTAGCAGCATTCAGCAGACTGGTCAGGCCTGAATGAAAGACGCTTCTGGAGGACCAGGAAGCAGGACTGTGTCTGCAACCTCAGCTCCATTCCTGAGTATCCAGACAATGAACTCACAGGAGTGGGAGGATCACAGCAATGTAACGATGTTGAAAGCTTAACTTAACCCCTGGTCATTTCACCAGTATAAAATCAGCTATAAGTCCCCTATGCTAATGATCGAATCCCTGTTGATGATCCAAGATAAGGCTACCTGACGGGCCTAGAGTCTTCCTATTTGGAATATGCTGGAATATGGGCTTCTGATTAGCCTTTCAAATGCTAACTAAACACCCTTAAATTGAAGCCTGAATTAAGGGGCACCTGGGTGACTCAGTGGTTGAGAGTCTGCCTTTGGCTAAGGTCATGATCCCGGGGTCCTGGGATCGAGTCCCACATCCGGCTCCCTACAGGGAGCCTGCTTCTCCCTCTGCCTACGTCTCTGCCTCTCTGTGTCTCTCATGAATAAGTAAATAAAATCTTTAAAAAAAAAAAAAAAGAAACCTGAATTAAGAATCAGGAAGATCACAGTTTACACACACACACGCACACACACACACACACACACACAGAGTACCCTGGTGAAGTATTTAAAAAGTAAATTACAGACAATATAACAGCTTATAGCCCTTCAAACTCCTTTGTGTTATCCAAATCGGAAAAAAAAAAATGGCACTGATTCTACTTAGCCACCAAGGTAAAAAAACTAGACCCAAAGTCATAGAATGAGGGTCACATCCAGGCTCAGTCATATACCAAATAACATAGGTGGCTACCCACATGACCCTCATCTTGTCCTCTCCCTACCTACCACCTCTCCAGACTTACTGTTCTATTTGGGGGCCCGAGCCACCTGGGAGTGCCCCTACCACGATTGCACATAGGATGTAGGAAACTCAGCGTCTCTTTTATTATTTTTAATTTTTTATTTAAATTCAATTTGCCAACATATAGTAGAACACCCACTGCTCATCCCATCAAGTACCCTCCTTAGTGCCCATCACCCAGTTACCCCATCCTCCCACCCATCTCTCCTGCAACCCTTTGTTTGTTTCTCAGAGTTAGGAGTCTCTCATGGTTTGTCTTCCTCTCTAATTTTTCCACTCACTTTCCCTCCTTTACCTTATAGTCCCTTTCACTATTTCTTATATTCCATGTATGAGTGGAACCATATAATGATTGTCCTTTTCCAATTGGCCTATTTCACTCATCATAATACCCTCCAGTTCCATCCACGCTAAAGCAAATGGTGGGTATTCGTCTTTTCTGATGGCTGAGTAACATTCCATTGTGTATATAGACCACATCTTCTTTATCCATTCATCTGTCGAAGGACATCGAGTCTCCTTCCACAGCATGGCTATTGTGGACATTGCTGCTATAAACATTGGGGTGCAGGTATCCTGGTGTTTCACCACATCAGTATCTTTGGGGTAAATACCCAGTAGTTCAATTGTGGGTCATAGGGTAGCTCTATTTTTAACTTCTTGAGAAACCTCCACAATATTTCTCATCAGAGAAATAAAAATCAAAACCACAATGAGATATCACCTCACACCAGTGAGAATGGGGAAAATTAACGAGACAGAAAACAACAAATGTTGGGGAGGATGAATGAACAGAGGAGGCCAGATACATGATTGTGGGAGGTAGCAGTGGAAATCAGAGGTCAGAAAGAAGTACAAGAGGCGCAGTTGATTACATACGACCTTGAACGTGGAACATGAACAGATTAAGTGTCCATCAGCCGCCTTTGCTATTCATGGCTTTCCAGATTAGCCACTCAAGTGTCAGTGACTTTTTAATAAGTAGTGCTGATTATTCATTCTGGAGAACCTCAGGCAGCAGCGGTTCTTATATTTTAGTTCATTTAGAATCACCTGGGGTTCTTATTTGAAATGCAGATTCCAGATCCTGATGCCCAGATGTTTACATTCAGTAGATGTGGAGTGGGACCCAGAAATTTATATTTTTAGGTAGCTCGGGTGATTCTATTATACACTGATCTATGTGTACCGCTGCTCTAGGTTTGGAGTACTTGTTTTTTTTCTGCAACAAGGAAAAAAGCTATATTAATTATTTAAATACCACATACTCAATATAAAATTTGAACAATTCCTAACAGTGTAAAGAAAAAAAAAAGAGTCAGCTGAAATCCTAGCACCTAAGATGTTTGTTTCTCCAGGAAATGGTTAGGCATGAAAAAATATATATACTCTTATATAAGATCATATATATTTTGGAATACTTAAATACACTCTCCTTTCCTTTGTTCTCTTTGGTTATCTTTCCCTATTCCTGCCAACATTTCCACCTGGCTCATATTTTTCTTCCCATTTGCATAATAATACAAAAATATTACATGGGATTTTGTCATTGGCCAAAATGTGTGTGGGTTTTTGTTTTAATTTTCATTATATATATATATATATTTCATCCCATGACCTAATGTTTGTTTCTTTTTTTTTAATATTTGAGTTTATTCTTCATTTAACTTTTAAAACATTACTATAGTTGAATATTAAAACAAAAACAATAGCAAGTAGTGAGCTATGATTATAGTCCTTCACTCATTCACTACTGCATATAAAATGCCAGCTGCAGTGTTATTCACTGGCCCAATTAAGAGGTCTGACACTGAACCACCCCTATAGGCTGATGTTCATCATCCTCATATCCTTCCCCATTGTAATGGCGCCATCTTTCTTAACTAGGATCAAAGTCCACCAGTTCTACCTGGTCCATTTCATCAGTCTCTTCTATTTCCTTCCTCTCCGGTAGGAGTTTTTCCAGCAAAGAAAGTTTATCAGGAGAGGGAAAGCCATTTTCAGGGAGGTTTACCTTAAATTAGATGATTAGGCGACCCTTCTCATATGGTCTACGATAAATTGGCATGCCTTCGTTTAGCGCACACTTGATATCCCCATGCTTGACAATCTGACCTGGATGAGAAATGATGACCATGGTTCGGTTGTCAAGAGTAGATACTGGCTTTTGAAAGCCACACAGGGCTTCAACCAGCTGTATATCCATAGACATGAAAAGATCTTCTCGTCGAGTAAAAACAGCACGGTCCTTCTGATCTAAAATAATGATATCTCCTGGTTCCAATCCTGGTTCTTGGTCTCCCCTCACCATGGAATGTTATCTTCTGGCCATCTTTCATGCCTTTGTCAATATGCACTTCTAGAATCTTCTTCTCTCGAACTATCTTCCTTCCGTTGCAGCTTTTACATCTATCTTTAGGACTGATCCGTTCCCCATGGCCCTGGCACTCCATGCACACAGACTGAATTTGCTGAACCATTCCAGGTCCTATCTGATGAATTCTTATTTGCATTCCAGTACTTTGGCAATTGGGACAACATTCGACTGCTCCTTTCTTACCACTTCAGCCTTCACATTTATCGCAAATCACATTCTTTTGCAGAGCTAGTTTTCTTGTTGCGCCATTATATAAATCTTCCAAGGTTACTGAGAGCTGATGTACAACATTTTCACCTCTCCGTTCTCTCTGCATCCTGCCTCCTTCTCCAAAAAACGTATCAAAGATGTCCATGGGGGAGCCCAAACCACCACCAGCTCCACCTTCTTTGATTGCCTATTCTCTTCCTTTGTCATATAATTCCCTTTTCTTTGCATCCGAGAGCACTTCATAAGCTTGAGAAATCTGTTTAAACTCTCCTTCATTTGGATTTTTATCAGGGTGGTACTTTAAGGCCAGTTTCCTGTAAGCCTTTTTCAATTCCTCCTGGGTGGCATTGGGTTTGACCCCCAAAACATCATAGTAAGTGGTTTCTTTCACCATTTTCTACAGCCGGTGAGAGGGCTGAGGACGATGTTGGGGATCAGGAAGGAGCGCGTTGCTGGGTGCAGCTCGGGCAGCCGCTGCTCCTCTGCGTCTCACCGAGCGTTCTGGAAAGTTCCCTAATGTTTCCTTTTAGTGGCTGTGGTGTATGGTACTCCATAATATGATAAAACACGAGCCCACTGTTTCCAGTATTTTGCCACCGCAAACAGTACTTAAGAAACATGCCCTGCCCTCAAGGAGTGTATAATACTTCAGGCTAACCTGTTGTGTTTGGAGCTGGATTGGTCAGCTTTTGTTTTGTTTTAATAAGCTACACTAAAATTCAGTTGCTTAAACTAATAATTATTTGACTCAGAGCAAGACCAGCTGGATGATTCTTCTGCTCCCAGGTGGGTCAGCTCATATCTACTGGATCCCCACATACATTTTTGGTCAACTGGCAGTTTGGCCGGCAGCTGGGCAGCCTCACTTGCAGGTCCAGGGGTTTGCAGGCAGGTTGACCTCAGCTGGTCGTCTTGTGTGTGCTCTGTGTGGGTCCTTCTCTGGGAGGCTGGCCCTAATTTTTTTTTTTTTTTACACAGTGTTTACAGGGTTCCAAAGAGCAGCAAGAGAGCACAAGGCCTAACCTGCAGGCCTTTTTCACATGTCTGCTTGTGCTTATGCCACATTTTTTTTCTCCCACCACACAAACCAACACACATGGTTAAGCTCACAGTCACTATGAGAAATGACTACTGAGGGGGAGCAGAATTTGCTGCCCCCAAACATACCACTTGGACATTTTGAGCTCAAAGCAATTGAGAGGAAGGCTTCCCCCACCTACCTAAAAGCAAGACATGAATCTGTACAGAAGTGAATCAGCGACAATCCTAGCTCCTTATCAGGCCAAAGAGGGCATGAGAGAACTCTCCATAACTTTACTGGCTGGCCCTCACCTCAATTAGTCTCCCATATAATTATCTGCCCAGAAACTCACAGCCTTTTTCTTTTGTCTTGTAACTTCTCTGAAAATTTACTATTTTTTGTTCTGATGCTATATAAGCCTAAATTCTAACCCCTTGTTTGAGTTACTCATCCCTGAGTTTCTCCCATATGTATATGAAATATACATGTCAATAAACTCATTTGTTTTCCTTTTTAATTGTCTTGTGTTACAGAACCCCAGCCAAGAACCCAGAAAGGTAGAAGGAAAAAGATTTTCCCCTGCCCTGTACTACCCAAGAGCATAGATATAGGAGACATATATTCTTGCAGACAATTTACCACAGGAGCTATCTGCTAAGAGGTTCTCAATGTTTAATAAGAAATCAAAAGTCTTGGGAAATTTGTGAATTACAGGAAAAGAACCTGTCATTTCCGGCCCAAAGATTGGTTCCAATGATGTGACAAAGTCAGCACATTTCTAATGATCCAAGTGTTGCAGAACTTCTCACTCCAGGACTCTCGGAACACAGTCTCCAGAAGAGCTGACATCATCTGGTCTGTTCTCCCTCCCTTCACAAATGCTCCCAAAGGAAAGCCATCCCAGCAGCTGTTGTCTGCACCTGCTACTATGAGACCTTAGGAAAGTTCCTTTTTCCTTGGGCCTCACACATCCAGGAGTTGTATGTGTATTTCCTGTGGAGTGACCCAGTTAGAGCAAGTCTTTAGTAGAACACCCAGTTCCCACTGGTATTATTTTTCTGACTCTGCACTGCCATCTCTTGGGGTCATCTCAGATCTCCACCTTTGACTTTCGACTTGGGATACTTAGGTTCTAGTCCTGGGTGTTCTCAGGCAAGTCACTTTATCTTTCTAAGAGAAATAAAGGAGTTGGTCAAGAATGGTGTTTTTCAAAATTTAGTGTGCAATACAGGTCACCCAGAGATCTTGCTAGAAGGACAATCTTTAGGTTCCACCCTGGACATATCAAATCAGCACCTGCTTTTTCATGAAATCTCCTAATCTAAGCCATTGCTCTCAGCCTTGACTGCAAATTAAAATCTCCAGGAGGAGCTTTAAAGTAAGGGTCTCCAGTATCCCCTCCTAGAGATTCTGATCTCATTGGCCTCGGGGTGCAGTCTGGCCACTACCTCCCTGGACTTGAAGGAGTGAGGAAAGGGAAGACAAGGGAGACCTGGAGAGAGTGCTGTAGAAGACTCAGCCTTTAGTAGAGAAACATAGCCACTGCCAACCTGTGGACAGCAGGGAAGTGTCCAAGGTGGTTAATATCCCACCCCCTCATTTCCTGCCAGTGCTTCCCATTCATGGAACCCAACTGGACTCCAGAAAACAAGGAATCCCAGTTGATTCACTCCATAACTATCAGCCTGGTTGGATGGAGAAGGATACAGTGGGTCTCAAAATGCAAATAGAAATTATTCAGCAGAGGATGCTTGTTTTGAAATGCAGATTCCTGGGCCCCATGTGAGACCCATTAAAGTAGGTCTTTGCTCTGGAGCTGAGACCCAGAGATCTGCACTTCTAAAGAGTTGTTGATATACATACATCATATGCCGTATGAGAAGGACTGGGCAAGATGGATGATCTCTGAAGTTATTTCTATCTCAAGGGCCTATGATATTACTCCTTACCTAAACTTCTTGTCATTCTCTTGTGTTCACTGCTATAGCACTTTGCTTGGATTTTCAATGTGTGTGTTCTGCATCTCTGAGTCTATTCACTAAAATTTATATGCTTGAGTAAATCAATAATGATCCCTCTATTGGGTCTGCTTTCCGCATTTATGGTCCTTGAGCTGAAATGTGTAAGCAGAATGCCATGGTTTGCTGTTTGCCTGGTGACATCATGAAAGATTCAGCAGGTTGTAGCTGGACCACGAACATCTAGTTGTAGCCCTCTGCTTTTAGTTCTAATCATCACAGGAAATGTCAACTAGAAGCTTCTCACTTAAACATTATGTAAGTGTTCTCTTTCTTTTCTCATAGCCGTGATGAAGAGTATCAGGTCTCATGTTGGAAGGCTCTGGGAAGCTACTTTACTATTTGTTTTAACACATTTAAATATGAAGAACGATGCTTTAAATATTTACCAAAGGAAAATGGAAGGGGTGCATTGTTGATAAGACATTTAACCATAGGGGATCCCTGGGTGGCTCAGTAGTTTAGCACCTGCCTTCAGCCCAGGGCGTGATCCTGGAGTCCCGGGATTGAGTCTTACATCAGCTCCCTACATGGAGCCTGCTTCTCCCTCTGCCTATATTTCTGCCCCCCTCTCTCTCTATTTCTCTCTCTCTCTCTGTGTCTCTCATGAATAAATAAATAAAATCTTTAAAAAAAGACATTTAACTATACAAGCCATTAAAAATTCTTGAGGACTGAATCTTGTATCACCTTTGTATAACCCGAACGTCCAATATTCCACCATGTGTAAGTACAAACAGAAGTCACACTTTGTTCTGATGCTCAGCTTCACATGTCACAATTCCCCAATGGCTTCATCATAGAAAATAATTTTTATCTCACATTCACTTTCCCCCCACCCCTAGGATTTCTAGGGGTCAGGATGCTTCCCACATGTCCACAAATATTCTGTGGGCTGCAGTCACCACAAAGTGTTGGCTTTCCTTTCTTGGTTCCTGAAGGTTCGAAGTTGCTCCCCATAGCCTTTCTGGCAGAAGCCTCCCCATGACCCCTGCCTTCCTAAGGATGCCATGAGCTATTCCCAGGATGACATCTCTTGGTGCTGCCAAATTTCCAATACTTGAGAGTACTAGATTTTCATGCTTGCTTTTCATGCATAGGTGGGGGAAATGCTCCCTCCCCATCCCTCCCCATCCTCTTCATGCTATTTGGAACCACCAGCAGCTTCTGCCCATTGCTGGAGGCAGAGTCTCTGTCTTGCCATTGTTGAAGCTGGCAAACTGCTGGATGAGGGTCAGGAACCAGTCATTGCATTCTAGAGTGGAAGCAACAACGAAAAAGGAATGTGTGCAACATGTATGGACTCCTCATGGACTATCAGAAATATCGGAAGGGACCTCTGCAGGCCGGGCTCTCTGTGCTGAGGCAAATGGGGACTGAGTAGGTTGGGTGGGATGGTTGGCCACTGCTTCACTGCCTCATCACCAGGGCTAGAGAACTTGACATCTTCAGTGAGTCTTGTTACCTTGAATCCCAGACAGCTCTGCTTCTGTTTAGAGTCTTACAAAATTGTGAAGCCCAATTTCATCACTTTCTCACCATCACCCTTTGCCCTGAATCTCATAAGAAGCAATTCCATCCATTTCTAACCCTCTGAGCACTGTCCAAGGGACCAAAAAGGAATGACTGCAATGCCTCTCTCCCTCCTCCTCTTCCTACCATCCCCAAGGTCTGTGCAAAACTCCTCTTTCCTCTCACGGTAACAAAACAAAAGTCCTTGTACAAATTAATGGACTCACACGGAGGCAAGGCCTCGCTCAGCCAGCTCAAAACTGTCTGTTGCATTTATCACTGGCCCACAAATGGACTCTTTTTGGTGGCATCGAGGGGAACACCAAGGGCAGCTTTATCACCCTTTTACATAGCGTACATCTTTCTGCCTAGGGTCTGCTCAAGAAGAGGAGGGACTTGTGGTAATTTTAAGGTATATCACAGGGGCCTATCCCACCAACCACCTGTCTTAGTATGGAAATCTCCTTCTCACTCACTCCTCATCTAACCACTGGGCAGCTCTTCCCAAGGGGTCCAGGCCTCCCTCATGGGCCCTGAACCTCCACGAGGCCAGTCAACCTTGTCACATCTCACACTATACCCTCCCTGGCCGCTATCTTAGGTTCAGTCTCCCACCTCCTCTCACCATCATCTTGTCCCCATTCTGCTCTGCCTTTCCTCCCCAGTGACCCTTGCCTTTCCCTTGTTTCTTCAGGAAACCCTATTCCCTCACAAACAAATCCTCTCCATGTTCTTATGTGTTAACCCACTTATGCAGTCAGCAAAATTTTATAGAGAGTCCATAAAGGTACCAGGCATTGTCCTGTGTTTTGATAATATAATATAATCCACCCCACCTTATTTTCTTTAAAAGATTTTATTTATTTATTTGAGAGACAGAAAGAGATAGTGACTAAGAGAGCAGAAGCAGGGAGGAGAGGGAGAAGCAGGCTCCTCGCTGAGCAGAGAGCCCAATGTGGGGCTCGATCCCAGGACCCCAGGATCATGACCTGAGCCGAAGGCACATGCTTAACCAATTGAGCCACCCAGGCGCCCCCTCCCATATATCTCTTAATCACTTGTCTCCTTCCGGGATAAGCTTCTCCAAAGAGCAGCGTTCTCTCATGTGTCCGCTTCCTCTTCCACTGTTCTCATGTCAATCCCCGGCACTCAGCCTTCCGACTCAGTCATCTCCCTGACATTCAAGTTGCAAATTCAGTTATTCCCTTTGCTGTCCACATCTTCTTGCACTCCTTTACAGAATTTAATATCATTGTCTATTATCTCCTTGAAATTTTGTCCTCTTTGGATTTTGTGACACTGTTGATTCTGATCCCTTTTTTTCTGGGCACTGCTTCTCAGTCTCTTTTTAAATTCTCTTTTCCTACACTTGCCTCTTAAATGTTAGTGTTTCCCAGGAGTTCCATCTTTGGTCTCCCATTTTCACTCAACACATTCTCCTGGGTAATTTCAAAGGCACACACAGCTTACAGTTCCACCCATGTGCCTCCAGGTGATGGTACTAGCTTAGTGTACACTAGTGCTCATCAGATTGTTTCACCTGAATGTCCTACACATTCCTCAAGATCAACATGGCCCAATCTGAACTCACATCTTTCCCTAAGAGCTTATTTCTCCTCCCATATTCACTATTTTGGATAATGACATATCATCATTTAGTTAAAAATCTGTAAATAGACATCCACATGCAGAAGAATGAAACTAGACCACTCTCTTTCACCATACACAAAGATAAACTCAAAATGGATGAAAGATCTAAATGTGAGACAAGATTCCATCAAAATCCTAGAGAAGAATACAGGCAACACCCTTTTTGAACTCGGCCATAGTAACTTCTTGCAAGATACATCCACGAAGGCAAAAGAAACAAAAGCAAAAATGAACTATTGGGACTTCATCAAGATAAGAAGCTTTTGCACAGCAAAGGATACAGTCAACAAAACTCAAAGACAACCTACAGAATGGGAGAAGATATTTGCAAATGACATATCAGATAAAGGGCTAGTTTCCAAGATCTATAAAGAACTTATTAAACTCAACACCAAAGAAACAAACAATCCAATCATGAAATGGGCAAAAGACATGAACAGAAATCTCACAGAGGAAGACATAGACATGGCCAACATGCATATGAGAAAATGTTCTGCATCACTTGCCATCAGGGAAATACAAATCAAAACTACAATGAGATACCACCTCACACCAGTGAGAATGGGGAAAATTAACAAGGCAGGAAACAACAAATGTTGGAGAGGATGCGGAGAAAAGGGAACCCTCTTACACTGTTGGTGGGAATGTGAACTGGTGCAGCCACTCTGGAAAACTGTGTGGAGGTTCCTCAAACAGTTAAAAATATACCTGCCCTACGACCCAGCAATTGCACTGTTGGGGATTTACCCCAAAGATACAAATGCAATGAAACACCGGGACACCTGCACCCCGATGTTTCTAGCAGCAATGGCCACGATAGCCAAACTGTGGAAGGAGCCTCGGTGTCCAACGAAAGATGAATGGATAAAGAAGATGTGGTTTATGTATACAATGGAATATTACTCAGCTATTAGAAATGACAAATACCCACCATTTGCTTCAACGTGGATGGAACTGGAGGGTATTATGCTGAGTGAAGTAAGTCAGTCGGAGAAGGACAAACATTATATGTTCTCATTCATTTGGGGAATTTAAATAATAGTGAAAGGGAATATAAGGGAAGGGAGAAGAAATGTGTGGGAAATATCGGAAAGGGAGACAGAACGTAAAGACTGCTAACTCTGGGAAACGAACTAGGGGTGGTAGAAGGGGAGGAGGGCGGGGGGTGGGAGTGAATGGGTGACGGGCACTGGGTGTTATTCTGTATGTTAGTAAATTGAACACCAATAAAAAATAAAAAAAAAAAATCTGTAAATGGCCCTAGACTCCCTCTCTCCCTTATTTCCCCAACCTTACACACACTAATCGATTTTTTTAAAAAGATTTTATTTATTTATTTATTTATTTATTTATTTATTTATTTATTTATGAGAGAGAGCATGAGTGGGAGAGAGGAAGAAGCAGGCTTCCCACTGAGCAGGGAGCCTAATCGCAGAACCCTGGGATCATGACTTGAGCCAAAGGCAGATGCTTAACCTATTGAGCCACTCAGGCACCCCTACACTAATCTATATTTCAAGTAAGGTGTTCCAAACCATCACCTCTCTTTCAAGATGCCTACTCCATATGACTTCTCTCTGGCTTCTTCTCAGAGAAAATTAAAACTACAGGTAAGAATTCCCTCACCTTCCATGCATTCTCTATTGTGCATTCTCTACTATGATACAAATATGAAGAAGCATGGTGTCTGGAGTTTCAAGTCTATTGAGCACTGGGGATTTGTTTGAACATAAGGAAAGATTTTTTTTCTACCAACTGGTGTATGTTATATTAATATTTAGATAAGACTTAAGGTGTAACCTGTTTGGTCAGATTAAAGGATAAGTTTGAATCGCATGATAGAAAATGGCCAAAAGTCAAAGCAGCAACATTTGGCATAAGTATCTGGAAAAGTTTGTATAAAAAACGTAATACCTAATGTGCACAGCTTGTGACTTGAATTCTAGCTTGCTAATTTGTATAAAAGGTCCTTTCATTGGATCCACTCATCTAAAAGTACATAGCAAATCTGAGTGCTATCTATTTTCTGTGAAGGCAGACAGAGACAGGCACAAACAGCACAATAATATCACTGCTCTGATGGAGGTAGGAATAGAGGTTGGTGATCACACAGATACAGAAGAATTCTTAAGGGAAGTCTCCACAGAGAAGATGGCATGTGGACTGGACTTGAAGGAAATCCACAGTTTATCTACATATAGCCTTTCATGTTCCCAAAGGAATAATATGTTTCTAAAACAAAATGCAGGAATCCTACTTCCAGAAAGATGGATTAGGCATCCTTTTTCTTATTCCTCCCACCAACTACAGCTAACTCTCCAGATGTTATGTGTGAAGCATACAAAGACTCGAAAAGGTAAAGATAAGAAGGTAGTCACACTAGGGACCTCTGGACATGAAGAATAGCAAGGAGCGAGTTCCTTGGGGTTTCTTTTTGCCTCATTATCCCAGGCTGGGTGTTGAAAAAAACTGGTAACATGGAAACACCAATAGGAACAGAAGGAGAAAACCCCAAATTCAAGAAAAGTCTGCTCTCTCTCACCAAAGGAGCAGGAAAGGAGAAGCCTAGCAAGGCAAACAACTTTCAATAACCACTCAGTTTCAGCCAAACACCACAGAGCACATTATGGTTCTTCCTTCACTCACGAGCAAAGACAAAGTGGAAAACCTAGATTGCCACCTTGTCAGGTTGGTAATAATGAAGCATCTGCTGGGAGGTGTCAGAGGAAACCTAGTGTAGAGGCAAGATTTTCCCCACTGCTCAGAGGTAATGAGGCCACCCCTCCCCCAAGACTCATCAGGAGATATCTGGGGAGCAATAAGTAGGCATCTCTGTGCCTCCCACTCAGGGTGGTGTTAGTAGACAGCCTAGAGCGGGGACCTACATCTCTTCTGCTCTGCAGTAACAAGGAGTCCCTCTCTCCCAGGTGGCAAGGGAAGAACAGTGAGAAACCTAAACTTCAATCCCCATTTGGCAATAATGAGGCTGAGTCCACCCTTTACCACCAGAGCAGTGTCAGAGAAGCCTACTAATACAAGATTTTTAAAAAATTTTTATTTATTTATGATAGTCAGAGAGAGAGGGGGCGGGGCAGAGACACAGGCAGAGGGAGAAGCAAGCTCCATGCACCGGGAGCCTGACGTGGGATTCGATCCCAGGTCTCCAGGATCGTGCCCTGGGCCAAAGGCAGGCGCCAAACCGCTGCGCCACCCAGGGTTCCCTAATACAAGATTTAAATAAGATTCAGAGCTCAGCGTAATACCCAAAATGTCCAGCTTTCAACTGGAAATCACTCATCATACTAAGAACCAGGAAAATCTCAACTTAAGTGAGAAAAGACAACTAACATATGCCAACACCAAAATGACACAGGCATTAGAATTATCTGGCAAGGATTTTAAAACAGGCATCATAAAAATGCTTCAATGAGCAGTTACACACTCACTCTAAACAAATGAAATAACAGAAAGTCTGAGCAAAGAAATAGAAGCAGAAGAACATTCTGTATACAGAAGAACAAAATGAACATATTAGAACTTAAAATACAGTAACCAAAATGAAAAACTCATTGGATACTTCATCAGTAGGTTAGAGTGACAGAGGAAAGAATCTGTGAAATGGAAGGTAGAACAATGGGAGTTGCCCAATCTGAATAACAGAGACAAAATGGACTGGAAAAAAAGTGAAGGGGGGGGGGTGCGGCAAGACTGCGGAGGAGCAGGGTCCCCAAGCCACCTGCCCACCAACTTACCTGATAACTTTCAAGTCACCTGAACACCTACGAAATCGACCTGAGATTTAAAGAGAGAACAGCCTGGACGCTACAGGGAGAAGGGTTTCCGCTTCTAACAAGGTAGGAAGGAGGAAAAGAAAAAAAAAAGAAAAAAAAGAGTCAGTGGGGAGGGGCACCGGAGGAGCCGGGCTAAGGCCTGCGGGGAGCCTCCCGGCGGGAAAGCCCAGCCCCGGACCAGCGGGAGCTTTACAATCCGCCCCGGATTCCTCCCCAGGAAAGGCGCTCAGCAGGGACCCCGGGCGGGATCCCGGGGGGGGGGACCTCCAGGTCCCGGGGTCACTGACCCAGGAGGGGCGCCGGGGGAGAGCGCCCCCCACACCGGCCCATCTCCGTAAAGGGCTGGAGCGCGCCCCGCGGCCTCGGGGAGCAGCCGGGGGGTCGGGCGGGGCTCCGGGCGGAGGGGGCTCCCCGGGAGCGCGACTCCAGCAGTGCAGGCCCCGGACCCCAGGGCGCCGGGGACACAGCCGGGATCCTGCTCCCCCCGGGACAGGCCGAGGCGGGGAGGGCCCAGGACAGCGAGGACGCTCCTGCCCCGGGAGCATCCAGGCCCCTGCGGACTGGGAGACGGCGGGAGTCACTGCGGGGACGAGGGGCGCCCTCCAGGGCCAGGGAGACCTGGCCGCCGCCGGTGGGGTTGTCCCTCCTGGTGTCACCCTGTGCCTGGGACGGAGCAGGGCCGCCAGGGGACAGAGGCCTCACGGGGTGGTCGGCTCCCCCCGACCCTGCACCCGGCAGGTGCACACACCTGAGAATCGGCACAGCCCGCCCCTCCCCCAGAAGACCAGCTGGAAGGACAGGGGAAGAGCAAGTTCCCGACCCAGCAGCGCTGGAAAGCTCCAGGGGAAGTCGAGGGATCTACAGTATATAGAACTAGAGGGCACCCCTCTTTCTCCCCCCTTTTTTTCCAGTACAACTAGTTTTTATATCAGACTGTAAGTTTCCAATTTTCTCTTTTCCCACCTTAACTAAAATATTTTACCACCTCTTCATTTTTAAGTTTCTTCCTTTTTGACTTTCATATTTTTACAATTACACGTCTTAGGTATATTTTCCACTTCTAGTTTCCCTTCAACATACTCAACTTAATTTTGGGAGATAAATGAGATATGCCTTTTTTCTTTTGTGTTTTTTCCTTTTCTCTACCTCATTTGGTTCTACAATGGCACGAGTTAATACCTTCTAAAACATGACCAGCATGCACCCAGAACAAGTGGTATACCGTGCTGGTTCATTCTGTGAGATTATATTCTCTCTTCATTCCCATTCTGCCCCCCTCTTTTATCTCATTTATGTTTTGGTGATCAATGTTGGGGCCCTCTACAAGTATTTCTGGTTTATACAAATTTGGGACTGAGCATCTTCTAACAAACAGAACTTAATACACTCAGAACCAAGAGGATAACCTTCTAGGACCCGCAGGTAGACTACATTCTCCCTCCACTACAACTACATCACCACCACCATCGCCCATTCCTCACCCTTTTTATTCTTCTTTTTTTTCTTTTTTCTGCTATTTCCTCTTTACTTTTGCTTTTTTTTTTCCTCTTCCTTATTTCCCTTTTCTTTTTTTTTTTTTCTTCTTCTTTGGGATTCTTGGCCTCTTATTTTTTTACTACTTTGTTTTAAAATTTGTTTTTTCACTTTAGTGGTCCTTTTGTTTTATTTTGTTCTGATCTTTGTTTTAAATTTCTCATCTCTGACCTCATCAGAATCATCTAGGCTGAAACTTACTTAGATCATGGTTGATATTCTTGACTCAGCTGGCTGATACTGCCACTCTCCACTGAGCAAAATGAGTAGAAGGAAGAATTCACCACAAAAGAAAGAAGCAGAAGCAGTACTCTCTGCCACAGAATTACAGATTTGGATTGCAATTCGTGTCAGAAAGCCAATTCAGAAGCACAATTATAAAGCTACTGGTGGCTCTGGAAAAAAGCATAAGGGATTCAAGAGGCTTCATGACTATAGAAATTAGATTATATCAGGCTGAAATTAAAAATCAATTAAATGAGATGTAATCCAAACTGGAGCTCCTAACGATGAGGGTTAATGAGGTAGAAGAAAGAGGGAGCAACATAGAAGACAAGTTGATGGCAAGGAAGGAAGCTGAGGAAAAAAAAGACAAAAACAATGAAAAGACCATGAGGAAAGGTTAAGGGAAATAAATGACAGCCTCAGAAGGAAAAATCTATGTATAATTGGGGATCCAGAGAATGCTGAGAGGGACAGAGGGCCAGAAAGCATATAAGCATATTTGAACAAATCTTAGCTGAGAACTTCCCTAATTTGGGGAGAGAGAAACAGGCATTCAGATCCAGGAGATAGAGAGGTTCCCCCACCTCAAATCAATAAAAACAGTTCAACACTTCGACATTTAGTACTGAAACTTGCAAATTCCAAAGATAAGGAGAAAATCCTTAAAGCAGCGAGAGACAAGAGATCCCTAACTTATATGGGGAGAAATATTAGATTAACAGCACACCTCTCCACAGAGACATGGCAGACCAGAAAGGGCTGGCAGGATATAGTCAGGGTCCTAAATGAGACGAACATGCAGTCAAGAATACTTTATCCGGCAAGGCTCTCATTCAGAATAGAAGGAGAGATAAAGAGCTTCCAAGATAGCCAGAAAGTGGAAAAATATGTGACCACCAAACCAGCTCTGCAAGAAATATTAAGAGGGGCCCTGTAAAAGAAAGAGGAAGCCCAAAGAAATAATCCACAAAAACAAGGACTGAATAGGTTATGATGACACTAAATTCATATCTTTCAATAGTAACTCTGAACGTGAATGGGTTTAATGATCCTATCAAAAGACTCAGGGTATCAGGCTGGATAAAAAAGCAAGACTATTTTGCTGTCTACAAGAGAGTCATTTTAGACCTAAAGACACCTCCAGCCTGAAAATGAAAGGATGGAGAACCATTTACCATTCAAATGGTCCTCAAAAGAAAGCTGGGGTAGCAATCCTCATATCAAATAAATTAAAGTTTATCCCAAAGACTGTAATAAGAGATGAAGAGGGACACTATATCATACCTAAAGGGTCTATCCAACAAGAGGACCTAACAATCATGAATATTTATGCACCTAATGTGGGAGCTGCCAAGTCTATCAATCAATTAATAACCAAAGTAAAGACATACTCAGATAATAATACACTAATACTGGAAGACATCAACACGACACTTTCTACCAGTGACAGATTTTCTAACACAACATCACCAAAGAAACAAGGCTTTAAATGATACACTGGACTAGATTTCACAGACATATACAGAACTTTGCATCTGAAGGCAACTGAATCCACATTCTTCTAAAGTGCACATGGAACTTTCTCCAGAATAGACCACATACTGTTTCACAAATCAGGTCTCAGACAAACCAAAAGATTCAGGTTGTCGCCTGAATTTTGAATTTTCTGAATTTTCTGAACACAATGCTTTGAAACTAGAACTTAATCACAAGATGAAATTTGGAAGAAACTCAAACATCTGGAGCTTAAAGAGATGAATGGGTCAACCAGGAAATTACAGGAGAACTAAAAAGATTCATGGAAACTAGTGAAAACGAAGATACAACCATTCAAAATCTTTAGGATACAGCAAAAGCAGTCCTAAAAGGGGAATACATCACAATACAAGCATCCCTCAAAAAATTGGAAAAAACTCAAATACACAAGCTAACCTCACACATAAAGGAACTGGAGACAGAACAGCAAATAAAACCTACACCAAGCAGAAGAAGAGAGTTAATAAAGATTTGAGCAGAGCTCAATAAAATAGAAACCAGAAGAACTGTAGAACAGATCAACAAAACCAGGAGTTGGTTCTTTGAAAAAATTAATAAGAAAGATAAACCATTAGCCAGCCTTATTAAAAAAAAAAAAAACAAGAGAAAAGAGCCAATTAATAAAATCATGAATGAAAAAGGAGAGATCACAACCAATACCAAGGTAATACCAATGATTTTAAAAACGTATTATGAGCAGCTATATGCCGATAAATTAGACACTCTAAAAGAAATGGACACATTTCTGGAAAACCACAAATCACCAAAACTAGAACAGGAAGAAATAGAAAACCTGAACAGGCCAATAACCCGGAAGGAAATTGAGGCAGTCATCAAAAACCTCCCAAGACACAAAGGTCCAGGGCCAGATGGCTTCCCTGGGGAATTCTATCAAACATTTAAAGAAGAAACAACACCATTCTACTAAAGCTGTTCTGAAAGATAGAAAGGGATGGAGTACTTCCAAACTTGTTTTATGAGGCCAGCATCACCTTAATTCCAAAACCAGACAAAGACTCCCCTCCAAAAGGAGAATTATAGACCAATATCCCTGATGTACACAGATGCAAAAATTCTCAACAAGATACTAGCAAATAGGATCCAACAATACATTAAGAAGATTATTCACCATGACCAAGTGGGATTTATCCCCGGGATGTAAGGCTGGTTCAACACTCGTAAAACAATAAACATGATAGATCACATCAACAACAGAAAAACCAAGAACCATATGATCCTCTCAATAGATGCAGAGAAAGCATTGGACAAAATACAGCATCCATTCCTGATCAAAACTCTTCAGAGTGTAGGGATAGAGGGAACATGCCTCAGCATCTTAAAAGCCGTCTACAAAAAACCCACAGCAAATATCATTCTCAATGGGGAAACACCGGGAGCCTTTCCTCTAAGATAAGGAACATGACAGGGATGTCCACTCTCACCACTGCTATTCAACATAGTACTAGAAGTCCTAGCCTCAGCAGACAACAAAAAGAAATAAAAGGCATTCAAACTGACAAAGAAGAAGTCACACACTCCCTCTTCACAGATGACATGATACTGTACATAGAAAACCCAAAGGCTCCACCCCAAGATTGGTAGAACTCACACGGCAATTTGGGAATATGGCAGGATACAAAATCAATGCCCGGAAATCAGTGGCATTTCTATACACTAACAATGAGACTGAAGAAAGAGAAATTAAGGAGTCAATCCCATTTACAATTGCACCCAAAAGCATAAGATACTTGGGAATAAACCTAACCAAAGAGGTAAAGGATCTATACCCTAAAAACTATAGAACACTTCTGAAAGAAATGGAGGAAGTGAAGACACAAAGAGATGGAAATTCCATGCTCATGGATTAGCAGAATTAATATTGTGAAAATGTCTATGCTACTCAGGGCAATTTATACGTTTAATGCAATCCCTATCAAAATACCATGGACTTTCTTCAGTGTTGGAACGAATCATCTTAAGATTTGTGTGGAATCAGAAAAGACCCCGAATAGCCAGGGGAATATTGAAAAAGAAAACCAGAGCCGGGGGCATCACAATGCCGGATTTCAAGTTGTACTACAGAGCTGTGATCATCAAGACAGGGTGGTACTGGCACAAAAACAGACACATAGATCAATGGAACACAATAGAGAACACAGAAATGGGCCCTGAACTCTATGGTCAACTAATATTTGACAAAGCAGGAAAGACTATCCATGGGAAAAAAGAAAAGTCTCTTCAGTGTATGGTGCTGGGAAAATTGGACAGAAGAATGAGACTAGACCATTCTTTTACACCATACACATAGATAAACTCAAAATGGATGAAAGATCTAAATGTGAGACAAGAATCCATCAAAATCCTAGAGGAGAACACAGGCATCACCTTTTTTGAACTTGGCCACAGCAACTTCTTGCAAGATACATCTGTGAAGGCAAGGGAATGAAAAGCAAAAATGAACTATAGGGATTTAATAAAGATTAAAAGCTTCTGCACAGCAAAAGAAACAGTCAACAAAACTAAAAGACAACCTACAGAATGGGAGAAGGTATTATCAGATGACATATCAGATAAAGGGCTAGTACCCAAGATCTATAAAGAACTTATCAAACTCAACACCCAAGAAATAAACAATCCAATCATGAAATGGCCAAAAGACATGAAGAGAAATCTCACAGAGGAAGACATAGACATGGCCAACATGCACATGAGAAAATGTTCTGCATCACTTGCCATCAGGGAAATAGAAATAAAACCACAGTGAGACACCACCTCACATCAGTGAGAATAGTGATAATTAACAAGACGGGAAACAACAAATGTTGGAGAAGATGTGGAGAAAGGGGAACCCTCTTGCACTGTTGGTGGGAATGTGAACTGGTACAACCCCTCTAGAAAACTGTGTGGAGGTTCCTCAAAGAGTTAAAAATAGATCTGCCCTAAGACCCAGCAATTGCACTGCTGGGGATTTACCCCAAAGATACAGATGCAATGAAACGCCAGGACACCTGCACCCCAATATTTATAGCAGCAATGTCCACAATAGCCAAACTCTGGAAGGAGCCTCGGTGTTCATCAAAAGATGAATGGATAGGGATCCCTGGGTGGCGCAGCGGTTTGGCGCCTGCCTTTGGCCCAGGGCGTGATCCTGGAGACCCGGGATCGAATCCCACGTTGGGCTCCCGGTGCATGGAGCCTGCTTCTCCCTCTGCCTGTGTCTCTGTCTCTCTCTCTCACTGTCTGCCTATCATGAATAAAAAAAAAATTAAAAAGAAAAAAGATGAATGGATAAAGAAAATGTGGTCTATATATACAATGGAATATTACTCAGCCATTAGAAACTACGAATACCCACCATTTGCTTCAAAATGGATAGAATTGGAGGGCATTATGCTGAGTGAAGTAAGTCAATCGGTTAAGGACAAACATTACATGGTTTCATTCATTTGGGGAATATAAAAAATAGTGAAAGGGTTTAAAGGGGAAAGGAGAGAAAATGAGTGAGAAAAATTAGAGAGGGTGACAGAACATGAGAGACTCCTAACTCTGGGAAATGAGCAAGGGGTAGTGGAAGGGGAGGTGGGCAGAGGGACTGGGTGACTGGGTGACGAGCACTGAGGGGGGCGCTTGAACGGGATGAGGACTGGGTGTTATACTATATGTTAGCAAATTGAACTCCAATAAAAAAATATACCAAAAAACAAAAGTGAACAGAGCCTCAGAGATCTGGGGGAAGATACCAAAAGATTTGTGTCATCAATGTCCCAGAAAAGAGAAAAAGAATGAGGCTGGAAAAGTATGAAGAAATAATGACTGATATTTGGCCAAAGACATAAACTGACAGACTCAATAATCTGAGGGATCCCAAACAGACAAACAAAAACAAAGAAATCCACACCAAGACACATCACAAATTTCTGTAATCCAAGACAAAGGGGAAAAATTGAAAGCAAGGAAAGAGATAACACTTTACCTATAAAAGAAAAACAGTGTTACTACATCTGATGGAGTCATTGAGTTCCCTAAGTCTATTCTTGTTTTGCATAATTATTTTTTCTCTCTTTTGTTCAGCTTGATTTCTTTCCACTACTGTGTCTTGTAAGTCATTCATTCATTCCTCAGCTTCTTGCATCTTGCTGTTCATTGCATCAAGTGTATTTCTCATTTCATTTAGAGCCCCTTATCTCTGTGGTAAGGGGTTTACTCCATATTCCTTTCTTTTCTCAAATCCAGTGAGTATCCTTATGATCATTGCTTTCAATTCTCCATCAGGCATGTCACTTATATCCATTTTGCTTAGTTCTCCAGACATGGCTTTGTCCTGTTCTCTAATTTGGAACAAATTCCTTTGTCTTTTCATCTTGGCTAAGTCTCTGTACCTGTTTCTCTGTGTTAGAAAAGTCAGTTATGTCTCCTGTTCTTGAGGGTAGTGACTTTATGAAGAAGAGATCCTGGCACAGTTGGTTAAACATTTGACTCTTAGTTTCAGCTCAGGTTGTGGTCTTGGGATCATGGGATCCAGCCCCATGTTGGGCTCCATGCTCAGCAGGGAATCTGCTGGTTCCTCTTCTTCTCCCCTGCCCTCCACTCACACATGTGCTCTCTCTCTCTCTCTCTCTCTCTCCCTCATTATCACTAGAATAATAAAGAAAGAAGACTTTCTGTAGTGCCCTGCTATAATAGTATCCCCTGTTCTTCCAGGGTCTGGTGCCTCTAGGAGCGTTCCCATTGTGTGTTGCATGCACTCTACTATTGTGTCCTGGTCACTGTGTGCTTCAGGTCAGTCATCTGCAGAGACTCTCCTTGCTTATTGTGGGCAGTGGCTGATCTCTGGCCTGAATTCTGTACATTTTAACTAGGTGTGCTCTGTTGTGCTTGTGAAATGAGACCCTTACTGCTGCCACCAGAACTGAGACCTTGCAAAATTCCTGGGTCAGAAGATGTGGTGTTGGCAGGGGTTAGGGTCAGTCTTTTGGAGTAGGGGATCCGCCATGCTGGGACTGAGACAGGTGTGACTGGGAGGGGTGGTTCCATGGGCCTTGAGGCGGGGGACGGGGCTTAGTGGTAAGCAAGTTAGGCGCTGAGCATCAGTGCTGTGCTGGTTTCCACAGGTGGCCCTGTGCTTATGCTGAGGGGTGGCAGAGGGAAATGGCACTGGCCAGTTCCTTTGTTCCCAGAGGGTCTCTCCATGAATGCTCTTTCTCTGGGATGTCCTGACATGAATAAATAACCTCCCCACTGTGTGCCTCAGGTGCTCTTTAGATTGCTGTTTCCACACTGTATATCCACAAACAGTTTGCCTGCCTTCTCTCCTAGAGCAGCCCCTATGTTCTCCAAGTTCTCCCAGAGTCAAGCACTCTGACCTTTAAAACTTCAGGCTTTAAGCCCTGTTGGTTGCAAGAGCTTCCAGGATTCAGACCCTCTTGCTTTCAAGCCAATAGCTATGGGCATTCCTCTTTCGGGTGTGGGTTCCCCTTGTGCTAGACTGTCTCTTGCCCTTCTCCATGACTGTGGCTCCCTCCCCACCACAGCTGCCATGGGCCACTTTCTCCAAATCCACATCTTCTCATTTCCTACCTTCTTTGATATGGCCTCTTCTCTATCTTTAGTTGTGGAGTTTATTCTGGCAGTCTTCAGGTCAATTTCTGGGGTATTTATGATGATTTGATAGTCACCTAGTTGTATCCATGTCCACTTCAGAGCATCCAACTGTGCTGCAGGAATTCTTGAAGTGAGAGAATGATAGGATTTTAAAGGAGAGGAAGACCCCAAACAGACATAAAACATTACCTAGAAGAGTTAGGATGATAAATATCAGGGCTGACAAATCACAGCTCTTGGCCAAAGCTACTCCAGGCCCAGCACATGAACTGATACAGTTTTCAGAGGTGTGTTGAGCTAAGAGCCAGAAGAGCTTCTTGAAGCTTTGAAAAACTTCTGTGAAAATTCAAAGTAGCTTTGGCATTCAGAATCCTCTAACAAGCTGAAGACAGATGATAAACATGAATGATTTCTAATAATTTCTAGTTAGAGGAAAAACAAGGTGAAAATCATAGGAAACTGTTTTCATTTCATGGACCAATTTCCAGATAACACAAAGCTGATTGAGAAAGTCAGCTCAGGAATTGGGGGAATATAGGCTGAAAAATAACAGTGAAAGGAAGACACTGAATGGGATGATGTGGTGGAGTGCAAGCCTTTTGCTGTTGAAAGAAACACTTTAAGACTCTCTGATGTTAGCTCAAGTTTAATACTTGCATCACATGGGTACTTGTGCCCTGAAAAGAAAATGCTCCTGGACTGTAGATCCCATAGTCCTCCGCGAGGAGATTGAGTGTGTTTTTTTTAAACCAGCATCATTCCAGTTACATGTCTTGATAGAAGAGTTCTACAGACTTCCTCAAACCTCCCAGGTGTGCAGGGCCTCATTAAGAACAGTGAGCTATAAAGCACCACATCTAGAGGAAATAACAACCAGCAGGATCAGTGACTTTTTCTTCATTTTCATTTTTTTGCTCTGAGCTATGTGTTTACAAATACAAACATAAACAACAATTGCCTACATACGTTGTGCACCTACAGAGCACCATGCTAGAACTTTTTACCTCAGTGGATCACTGTAACAACCTCATGAAGTTAGTGAGTATTAGCCACCTACAGAGGAGGACACTAGGGTGTACAGCCAGTATTCACCCATGAGTCTGATTCTAGAGGCTACATTCTTAACTTCTCCAAAGCCTTCTGATAAAGAGGAATTCTCACCATCTTCCCCCAAAACAAGTGAATCTGCTTTTTTCACCTGGGCACAACTGGCATATTCTTGAGGCAGGGGGTGAATTAAAGAGCCCTTCACAATACATTATGATATTTTCATACAAAATATAAAGTTCCAATGACTTGATGTGGGTTATCAAAACAGAGATTAACAGGCTGAGTCATAGAGTAATTTATTTCAAATTTGGCTTCAGCAGCCATTGCTAAGTGATTTCAAAAGTAGGCCAATGGTGTGGGAACGGCTTGCATGACGTCATGTTTAGGCAATCTGATTCCCACCCTGAAAGGCCGAGACCTGCATTGGAGCATGGTGCTTGCCTCTTGCCGTCCCCCACCCAACCACCCACCCATCCACAGTTCAGATGAAACGAGTTGCTCCCCGTTTTGTGGTTTTTATCTCCTAGCAATGCAGCTGCCTGATGCATTCTCATCTTTCAGGCTGAGCTGCCAACTTTCCATTCTGGGCTCCAGAATGAAGACAAAGAATCATCCTCCAAAGTGATGCTAGAGCTTTTTTTCCCCTCCCTTTTGGCATCAGTGTTTGAAATGGAAACTTGATTCACTTGTCACCAAAAAAAACCACAGAAAGTGCTACATCAGAGGAGGAAGACAAAGCCTCTCCACTGGGATTCTATTTCAGGGGTGATAACTCTGCATGCTGTGAAGAGGGCTTCAGAGAAAGACCAGGAAGGCAGTTCCTCCCGAGGGGCTTGGTGGAGCCCAGGGGACCATTCTTGAGCCGGGAACTATTCTTGTCCTGACGCATAAGAGTGCCAAATTGTGTCAGTCTTGTGAGATTCTCCCTCTCTGGGATGAAACATCCACAATTTAATTATCTCAAGTATACTAATATTAAGATTCAAATGTTTTGAATACTTAAGTACTGTCTTACCGTTGGTTCTCAGAGATGGGCTCCCCCACTTGCTAGGTGCTGGTCAAACTGAAAAATGGGAAAGATTATAGAAATCACTACTTGAAGGCAAACTTTAAGAGATTCTTAACTCTAGGAAACAAACTGAGGGTTGCTGGAGGGGAGGTTGATGAGGAAATGGGGTAACTGGGTGATGGGCATTAAGGAGAGCACTTGATGTAATGTGCGTTGAGTGTTATAGGCAAGAATCACTAAATTCTACCCCTGAAACTAATAATCTATGTTAACTAACTTGAATTTAAATAAAATCTTTAAAAACAAAACAAAAACAAAAACAAAGAAATCCCTACTCTATGGGTTTGTTATGAGGATTAAAGGAGATAGGAATGTAGATTAGCGACCAGGCACACAGAGAGGAGTAGAGTGAGGTATTTAACAGCAAGGACTCTGGACCCAATTACCTGAGTCAAAAATCTGTTACTACCACTTACTAGTCAGGTGAACTGGAACAAATTATTTGACCTTTCAGTGAGTGCCTCCATTTCCTCACCCGAAATGGGGTGAAAATGATAAAAATGATGTCTCCTCATAAGGCTGTTGTGGGTGTTCAGTGATTTAATATGTATAAATCATCCAAAACCATCATCAACACATAATATGTCCTCTATGGGTATATTCAACTAAGTGTCCAATAAATGCTCTGTATGGATGTATTATTAGTCTACATTTCTTCAGCCCTACATGCTAGTATTTAGATGCCTATAGGTGGCTTTAGATAGACATGGTCATCTTTGCCTTTATATAGAATAAATATGGTTACTGGGTCAGAGCTCAGGAAGGGAAGATAAATAATACATACTGAGCATCCATTATGTGCTAAATACTTTATGTGTATAGGCTATGTTAACCTTCATAATCATCCTAAAGTTAAATGTACTATAGCTGAGGACAAAAATGCTGAGAAATATTCATTTACTCCAAATCACAAAGCAGAGAACAGCAAAGCCAGAATCTAAGGACAGATTTGTCTTGCCTCCTTCCTCTTGTCTCAGGAAGGAACCTAGACTGAGGTTTATCACCCCATCTTTTCAGTGAAACCCAACCTTAATTTTCGCAGGAGACAAGATCTTTCATTCCACATCAGGATATAGGTTTGGAGATGCAGACACCTCCTGCTGACAAAAATTCCCCTGATGTGTAAGCATCCGACACAAAATCCTTTCTTTTTTTTTTTTTTTTTAAATCCTTTCTTGATAACAGATTTGGTTGTGGCAGGAACAAAAGGGCACTGGTCCCAGAAAAGGGAAGCCAGATCCAATTTAGGTCACAACTTACTGTTTTCCTGGTCAGTTCTGCTTACTTTCAAAAACTCTAATTTTTAATGTCTGCTCCTGGTAGGGCTGCCACACTTTAAAGTATATATCTACCTAGATGTATGCTTTGTAATGTTTTAATATAAATATGTCCAGTGTCATATTTGGGATGGACTAAAAAGTTATTTGGGTTTTTTAATCTGAAATTCCAATTTAACAGGGTATTAACTGTGTTTTAGCTGGCAACCCTAGTCTCCTGACTTGAAAGCCTTTCACTGAGTATGTCACAGTCAGAAGAGATAAAGATACCATCACCGAGCATCAGAGAAATAGTCCCAATGCCTTCCTAACCCACAAGCTTAAAATGAACTTGGAGCTGCACTCAGGAATGTCTGATCTGGGCCTAGCAACAGCATTTTCTGCAGACTACCAAAGGACCTACTGACTGAGGGGAGTGGTGACCAGGTCTGGAGTAGCAGCAATGGGATGATGAGAAAGAGGTGGAAGGATAGGTCCTCTGTGCTTTCAAACCTGTGTATTCTTGTTAGTGTTCTGGTACTGCTGGCACAGATGACAAACCTACTGGCTTCAAACAACACCCATTTATTGTCTCACAGTTTCTGTAGGCCACATGTCCAGTGGGCTTAACCAGATACTCTGCTTAGGGTCTCACAAGGCTGCAATGAGGGGTTAGCCTGTCTGGGCTCTTCTGGAGGCTCCCAGGAAGAATTTGCTTCCAGGCTCATCCATGCTGTTGGCAGAATTTAGTTCCTCCTCATGCGGTTGTGGGACTGACATCCCTGTCTTTTCTGGCTGTCTGCTGGAGTGGGGGTGATTCCCAGATTCCAGACATTGCTTCTTTCATTGGCCCCCAACTCTCCATCTTCAAAGCCAACGCCAGTGCATCAAATCTTTCTCATGCTCCCAATCTCTCTGACTTCCTCTTCTGCTGCATTTCTCTGACTCTCTGTTTTCCTCTTGTACTAAAAGCTTCCGGGATTACATTTGACCCACTAGATAACCCAGGATTATCTCCTTATGGTAAGGTCAGCTGATTAATAACCTTAATTATACCCACAAAGTCCAATTTGTTATATAATGTATATTCATAGGCATAACACCAAGGGACAAGGGTCACAGGGTCAAAATTCTGCCTCGTACTGCAGGCCTTGGACATTGACAACACATTAACACATTCTGACAAAGGCTGCCAACTTCTGGAAGCAGAAGAGCACTTACCCATTTCTGGTGCTGTGAAATAATCAGGAGAGAATCGGAAGAACTCTGTTCTGATCCCAGCTCTGCATCTACCATAGCAAGTGAGCTTAGACAAGTCATTTAAAGCTTTTGTGTCTGTGGCTACTTTGCCTGTCGGTTCTTAATATATGGATGAAGAGTCTAGCTCTCGGCCAGACACCTATGTGTGATTTTTCAGGCCTAAGCACCGGTGATCAGAGAGGCTTCACCTGCCAGTCCTCAAGGGGAAAGCTGACCTCCCCACACACTGACAGGAGTTACAGTCAAGGACCCAGGCCCCCCGCCAGCCTTGCTCTTACACACGTCTGCATTGCCAGCCCAGGCACCTCCATCTGGAGGTCTCTTTACCAGGGAGATACAATGACAGAGCCACCCTCGGGAGACACAGCCAAGACCTCCGTATAGAGGAAGAGAGGAGGACACTTGAAAACACTTTTTCTCTATGCTGACTTAGTATTCACTACTACTTTTCCATGGCAGTCTTCCTCCCTCTGTTCCCTAACCCCCAGCCCAGCCCAGGATCAATAAAACTCCAGGAACCTTTTGCTCAGGGCTCCCTCAGGAGTGAGATAATGTCCACATCTGCGCTGATACATCAGACCCTCACTTGGTTCTGTTCCATGGGGAAAATCAACAGGAGGAATCAGCACATTCTCCAGTGTAGCTTCTTGTTCATACTAGGTAGTGATTAAAGGCTTGACTATTACTTGCTTGTTGACTTGTTGTCTTAATTGGTTTCTCCAACACCTGGTAGTCCAGCTTTCTCCAGCTCAGCAGAGCACCTGACAACATGAGACAATATAGGACAATGCCTCAGTAGTGGCATGGCTTACATGGTTCATTCATTCATTCATTCATTTATTCAGCACCTATTATGGGCTGGGCACTTGCTAGGTGTCAGGGATACAGAGATGAGTAAGACCCATTCCATTATGGCAGGAAGGTTACATTCCAGTTGAGGAATCATGACCAATGAATTATGACACAGTGATATTAATTCTCTCATCAAGTATTTGTTGAAAGCCTAACTTCTTGCTTGAGATCTCATATAATGATTCTTTGAGAAAGATTTATGATTAGCTTTATTTTATAGATAAGTAAAATAAGGCTCAGAGAATAAATATTTTGCTCAAGGCCCCAGAGCTAGTAAGTGATAGATCAGGATTCAAACTCAGGACTTTTGATTTAAATTCAGTGTTTTCTCCTTCATCTTAGGTAGAGATAAGTTCTATAGGGACTCAGAGAAGGAGACTGATTCTTCCTGGGTTAAAGATGGAAGTGAATGCTATAATCCTCAGGACTTGGAAAAAGTCGAGTGCTATGTATGATGGCTCCTGCTGTTATCATCCACCATTTACATCCTTACTCCTTTTAATACATAGACAAAATAAAAGTTCCAAGTCACCTATAAGTCATCATGCAAAGCCCTGCCTTCCTTTGGAGGCAGAAAGTCCTCTGCTATCTCTGTCACAGACCTGATTCGAGGTCAGCTCCTCCAGCTCTGTGCAGATGACACCCATGCTCCAGACAATGGTGCAAATGGCTTTCTCCACAGGGTTTTAGGAAAGTCTGTCTTTACATAATAACCCACTAAACACAATGACTCTCAAAAACACTGATTCTTTTTTTTTTTTTTTTTTAAAAAAAACAAAACAAAAAACACTGATTCTTTAATGAGGCTGTTGGAGGATCAGAGTCCTATCTGGACATAAAGGAATCCATTGATTCCGCATCAATGGCCTGAAGGAAAAAGCCAACCGTGGGTGTTTGCAGAATGCTGGGCAACAGTAAAGGGCTCAGCACTCAGAGCTAGAAGGGCGGCAAAAGTCAGCATGATGCAATGGTCTCCTCCCTAAAATATTTCCTCTCGGTTCCCTGTGAGTATGAAGTTGTTCGCAAATATTTAAGATAAGTGCTCTTGTCTAGACCCACTCACTGGTGCCCAAGAGCTGTAACCACACAGAGATGAATGCTATGGAGCCTAGCCCTGGCATGTGCCCCTCCAAGGGCGCTTCTGCTTTTCATTTGTTTATTCCAAGGCCATTTCCCAGCCCTTCTTCCTTTCTAGGGTCCGTAAGGAAAGCACAGCCATCCACACAGATGCCAGAGGCCCCCCTCTGTGACCTTGCATCTGCCCCCTAAGAAATTCTGCAGACACATGGAGAATCCAGTTTTCTTCTCTCAGATCTCCCTCAGATGGACGGAAATCATTGGCCCCATTGACTAGTTATGATATTTTTTTTCCTCTTAGATCCTAGGTCTTCCCAGTCAATAGAGCTTCAAGGTGAGAACAAGAAAGATTGGATTTTATTCTGCCCAGTTTGGTGGTAGCCAAATTACATCCTTACTCAACACGAACAGTTCCAGTTATCAAATAAGACTAGTATGGATTTATTCATCTTTTAAAGACTTTATTTATTTATTCATGAGAGACACAGAGAGGCAGAGACATAAGCAGAGGAATGGGATCCCTGGGTGGCGCAGCGGTTTGGCGCCTGCCTTTGGCCCAGGGCGCAATCCCGGAGACCCGGGATCGAATCCCACGTCGGGCTCCCGGTGCATGGAGCCTGCTTCTCCCTCTGCCTGTGTCTCTGCCTCTCTCTCTCTCTCTGTGACTATCATAAATAAATAAAAATTAAAAAAAAAAAAAAGAAAAAAAAAAAGAAGCAGGCTTCCTGCAGGGAGCCTGATGCAAGAGTCAAACCAAGGACCACAGGATCACGACCTGAGCCAAAGGCAGACGCTCAACCACTGAGCCACCCAGGCGTCCCACTAGTATGCATTTATTATCTAAAATTTTACAAAATAAGTTCATTGGAAAAAGGTCCTAGAGAATGACAAAGTATCATGCTGTTCTTATCGGCTGTTGCTTAGTAATAGTGATTGTTGGAATCCTTATCCATGTGCGTTTCTTCCCTTAATAAACATCTATTGAGAACCTACTGCATACAGAGTTCTTTGCTGGACACTCATGGTGGTACAGATACACAATCTCTGTCCTTCCAGAATTTAGCATTTACTACTTGAAAGGAGCAAAGTAGAGTACTAGAGAGGAGGAACAAAAAGGTGTCCTTGGTGGTGTGTCGTTTGGTTCTGAGCACTGTGTCACAAAAATAGACATTTTGAATAACCAAGCAAGGCTGGTGCTGACGCAGCCTGGCTTCACTCATATGCCCCTTTAGCCAGCTGACAGGCTAGCCCCTGGCAAGCACCAAATCCTCTTGTTGGGCTTAATGCACGAGGGTAGTTTGGTGTCTGCTGGAGGCCAACAGAGTGAATTTCAGGTCTGTTTGTGGGCACTCTGGAATTTTAAGTGCAGGCATTTTTTATTCATGAGATTCAAAGGAGACCCTGAAATAGTTGGCTCTCCAGCCTTAACAGGCGGGCCTGAGCACTTTGTAAGGGACTAGGGGAGTCATACCCTGGCTAGGGCAGGGAAAGTGATGACTCACTCAGAGCCACTTAGGTTGGGCAGGAAACGGCTGATTCTGTTGTTGCTGTTCTAGAGGAGGCCTGCATTCCCTGGGTGGACAGGTTGCATTAGGATTTTGGCAGGAGTTTCACTGTAGCTCTTTATCTTTCTTCGATTCTTCCTGGGGATTTGGGGAAAATATTGAGCCATAGGATGAACTAAACAAATAAGAAGGAAACATGGTGTTCTTCCAGGCCCTCCCCTCAACGTGGGTCCCAGCAACCTGAGCTGTGGTGCCTCCTGGGGAGGTGAGGAGGAGGAGGAGGAGCACACAACAAGGGATCCTTCCTACACTACTTACTGCCTTTGGAGCTCCGGGCACTGGGGGAGCACCCCCCAAAGTTGTAGCTTTCCAGGAACTGCGGGAAGAGATCCCCTTGCTTGGACACTGCTGGGTTGAATTTCAGCTCAGCTGTGGAGGCAGTAGCTACTTCCATTCTTTGCATCTCAGAATCCTCATTTGTAAAATAAGATAAGTAATAGAAGTCACCTAGAAGGTTGTTTGTGAAGTTTCATGAAGAAAAACATGAAGCATCTAGAACAATGCATGGTTCAGAGTTCAAGCTTAATAAATATTTGGCTATTTTAATGAGGGTGCCAAGAGGACAGCATGCATGGAACTGGTGCAGACAACGACTGTTACATTATGTCTGGAAGCAACCTTAGTTGTTTAGTTTTAATGAGCCATAGCAAAGACATACGCTGGTAGGAGGTCACTCTGCACCTTTTGATGGATGCAGTTCTCTCTTTCTAAACCTGGGGGCATGTTTCCTTCTGGTCTAGACCAGTGCTCTTCAAACGTGACATAATGACCTGGTACATAAATGACCTGGGGGTCTTAGTCAAATGCAGATTATGACTCAATGGATTTGGAGGTAACTGACAGTCCACATTTCTAACAGGTCCTTGGCTGAGGCCACAGCAGCTGGTTCACAAATTCTGAGTATCGAGGATCCAGTCCCAAAAAACCTCCTGTGATGATGGAAATCTTCAGTGTGTGCACTGTCCAAAACAGTAGTCACTAGCCACTAGCCACATATGACTATGGAACAGGTGAAATGTGGCTGTTGGAAACTGAAGTTTTTATTTAATTGAGGTGTAAACAACCGCAGGTGGTTCATGATTACAGTATGGGACAGCACAGCTCCAGACCCTTCTGCCCAGAAGCTCAAAGTCGTGAGTTGGATCCTTGTTAGAGTCATACACAAAACTCTGTTAAGGACTACATATTATACTTTAGATGACAATGGGGATTGAGTATAAGAGGTGTAGAGTTCCACCCAATCTATCTACACACTCAGCAAATACAGCCAAAGCATATACTCCGGTACATGTGAATGTTAGTAAAATAACCTTTTTTATTTGCAGATGAACTTCCTGATAGAGCTGTCTGACCAACTTCCTTCTCTTACCTCCGGACCTTGAGCCAGATCTGTTTATTACCCATCTGTTGGAAAAGAAGGTATTTCATTAACGATGAATTCAATGATGTCCTCAGCTTGATCATTTTCACCTCTTCAATGTTTTCCTTGCATGTTTTCAGTGTGAGCCCTTGATATCTGTATACATCGTTGAAATAAACATTATCTAAACATAAAAAATGGAAAGTTGAATGAACTTAAATAGGTAAAAAGATCTTCATCTGACTATATTGAAAAATATTAAGACAAGAACTTAGAATGTTTGATAAGGAAGTTAAGTCTTTGATTTCTGCAAATGTTTCCTTGGATGAGATGGACGTGTCAAACATCCTGGGTAAATAGTGATGAGCCTTAAACCCATATCAGTGACAAATAACTGACTCTGATCCAGAGCACTGAGCTGGATTCTGAATAGATGCCAGGGCCCTGTGCTTTCTCATTGATATGAAGAGGAAGCCAGCCCATTTTTCACTACATCTTTGTAAGAAGTATGTTAATGTTCTTACCTGCTTTTTTAAAAAAGATTTATTTATTCGAGAGAGAGAAAAAGACACTGTGAGTACAAAAGCAGGGCAGGGGGAGGTAGAGGGAGAGAGAGAGTCTTATGCAGATTCTCTGCTGAGTGGGGAACCCCACATGGGGCTCAACCTCATGACCCTGAGATCTTGACCGGAGCCAAAACCGAGAGTCAGATGCTCAACTGACTGAGACCCTCAGGCACCCTTACCTGCTTTTGATATTAGATGTAAGAGATCAATTTCAATCGTCTCCAAATTGCAGTACTGATTTGAGAAATGACACCTGGCATTTTTTCTGACACTTGGCATTTTTAGCATGTCAATATTTGAAACCATAGGCAACACATGGGTACAAGGTAAAGAGTGATTATATTAGCTCTAGGTGTATATTGAGTATATTGTAGTTACATAATATATATAGCTATACTTATGAGAAACTCTTATTGTGATAGATATCAAATTGAATTTAATGACGATTAAGGATGTAATGCTTACCTTTTATTTCATAAGAGTAGAAAGTACTTTGTATAGCCACACTGCATTTTAAAAAAGTATTACAGGGGTGAGATATATTGAGAGACTAATATATGCCCCCATACCCTGCTACCAAAATGTGTGTATGGAGAAGAACATATGCTGAATAGAATGATTCAGTTCTTGTTCAAGGAACAAATGGAGCTTCTTGCCATAGTGAATAGTGTAAGGGGGCCCTTTTCAATCAACACTCACATAGAAATTAAAGTGGGTTTCATTAAATGCCTTCAACAATGTACTAGAAAACATACAAACCTTAGACATCTGGTTTAGTATGACACAGCACTTAATAGATTCAAGATTAACTCTCAGATGAGAAAGAATTCCAGTGGGTCAAGGTACAGAGGAGTATTTTTCTCTTTTCTCTTACTGCCATCGTTTCCCCCTCCTCTATTTTCCCTCTCTAACTATCTTTGTTTTTTAACAATTAGAAAGTTACTCTGTATTCCTTTGTCTATCCCATAACTTCTTCCAGTTGATGTGTCCTCTTAGTTGGTCCTCAAATGTACTCAGCCCCATGCAAGATGTCAGAGAAAGATACAAAGAACACATAGACCCCTCCTTTCTGCCTGCAATTTAGAATGTTATCTGGGGAGACAACCTTCCTATGTGAATAAATGAGCCTATAAAGAACATAAATGATCGAAAACCACTCACCAATCATGTAGAAAAGCTAGGGTGGTTGACCACAAGAAGGTGAAGGAAAAAAGAAATTTCAATGGGGATTCATGATGTCAGGCTGACGACTACAAAGCAACTGCAGAAAACCAGGCCAATATATTGAATGTCATAGGAGAATCAGAGAAGCTGAGAATCCAGTTTGCAAGGAGAGCTCATTTAGGCAAAAGCAGTCTGGGCACACAAGGTGAGAGAAATCTGAAACAAAACCCTCAATGAAGCTTATACTGTGCACCTACCGGGTATGGACAGGTTAGCACTGGCTCTCCAGTGATACCTGGACTCACAGCAGAACATCTGCTTAGAAGAGATAGAGATGTACCGATATGGATCACAACTAAGGCAGGGGTCCAGGAGCTGGTGATTGGATTGGAAACAGGCAGAGCTGGGCATCAGGATCTCAGCCAAACACTTCTGGGTGGTTTGAAGCTGCATGTTCCTTTTATTTTATTAATTGCCTTTCACGGAAAGGGCTGGGTAATGTTTTGGTCATGTTTAAGTTATGATCCTACTTTGACCATCAGCCTGGTAAGGTGGGGCTGACCCTATGGATAGCACCCTTGAAGTCGAATCTTCACAATGTGAGTTGCATTCTTAATAAAGTATATTTACAAAAGCATGTAATAATTAAATCGACATAAGACAGATTAATAGGAGAAAAACAAATTTAATGTCATATGTATGGGAAACCCACAAAATTTCAAGACTCAGACGTAACCAAAGCAGGCAGCTTTTACACACTTAAACAAAGAAGTGACACATTTGTGAGGAATCAACCAGACAACGACGTTTGTGCTTGGGGAAGTGAATTAGTGAAAAACTAACAAGATTTGTTTACACAGCCTTCTTGGCCCTGAATTCCCTATCTCTGATGACAAGGATGCCTTCTATCCTCCTAGAACAGGGATGGGGCCTTTCCTGCTTTTGCGGGGGAACAAATGGGGGTCAGAGTGTCCTTCTTGTACCAGTTGCTTCTTAAGCAGCTTTAACTCAAAATAATCGATATGCCCAAATGGTGTATCATGGGGTAGCATATTCTCCTCTCCAGCAGCAAATAAAAGTAAATAGTCAAGGCCTTGGGAAATATAGGAGGTGAGGAATAAGAAGCCAGCATGTGGCCTTGATACATAATAAAACCATAAAGAATAAAGAAAGAGATAAAACTATGATCACTTAAAATTTTTTAATTCACTGCTATAAATTAATGGGATCAACTTGAATGTGACAGATGTTGAAATATAAAATAGCTGAGAGGTGAGGATATAAAAGCACATTCTTAAATTCTTCAAGTTTGAGAACTAAGGGACATCACTGAGATTGTGTCTACTAGCAACACAGATTTGAAATGTTAAAAAAATCACACAATTATTTTCTTTACTTGTGCAAATACCTTGCTGCCTTTTCCACTAAATTGATGAATAAATCTTTGTCTCAAGTGTCTTTGAGTCACAGCCTTTGTTGAGAATCCCTGGGGAATGGAGAGGAGTAGAAGGGGGAAGGAGAGTAAAGTAGTTTAGAAGATAGAATAATTCTTTTTTTTTTTAATTAAGATTTTTTTACCTATTTATTTGAGAGAGCGGAGCAAGAGAGAAAACACAAGTGGGGGGAGGGGCAGAAGGAGAGGAGGAAGCAGACTCCCCGCAGAGCAGGGAGCTGAACTTGGGCTCCATCCCAGGACCCTGAGATCATGACCTGAGCCCAAGGCAGACACTTAACTGACTGAGCCACCCAGATGCCCCAATGAGATTATTAATGAGAGTAAACAATGGTACTGGTTTAGTCGGGATTCTTTTGGTTGGAGTGATAGGTCCCCAACTTACATTAGCTAAAGCAAAAAGGTTATTCAAGGACACTAGGGTATCTTACTGAGTTCAAAAAGAGAAATGATGCTGGGACTCAGGAAGGAGAGATCCAGCCTATGAAAGGCAGCAAGCACCATCTTGCCCCAGTGCATATCTGGGTCCTTCCTTCCCTTACCCAGTCCCTGAATCCCACCTTAATCACAACCTGAATCTTTCAGATTTCTCTCCACTGCCAGCCTTGGCACCTACTAGGGGCTTAAAAAATATGTACCAGGTTAAGTCAAACTAGAACATCTGACCCAGAAGTTCAATTCCTCACAAAGTGGACTGCCAAACCTCCCACACAAATTACCATGACATTGACAAATTTAGGGGTTGCCACAAAGAGTTTTCGACCACATCATTTTTTATTTTAAATCAAACAAAGAAGGAGCTATGACTGTTTCCAGATCGTTGAGTGTGATGGTCAAGAAAGAATCCTTGACAGGTGCCTGGCTGGCTTAGTGGCTTAGTGGCAACACATGACTCTTGATCTCGTGATTCTAAATTCAAGCGCCACATTGGGTATAGGTATTACTAAAAAAAATAAATAAATAAAAGGAAGGAAGGGAATTTTTGAGATGTGTTGTGATGCACCTTAGTAAGTTTATTTAAGTAGCACAGGGACAGGACCTGTGGGCAGAAAGGGCTGCCCCTTTGCTGCTTGAAACTGGTGGTTACATGCCTAGTGCTCATGGGGGAGGAGACATGCAGGAAGCATTAGATCATAAATGTCTTCTTCACATTTCTACTCATAAAACTACTTTTGCAAGATTTCTCTGGTGTGTATCTTTCAGTTCAATAATCAGTGAGGTATACAGACATTCATGAGACCCTCTAAGAATGTAGCAACCAGCTCCTATTTGATCCTTATGAAAACTATGCAGGCTCTAAGTCAGCCTGCTGGGCTGAAGGTGAACATTTTTCTACCCCTCATCATAATGACATGAAAATCCATATTTCTAGATGGAAAAAGAAATAAAATGACATTGAGTAGACGCAGTAGTGTTTTGCCTTCTTCTCAAGGTTCTCCATGTTATATATCTAAGCATCAAGTTGTGCCCTTCACAGTTCCATACTGGTCCCCAGCTTGATGACTCCACAGTTTGATCCCAGCTTGATCAAGAGCCACCTCCCTCTTTGTCAGACTTCAAGAGTCTTTTTTTTTTTTTTTCTGTCAGTGGGTTTTTAGTAAGAAACGATAAAGTGAGACAATGGACCTCCAGCCTTTGCCTTCAAAATCCCCTTATTATCTGTGCTTTTGAGTTGCTACAAACTTCTGTGTTCTGTCCTCGTCTCTCTCTCTCTGCAACTTTCCACATGCTCCTACCCAGAGAACAGCTTCCCAACAGGATCAGACCTGGCCCCCATAAACTTAAAAGATTAATGAACAAAGACAGTCCTATAGTCTCTCTCCTTCTGAGTCCTGCTCAAGGGCTCTCTGGGCGTGCTACGTTCTGCTTCGAGCTGCAATCACTATTGTTCCCTGTACTGAAGACTGTACTGCAAGCAGAGACCAGTCGTTCCCCACCCAACGCCATTGTACAGCAAGGGCTCCCTTCCCCCCACTTGGTATGCAAGGAGGCCTGTGCTTGGGTACTGCGGGAGTCCATGGCACTGAATGCCTTGCCTCTGTGAAGGTGAAGCCTCCGTGGTGGGAACAAAATTTACCTCTTTGCTCCTGACAACAAATGCCTTCAGCATTCTGTGTTGTTTTGTGTCTAACAACTCAAGTTAGATTGCATTTTATCCCTTAAGACAGTACTTTCAATCTGAGGGCGCTCTGAAGGTAGTACACAAGCAGAATATAAACAAACCTGATGTGAAGGAACCTTTATGTTTTAATTTGGTGGAGTGTTGTTTTTTTTTCCAGATTGGTTGAATCACAGTCCTCAGCTATTTAGAAAAGAACAAAAAGGAACAGTTTCCTGATCCACTTGATAACAAATTCTGGGCCTCCACTCTCTTTCATGGTCCATGGGACTGAATTTAAAAGCCAAAACACTAAATTTAAAAAGAAAAGAATGCATTGAAAAAAGGCAAAGTAAGATTCTATTTTTAAAAAACTGAAATGTGAAAACTTGATTTGAAAGAGATTCCATGTGTAAAGTTGCCTGAGGAAGTTTATCAAATTTTTGTCCTTTGTTTCAAAAAGCTTTGCGAAGAAGCAGTCCGGAATGTGAACTTTGACACCATCATTATTTGGACTTTGTGTTCTCTTTCATCAACAAGCAATTTTGTTTTCTATGTAGTTATAACTTATTTATAAAGAGAAATTTTATAGAGACCTTTGCTTACCAAGCATAGCTCGAGAGTACTTCACCCTGTATTTCTGGAAACCTCTTGTTTTCTTTTTAAGAACTGCCTAAGAAATCTACATCCATGGATGGGAAAGACTCTAAGCTTAGTTGTGAAAAAGACCACCAAGGACACAAAACAAGAAAAAGAACTTTCTATTGAAGTGATCATTTCACATCAAAATCATCTTAACTATTTCTAAGGGAATTGTAGTTTAAAAGACATAAAAAGTCACGAGTTGTCTTTATTGACATGGGGTTAGGTTTATTAACATTTTACCGTCTATAAATAGTAGTGAAGTCATTTGTCTATTCCTGGTCCAAGAATATCAACATAGATAATATTTGCCTTTGTTATCTTCCTAACATATTTTATAAACATTTTTCTCTGGTTGTCCAATTCTGCCAAGAAACCCCCCAACCTTGGTACTTCCTTGGACCTGCTCAAGGTGATCAGAGACTGTGACTTTTATGTTTATTTATGTGCTTCAAATTTGTTTTTTTTTTTAAAGATTTTATTTATTTATTCATGACAGACAGAAAGAGAGAAGCAGAGACATAGGCAGAGGGAGAAGCGGGCTCCCAGCTTGGAGTCTGATGTAGGACTCAATCCCAGGATCCCGGGACCACGACCTGAGCCAAAGGCAGGTGCTCAACCACTGAGCCACTCAGGCATCCCTCAAATTTGTTTTATACTGACTTTTTATTTCATGATAAATATATGCTTATTAAAGAAAATATTAGAAAGTACAGACAAGCAAAATAAAAATCACTTGTAAATCCATCCTTTAGATGGGATGATGTGGTAGGCAAGCCTTCTGCTGCGACATGGCAAGGCTGGAAGAAGCAGTGTGGAAGAGGACAGGGTGGTGAGAGGGACTGTTCCATCTCCTCTGGTGGGTGTGGAAACAGCTGTGCATGTGTGCATGTGTGTGAGTGTATGTGTAGGGGGGATGCTTGGTTCCTAGTAAGTTGGGAAATCTGAACACTTGGAGATAGAAAGAACCCTCAAGAAACCGTTACTAGTCTGCCCAGAAGTGGAGCATGTTGGGGTTAAAGCAATCAACTATACAAATGTGACAAGATCATATTTGTGCCCCAAAAGGGAGAAACAATTATGGTATGTGTGAGGGTGCTTGTATAAGTGTGTGTGATTTTTACTGAGGGCAGCACATTAATTGGTGTCCATTGCTGTAGTTCAGAGGACTTCAAGCATGAACGACAGAGCAAAGCAAAGAATATATATATATATTTTTGTAAAATGACTTTTCTGACCTACTTCTGAAGTTATCGAACTATTTTACTGATATGCCAGGGCCAATTCCATTCTGTCTTGTAACTGGCTGGATAGAATGAGAAGAAAGGCCCATAAACAGATATGCTGGAGAATTACCAAGAAAAGGAACTCCTAGAGTCAGGTGAGTTCTAAACATTCCCAAAGACAAAAAGCCCCAAAGTCTTTCCAGCCCAACCCCCCACCCTCCACCATATGTCACTGGCCTGGCAGCAGTGGCAGCCTCTCCTCAGCCAAAAGGCTTTGTGTTTAGTTTTTCATTTTTAAAAACATTTCAAATGAAAACTTCCAAAGATAAACAGAAGTAGAAAGAACAGTGTAATTAACTGCCAAGTACTCAGGTCCAAGAATTGTCAGTATTTCATCTAGACCACCATCTGCTCTAAAAATTACTTTGAAACAAATTCCAGACATCACATCATTAGATAGATGGCAGATGGATGATAAATAAATAGATAGATAGATTGATTGATTGATAGATAAATAATAGATCTTAAAAACGAGGTAGTTAGTCTCCTCAGGCTGCCATACAGGATGCCATGGAGTGGGTCATTTAAACAACAGAAATTATTTTCTCCTCATTCTGGAGGCTGAAAGCCCAAGATTAAGATGCTGGCAGGCTGGTTTTCCAGTGAGACATTTCTTCCTGACTGGCCAATAGCTTGCTCCTCACTGTGTACTCGCATGACTTTTTCTCTGGTATGCTGCTATGTCTCTTCCTCTTCTTATATAGACACCAGTCCTATTGGGTTAGGACCCCACCCTGTGTCTCATTTCACCTTAATTACCTCTTTAAATGCTCCATCTCCAGATACAGTCCCACAGAAATTAGGAGTTCAACATTTGGATTTGGTGGTGGCGGGGGGCATAATTCAATCCAAACACAGAGATTTTTTTTAACACAAATAAAATTCCTGGGGCACCTGACTGGCACAGTCCGTTGAGCCTCCAACTCTTGGTTTTAACTCCAGTCATGATTTCATGGTCATGAGATAGAGCCTTGTGATGGGCTCTTGGCTCTGATCTGAGTCAGCTTGAGATTCTCTCCCTCTCCCCCCACCCCTCCTGTTCGTGCTCTCTCTTTCAAAAAAAAAAAAAATCTTAAAAAAAATAGCGTATGGGATGCCTGGGTGGCTCAGGGATTGAGCGTCTGCCTTTGGCTCAGATCGTGATCCCAGGGTCCTGGGATCCAGTCTCACATTGGGCTTCCCACGGGGAGCCTGCTTCTCCCTCTGCCTACATCTCTGCCTCTCTCTGTGTGTCTCTCATGAATAAATAAATAAAATCTTTTTAAAAATAACATAAATACTACCATTGGAGTGCCTAGGTGGCTCAGTCAGTTAAGCATCTGCCTTCGGCTCAGGTTATGATCCCAGGGGTCTGAGATTGAGCCCCAAGTTGGTCTCCCTGCTCAGTGGGGAGACTGCTTCTCCCTCTCCCTCTGCTCCTCCCCCTGCTCCTACTCTCTCTCTCTCTCAAATAAATAAAATATTTAAAATAAATACATACATACATACATACATACAATACAATATCATTACACACCTAATGTGTAAAATAGTAACAATAATAATCTCTTAAAATAAAATATTCTGTCAAAGTTCAGTTTTTTCCAATTATTCTTATAAATGTTTTTTATAACAGCCCCAAGGTTTCATCTTATTGATGAAAGTTTGTGGGAACATACTGTTTTTAATCTTTAAAAATCCATCAATAAGCAATTTATTAAACACTTATTATGTATTTACCATTGAGAAGCTAAATGCCCATGTCAGGGAACAACAAGTAATGAGGTCAAGTAGTTAGATGGGGCCAAACTACAAAATATATTGAAAAGCATTAAAAAAAAAAAAAAAGCATAGCAAAGTTTAAACTTGATTCAATTAAAAATCGATAACCTTTAAAGATTTTTGAGCTTTGAGGTGACAGGATGGACTTCAGTATTTCCAGTGAATGACTACATGACAGTGACAATTTCCTTTATCTCTCATAATAACTGCTTCCTAGATTGGTTGAAAGATCGAGTAAAATAATGAATGTTTTATACAAACCTAGCTTGTGATGATAAATGTATAAAGATTATATTTAGTTTGTAGAAATTTGTCATTATAGTCAATGATTAGAAAACAGATATTCTGCAAAGCAAGACTGTAACTAAGTATATAACTATATTTTAATACTCAATCAAAGATTTTAATTAAAAGTTTTTAAATGATAAAATAACCATATGAATAATATAAACAAGATCATCCTTGATGGCCAAGAGACATAGAATGAAAGAAATTAAATTTAAAGATATAGAAAATAAAATTTTCTAGATATGCATTTAAATTTTTTCATTGTATAAGTCTTAAACATTTTTGTAAGAGCTAAATTCATATACAGACAAATGCTATATAAAGGAAATTTAACTCTAGTTATTTTTAGCTAAATGCATTATAAAATAAACCTAAGACCTCATTATAGGCCACGTTTTTGCAAAGATATAAAAACTGAGCTATGTTGGCAGAGATGCATGTGATAGAGTTTTGAAACACTTGTAATCTATGAGTCAGTACCCCTGGAATGTTGGAGGAGAAAGAATGGCAGTAATCAATCTAAGAGGACACAAAGGCATGTGCTCTATGAGCTGTTCCAAGTCTATTTTAGCAAGTGCACATGTTTCCAAAATGAAAGATACTCTCCAAATGGTCAATTGGCATCTGGATCATATAAGTGGTTTTTGTTGTTGTTGTTGTTGTTGTTGTTTGTTTGTTTTTCTTTATTTTTCTTTCTTTCTCTTTCTTTTTTTTTCTTTTGTCTTTTAAAATCATTTCAAGTCCAACAAGATTCTCCAAAATATTTAGTAAAAGGAATTATTTTCAAAATTTAGGAAGGGCTTTAAGGAAAAGGCTCTACCGGGACCAGAGTTTATCATTAAAATATTATCATTATTTGTTTTTAGTATTGTTAAATGAGGATATCCCATAAAGGCACATAATTCTGTTACTAAAAAGCAGAAAATAGCACATTTTGGGCTATTTTTGAAGTTTGTGCAAGACTATGTTTTGTTTGCTGATTTGCTAAAATAATTCACAAAACTCAATGGCAGGTTATACTTAGGGCTAAAATTTATGACAGCAAAGTATACTGAGCAAAAGCAGAAAGAAATGGATGTGCATCAGTGGAGTCCTGAGAGGTTCAATACAGGCTTCTGATGTCCTTAACCATCTAAGAGCATACAGGAGCACTTTCTCTGGCAGATTTATAGGTGGAATATCTCTGTCTAGGGAAGTCCATTTGAGTGTCAGAATCCAAGGCCTCTACAGGGGCCAGTCCCATAGGTAAAATCTACTACACAACCAGCCATGGCAACCAAACTCAAAACTCTGACAACAAACACAGATGCACATCATCACTCTTGAGATTTGGGAGAAACAACCTGATAAACCAGTACAGCATGGTCCATAGCTCCAAATGTATATTACAAAATTATCAATCATTAACATAAAAAAGATTCCAGGAAAAAAAAAAAAAAGATTCCAGGGACCACATTTCTAGGTGTTGGCCAAGGATCAATTACGTCTCCTTTGGAGACATGGAATGAATAAGCATATAGACCTGCTGTAATAACTCTTTCATCAGTGGTTTTGGTATGAACCAAAGGAAGCAGGCTTGAAAGATAGTGTTACTTCTGAGAGCATGCCTTGTAGCCTCCACCACTCTTCATTTCCCAAAGTTTCTCCTCCAGAAAGAATGTCTTCCATATCCTCTTCTGTCCTCATTTCCAAATCCCATATGCCCTTCAAACTCCCAAGGCATCGTTTGATTACCCAGTGACCCATGCTGAGCTGGTAGCCATCATCTGTGCAGTCAGGACCAGCTATGAAATCTGCAGGGCTTAGTGAAAAATGAAAATACTGGGCCATTTGTTCAAAATTTATTTAAAATTTCAAGACGGTGACAGTAAAATTTTAAACCAAAAGAGAACCCTTGCACTGAGGGCCCTGTTGAACTACACAGATTACACATCCATGAAGCCAGTCCTGAGTGCAATGATTATGTTCTGGAGATGTATCTCTTCCAAGAGGCCAAATTACTGATCAAAAGATGACTTGATGATACCCTCTAGGTCCATCCATGTTGTCACAAATGGCAAGATCTCATTCCTTTTTGAGACAGAGAGAAAGGCAAATGTTATATGCTTTCACTTATATGTAGAATCTAAAAAACAAAGCAAGTGAAAACAACAACAAAAACACAAACAGCTCATAAATACAGAGAACTGTTCATTGCCAAAGGGGAGGAGGTCAGAGGGATGGGCAAAATAGGTGCAGGAAATTAAGAGGTACATACCTCCAGTTAATAAAATAAATAAGTCACAGAGTTGAAAAGTACAACAGAGGGAAAACAGTCAATAATATAGTAATAATATTGTATGGTGATGGATGGGAACTACACTTATCATGGTGAGCACTGAGTAATCCATAGAATTGTCAAATCAACATGCTGTACACCTGAAACTAATATAATCTATGTCAATTACATTTCATAATTTAAAAAAAATGACTTGATGAACCTCGAGTCAGATGAAGGAAAGCAGCTGTTGCTGAGAAGGTCTTTGTGTCTCAGGAACTCAGCACAGCAGGTTTCCTACTGATCTGGTGTGTGTGTGACAGCTAAGGGAAGTACGCTCACCTTCAAGTCAGATCATTCGCTCTTGCCCCTCACTGGCAGTGTGACCTTGGAAAGTCACTTAGCCTTCTAGACTATTTCCTTCTCCATGACAATGACACTGAGTTTAAGGGGCAATTGTGAATGTTGAAAGAGATAACAGGGAAAAAGAAAAAAGAAAAGAAAAGAAAAGAAAAGAAAAAAAAAGAAAAGAAAAAAAAAGAAAGAAAAGAAAGAGAGAGAGAGAGAGAGAGAAAGAGATAATATCCAGAGAGGCACTTTGTAAACCAAAGTGCTATGCAAATGTTATTTGCCTTCTCTCTGAATAATGCCTTCTCTTCTAGATAAGGAATATTAGTTGTTATTTCCTATTCCCTGGATAGTACTCAAGACACATTGGCAAATACTTTATTTTCCAATCTTTTTTTCCCAGATACTAATGCTTCTTTTATGACAGCATTACAACATAACTTTATATCATGTATTCCCAAGACATAAAATACAGTTACAGTGAGAGCTGATCTGCCAGGAGACACTGATACACTCATATCATCCAGGTTGAGTATCTTCTGTGAATGGCTAATTTTCTGCACTTTATGTTTTGTTCCAATTAACTTCAAATTCAGAAAGTGTCATTTTCAAAACTTGTCCTAAATTGTCAGTCCGTCAGACTATATAATACCTGCAGCGGCCTATGCCCAGAGTACATTTTGTGCTTAAAAATCTCTCAGCTTCTTAATTACTGTTATGTATAGAGGAAGATCTTGAAAAATATTTTGCTAAATGAATGAATTAGTTACTAAATCAGGAATGAATGAAGGGAAGAGAAGCTCATGATCTGGAAATGTCAAAGGATTAAATGCTGAAACTTGTTTATGATCGCCAAACGTGATTTCTTTGACAACAGAAATAATTGTTTTCCTAGTTGCCAACTAAAGACTTTCAACACATGGAAATGTGTCCTAGATGGATATAGTACTTGATCCCAGGAAAGACAAGTCCTACTGCGAGCAGCTGCCTGGGCTGGTCTGGACTAGAATGAAGTGAGATGAGCCGCAAAACAGCCTATGCACACCAGCCTTCCCTGGAGGGGAACAAAGCTCCTGCCTTGGGGTTCTGAGTCTGTTTCAGAGTTGTCAAAGGAGTCATTGTAGAGCCAGATCTGGAAGTCTGTGATACTATTACTTCCTGATTTTCTTCTTTACTCTCCATCTCTGCACTCTTCTTCGCCTAGCATATAACAAACACACAATCATGGCCACTGCTGATGTCTCTTAGGCCAGATTCAAACCATGAGTCATCTCCAGGACTGTCCCCGTTCCCATGGAACACAGGAGTCGAATTGGAAACTCTTACAAAGATAGCATGGAACTAAGTCCTTGGCTCTGAAACATTAGACTAGTTTTTGGAAATGGCTTAAAGGAAAGAAACAAATGAATTTCATTCCAAACTTCTATTTTTTATATGTCTTTGGGTGGGGTGTATGGTAAAAACTCAATTAATGGGCATTGTCAAACGGAGTAGAACTCCCACTCTGGTCAGCTCACAAATGGAGAGCACAAGTGCATAATGTGTGATCGCTCAGATAGGTTGCTTTGCCTGGGTATTTGAAGGCTACTCAAGAAATTTCAATAAAAGTAAATTGCTTGCTCTAAAAATGGAAGTGTTAAATTTTTAATGTTATGAAAGAAACAATTGAATGACTCAGAGCCTTCAGTTTTAGGATGATTAAGAAACCCCAAATTGTTAAGAAACACTAGCCTTTAAACGAAGCAGAATCCTCTGAGCAAGTTAAAATGTTCGTTGCTTGTGCTCCCAGGGCCCCAAGAAAACAGAGTGAAAATAATTAAAGCACAGTTGTTGCAACTTTGGCAGCACTCATGATTTTGGAGATGATCTTCAGCTTCAGAGAGCTCAGAACGCTTCAGTTATGCACTGGTTTAATTAAATAGAATATTAAGTCAAAATGTGTCACTTTGGAGGGGCTGCTGTTTCCTAGGGGTGTATTCAGTGAATAGAGTTTTTAGTAATTAGAATGAGATTTTCCTTCTGAAGTGGCTTTTCTCAGCCAGACGATGATGCAAGTTCCTACTATCAGAAAAGGAGAGTATAGTAACATGTTATGCTAAAATGGAAGAATCAGTATGACTTTAGGGTTTAAAAAAAGACACATTTTCTAGTACTGACACTATTAACTCTGCTTCCACTGCAACAGCAGCAGCAGCACATTTACTCATCACAACTTTTGGTCCCTTATTACTTACTATTCTCTACCCAAAGGAGAAAGGACTCATGCAGGGTGCCTACTTCCACATCTTGAGACAAGAAAAATTGGGATGATTTTAGAACATCACATCTTGCCAAAAAGCAAGAATGCTTCTAAGGATTCCAGAAGCAGAGGGGAAAGGGCACGGCAATGTGCTTGATGGTCTCCTGCTGTAAAATAGAGCTTCAGTGAACAAGAAATGTTATTGGGAATATAATTAGGACAAGTTGGATCTATGAAAGGCCATGAATTTACAATACCCCAAAAGAAATATTGACATAAATCATACAAAAGATAATCGTAGTACATAAACAGGTAGAAGAGGATATGGTTTATTTGTATCGATTTTAATAAATGAAAGCGTGTGTTTCATTTCATTAAATTTATGAATATTTATAAAGTATGGATATATAGTTGCTTCTATATGAGTGAAAACAGGGACGTCTGGGTGGCTCAGAGGTTGAGTGTCTGCCTTTGGCTTAGGTCATCATCCTGGAGTCCTGGGATCAAGTTCCACATTTGACTTCCCGCAGGGAGACTGCTTGTCCCTCTGCCTGTGTCTCTGCCTCTCTGTGTCTCTCATGAATAAATAAATAAAACATTCAAAAAATGAAAAACAAACAGAAAAACAACAACAACAACAAAAAACCCCAGTGAATACAAGCAACTGTGAAAAGTCTCAGAAATTGTGGAGCCTGTACAAAGGACAGGAAAGATTACTCATTTATAGCAGTCACAGTAAAAACGGGGAAGAAAGCGGTTTAACATCAAATCATTACAGGTAGTCATACATAAGACGGAAAAAAAAGTTCAACTTTTTTTTAGTGATAAATGAGCCATATGTCCTAAAGGAAAGGTAACTATGCCTCTAGGTATCTAAGCCTCTTGATGGTCCCAACTAGTTATAATGAAATAATAAAAAGGAATAAATATGGTTTTAATAATAGTACCAGACGAGTGGATCTATCATCACAGAAAAACATGTTACTTAATACTAGCCAAGCAGGACTTTAAAAGTAAACCATTTTGAAGGAAGATACCGAGTTGTAAAATAAAACAAAACAAAAAAACTAAAACACATGCTAAAAATGATCTTGGAAAGTTTTACTAGCAAGTGGAGCTGATAAATGGATCTAGACTGTCAGCAAGAACCTCTGTCCTGTTGCCCGGGGGCTCAGGTGTGACTCACATCAGGTCTCACGCTCAGACCAAGAATTAATTGACAAGCCCCATCTTATAAATGGTCTGGCCTGGGGAATATTCTTTTGGGTCTGCGAAGATCACTGCAAAATCCTGGGAAAGTGTCCAAATAATGAAATAAAAAACCCTAGAAGGATATTGAAATAAAAAATAGCTATGACCTGACAACAGTATGAAACCAAGTAAAGGGAAAAAAATGAAGAAATAAGATAGGGCCATTTGTTGATGTCTCAGAAATAATTTCAGTGTGATAATACATTTTATAATTGTGTGTATGTTTCATCAACTGTTTGAAGGATTCAAATGTTTTTTAAAATCAGCATTAGTAATACATACACCCATAATTATAGTTTAAAATGTTTAAGAGAATTAATTAAATTGATTTTTTAAACAGATTTATTTATTTATTTTAGAAAGAGGGAGAGAGAGAGAGAGAGAGAATGAACAAGGGGAAGGCCCAAGGTAGAGGAAAAGAGAATCTCAAGCACACTCCATGCTGAGCAAGGAGCCTGATGCGGGGCTCCATCTCATAACCCTGAGATCCTGACCTGAGCCGAAACCAAGAGCTGGACATTTACCTGACTGTGCCACCCAGGCACCCCATTTTTAAATGCTCAAAAAATTTAGTTTTCAGTGATACTTAATTAGATATATAAGTTTTAACAATCTGAGCGTTAAACAAAGTTTAAATAGTTATGAGTATTCCTTCCATGTCCCAAAGCTCCTGGGCATTAAAGAATATAAACATAATGAGAGGGACATGTGGCAGGAGTCACTTAGACTGATGACAATGCTCAGTGGGCAATGGGATGAGGAAGAGGACAGGAGGTCTTCCTTGTGCCACATTTATTACTTCAACTGGGCTCATGGGTGAAGAGGTGTTTACAACATTATACTCCATACATTCTTCTGTGCTGAAATATTTCATAAAAAAACAAATTTGCAATTGTACTTGAAGGAAGAGAAACTCTCCCTGATAAGAAAGATGGTCTTAATCCAAAAAGAATGACTAGACTGATTCAAATTACACTGAAAAATGTTCACACCTTGTAATCCTAACTCCAAAGGCAGAATTTTACAAGTTCAAAGCTATTTTAAGATATTGTAATAGCTATGTACGGTGACAGATGGTAGCTCCACCTGTGGTGAACCCAGCATAATGTATAAACTTGTCAAGTCACTATGTTGAACACCTGAAACTAATGAAACTGTGTCAACCAGATGCCAAAAAAAAAAAGCCATTTTAACAACTGGCCAAGTTGGATAACTCCATTGCAATTAGCTATATCATTTGGTTCTAAAGGCATTAACCATTACATATACATTAACCTATTACACATTTTAGATTTTCATGAGTTTGTTTAATATAATTTCCAGAAATTAAGTCACAGTCCTCTGCAGACTCTGTGCTTCAAAAACTATATGTATCTGTGGGAAAACATTTGCTGTGCTAACAATGTTTCATTTGCTGGATTAAACAAGCAAGTTACCAATAAGTCATTTTTAACTTTTAAAATTCCAGTATTGTTAATGTCCAGTGTTCTATTCGTTGCAGGTGTACAATATAGTGATTCAACAATTCTACATATTACCCAGTGCTCACATCATGCTAAATGTACTCTTAATTTCCGTTGTCTATTTCACTTGTCCCTCCCGCTCCCCTGTGGCAACCAGCAGTTTGTGCTCTATAGTGAAGAGTCTGGTTTTTTGTTTGTCTCCCTTTTTCTTTACGCATTTGTTTTGTTTTGTAAATACCACTATAGTATTTGTCTTTCTCTGACTGACTTAATTTCACTTAGCATTATACTGTCTAGACCCATCCGTGTTGTTGTAAATGGCAAGATTTCATTCTTTTTTTATGGCTGAGTAATACTCTATACACCTATTGTTGGACACCTGGATTGCCTTCATACCTTAGCTATTGTTGACAATGCTGCAATAAACACAGGGTTGCTTATATCTTTTCAAATTAGTGCTTCTGCTTTCTTTGGGTAAATACCCGGTAGTGGAATTGCTGGATCCTATGGTAACTCTATTTTTAATTTTCTGAGGATCCTCCATACTGTTTTCCACAATGAATGCACTCACTTCCATTCCTACCAATAGTGCACAGTCCACATCCTCGCTGACACTTCTTGTTTCTTGTGTTTTTTATTCGGGCCATTCCGACAGGTGTGAGGTGCTATCTCATTGTGGTTTTGACTTGCATTTCCCTGATGATATAAGTTGTTTTTATATTAATTTTGGGATGCAATAGCCATCATGGAAAACAAAAATACAGCTACTTCACAGCAATAACCTATTAGTGCAATATAATAGATTAACTTTACAAGAGAAGAAAAATATGAAAAATGTAGATCTAGTGACATTCCATACCTTTGCAATGGGCCAAAGCTATCATTTCATGGGCTCAAAATTGTGGTCCACCTGGGTCACTGAGTGGACTATTGTCAGCACCAGGAGTTTTGTTACTAAGAGCCACTTAAAATGGGTTCTTCTATAGCAGCCTTCAGAGAGAAGCTCTGTCTAGAAGGCATTGGTGGGGCTCATGTCTGAAAGCACAGAGTCGGAGTCTTTCTTTACTTAAAAAAAATAAGACTTTATAGAGTTGATATTTAGAGGGCACCTAGGTGACTCATTTGGTTAAATGGACAACTCTTGATTTTGGCTTAGGTCATGATCTCAGGGTCATGGGATGGAGCCTCGCATCTGCGCTCAGGAGGTAGTGTGCCTGAAGATTCTTTCTCTCCCTCTCAGTCTGCCCCTCCCCACCCTGCTCCCAGGCTTGTGCTCTCTCTATTTCTCTCTCTTTAAAATAAATAAATATTTCTTTAAATTGTTGCTATTTGGTTTAGCATGGATTTCTCTGCATTAATTTGGATTTTTAAAATAGTGCACTAAAATGTATTATTATTTATTTGATTACTGAGTTTTTGTGAATCCCCCTCCATTTATGCCTGAGACAAGTGCCTCACTTTCTCACTCCGGACTCAGCACTGGTTGCATTTGCTCTTTCTACAATTTGCATCATTATCCAAAGGGGGATCCTGAGAATATTCCTAGATCCCTCATTCTGAACCACCTCTCGCATCTAAATAATTTTCAAACTTCATAGATTCTACTCTCCCTCTCTCTCATTGCTTTTCTGTTCTGCATTCCCACAGTCCTGTTTTGTGTCTCCTCTCTTCCCTCCAAGATGACTGCAAAAGCATCTTAACTAGTCTATCCTAACTAGCCTACCTGTCTTCCTCCGAATCACTGCCAGTAATATCTTTCTAGAAGGCAAATGTGTTCACATCACTCTCCTGCTTCAAAGAGGGACGCCTGGGTAGCTCGGCAGTTGGGCATCTGCCTTTGGCTCAGGATGTGATCCTGGGGACCGGGATCAAGTCCCACATCAGGCTCCTTTCGGATACCCTGCTTCTCCCTCTTCCTGTGTCTCTACCTCTCTCTGTCTCTCATGAATAAATAAATAATTTTTTTTAAATTAAGCCTTCAAAGATTTCCTCCAGCTTTCAGAACATCCTGAGCTCATTTGCAGACCTTCATAGACTGGCCCCTGCCTTGTTCTGCAGCTCATTTCCTGCCCTAGACTACAAACACTCCCCATGCATCGTGCTGCTGCATGTCACCTGGCATACTGTTTGTACATACTGCTCCTTGTCTCTGGAATGCCCTTACCAACTCTTTATCCAGCTGACTTCCTATGTTTTGAAACTCACCTGAAGAATATTTCCTCTGTGCCTGGATGGCTTAGTCAGGTAAGTGTCTGCCTGTGGCTCAGGCCATGATCCTGAGGTCCTGGGATTGAGCCCTGCATGGGGCTCCCTGCTCAGTGGGAAGCCTGCTTCTCCCTCTCCCTCTGCCTCTGCTGTTCCCCCTGCTTGTGCTCTCTTTCTCTTGCTCACTCTCTCTCACTCAAATAAATAAATAAAATCTTAAAAAAAGAGAGAGTATTTCCTCTGGAAAGAATTGGCTGCCAACGTCATTGAATTTATTTACCTAGTTTCTGCATTTCCAAAGTACTTCATATGTCCATTTACCATGTCTTTCATCATGTTATGCTGAATTCATTGATGTACTTGCTGTAATTAGACTGTTAGGTCCTTATGAACAGAAATCATGACTTTTTATCTTTGTTTCCCATCTACTAGCAGAGTGCTGGGTACTCAGTAAATATCTGTTTGAATGAGTAAAAGAATGATATAAAAGACATAATAATGTATGGTATACAGTAGTTACTCAAAGTATTGGTCTTCCTTTTTCTTTTTTTGTTTTTGTGTTCAACTACCCTAATAATAAGTTTAGAGTTATCATTCTCAATTACCAGATACTTTCAAGAACTGACACTTAAGTAAAGAATCTCAAGGCCTTTGTTGATGCTATCACAATGGGTTGAAGGCTTTGTTTGAAGGTATTCAACTTAACTGAACAAACTGGGTAATGCAGTGTGCTGGTCCCTGCAAGCTAAAGGTTGGATAAAAAATTATTGCAGATCTCAAAGAGTTTTCAATCAAATATAACCAAGTATGACAAATACTCACTTTATGCTACTATAAAGCATACTGCAGCAAAGTACCACAGGGTGCCATCCAGAAACTATGGGAGTCACATAACCCGTACTTGTAGAATCAGCGGAGTGAGATGCTGGGGAAGAGCACACCACACGGAGGGCACAGACATGCAGGCGGGAAGCCACCGAACATTTGGAAGCAGAAAGCAGGCCCAATGGGGGTACATATAAGAGTGGAAGGAGCAAAACCTACAAAAGTGGTTGGGAATATATTGCAGAGGGTCTGGGGTCTGAGGGTTTTTTTTTTTTTTTTTCAGAGTCCACTTTATTGAGTGCTGTAGCATTTACACAGGTCAAGGGAGGCAGGCGATGGGCCATGGCTAAATAGACCCCCTCTCCAGGGTTTCTGCTTGAGCGGGATGAGGACTAGTTGGTTCAGGATGGTACAAGCCACCCCTTCTCCTCCCCCAGGAGAGGCCCCCTCCCTCCCACAGAGCTACAGCAGCCTGGGCTTTTTTTTTTTTTTTTTTTTTCATTAATAGTTGGGTTTATTTCACCAGTGGGTTTGAAACTCTTGCCTTAGGCAAGAATACTACAGTAATTATACCAGAAATAGACAATTTCCTACACTGTCAAATATATAAAAGTTCCTCTTGCACTTTTCTCAACACTGATCAACAAGCAGATGCAGTCCACATTTGCTTTGATCAATCTACTGAGTTAACCCAAGCTTCTTCTTCAGAGACTCTGGCATTTCAGGTGGAGGTGGGCGAGGGAGCCTGAAGTAGACCTTCACAGAGTCATAGATGAACCACTGTAGTGCAGTCAGAGTGCCAATCATGATGATATGGGCAGAGTCCCTTCCACACACCTTTAAATCCGAGTCTCTGAAGGACTTGAGAAGCACTGCTACCTTTCTCTTTATTCAACACCAATACCACAGAATCAGCAGGATGAGAAACAACTGCACAGAAGACTCCAGCTATATAACCTGCTACAAATGTTACAACCAGTTGCTCTGCCTTTGAACATTCACTTCTGGGCTTGGGAACCACAAACTTATATAATGCTTCAACAGTACGTTCAAAGCAGGCAAATTTCATCATGGTGTATGGTATCTGTCCCATCCAGAGAGGAGCAACCCCCTTGTAGAATGCTTTTAAGCCTTCTTCCTTATACATTTTGGGAGCTGCATCCCTCAAGATGTTGGCATAACCTGGTTGGGTTTGAATTCTAACCTTAGCAGCTTCCATAGGAGCCAGGGCAATGTCAGCAAAGAATTCAGCACTGGCAGAGGCAGCCAAATACAGTGATGTGCGCCAGAGATAGGCATTCTCCTCTCCATGTGAGAAATCTGTGCTTGACCTAAGGCAACAAGAAACCACAGAAGGTTTTTGAGCAAGGGAGTGTGATAACCAAAGATTTCCCTAAGACAGGTTGCTCTGGTGGTAGTACTATCATGGATGTTTACTATCTAAAAGGGGTCAAGCCATTGCAAATTACTTCAAAAAAAATCTTACAAATACACTGAAAACTGTTCCTCTCATCGAAAGACTAAGTTAATGTGAGAGCTCACACTTTTTTTAAAAAAGGAACTATATACTATACTAAAAGCTTTTAAATTTAGGAATATTTCTTGGGCAACATATGAGTTTTCTTGAGTTAGAAGGAAAGGTTGATGGAAAACTGTTGCCTCTTGTCTACCGAGCTGGTGACTTTCCATTCCTCCTACCCAGGAACAGTCTGGGGTCTAGAGGCCTTACCAGTCATCCACCTAAATCCAACAGTCAACACAGAAACTGGCTAGAATTTGCCTCTCCTTTTCCACTTCTACCAAGATCCTAAATGTGGCAATCTCTGTGAAGAGATATGAAGGTGAATCCATTCCTAGAACCCAGAGTCACCGTTTCTGTAGAGCGTGATGTGTTCAAAGTAAAGCACCAGTGGTGTGCACAAACTATTTGAAAATACATGCATGTGGGCTTCACCTTAGGAAAATCTGATGTAGAAATCTGTTTGTAGAAATCTGAAGACATAGTTAAATAAAGATGTGATTCTTCATCCTTGTTTACCTTTGCATTTAAGACAATTAGATAAATATACAGCTTTTCGAGAACAAATGAGAATGAAAAACTTGGTTTTTCTCTACTTCAGCTGTCTTAAAAATCTCAGGTTACAAAGGATCAGGTGACACAAGGATAAGGAGACACAACAGTAAAAGGAAGAGGGAAAACTGGTCAGAAGCTTTTGAATTATTATTACTCCCAGGAAAAGAACTTCTGGAGCAACAGAGAAGCAGTGTTCAATGATTCTCAAACACCGCTGTAAGTTAGAATCATGAAGAAGTTCTGTGAGGGGCACTTGGCCGGCTCAGTCAGTAGAGGGTGCGACTCTTGGTCTCAACGTTGTGGGTTCGGGCCCCATATTGGGTATAAAGATTGTTTAAAAATAAAATCTTAAAAAAACAAAAGAGGTTCTGATGAAGATTCCTAACTCTGGGAAGCGAACTGGGGGTGGTGAAAGGGGAGGAGGGCGGGGGATTGGGGTGACTGGGTGGCGGGCACTGAGGGGTCACTTGACGGGATGAGCACTGGGTGTTGTTCTGTATGTTGGCAAATTGAACACCAATAAAAAATAAATTTATTATTAAAAAAAATAAGTTCTGTAAAAAGTGAGTGTTCCTGGGCCCCATCTCTGGAGATTGTTTCCATAGATCTTGTGGAGTGGAGGAGAGGAACCAGTTATCTGCATTAAACACACGCACGTTGTTTTGATACCAACATAGTATGGGAACTGCTAAAAAAAAAAAAACAAAAAAAACCCCACTCATCTCCATGTTTCCCAAATCTCTAAGCACGCAGCTGTCTTTTTATATTTGCCTTATTAAAAATATTTGTCTTTTTATATTTGTAGTATTTTCTAATGGGAGTGCTTGCTTCAAACCCTTTATGATTAGAGTAAAATTCTTCCAGATGGTTGAAACTCCAAAATCTTCACATTCTTTCCAGTTTTATAATGGGCTGACATAGGCTCATGGAAAATTAAGAGAATAGAAATGAAAATGGAAATAGAAATGCCATTAGGAAGATGTGTCAGTCTAGATGCACTGAGCAGCAGATGCCAAGATGGGATGAAATGTGTAAGGTTTTTATTAAGGAAAATGATGTTGTACGGGAAAGTGGGGAGGGGGCTTAGGAAATCTTAGGATCACTCACTCACCAGACACACAAATCTGACCCTAAGCAAAGAAGAGAGAGAAAAAGTTTCAAAGAGGCATCTTACACCACTATATAGTGCAAGGAAGCTTCTACAGAGCTGTCAAGGAGTTCTCAAGGCAAAATAGACCTAAGTTTTTTTTAAAAGGATTTAGATTTTATTTATAGATTCTTCCTGCCTGTGTGATACACAAAATCTTCCTAGACAAAGACCTTGAGAAATTAGTGGCTTTGAAGTTAATTATATTTCCTAAAGAAAATTTCCAACTAACACTGAGATCTTGCAGTATTTTTTAAATTAATAATTAAAACCTCACCCCTGGAGAAGGGAGAATAATCATCATTCCATTAGAGATGCTATATACCATTCATTCATTACATTAACAGAGCAAACAAGATTCTAGAAATGGCTCCTTAAATACACAGTGTTGTGATGTTAAGTGCTTTCCACTCTTCTGGCTATCTAATATCTAGATATTCCTGGATATGTCACGGTCTTTGGTTCTCAGATAAATTGAAAAAAGACAGGTAGCAACAATAACAATAATTACTGGTAGCAGTTCCACGGAGTAGATCTGTCTTGTTTCAATTGTTCCATGAGCACCCAGCAACATACTAGGATCTGCCTAAACACTGCCATTTTATAGCTTCTTTTCCTTATATGTCCTCTATTTATCCTCACTGACATGGTGCTTAATGTTTCAGTGTGACGTTTCCAAAGCACTCTATAAAGTGGCTAAATATAACTTGTGTCTAAGAGGAAGGCTTCCCCATAGTAGTCTCTACAAGCAGCCCCCACTTTGTGGTTCCCACGTGCATGAATTTCGGTTACCATGGTTTAGGTAAGTAACACCAGTTCTCCAGCAACATAATTCAAATTGCAGTTACCATACTTTATAGTGTGGAGCAATTGCATGCAGCGACTACTACCAGGTGTTCAGTCCACAGATCTCTATGCACGTAGCAGATGTGTGATACAACTGGTGGTCATGACACCACTTTGCTCCGAGTCTATCAGTTATCAGTCCTTGCACATCTGTTGTTCAGTTCTTGCACAAACAGCAAAGTATGGAGTTGTGTAATCCTTTCGTCTCCCAGCAATCAAACTCATATGTCATTTTACAAAAATGGGCAACAGAGGGGTGCCCGGGTTGCTCAGTCAGTAAGACCATCGACTCTTAATTTCACCTCAGGGTGGTGATCTCAGGGTCATGAGACTGAGGCCTGTGTGGGGCTCCACCCTCAGCGGAGAGTCTGCTTGAGATTCTCTCTCTCTCCCTCTGCCCTCTCCCTCCCAGCACACTGCACATTCTTTATCTCTGTGTCTCAAATAAATAAATAAATCCTTTAAAAAAAATGAGTACTAGAAGGAATTGGCCAACAAAGACGAAAGTGTAACAAAGAAGCAATAAGTGATAAAGCTAAAAGTGAAACTTGGATTGAGCACATGAGTTACAGAAGAAGAGCGAGCAGCAGGAATGGTGACTGTGTTCTCACGGATGCCTCCAGAGATACAGCCAGAGGACTTCAGTGAAGACAACTAAATGGGGAAAGAGGTCGCGATGAAAAAGATAAAGAGGTCCCAGAGGAAGTGAGGCTAGCAAAAAATTCACAGTAAAGGAATTCATAGAGGCGCTACACCACATTAAAAGCACAAAGCATAAAATGTTGCATATTGATTCTAGCTTAGGGATGTGGCAGTTCACCCAGGCTTGCAAGTTCATGACAAGAAGGCAAACACTATCTAAATTATTCTTGATAAATTTTCATAAAGAAATAAAACACTTTAATCTTTAATATTTCTCATGTGCTAAATGTTAGTTTTACTATTCTTAAATTTGTGTATATTTATTTATTTTTTAAGCAGGCTCTGTGCCCAGTGTGGGGCTTGGCCTCACAACCCTGAGATAGAGAGTTGCAGGTTCTACCCACTGAGCCAGCCAGTGCCCCAGTTTTACTGTTTTTTTGTTTGTTTGTTTGCTATACACATTTTTTTGAAGATTTTATTTATTTATTTGACAGAGAGAGAGCACCAGCAAAGGGAAAGGCAGAGGGAGACAGAGAGGCCAACTCCCCACTGAGCAGGGAGCCCTATGTGTGATGCTCTATCAGAGGACTCTGGGATCATGACTTGAGCCAAAGGCAGAGCTTAATCAACTGAGCCACCCAGGCACCCCCACCCGATATACATTTAAAGTGTCAAAATATCAAGTAACAAAAATCACAGAATCTTGTATTCCATTAACGGTTTTCTCTAGTACTAAAACACACTACTTCATTCTATCAATTGCAAACTGTTATTTATTAAGTTTTTATTCAAAGAAGCAACTGTTTAAAAATGTTTCTTGAGAGCAAAATACATCGCAAACCATGTTTGACAGAAAACCACAACTGTTTATAGACCCTCAGAAAAGTCGCACTTGAATATGTTTACCACACACACCATTGTAAGAGTTACTGCATTATACCAAATTTCCAACTGCTTTTTCCCTAGTAAAGTTTAACATTTATGTTGAATACCGCAAATCTGATGCAACCAGGAAGATATTTTTTTTTTCTTTTTTAGAGAGCGAGAGAGCACATGCATGTGTGTGTGGCGGGGGTGCGGGGGGAGGGAGGGACTAGGAGGGAGGGACAGAGGGAGAGGGAGAGAGCATCTCAGGCTGACTCCCCACAGTACAGAGCCCCATGTGGGGCTCAATCTCATGACCCTGAGATCATGATCCCAGTGGAAACCAGGGGTCAGTCATCTAACCTACTGAGCCACCCAGGCAACCAGGAGGATAGTTTCTTAATCAACTAGTTTGGAAGTAGCAACCTTCAAATTTCTGCTCTTTGCTCCATATATTTTCTGTCTTCTGCTGTACCTCCTCTGGAACCCAACTTCCCAAATTCCATTTCTAGCCATGGGTACTCACCGGACCAACATTACTATACCAGCTGTACTGAGGACACCACTGTACTAGTGAGAGGTACATATCTTTTACATGTGCATACAGATAAACAAATGAATGAATGAATGAAGCTATGAGAAGTTTTTTTTACGATAGAGAATATCCACCTTATTTTTTTTTTAAGATTTTATTTATTTATTCATTAGACACACAGAGAGAGGCAGAGAAATAGGCAGAGGGAGAAACAGGCTCCATGGAGGGAGCCCGATGCGGGACTTGATCCCAGGACTCCAGCATCACGACCTGAGCCAAAGGCAGATGCTCAACTGCTGAGCCACCCAGGCGTCCCAAACTATGAGAAGTTGATTAAGGATTGTGCTTCTGGACTTCAGGATGGGTGAATTAAAGAGTAAATCTTGAGGCTGAAGGTTGGAGGAAGGTGATCAAAAGGTAAGAAAAGGTGAAAGTTATGAGACAAACAAGCACTGGGGACGGAGTGTACGCCATGATAGTGTAGCTAATACTGCTGTGTGACATGTAGGAAAGTTCTTAAGAGAGGTGATCCAAAGAATTCCATCACAAGGAGAAATTTTCCCCCCTTTATTCTCTTTATCTTTCTAAAAAGAAATTTTATTATATCTATAGAAGATGGATGCTAGCTGAACCTATTATGGTAATCACTTCACAGTATATGTAAACTGAACCATCATGCTGTATGCCTTAAACCTATAAAGTGATATACCAATTATTTCTCAATAAAACTTGAAAAAAAATAAAGAGAAAAGCTTCCCGCTGGGCATGACCCTTGTGCTGTCAAAGCAGCCAATCCTTGGCCAGGATGGAATTCCCATGAGGCATCTGGGACAGTGGCCCTGGGGTAAAACCAGAAAGGGGTGCCAGGAATGAGTCAAAGGGAAAACTGAGAATTTGTCTTTCCCAGTCCCTCCTCTAAAGCATGGAATTTTGAATGATATTCAGCAAGGTATGTTACCCAGGGTTGCCAGGGTGTGTGTGGCCATGAAAATGTGTAACCATGTCTATGTCACTGCCCTGATCTCCCACCATGGACATCACCCACTCCTAGAAAGTGCCCCAAATCTTCCCTTCCTCCTACTTCCCACGCAGCTTCATACTCTTCTCTGTTCTGGAGGCAGACTGAGAAGTTAACACTTTCAAGGGAATAGTTGGTTACATTTCCATGGCTTGGCAAACTAGAAGAATGGTAATTCTATATACGGAAGTTCCTCTTCTTACAAAGAGATAAATAAAGCCATTTCTTAAGCAGTCCTAAGTGACAACGCACCACTGACTAGTGGCTGGGACAGGGCATAAGTGACATGTTTTCCCCATCAGTCATCTTTATTGGTTTCTAAGATGATTGAAGAGCTGCTGAAACATGGGACATTTGGAGAGACTGCTGGGAAGGGGAGTGAGGAATGTGGGCTGTGGCTTGAAGAGGAGTGAAAGATAAGACCACCAGAGGCTAAAATGTGCTCCTTCAAATTCACACAGGAAGCCTCAACCCTCCTACCTTGGAATGTGACTGCATTGGAGATAGGGTCTCTAAAGAGGTGATTAAGTTCAAGCGAGGCCATTAGAGTGGTCTCTTAATACAATTTGACTGGTATCCTTATAAGAAGAGAACACTTGGACCCAGAGAGAGACACCAGGCCTGTGCACAACCAGAGCGAAGACCATGTGAAGATACATGGAGAAAGTGGCCATCTGCAAGCCAAGGAGAGAGGCCTTAGAAGAAACCAGTTCATTAATCTAGAGCTTCTAATCTCCAGATCATGATAAAATAAATTTCTGTTGTTTAACCCACCCAGTCTATGGTATGTTGTTACAACAGCCCTAGCAAGCTAATACAGGTAGGATGGCGCTATTAGAGGCTTGGTAGACCCTAATTAAAATTAAGATGTACCTGACAATTTTTTTTTAAGGGAATTGCTGTCAAGGTCCCCTCCCAAAAAGGAAAGTCTGAGAGGAATTGTCACAGCCAATGGAAGCCTAAGGAATATAATAATTAGCTGTAAGGTAGTATTTAGACGAGATCCTAGAAAGAAAAAAAGATATTAGGTAGAAACTAAGAAGATCTAAAAAGAAAGAAGAAAGAAAGAAAGAAAGAAAGAAAGAAAGAAAGAAAGAAAGAAGAAAGAAAGGAAGGAAGGAAGGAAGGAAGGAAGGAAGGAAGGAAGGAAGGAAGAAAAAAAAAGAAAGAAAGAAAGAAAGAAAGAAAGAAAGAAAGAAAGAAAGAAAGAAAGAAAGAAACTAAGAAGATCTGAATAAAGTGTGGAATTTAGTTAGTAATAATGTATCAATATTGGTTTGTTAATTATAACCAATACACTATAGAAATGATAGACATTAGTAATAGGGGAAAATGGGGGATGGGAGCAGGATACACAAAAATACTTTGTATTAGCTTCACAATTTTTCTGTAAACCTAAAATTTTGAAGTTTAATTTTTGAAAAAGAATGGGAAGAAATATATAAAATTCTAAGATACTATAATGACAGAAATCTCCATGGTTACCTAGAGGTGGGGATGGAGAGAGCAAATCACCTGCAAAGGAGCAGTTGGGGGGGGGGGAAAGAAACCCTTGTGGTGGAGGTTACAGGATTGCCCACAATGACCAAAATTCATCAAACATTTTAAAAGTGTGAATGTCATTGTATGTAAATGATACCTTCATAAAAGAGGTAATGGGAAGATGTTGAAAGTCTCTTAAGTTGTTGTGTAAGTAGTTTTGGAAAATCATTTTAGCAGCAGGGTAGAGAATGGTTTGGAGATGAGATCAGCACAGAGACAATTGCAGAAGTCCAGGCAAGAACAGGCCAGAGTTTGAACAAAGAGCTAGTGGGTTGACAGGGGTGATTTCAAACTACACTGGAGAAAGACAATGACAATTTAAATAGCTAGTGCTCACACCCATCATCTCTTTTAATTCCTCCAGTCTCTGAGAAGGAGAGGATATTATCCTTGCTTACAGAGAAGAATTGAGTTGGACAAGTTAAGAAAACTCTAAGAGGGGTGCCTGGGTGGTTCTGTTGGTTAAGCATCTGCCTTCGGCTCAGGTTATGATCTCAGGGTCCTGGGATTGAATCCCACATCAAGTTCTTGCTTAGTGGGAAGCCTGCTTCTCCCTCTACCTCTACCCTCCCTCCCCTTTAACCCTGCCCCCTGCCTCATGCACTCTCTCACTCTCTCTTAAATAAGTACAATCAAAGAAAGAAAGAAAGAAAGAAAGAAAGAAAGAAAGAAAGAAAGAAAGAAAGAAACCATAGGAGCCTGGAGAGATGTCACAAATGAGCTACTGGTGGGTACCCTTCTCTTCCTGTTAGAATTCATTCCAATTGGTTTTCATAATAACCATAGAAGTTATTTTGTTTTTAAAGATTTATTTATTCATGAGAGAGAGAGAGAAAGAGAGAGAGAGAGAACATAGGAGTAGAGGGAGAGAATCTTCAAGCAAACCCCCTGCTGAGCACAGAACCCAGCACGGGGCTCAATCTCATGCATGACCCGTGAGATGATGACCTGAACAGAAACCAAGAGGTGGAAGCCCCACCGACAAAGCCTCCCAGGCACCCTGAAGTTATTTTTTTTAATAGATGCCACTGTAAGAAACATCTCAAGGGAAGTGGAGTTTATTTTCATTCACATGTGTTGACAAATAAAATGTGTCTGTGCACACACATGATTGAGGTGACCACATATTATATGGGATGCTTCCTTATCTAAGCATTTGTTTTAAAGCCTGCATCCCACATTAAAAGGTGAAATTTATGTGCTATTTACTATGGTTACTGACAAGTTTAGGAATCAACAAACAACCATTGATTAAACGTGCTGGGTACTACCTAATGTGGCAGACATTTTACATGTTATCTCATTAAACCCTCTCAATAGCCCAAAGGGTAAGAATCAGTCTCATTAGACAGATGAGTAAATTGCAGAGCTTCAGTGACTTACTTGCTCAAGATTCTGCAGCAAGGAAGTGGCTACACCCCATAGGAATTTGAAACCAGAGGTACATGGTCTTGCAAACGTGGGCTTTTCCCAGTGATTAAGAGTAGGGAACCACAAAGAACCACGTGTGTACCTGGAAAAACCATTAAGCCCTTTGCTTTTGCTACCCTTTCCCTTTCGTCACTGCCCCCTCCACACACACACACACACACACACACACACACACACTAAAAAGAAAGAAAGAAAGAAAGAAGAAAGAAAGAAAGAAAGAGAAAGAAAGCCCCACATACATACTATTTTCAGCCTCCCACCAGATAATAATTATAATTTTACAGAATTTCTTTTAACTAATGAGTTATAAACCAGCAGGCTACCAACTGAATCTGATCCTCCGACATGTTTTATTTAGCAAATAATTTTTTAAAAATTGAATTTTTACACAGTCTCCACCAGACCCTATGGTCCAAGATCTGGCTGTTTTGTTCATTTATGTTACCAACCTAGTCCCTTGCAAACATCCCTAGAGAGGTTAAATTAAAACTGAAGCCCAGTGAAAATGCTAGTATCCCTGGCAGAGGCTAATACTTCCAACTGTCTAAAGTAGTTTGTACCTCATTGTGACTAAGTTTAAAAGCTCTCCTAAGGAGAGATTTTGAGATGGAAAGCTAGAGCATCTAAGTAAGGAAAGCAGAGGAGATATTGGGAGCTGGAAGAGTGGGAAATCAGGGGTATTCCATATTTTTCCCATAATCCTCTATCCACCCCTCAAAGCTTTCCTTTGTCCATTTGCTTAACCTCAAGTAGGAATCCCTAACCAATGATATCCTGCTAGTTAGCGTTCACTATTTTGGAAAATTAAATAACCATAAACATTACCCAGGGCAATAATGCTCTGTAGTAATCTGTAACTAAGAGGTCTAATGTTTCAGGCTTGCAAGAGCTCACTTCTTTTTATATCAAAATATGAAGAGTCTGAGCTTCCATTCTGTATGGAAGGCCAGTATTTTTATTAATAATAATTAACTTTTATTGAGTACAATATTGTATGCCAGGTACTTTGATTTCAAACAAGAACACATCTTGTTTATATATATCTGCATAAATAATCAATAATTTTCAAGGACAGAAGAAGCAAATCCATATTTAGGAAAGAGACATTATTCTGATGAAGTAATAATTTTCAGGGTCATAACTCCCACAATGAAGACAAGTGTTGGAAATATTAGTGAGAACAGGATTGCTCCTCATTTTCTTTGATCTTTTTATTACAAAATAGCATCTTTAATAAAATGTCCATCAACCTATTTTTCTAAAAGTAGGAGAACAAGGGAATTGTCTACTCTCAGAGATGTTTAAATTTTCTCCTCTGACAACATGAAGCTAAATCTTTGAAATTATAAGTATTCCACAGTTTTAAAGACCCAGGGCCCAGATAATTAGGGTGAAGTTATCTGAGCTCCCCTCCTTGGATTGGTCTAGAATTAAGACCCTAGGTTTGAGAGGGGCATAAGCTCCATTTACACCTGGCTAAGCAAGTCTTTGAGGTTCTATCTTTTTCATTTTTCATAGTTTTAATAGGAAATTACTTTAAATATCAAAATTCTTGAGATATACAATTGAGAAATTCAGTTGCGATAACAGTGAAACTATTTTTAAAGCATAGTGTTGTAGGGCAGCCCGGGTGGCTTCAGACCAGGGCCTGATCCTGGAGACCTGGGATTGAGTCCCATGTCAGGCTCCCTGCATGGAGCCTGCTTCTCCCTCTGCCTGTGTCTCTGCCTCTCTCTCTCTCTCTCTCTCTCTGTGTGTCTCAAGAATAAATAAATAAAATCTTTAAAAAAATAAAATAAAGCATAGTGTTGTACTTAGGTTTGTACTGATATCTGCAATTTAATTGGAAACATACCAAAAAGAAGATGGAACAATGGAGAGATAGAGTAATGGATATGGTGGATACATGACAAAAAAAGTATAGTGAAATGTTAGTGAATGTAAAATCTAGATGATAGTTACACAGGTGTTTGCTACAAATTTTTGACTTTGCTCTAAGTTTAAAATTTTATTTGTATTTTTTAAAACTCTCTGTAAATTTAAAAACCAAAGGTGAAGGAATACACAAATAGGTCAATAGAATCCTTAACCATAGAAAGCCCAGAAACATACCTGTGAATGTATAGGAATGACAGTAGTAATATACAGCAGGGGGGAATAATTGATCATTTATACATAGTGCTGGGAAAAGAAGTTGTCCATAAAAAAAAATTTGATTTCTACCTCAGTAAATTCTATAGTCCAGTCCTTTATAGTGAACTAATCTAATTCTGCTTTTTCTCTCTATTGTAACCCCAGGGCCTGGTTCTTACAGGGTGGTCAACAAATATTTGTTGCATGCATAATATAGGAATGAAGACCTCAGACCTAGAAGATATACTGCAGGTTGTGGGATTCCTGTAAGCTGTGCTGAGCCTGAGGTTGGTAGCAGGAACCAGGGAGCTGAGTCTTGAGGCCTATTTGTCATAAGCTGGGCTAAAACACTATCATACTGACTCCTGATTGCAAAAAAGCAAGTTCAAGGATGAGTTCTGAGGTTGTCCTAGACTTCTTCAGTGGCTGATAGAGCTCCCTGCAAGACTTGCAAGAACAGGGTACTAGAAGATGGCGGAGTAGTAGGGCATCTCAACTCACCTGGTCCCACCAACTTCCCAAGATAACTTTCAAAACATCCTGAACACCTACAAATTCAACCTGATATTTAAAGAGAAAACAGCCAGGAAAGCTACAGAGAGAAGGGTTTTCACTTCTAGCAAGAATCTTCTAGGGTGAAATTTACTTAGGTTGTTGTTGATATCCTTGACTCAGCCTGTTCATGCAGCCACTCTGCCCTGAGAAAAATGACAAGAAGGAAGAATTCACCACAAAAGAAAGAAGCAGAAACAGTACTCTCTGCCACAGAGCTACACAATATGGATTACAATTTTATGACACAAAGCCAATTCAGAACCACAATTATAAAGCTACTGGTGGCTCTGAAAAAAAAAGCATAAAGGATTATAGAGGTTTCTTACTGTAGAATTTGGGTATAATCAGGCTGAAATTAAAAATCAATTAAATGAGATGCAATCCAAACTGGAGGTCCTAACGACTAGGGTTAAGGAGGTGTAAGAAAGACTGAGCAACATAGAAGACAAGTTGATGGCAAGGAAGGAAGCTGAGGAAAAAAGACAAAAACAATGAAGAGACCACAAGAAAAGGTTACGGGAAATGAATGGTAGCCTCAGAAGGAAAAATTTATGTATAATTGGGGTTCCAGAATATGCCAAGAGGGAGAGAGGGTCAGAAAGTATATTTGAACAAATCATAGCTGAGAATTTTCCTAATTTGGGGGGAGAAACAGGCATTCAGATCCAGGAGATAGAGAGGTCCCCCCCTCAAACCAATAAAAACCATTCAACACCTCGACATTTAATACTGAAACTTGCAAATTTCAAAGATAAAAAGAAAATCCTTAAAGCAGCGAGAGACAAGAGATCCTTAACTTATACGGGGAGAAATATTAGATTAACAGCACACCTCTCCACAGAGACCTGCAGGCCAGAAAGGGCTGGCAGGATATAGTCAGGGTCCTCAATGAGAAGAACATGCACCCAAGAATACTTTATCCAGCAAGGCTCTCATTCAGAATAGAAGGAGAGATAAAGAGCTTCCAAGATGGCCAGAAACTGGAAAAATACGTGGCCAACAAAGCAACTCTGCAAGAAATATTAAGGGAGACCCTATAAAAGAAAGAGGAAGCCCAACAAAACAATCCACAAAAACAAGGACTGAATAGGTATTACAATGACACTAAATTCATATCTTTCAATATTTACTATGAATGTGAATGGGCTAAATGATCCCATCAAAAGACACAGGGTATCAGACTGGATAAAAAAGCAAGACTCATCTATTTTCTGTCTACAAGAGAGTCATTTTAGACCTAAAGACACCTCCAGCCTGAAAATGAAAGGGCAGAGAACCATTTACCCTTCAAATGGTCCTCAAAAGAAAGTTGGGGTGGCAATCCTCATATCAGATAAGTTAAAGTTTATCCCAAAGACTGTAGTAAGAGATGAAGAGGGACACTATATCATACTTAAAGGGTCTATCCAATAAGAGGACCTAACAATCATGAATATTTATGTCCTTAATGTGGGAGCTGTCAAGTATATCAATTGTAACCAAAGTAAAGACATACTTAGATAATAATACACTAATAGTAGTAGACTTCAACATGGCCCTTTCTGCAAATGACAGATATCCTAACACAACATTACCAAAGAAACAAGGGCTTTAAATTATGCACTGGACCAGATGGATTTCACAGATATATACAGAACTTTGCATCTGAACGCAACTGAATCCACATTCTTCTCAAGTGCACATGGACAAATCCGATCTCAGATGATACCAAAAGATTAGGGTTGTCGCCTGCATATTTTTAAACCACAATGCTTTGAAACTAGAAGTTAATCACAAGAAGAAATTTGGAAGAAACTCAAACACGTGGAGGGTAAAGAACATCCTACTAAAAGATGAATGGGTCAACCAGGAAATTACAGGTGAATTAAAAAGATTCATGGAAACTAGTGAAAACGAAGATACAACCATTTAAAATCTTTGGGATAAAAAAAGAAATCTTTGGGATACAGCAAAAGCAGTCCTGAGAGGGAAATATATCGCAATACAAGCATCCCTCAAAAAATTGGAAAAACCTCAAATACACAAGCTAACCTCGCACCTAAAGGAAATGGAGACAGAACAGCAAATAAAACCTGCACCAAGCAGAAGAAGAGAGCTAATAAAGATTTGAGCAGAACTCAATAAAATAGAAACCAGAAGAACTGTAGAACAGATCAACAAAACCAGGAGTTGGTTCTTTGAAAGAATTAATACGAAAGATAAACCATTAGCCAGCTTTATTAAAAAGACAAAAGACTCAAATTAATAAAATCATGAATGAAAGAGGAGGATCACAACCAATACAAAGGTAACACACATGATATTAAAAACATATTATGAATAGCTATACACCAATATTTGGCAAGCTAGAAGAAATGGATGCATTTCTGGAAAACCACAAATCACCAAAACTGGAACAGGAAGAAATAGAAAACCTTAACAGGTCAACAACCAGCGAGGAAATTGAAGCAGTCATCAAAAACCTCCCAAGACACAAATGTCCAGGGTCAGATGACTTCCCAGGGGAATTCTATCAAACATTTAAAGAAGAAACAACACTATTCAACTAAAGCTGTTCCAAAAGATAGAAAGGGATGGAATACCTCCAAACTCGTTCTATGAGGCCAGCATCACCTTAATTCCAAAACCAGATAAAGACCCCACCAAAAAGGAGAATTATAGACCAATATCCCTGATGTATGCAGATGCAAAAATTCTCAACAAGATACTGGCCAATAGGATCCAACAGTACATTAAGTAGATTATTCACCATGACCAGGTGGGATTTATCCCTGGGATGCAAGGCTGGTTCGACACTCATAAAACAATCAACGTGATAGATCATATGAACAAGAGAAAGAAACAAGAACCATATGATCCTCTAAATAGATGCAGAGAAAGCATTGGACAAAATCAGCATCCATTCCTGATCAAAACTCTTCAGAGTGTAGGGATAGAGGGAACATGCCTCAGCATCTTAAAAGCCATCTATGAAAAGCCCACAGCATATATAATTCTCAATGGGGAAACACTCAGAGCTTTCCCCTAAGATCAGGAACAAGACAGGGATGTCCACTCTCACCACTGCTATTCAACATAGCACTAGAAGTCCTAGCCTCAGCAATCAGACAACAAAAAGACATTAAAGGCATTCACAATGGCAAAGAAGAAGTCACTCTCTCCGTCTTAGCAGATGACATGATACTCTACATAGAAAACCCAAAAGCCTCCACCCCAAGATTGGTAGAACTCACACAGCAATTTGGGAATGTGGCAGGATACAAAATAAATGCCCAGAAATCAGTGGCATTTCTATACACTAACAATGAGACTGAAGAAAGAGGAATTAAGGTATCAATACCATTTATAATTGCACCCAAAAGCATAAGATACTTGGGAATAAACCTAACCGAAGAGGTAAAGGATCTGTCCCCTAAAAACTACAGAACACTTCTGAAAGAAATTGAGGAAGACACAAAGAGATGGAAAAATATTCCATGCTCATGGATTGGAAGAATTTATATTGTAAAATGTCAATGCTACCCAGGGCATATTACATGTCCAATGCAATCCCTATTAAAACACCATGGACTTTCTTCAAAGAAAGTTGGAATAAATCATGTTAAGATTTGTGTGGAATCAGAAAAGACCCTGAATCCCAGGAGAATATTGAAAAAGAAAACCATAGCTGGGGGCATTACAAAGCTGGATTTCAGGTTGTACTATAAATCTGTGATCATCAAGACAGTGTGGTACTAGTACAAAAACAGACACATAGATCAATGGAACAGAATACAGAACCCAGAAATGAGCCCTCAACTCTATGGTCAACTAATATTTGACAAAGCAGGAAAGAATATCCACTGCAAAAAAGGACAGTCTCTTCATAAAATGCTGCTGGGAAAATTGGATGTGCAGAAGAAAGAGACTAGACCATTCTCTTACACCATTTACATGGATACACTCAAAATGGATGAAACAGACAAAATGTGAGACAAGAATCCATCAAAATCCTAGAGGAGAGACTAATGTGAGACTACATGTGAGACTAAATATGAGACAAGAATCCATCAAAATCCTAGAGGAGAACACAGGCAACACCCTTTTTGAACTTGGCCACAGCAACTTCTTGCAAGATACATCTGTGAAGGCAAGGAAATGAAAAGCAAAAATGAACTATAGGGACTTAATCAAGATAAAAAGCTTCAGCACAGCAAAAGAAAAAGTCAACAAAACTAAAAAAAATCTACAGAATGGGAGAAATTATTTGCAAATGATATATCAGATAAATGGCTAGTATCCAATATCTATAAAATACCTACCAAACTCAACACCCAAGAAATAAACAATCCAATCATGAAATGGGCAAAAGACATGAACAGAAATTTCACAGAGGAAGACATAGATATTGCCAACAAGCACATGAGAAAATGTTCTGCATCACTTGCCATCAGGGAAATACAAATCAAAACCACAGTGAGACACCACCTCACTTCAGTGAGAATAGTGATAATTAACAAGACGGGAAACAAATTTTAGAGAGGATGTGGAGAAAGGGGAACACTTTGCACTGTTGGTGGGAATGCGAACTGGTGCAGCCACTCTGGAAAACTGTGTGGAGGTTCCTCAAGAAGTTAAAAATAGAACTGCCCTACGATCCAGCAATTGCACTGCTGGGGATTTACCCCAAAGATACAGTTGCAGTGAAATGGCAGGACACCTGCACTTCAATGTTTAAGCAGTGATGTCCATAATAGCCAATCTGTGGAAAGAGCCTCGGTGTCCATCCAAAAATGAATGGATAAAGAAGCTGTGGTCTATATATACAATGGAATATTACTCAGCCATTAGAAACTACGAATACAAAAAAAAAAAAAAAAAAGAAACTACGAATACCCACCATTTGCTCCAATATGGATGGAACTGGAGGGTATTATGCTCAGTGAAGTAATTCAATTGGAGAAGGACAATCATTATATGGTTTCACTAATATGGGGAATATAAAAAATATTGAAAGGGATTAAAGGGAAAAGGAGAGAAAATGAGTGGCAAATATCAGTGAGGGTGACAGAACATGAGAGACTCCTAACTCTGGAAAACGAACCAGGGGTAGTGGAAGGGATGGGTGGAGGGTGGGGTGACTGGGTGACAGGTACTGAGGGGGGCACTTGGTGGGATGAGCACTGGATGTTATACTATATGTTGGCAAATCGAACTCCAATAAAAAATATATATTTTTTTATATATGTATTTATATATATTATATATATATATATATATAAAAGACTTGGAAGAAAATAATTTGTCACTATTTACTCCTCCTTAAGGCTATAGATAAGTGAGATAGGGTAGTAGGATTTGGGTTGAGGGGAGTGAGGATGAAATAATAATAATTTAGACATAAATGATGTAATATGAAAATTATAGATTACATATACATAAAATATGTATTACAGATATATGTATTACAGATGTACAGACATATGCTGCATTGTGTGTGTAAGCGTGTATGTGTGTATGTAAAGAGATAGTATTCTTAAAAAAAAAAAAGAATTCTATTATGAACTTAGCCAGATCTTATATTTTCTTTAGAGTCCCAAAAAAGGAGAGCAAGTTATTTTACAGTGAGTCATATTTGGCAAAAGATACTTTAAACTACTTTCCTATATTGATTTGAAGATTTTTGTAGTCAGGATACGCATTGTACTCTGATGCTAGTAAATCATGTGCTCACTGTCAGCACACCAGTGATAAAATGGAAAAGCTGCATGTGAATTATAGATAAATACTTAGAGTTTCCACTTGACTTGCTAAATCAATCAAAGTGTATTTTATTCCATTTTATCAAAACATTAGTATTTACATTTCAATACAGTCTGACATTTTTATAAGTCTACTAAATCTTAAAAAGCAGAGAAATAACCCAAATAAAAGTACTCTAAAGAACTTCAGTTTTTCCCCAACATAACAACACATTTTCTTTCTAGTGATTTCCTCACCTATCAATAGAAAGCTCTTTATTTTCATAAGCCTTAGAACTACCAAAGGCAAATGTGCAGAGTACAAATCACTTTTAGAAACATCAAACAAACATATCCATTCTAGTGTTGTGAATGCGGTTTGGTGCCTAATAGGTTCATCTAGCAGAAAAGTTATTGTAACACTATTTTACTGCCAGCACTATTTAATTACTACCCATAAATGATATATTTACAGTTCCAGGGTCTTGAAAAAAAAAAGGCCACAATTCTTATAAGGATTGCATTTACACAGCTTTGCCATACTCAATTATGTTGTGTATTTGTACAGCTGAAACCTAAAGGTGATGATGCCATTGTCTTGATTAAAGTAGCATGCTCCTGCAGGCTTCCCTGGAAGAGACGTGTTATGACATGATTGGGATTAGGATGACAGAAACTCACCTTGACTGAAAGAGTCTTCCACTTTAATCCTGTCCTTAACTGAGATGTGTATGATAAAATATCAGATTATATCACTAACAATTATATTATCAACAATATTCCAGGTACTCCAAAGTAAGAGAGAATTTTTCATGACACTTCTTAAAAAAAGATTTTATTTGTTTATTCATGAGAGGCACAGAGAGAGGCAGAGACACAGGCAGAGGGAGAAGCAGGCTCCCTGTGGGGGAGTCTGACGCAGGACTCAATCCCAGGACCTGAGCCAAAGGCAAACACTCAACTGCTGAGCCACCCAGGAGTCCCTTTCATGACATTTCTAAATAAGATTTGCCCTGACTTCAGATCTCATGGAGTGGTAGTAATGAAAAGAGCTGAAAGGCAGGTGGGCAGTAATGACACACATCAAGGTTCAAGCTTTCAATGTTTCTTTAATATTGAGAATCACATTTAGAAGGAATCTTTTATGCCTATCAGTTAGAAAAGCTGGAAATACCTGAACCCTGGGAAAGTATTCACTGAAAATGAATTTTAAATTGTCTGCTTTTCAATTCAGCTATTTAGACACTTGATTTTCATTTTGTTTTTGGTAAAGAAAACAGCAGTTCCTACTATATTAAAAATCAAGTCTTTGAGGGGTCTGGGTGGTTCAATTAGTTAAGCATCTTCCTTTTGGCTCAGGTCATGACCTGGAGGTCCTGGGACAGAGCCCCACATTGGCCTTCCTGCTCAGTGGGGAGCCTGCTTCTCCCTCTCCCACTGCCTGCTGCTTCCCCTGTTTGTTCTCGCTCTCCCTCTCTGTCAAATAAATCTTTAAAAAAAAATCAAGTCTTTGCAGAGACACACAATAAAAAGACTTCTTAAATGCCCTGCAACATTGGTGTAGTGGATCTTGCGATGTGCCACCCAAAGCCTCAAATTCCCCATTTATGATGAAGTCTGGTGGTGATTCCCAGCCTCCCTGGGAACTGCCCTCCACAAAAGAGAGCTGCCTCACCTAGGATCATGACTCTTCATCAAGGGTAACCAACATTCAATGACTAGACTTTTGTCTCAATTAGAAGAACTCTGATGGGCCATCCCTCCTCCACAGCTTTTCCCATTTGAGGTTTTCGTTGCAACTGCATCATGATTCAAATTCTCTGCTTAATGCACTTTGCTCCTTTTCTTGCAGGTGGCTTTCCCGAGAGTACACTCCAATTAACCTCCTGAAAGCAAATTTCTGCCTTAAAGACTTTTCCCCATCAAACCCGACCTAAGACATACGGCAAAAATTTTTGGCAGATTTAAAAAGAACTATTTTTATACCATTGTAGATTATTGCTCTATTAATTTGGTTTCAGCAGATGGACTGGCTGCAGTAAAATTCTTGTTGGTTTTCCTGTGGCCCAGGCTGCTTATTCCTAGGGATGGAGACCTGGTTGCATATATGTTTATTTAAGAAGGAATCTGAAAAAATTAAAAAATTACAGAATATGGGATCCCTGGGTGGCTCAGCGGTTTAGCGCCTGCCTTTGGCCTAGGGCACGATCCTGGAGTCCCGAGATGAGTCCCGCGTCGGGCTCCCGACATGGAGCCTGCTTTTCCCTCTGTCTGTGTCTCTCTGCCTCTCTCTCTCTCTCTCTCTCTCTATCATGAATAAATAAATAAAATCTTTTTTAAAAATTGCAGAATATATACAAGACTTTTAAAAAAAAGAATTAACAAGCTTGTCAAATCACTGTAAATACATGAATAAGAGACTCTTCAATTATGTGAATTCTCCTTACAGTTGTTATAATTACATGTTATAATAGATATTTAATACTAACATATTAATTTTATATATTTAATATATGTTAATATATATTCAATACTTCACATGTTAAATATATATTATCACATATAATTGTTAATATTAGCTGAATAAGAATGAAACCTAGGGCATTGAAGACATGACCAGGATATACCTGGTCAAACCACAATACATCCGGGATCCCTGGGTGGCTCAGCGTTTTAGCGTCTGCTTTTGGCCCAGGGCATGATCCTGGAGTCCTGGGATCAAGTTCAGCATCAGGCTCCCTGCATGGAGCCTGCTTCTCCCCTGCCTGTGTCCCTGCTTCTCTTTGTCTCTCATGAATAAATAAACATTTTTAAAACCCCACAGTACATCCACCCTAACGTTGTGTAGATGAGAGGCAGATTTTGGACAAGATCTTCACTGTCATCTGATTTCATTTTCAAAATGTTGGGAAATTTCTCCAAAACATCTGTTCTTTGTGTTCTCATGGCACTGCTTTTACAGAATCTATACCTATGATTTGTATTTAATTTTAACTCCTCCACTAGACTAGGACTTCCTCAGTGAGAAATTATTCACATTTGTATCCCACCACCTCTTGAGCAGAGGACCATAATTAATAGTCATTCACTGAATTCCAATTTTAATCAGTATAGGATTTATTAGCACTTATGAGATTCTGAGCACTGAGCTAAAAACATTGTTAGAGAAAATGAGTCACACTTACTGCTCTCAAGGAATTTATTATATTCTTGAGGTTAAATATACTTAAACATCTAGAGTGGCCAATTAAGTATGGCAAGTTGAATATTCACTTTTATCTTTGATTCCCCTGATGCTCCACTAAAATAACAGTAAAGAAATATAAAAGTCTCAACACCACAAGTGAATAAGAAAACTTGAAAGAAAATCATCAGTAAACAGGATTTCAACAAAATGTTGAAAATCTGTAATAGCCTGGGTGGCTCAGTCCGTTAAGCTTCTGCCTTCGTCTCAGGTCATGATCCCAGGATCCTCAGATTGAGTCCCATGTCTTCGGGCTCCCTACTCAGCTGGAAGTTTGCATCTTCCTCTCCCTGTGCCCCCATACCTCCCCAACCCCTGCTCATGTTCTCTTTCTCTCACTCAAATAAATAAATAAAATCTAAAAAAAAAAAAAAAGAAGAAGAAGAAGAAGAAGAAGAAGAAGAAGAAGAAGTATAACTTCCTAAATAGGCTGGAGAATGCTAAAACCTAAGCTTGAAGGGCAGAAAGCCAAAAAGTAAGTCAATTCTGCACACAGAATACAGAAAGCCTCAGGAATTGTAGACGCCAGGAGGCAGGGATGCAGCATAGAGCTGAAAAATAGGAAGAATTAGTTGAAAGATTATATAGGGAGTGTTAAAATGCAACTACTGTTAAAATGCCCAGCACAACAGAAGGAAGAAAACTCACTTTCAGAAGAAATTGAGCCAGAGAGGCCATGGACTCAGAGACACCAGACACAGCTCGTGTGGTAAGTGAACTGTCTTGCTGAAAACAGGGAGATGAAAGTGTACAAACTGAAGGTTGCAATCACCCAATTCTATCCATTTCAAAGAAAACTGGCCACCAGACTTATGTTCACCTTGCAAGAAATTGGAGAATTCCTCTGTGGAGAAACTAACCAGTTCAAAGGGGTTGTCTATGTAAAATGGCATTCATCATTTCCCTGATGAAGTTGCTAGATCCTGCCCAATCACAGGGTGGTGAGACCCATTGATCTACAAACACAATCTGCATGCACAGAGCTTCCAGTAAGTGTTTTAGATTTCTACTCAAAGATGTTGGAACACCAAGGGTCACACACATTTGGGAAAATGCTCTAACATGAGTGAGAGAGAGAAAAAAAAAAAAACAGAAAATTTAGAAAATGGAAAAAGACTAAAGCAAAAACAAAATAACAAAGTAGTTCCTCAGAATGATAAGAATATATTGCTCTACGAAGCAAGGACAAATTTAAATAAAAACATTTGTTTAGAAAATACAAATTTAGAAAATGTATATGTATATATATGTATATGTGTGTATATGTATGTGTATATATGTATATATATGTATATATACATATACACATTTCAGTTTGGGATCAACATACCAAAAACATTAGGATATCAAAGAAATTTAATCACATATATGTGTACACATACACACACACACACACAAAACCTAAGAGTTAAAAAAAAGATTTAAAAATAAATGTGAGAGAATCTTCCAAAAAGAACAAAAACCAGAGATGGCAAATAAGAAAGACAAGAGAAGAATAGATAAAAGGAAACTAAAAGCTGCTTGGAAGAAAAATGCAGATCACATACAGAAGATCAGGACCAGAAGGAATCAGACTTCTCAACAACAACAAAAGTAAGAAGACAGTTTAAAAAAAAAAGCTGTACTAGATAAACAATGTAATTATAAAGCACAATTTAGCTAAGCTATGAATAAAAATTACTTAGAATGTAAACAGTGGGGGTATCTGGTAGTCAGTTAAGTGACTGACTCTTGATTTCAGCTCAGTTCATGATCTTGGGGTCATGGGATGGAGACCCGAGTTGCGCTCCATGCTTAGTGTGGAGTCTGCTTTATATTCTCTCCCTCTGCCCCTTCTCTCTCTCTCTCTCTCTCTCTCTCAAAATAAAAAAATTAAATCTTCTAAAAAGTAAAAGAATGTAACTGTATGCTAATTAACTAAAACTGGTGATGGAAATATATTGGGAAGGTAAGGGAAGAAATTATGTGTATTGATTCAGATAAGGGGCAGTAAAAAGAGTTAAAATTTCATTTAATAGAATAATAAATCAAAAAGCAGTAATAAAAGAATGCTATTTAGGACATGGAGGTAAATACCAGAAAAACTGCTATGAGAGTTAAAGTGATCACTCTGAAGAACAGAAATGAGGATTGGAGTGGGTGGAGCAAGAAACTTCTGTTTTTTATTGTTGTAATTTTACTTTTAAACTATGGGCATGTGGGGCAGCCCAGGTGGCTCAGCGGTTTAGTGCTGCCTCTGGCCCAGGGTGTGATCCTGGAGACCAGGGATCGAGTCCCACATCAGGCTCCCTGCATGCAGCCTGCTTCTCCCTCTGCTTGTGTCTCTGCCTCTCTCTCTCTCTGTCTTTCATGAATAAATAAATAAAATCTTAAAAAACATAAAATAAACTATGGGCATGTGTTGTTTTGATCAAAACATTTTTAAAATATGTTCTAAAGAATTAAGATATGGCATCAAATAGAATGCAGGGTTTTTCTGTCTGATTTTTGAAAAAAATCTATTCTGAAAAAACAATTGTAGAAGGTGGCACTTAGCTTTGCACAGTGGCAGTATTGTAGCCAATGAGGTTTATCTGAGGTGCGATTATTGCTAATTGCAGAAGGAGGCACTTGGAGAAGGATGAATAGGATTTGGGTAAGCATAAGGTAGAGAAATTCAGAGTGAAATCGCAGGACTTTGAAATTAGCAAAATATAAGAGGCAGTGAAAAGGCCAGTTGCCAGGAGTCAAAAAAGTAAGATATTGAACAGTGTGAAAATCCTATTTAAATAAGTGAAGTCAGATGGTAGAAGGCTTTGGACACTTCTAAGCAGAAGAATTTGAACTTGATTAAGTAAGAAAAAAGAGAGTTGCTATAGGTTCTTAAATAATGAAATGATGTAATAAAAGCAAGGTTTTAGGAAATTTAATGTGAAAATTATTGTATGTGAAATAGTGGACATGGGAAGAAATTGTCTAGTCTCTTTTACCATTGTATCCTCGGCATGTATCTCAGTGTCTACCTCAAAGTACAAGTTCAATCCATAGTTACTGAATGATCCAATGGGAAAGAGCTGGGCACTGTCACAGTCATCCAGGCATGCAGGAGTAAAGCCTGAGAGTAAAAAAACATAATAGAAATGGAAAGGAACAAGTGTCTCTTGTGCACATTTCCCCCCTTTTTTCAGAGATAGAGTGTGCATGCGTGTGTGAGCATGCATACACGAGCTAGAGAGAGAGGCAGGGGTAGAGGGAGAGAGAGAGAGAGAGAGAATCTCAAGCAGGCTTCTCACCCAGCATAGGCTGATGGGGGGGGCTCGATGTCACCACCCTGAAATCATGACCTGAGTGGAAATCAAGAGTCAGACACTTAACTGACTGAACCACCCAGGTGCCCCCCACCCCCACCCCACCCCCTGTTGTGCACATTAAAAAAAAAGAAATACAAAGAAATACTATAATTTCCCATTCTAAATGTCCATTTAAAAAGTCATTTCACATTAAATAAAAAACAAGTTTTCCTATAGTAATAGTGCTATAAACAATGGTTATATTCTTAGGCCCCCTCCAACTATAATTAATCTAAAATATAGTCTAATCTAAGTATATATATATTATGCAAAAGTAATATTTTATAGAATTTTTTTCAGAAGATAAATTTTAAGTTCCAAGTTGTGAATTTTTATGCCAGTTGTCTATTTTCCATGTAACAAAATTTTCAAAATTGAGTAATTATTTTTATGACATCTCATGATTTTATGGGAGGAATTTGGGCAGGCTGGGTGATTCTTATGTTCCAAGGATGTCAATTGAGATTACTCACTGATATTCATCTGCTGGATGTGCTGGTCAGGACAGTTCAAGGTGGCCTCCCTTACAAGTCTGGTGCCTATGTTAGGGATAGTTGGAAGAGTGGGATCAGCTAGGACTATTGGTTAGAGTGCCTACATAAATATGGCCCGTCTAACATGGTGTTCTCAGGATAGTTGGTCTTTTTTTATGTGGTGGTTCAGACCTCTCTGAAAGAGATATAAGTGGAAGTTACACTACTTCTTCTCACCTAGTCTCAGATAGCATGCAGTGTGTCTACAGTTCTGTCACATTATATGGTTATAAGTAAATCAAAGGGCCAGCTATCAAGAAGAGAGGCCTAAATCCAGTTATGCATGGTGTACTGGAGGACCTGTTTTGTGGCTATCTTCCACAATGGAGATTCAGTCTTCTAAATCTGTGCTTACTTAATTCCTAGTCTTCTCTAACTATTCCAAAAAACACAAGAGGAAGGAAAACTTCCAAATTCATTCTATGAACCCAGTATCACCCTGATGCCAAAACCAGTAAAGACACCACAAAAAAAGAACTACAGGCCAATATCTCTCATGAATATAGATGGAAAAATCCTCAATATAATACTAGCAGATTGAATCCAACAATACATTAAAAAATCATACACCACGATCAAGTGGGATTTATTCCCGGGATGCAAGATGGTTCAATATTCCCAAAACAATCAATGTGATACATCACATCAATACAAGAAAGGATAAAAACCATATGATCACTTCAATGGATGCAGAAAAATCATTTAACAAAGTTCAACATCCATCTTGATAAAAACCCTCTGCAAAGTAGGTCTAGAGGGAACGTACTTCAGCATAATAAAGGCCTTAAATGAAAAATCCATAGCAAACACCAAACTCAAACATCAAACTGAGAATTTCCCCTAAAGCCAGGAACAAGAAAGGATACCCACTCTAACCACTTTTTAAAAAAATATATTTGTTCACTTTAGAGAGAGAGAGAGAGAGAACATGTGACAGAAGGAAAGGAAGTGGGAGAGAATCTCAAGCAGATTCCCTGATGAGCATGGAGCCCGACAGACATCAGGCTTGGTCCCATGACCCTGAGGTGATGTCTTAAGCTGAAATCAAGAGTTGGAAGCTCAGCCAACCGAGCCACTAAGGCACTCCTCTCACTACTTTTATTCAACATAGTACTGGAAGTCCTAGCCACAACAATCACACACCAAAAAGAAATAAAAGGCATCTAAAATTGGTAAGGAAGAATCAAGCTCTCAATATTGGCAGATGACATAATACTATATAAAAAACCTGAAAGACTCTACCAAAAAACTACTAGAACTGATACATGAATTCAGTAAAGTCACAGGATACAAAACCAAGTGTACAGAAGAAATCTGTTGCATTCCTGGGCACCTGCCTGGTCAGTTGGAAGAGCACGTGAGTCTTGGTCTTGGGGTTGTTAAAGCCCCATGCTGGGTGTAGAGATTACTTGAAAATAAAATCTTCAAAAAAAATCTTTTTGGCATTACATCAAAATAAAAAGTTTCTGCACAGTGAAAGAATCAATAAACAAAACTAAAAGGGAACTTACTGAATTGAAGAAGATATTCGTAAATGGCATAGCTGATATAGGGTTAGTATCCAAAATATTTTTTAGATTTTATTTATTTATTCATTATATATATATATATATATATATATATATATATATATATATATAGAGAGAGAGAGAGAGAGAGAGAGAGAGAGGCAGAGACACAGGCAGAGGGATAAGCAGGCTCCATGAAGGGAGCCTGACATGGGACTCGATCCCGGTCTCCAGGGTCACACCCTGGGCTGAAGGCGGCGCCAAACTGCTGAGCCACCTGGGCTGCCCCAAAATATTTTTTTTAAAGATTTTATTTATTTATTTGATGGAGAGAGAGAGAAAGAGAGAGAGCAAGCATGAGCAGGGAGAGGGAGAAGTAGACTCCCTGATGAGCAGAGAGCCCAATGTGGGGCTCCATCTCAGGACCCTGAAATCATGACCTGAGGTGAATGTAGATGCTTAACCAACTGAGCCACCCACCTCCCCCAGTATCCAAAATATTTAAAGAACTTATACAACTCAACACCCAAAAAGCAAACAATCGAATTTAAAAATGGGTCAAGGGACGCTGAGGTGGCTGAGTGGTTGAGCATCTGCCTTTGGCTCAGGTTGTGATCCCAGGGTCCTGGGATCGAGTCCTGCCTTGGGTTCCCCGCAGGGAACCTGCTCCCCCTTCTGCCTGTGTCTCTGCCTCTCTCTATGTGTCTCTCATGAATAAATAAATAAATAATTTTTTTAAATTAAAAATGGGCAAAAAACAAGAACAGACATTTCTTCAAAGAAGACATATAGATGGCCAACAGACACATGAAAAGATGTTCAACATCACTCATCATCAGGGAAATGCCAATCAAAACTACAATGAGATGTCACCTCATACCTGTCAGAATGGCTAAAACAAATATGTAAGAAATAACAAGTGTTGGGGAGGATCTGGAGAAAAAGGAACCCTCATGCTCTGTTGGTGGGAATGCAAACTGGTGTAGCCACTGTGGAAAACAGGAGGTTTGTCAAAAAGTTAAAAGTAGAAGTATCCTGTGACCCAGTAATTGTACTACTGAGTATTTACCTCCAAAATATGGAAACACTAGTCCTTTTTTAAAAAAAGATTTATCCATTTATTTTAGAGAAAGAGTGTAAGGGCACATATGCTCACGTCCACATCAGTAGTGGGGGGATTATGGGAGGGCAGAAGGAGAAGAGAGAGAGTCTTAAGCAGATTCCACCCTGAGCTTGGAGCCTGACCTAGGGTGATCTCATGATCCTGAGATCATGATCTGAGCTGAAACCAAGAGGTGGATGCCGCCCAGGTGCCCCAAAAACACTAATTCAAAGGGATATCCCCTATGTTTACTCCAGCATTATTTACTATAGCCAAACTATGGAAGCCCAGTGTCCACAGATAGACGACTGGATAAGGAAGATGTGAGATATATATGGAATATTATTCAGCCATAAAAAAGAATAAAATCTTGCTATTTTTAACAACATGGACAGAGTTAGAGACTATTATGCTAAGTGAAATAAGTCAGACAAAGACAAGTACCATATGATCTCACTCATATGTGGAATTTAAGAAACAAAAGAGCAAAGGGAGAAAAAAATGAGAGAGACAAACCAAGAAAAAGACTCTTAATTATAGCTAACAAACTGATGGCTATCAGAGGAGGGGATAGAGGGTGGGGGTAGGGAATTAGGGGATGAGGATTAAAGAGTACATTTAATATGATTTTTTAAAAAAGAATGTCTCTGTCTCCATTGTGCCAACATTGGGGTTTTTCTTTTTTTAAAATTTAAGCATTAGTAAACAAAAAAATTAAATCTCAATAAATAATCTGTATCAGTACAAGTACCACTGACATTTTCATAAAAAAGAAGTTGGACTAATGAGTCTCAAACTATACACTCGAGGAAACCTGCTTCATTGCTAATGTTGAATAATGGCAATCTTTCCTATATTTGGAAGAAAAACTGGGATTAACCATTTTTTTTGGTAATCAATCTTTTGTTTCACTATGAAAATAATTTTTTTTGAAAATAATTCTTAAAGCCTGCTTGATATCACTATTCCTAATGTGACAGGAGAATTTTTAGAAATACTTTGTTTTTCACATAGCATTTTTCTCCTTCCTGGTCCTGTGCAGGGTCAGACTCTTTACCTTCCCTTGCCCAGAAAAAAAGTATATATGTCAGATCTGAAAGCAGAAGGTTCTTGCAGACACTTCCTTTTCTGGATTTTGTTTTCATAAAGTCTGAGTTTCCAGAATCTGCTGTGCAGAAGGAAGGAAGAGGCAAGAGTTGCAACTGAAGTGCCTTGAATAGCAGATGTTTCCAGAACTTAATTCCTTGGCCCTTCCATCAACCTCCTTTCCATCACCATACCCATGAAATCTCCTGAGTCACCTTTTTGGAATGTCTACTCCATGGAGAAGAATTTGAAAATCACTGCCCAGACCAATCATTCCCCAGATCTTCTGAGGTAAAAACACATGGGAACGGTGGAGTGGAAGTTGAGGAATGCCAGATACAGACTACCATATTTTTCTTCTTCATATATAGAGGATAAAGGGTGGAGTTATAGGTGATTGGGACTTTTTAAATCTGGGAGTATGGAAGAATGCTGATACTGGTAATCAGCAGAGGGCTAAGATTGGAGGGCTATGGACCGGGTGGCCCACCTGCCACAACCTCCTTCTTTGAGTGACAGTTATTCTATTGTTCACTGAAAACTTTGTTCTCTAAAATTATATACTGTAAGAATCACTGTTTGAAACTATATAAGTAGAAATAAAACATCCTACTCTTGCCTGGCAGATCTAAGACATAGAGAAGCAACCTTGATTGACTTCCAAGACAGGTGCAGAGTTTTGGGACAGGGGGTTTCTGAAGACACCATTCCACATCTATCTTAACTTTGTAGTTCCCAAGGAAACAGGACCTTGGGTCCACTTGTAATCTAGACCTGATGTCAAAGATCTGCTTTGCTTGGAGCCTATTGAAGCACAACTTCATTAAAACTTTACCCCAACTCGAAATACATCACAATACAAGCAGCCATCCAAAAACTGAAAAGAACTCAAATACAAAAGCTAACCTTACACCTAAAGGAGCAAGAGAAAAAACAGCAGCAGAAGAAGAGAGTTAATAAAGATTTGAGCATAACTCAACGAAATCGAGACCAGAAGAACTGCGGAACAGATCAACAAAACCAGGAGTTGGTTCTTTGAAAGAATTAATAAGATAGATAAACCATTAGCCAGCCTTATTCAAAAGAACAGAGAGAAGACTCAAATTAATAAAATCATGAATGAGAAAGGAGAGATCACTACCAACACCAAGGAAATACAAACGATTTTAAAAACATATTATGAACAGCTATACGCCAATACATTAGGCAATCTAGAAGAAATGGACGCATTTCTGGAAAGCCACAAACTACCAAAACTGGAACAGGAAGAAATAGAAAACCTGAACAGGCCAATAACCAGGGAGGAAATTGAAGCAGTCATCAGAAACCTAACAAGACACAAAAGTCCAGGGCCAGAGGGCTTCCCTGGGGAATTCTATCAAACGTTTAAAGAAGAAACCATACCTATTCTACTAAAGCTGTTTGGAAAGATAGAAAGAGATGGAGTACTTCCAAATTCGTTCTATGAGGCCAGCATCACCTTAATTCCAAAACCAGACAAAGACCCCACCAAAAAGGAGAATTATAGACCAATATCCCTGATGTATGCAGATGCAAAAATTCTCAACAAGATACTGGCCAATAGGATCCAAGAGTACATTAAGAAAATTATTCACCATGACCAAGTAGGATTTATTCCTGGGACACAAGGCTGGTTCAACACACGTAAAACAATCAATGTGATTCATCATATCAGCAAGAGAAAAACCAAGAATCATATGATCCTCTCAATAGATGCAGAGAAAGCATTGGACAAAATACAGCATCCATTCCTGATCACAACTCTTCAGAGTGTAGGGATAGAGGGAACATTCCTCAACATCTTAAAAGCCATCTACAAAAAGCCCACAGCAAATATCATTGTCAATGGGAAAGCACTGGGAGCCTTTCCCCTAAGATCAGGAACAAGACAGGGATGTCCACTCTCACCACTGCTATTCAACATACTACTAGAAGTCCTAGCCTCAGCAATCAGACAACAAAAAGACATTAAAGGCATTCAAATTGGCAAAGAAGTCAAACTCTCCCTCTTCGCCAATGACATGATACTCTACGTAGAAAACCCAAAAGCCTCCACCCCAAGATTGCTAGAACTCATACAGCAATTCGGCAGTGTAACAGGATACAAAATCAATGCCCAGAAGTCAGTGGCATTTCTATACACTAACAATGAGACTGAAGAAAGAGAAATTAAGGAGTCAATCCCATTTACAATTGCACCTAAAAGTATAAGATACCTAGGAATAAACCTAACCAAAGAGGTAAAGGATCTATACCCTCAAAACTATAGAACACTTCTGAAAGAAATTGAGGAAGACAAAAAGAGATGGAAAAATATTCCTTGCTCATGGATTGGAAGAATTAATATTGTGAAAATGTCAATGTTACCCGGGCAATTTACATGTTTAATGCAATCCCTATCAAAATACCATGGACTTTCTTCAGAGAGTTAGAACAAATTATTTTAAGATTTGTGTGGAATCAGAAAAGACCCCGAATAGCCAGGGGAATTTTAAAAAAGAAAACCATAGCTGGGGGCATCACAATGCCAGATTTCAGGTTGTACTACCAAGCTGTGGTCATCAAGACAGTGTGGTACTGGCACAAAAACAGACACATAGATCAATGGAACAGAATAGAGAATCCAGAAGTGGACCCTCAACTTTATGGTCAACTAATATTCGATAAAGGAGGAAAGACTATCCATTGGAAGAAAGACAGTCTCTTCAATAAATGGTGCTGGGAAAATTGGACATCCACATGCAGAAGAATGAAACTAGACCACTCTATTGCACCAGACACAAAGATAAAATGGATGGATGAAAGATCTAAATGTGAGACAAGAGTCCATCAAAATCCTAGAGGAGAACACAGGCAACACCCTTTTTGAACTCGGCCACAGTAACTTCTTGCAAGATCCATCCACGAAGGCAAAAGAAACAAAAGCAAAAATGAATTATTGGGACTTCATCAAGATAAAGAAGCTTTTGCACAGCAAAGGATACAGTCAGCAAAACTAAAAGACGACCTACAGAATGGGAGAAGATATTTGCAAATGATGTATCAGATAAAGGGCTGGTTTCTGAGATCTATAAAGAACTTCTTAAAGTTAACACCAAAGAAACAAACAATCCAATCATGAAATGGGCGAAAGACATGAAGAGAAATCTCACAGAGGAAGACATAGACATGGCCAACACGCACAGGAGAAAATGCTCTGCATCACTTGCCATCAGGGAAATACAAATCAAAACCACAATGAGATACCACCTCACACCAGTGAGAATGGGGAAAATTAACAAGGCAGAAAACCACAAATGTTGGAGAGGATGCGGAGAAAAGGGAACCCTCTTGCACTGTTGGTGGGAATGTGAACTGGTGCAGCCACTCTGGAAAACTGTGTGGTTCCTCAAAGAATTAAAAATTGACCTGCCCTACGACTCAGCAATTGCACTGCTGGGGATTTACCCCAAAGATACAGATGGAGTGAAATGCCAGGACACCTGCACCCCGATGTTTCTAGCGCAATGTCCACAATAGCCAAACTGTGGAAGGAGCCTCGGTGTCCATCGAAAGATGAATGGATAAAGAAGATGGGGTTTATGTATCCAGCGGAATATTCCTCAGCCATTAGAAACGACAAATACCCACCATTTGCTTCGACGTGGATGGAAGTGGAGGGTGTTATGCTGAGTGAAATAAGTCAATCGGAGAAGGACAAACATTATATGGTCTCATTCATTTGGGGAATATAAATAATAGTAAAAGGAAATAGAGGGGAAGGGAGAAGAAATGGGTAGGAAATATCAGAAAGGGAGACAGAACATGGAAGACTCCTAACTCTGGGAAATGTTCTAGGGGTGGTGGAAGGGGAGGAGGGCGGGGGGTAGGGGTGACTGGGTGGCGGGCACTGAGGGGGGCATTTGACGGGATGAGCAGTGGGTGTTATTCTGTATGTTGGCAAATTGAACACCAATGAAAAATATATTTATTATTAAAAAAAAAAACTTTACCCCAACTCCACAGTCCCCTACCCCCCCAGAGCTGTGTAACTCCATCTTCTCCTTTGTTTGGTGAGATGCCCCACAGTTCCTCAGTTGTGAGCTGTTGGTTGCAATGGATCAACAAATCTGTAACTGGTGGAGTATGGATTAATTTCTGGAGGTATGTGGATAACTGGGTGAAGACAGAGAGCACTGTTTGTTTTTAGAATACATTCATTTTGCAAACTAAAATTGAGAACCAGACAAAGGGTTCCTGATTGTCCCTGCAGTTCTCCTTTCCCAGCACTTCAGAGTGACCTCCAGTTGAGAGTCATTATGGTATCCACCTTCCTAAAAAACCACTTCAACTGTGGAGTGGTTTTCCTGAGACATGTCATCCACAAATCGATCTGCCTTTTAAGACCATCTTAAACTCAGATCAGTCGTTCCTTTGGGGTTGAGATGGATGAATCCCACACATTTATTACCAGGCAAGTGGGACCTCCCACTGACGGGGGCCTTACCCCAGCTCACCGTATTTTTCCATATTTGTTCAGTAATCTTCATTCCTTTTTTTAAATATTTTATTTATTTATTCATGAGAGACACACACAGGCAAAGGCACAGGCAGAGGGAGAAGCAGGGAGCCTGAAGTGGGACTCGATCCAGGGACCCTGGGATCACAACCTGAGCCAAAGGCAGACACTCTTTTCTCCGCATCCCCTTCAACATTTGTTCTTTCCTGTCTTGTTAATTTTCACCATTCTCACGGGTGTGAGGTGGTATCTCATTGTGGTTTTGATTTGTATTTCCCTGATGGTAAATGACGCAAAGCATTTTCTCATGTGCTTGTTGGCCATGTGTGTGTCTTCCTCCCTGAGATTTCTGTTCATGTCTTTTGCCCATTTCATGATTGGATTGTTTGTTTCTTTGGTGTTAAGTTTAAGAAGTTCTTTATAGATCTTGGATACTAGCCCTTTATCTGATACGTCATTTGCAAATATCTTCTCCCATTCTGTAGGTTGTCTTTTAGTTTTGTTGACTGTTTCTTTTGCTGTGCAGAAGCTTTTTATCTTAAGTCCCAATAGTTCATTTTTGCTTTTGTTTCACTTGCCTTCATAGATGTCTTGCAAAAAGCTGTTGTCGCCAAGTTCAAAAAGGGGAGCCCTGCAGCAGTCCGGACGGCTCAGAGGTTTAGTGCGGCCTTCAGCCCAGTGTGTGATCCTGGAGACCCTGGATCGGTCCGCGTGGGGCTCCCTGCATGAAGCCTGCTTCTCCCTCTGCGTCTCTCTATATATATGACTCTCATGAATAAATAAATAAAATCTTTAAAAAGGGGGAACCCTTTTGCACTGTTGGTGGGAATGTGAACTGGGGCGCTGCAGGAACCGTCCGGGGAGTGAGTCCACTCTGGAAAACTGTGTGGAGGTTCCCCAAAGAGTTAAAAATAGAGCTACCGTACTACCCGGCAATTGCACTGCTGGGGGTTTACCCCAAAGATACAGATGCAGTGAAATGGCAGGACACCTGCACCCCGATGTTTGTAGCAGCAACGTCCAGAATAGCCAAGCTGTGGAAGGAGCCTTGGTGTCCACCGAAAAATGAATGGATAAAGAATCTGTGATATATATGATATATATATATATATATATATATATATATATATATATATATACACACACACACACACACACAATGGAATATTGCTCAGCCATTAGAAACGACGAATACCCACCATTTGCTTCAACGTGGATGGAACTGGAGGGTATTATGCTGAGCGAAGTAAGTCAATTGGAGGAGAATCATTATATGGTTTCACTAATATGGGGAATATAAAATATAGTGAAAGGGATTAAAGGGGAAACGAGAGAAAATGATTGGGAAAAATTCGAGAGGATGACAAAACATGAGACTCCTAACTCTGGCAAACAAACAAGGGGTGGTGGAAGGGGAGGTGGGGGGGGGGGGTGACCAGCACTGAGGGGGGCACTTGGCGGGATGAGCACTGGGTGTTATACTATATGTTGGCAAACTGAACTCCAATAAAAAAAATATATATACAAAACAAAGGCAGACGCTCAACCACTGAGCCACCCGGGCGCTCAATCTTCTTCATTCCTTAACAGAAACTTCCTTTATCTTTCTTGATCCCCTTCCCACGCACTTCGAACGACAGCTTCAACCGCAGAGCCGGGCCTCGCCCTAGGTTCAAATCTTCCCTTCTCTGGCAAAGCGCCCTGAGAACTAGGAACCAATTTTATCTGCCGACCAAACACTTCCTTATTAGGAATACAGCACTGCATTTAAGTTGACTACAACATAAGGTAGTTTTCACAAACCCCGTGACCCCTGTAGAAAGGAAAGCCAAGCGCGTGTGCCCTGGCTCCGAGACACCTCGCAGCCGGCGGAGCCCAAGTTAGGTCCGTAAGGAGCCGCGGGTAAAACTCGGCTCGGCGGCTCCGGGCGGAGAGCGGCGGCAAGGCGGCTGCGCGGCAGGCGGGCGCGGATTGGTCGGCACCGGCCGGGACCGTCGCGCGTGCGCCCTGCTCCTCGCGCGCCGCCCATCCCGCCGCCCGGTCGCCGGTCTACGGCCTCAGGAGTGGTCGGGCAGCTGCCGGCGAGCCGGCGAGCGCACTGCCGGGCGGGCGAACGGCGTGCCCGGCCTGCCTTCTCCGAGGAAGGAGGGAGCGATTTCCCCGTGCTCTAGACCCCCTTCGAGCCACAGCAGCGGGCCCGAGCCGAGAGGGAGAAGCTGAGGAGCCGCCGCCTCTCCCCGCCGCGCCGCCGCCGCCGCCATAGCTGCCATGATGGATCGGAAGTGAGCCTCCGGGCGACGGCTACCGGCGCCGGCGCTCCCAGTCCGGGCTCCCCGGCAGCTGCCGCCGGGCGAAGCACGACGCGGAGACCCCGGTCTCTCTCGGCCTCCGCGACCCTTCCCGTCAGCGCGGGCCCGCTCGCTTCCAGACTGAGCGGCGGGGAGTGGCTCCCGGCCTCCCGCCCCGGCAGTGAGGAAGATGGCGGACCCGGCCGAGTGCAACATCAAAGTGATGTGTCGCTTCAGACCGCTCAACGAGTCTGAGGTCAACCGCGGCGATAAGTACATCGCCAAGTTTCAGGGAGAAGACACGGTCATGATCGCGGTGAGTGCCCCCGGCCCGCCCCTCCGTCCAGCTCCTCTGGGCCAGGCTGGACGCGGGGTTCAAAGAGTGGGTGGCGGGGTGTAACATGGAGAGCGGACAGGGGTATCCGCAGCCCGGCCCCCGGCAGCATTTGCAGGTTCAGAGGGCGGTGGGGAGGGATGCTCCTGGATCGCCCCCACCCCGGCCCCAAGTGCCGGGAGAAGGGAGGCTCCCGGTCCGGGTCTGGACACTCCCCCACCTGGGGCGCTGCAGGAACCGTCCGGGGAGTGAGTGGGGTGCAACGTCTGCCTGTGTTTGCGCGTGTGCGCGGTTACTGTTGCTTTGGACTACCTCCAAGTTTACTATTTGTAACACGTGCAAGATGGAAGTTCAGCTAGGAATGCTGAGCTTTAATGATCGGCTTTCCTGTACCTTAAATAGTAAAGATACTTAGTTGTATGGAAATGAAAGATTAGCTACTTATGGACTATATTTGCCTCTCGGGAGGAAGAAAATTATCAAACAACTACAAATATGCATGTATTTCCTGAGTTCACCCACCTGCCCTTTGATGAATGAACGTTCTATGAAGTACTACAAGCGGCGAATCGAGGACTGTTAAAAGACCTGAGTTTTCTTGTGAAATGGGAGTGAGCAGTTTTGTTCAGGTTTCTAGCAGATCTAGCCAACTCAGATTGGGTCAAGTAAGTGCCCAGAATTATATAATCTCTTAGTGGGTTTTATGGGGTAACAGTATAGCGAAGAGTGTTAACTTATTGTGTGTGTATCAAAGTATCATAAACCAGGCTTTTAAAAAAATAAAATTTAATCAGTAAACTGGATTTCTTGTTTAGTATTCGATCCCTAGTTCTATCTTGAAGAGAAATTGATTTTGATAATCTCGAGGATGGAGAAATAGTGTCGTTTGGAGTATAAAACATAGCCAGAGTTGGCTGATTGTTGTCAGGGAAACCTAGATGTAAGGTTTATTTTTTATTTTTATTGGGTTTTTTTTTTTTTTTTTTTGAGGTTTGATATCTGGTATTGAAAGGTCTCTGAAAATATTTTGCATTCCTAATTCAAGATTAAAATGGGTTGTAGGACACTGCCTACAGAATACTGAATTGTGACTAAAAATTAAATTTATATTTCTTGGTAATGCCATTGTGGCAGAACTTTTTTCTACATGGCTATCCTGGTACAAAATCTAAATGTTAATTTTTTTTTCTCCCATGGCATTCCATATTTAGCATATTGTTTGCACAGTTTAGTTTGGAAATAGGACAAAGAAGGTCACAGGAGAAGGGACTTTGATAATTAAAAGCATTGATCTATAAAACAAGACTGAAGTTCTTTAAAAGTTTTTGTGTGACAGTTTGCAAAGTTCAGCTTTAGAAAAATGAATGTTATAGCTCTTTGTTGCTGGGTAGGCTTTTGGCAACAAGTCATTAAATTGCATACGAATAACTGCCAGCTACTGTGTGAAGACTGGGGGGGCTGGTTTTTTGTTAACAAGTTCTTGGGAGAAACTATAAATGACGTGTTAACACTAAGAAGCACAGAAGTAGTCACCTTTTCCTTTAGAATGCTCTCTGACGTGGAATCAGGAAGCTTGCAAGGGCTGGGTTAGTTGGCAAACTGGATACTAGTTTCTCATAGAATTTTTGTGATTATTGAGCTATGGCAGTAATTGACACAAAACAATTTTCCTTTTAGACTTGTATTAAGAATGTATTATTTTTTGCAGATTTGCGTCGGTGTTCAAACAAATCTATAAGTATTATCAAGATTCATTTGTAGGAATGATAAGATTTAGGATTCACAAACTATGTTGAGAAAGCAACTTTCTGCCCAAATACGACATATGAGGAGTTAAAAGAAAAAAATTAATTACCACAGGAAGCACACTTGTATACTAGGTTATTTCCTTTGGATAAAGTTCTTAAAAGTTCCTTATTTAAGTTTCTTAACAATGTAAATAAATTTAAATGATAATAGAAATAAAGGATAGGTGATTGAATTGTGAATCAGTAATACACACTTGGCCTTTAGGTAAACTGGTAACCATTTTTAGTCTTTTTTCTTTTTTAAGTTTAAGCGGAAATACAACGAAGTCACATGGCCCTAAAGGGGCCATGTTTAGTTCATATTTTCAAGAACTGGTCTTTTGATATACAAAGTCATTGATTACTCTGAGGTCTCAATTTTTTTAATGAATTTTTTAAGGCTGTTTGAAAATTTATAAGGGATAGCTGGGAGAGTGAAATTTGAAAATCTTTAGGTAAAGTCATGTCTTGGTTTGTTTTGTTCATTTTACTAAATCCTGATTCAAAATCAACAGTTTTAAGAAGGAATTGCTGCAATGCGGCATTTAAAACTAAATTATTTTAAACATGTTTTTAAAACACTTGTACACGATCTTCTGGTTAAATTAAAGGACAGCTATTTTAGCTTATAATGTTACTGAATGAGAGATATAATCTGTGCTCCTATAGAAAATAATTTTTAAGGATTCTTATTTTCATCTAAGTTCAGTTTCCAGTATTTTTTCCAAGCTTTTTTTCCTGTTATGTCAGTGGTTTTAATAAAATATGATCCCGTGGCAGGCAAATCTTGTAATCCTATAGTGTTTCTCTGTGTGTACAGCCTTTTATAAAGATTTTTTGGGTAATAAAGTGCTTGTTGAAGAGGTATAAATATCATATATTGAATGAAATAAATAGATTATTAAAGGAAAACCTTGACTTGATAAAGATAGAATTTGCTTTAAATAAGATCATTTATCCACAGCAGGACAAGAGAAACACCTTATGTAGTTGAAATAAGCCTGCTGAAAACTCCAGAAAAAAATCAATGGAAAAAAATTACTTTTTTGCATCGTAAAAGTGAAACATGCCTTTTTGTATTGCTAAGTGTCTTAACTAATCATCCTTCCTTATATGGTATACTGTAGAAGCTGTCAGAACCCAAAACAGGCTGTTGTAGTTAATTGAAATTGGAGGAAAGTAAAATCTAATTAAATCATCTTGTCCAGTTCCTTGCCTACAGCTCAATACAATTTCTCTTTTCAAATGAATTATGATACAGTGTTTGATCCTGATTACCTTAAGAGTGAAAATTAAAAGAAGAAGCGAGGGTGCCTGGGTGGTTGTTTTTGGCTCAGGTCATGATCTCATGGGTCCGGAGAGTGAGCCCTGCCTCAGGCTCAGTGGGAAGTCTGCTTGAAGATTCTCTCCCTATGACCCTTGCCCGCCCAGGTGAGCACCTTGCATACAAGCACGTGGGTGCTCTCTCTCTCTCTCTTTCTCAAATAAATATTTTAAAAAGAGAGAAGAAGCAGCTCTCCTATCTGTACAATTGTGGAATGTTAGCTAACAATCGTAGTCAAACTAAGGAAAATCTGATGTGATCTGATGATCATTGTATTCAGTATTCCAGAGAAAGGTATATTCCTGCTAAGAGAGTGTCCTTTATAACCAGATTTGGTGTTTGGTCCAGTCTCTGCAGATATAAACAGGAACCATTTCACTTAAGAAATCTAATGGATGAATTGCCTGGCTGGCTCAGTCAATGGAATGGATCCTGGGACTTGTGAACTTAGGGTTGTGAATTCCAGCCCTACATTGGGTACAGAGATTATTAAAAATAAAATCTTAGGGGATCCCTGGATGGCGCAGCGGTTTGGCGCCTGCCTTTGGCCCAGGGCATGATCATGGAGACCCGGTGCATGGAGCCTGCTTCTCCCTCTGCCTGTGTCTCTGCCTCTCTCTCTCTCTCTCTCTCTCTCTCTCTGTGACTATCATAAAAAAATAAATAAATAAATAAATAAATGAATGAATGAATTAAATCTTAAAGAAAAATTTAAGTTATAGTTGCAGTTCAGATATAAGCTTATTTGTATTTGGTTTTGTCTCCTTGAAGCCTGAGTCAGATGTGAATGCATCTTATGACTTGGAGTATCTTTGAAGTCTCATAAAAATAAGACTACATAATGTACATTTCAAGGCCAAGAACCAGGTTTTTAAGATATGGACATCCAGATCATGAATTTTCCTTTGCTTATTTTATTTGGAAGATTTTTAAGTTAAGAGATGGCCCTTCATTGTAGACCATTACAAGTAGTAGTTACGTTTCACGAGTCTTGTTTTTCATTCCAGGGAGTCATGATCAGTTAGTAACTTCATGGTTAGATCTCTAATTAAAACATTTACCTTACTTAACAGAATTAAAGTTTAGTTTTGGAATTAAAGTAAGATTTTTGTCAACTTAATGCTTAGCACTTAAGTTAATTTTTGATTTAGCAATGATGTAACATCTAAAAAAAATCTGAATCCAGCTTATTTTTTAGTTTGCATATTTGCCATAAGGAATGCTATAGTAAACAGCTGCATAAAGCACTTTTTAGGCAGGTTTTACTATTATCCACTGGTTTTGGTATATCTATTTCTAAATGGTTTATAACAAACTTTTTATTGATGACTTAAAAATGGCAGTGACTTCTATAAAGCTCAGTATTGTTTGTTCTTTATATTTTTAAATGTTTATTTTAACAAAATTTTATTCTTTTTTTTTTTAACAAAATTTTATTCTTTTGGAGGGATGCAGTGGTCTTCATAATATTACCTATCTTCTATTGGTTACTTTGTTTCATGCAAGCAAAATTTGCATTAATCATTATTTAATTTTTGTTTTCATAGTACTTTTATACATTTTTTATTTTTATTTATTTATTTATTTTTTTACATTTTTTATTAAATGTATATTTTAGCTACTTTCAGTCTGTTCTTGACTCCTTTACCAACTTACGAGTTCCTTAATGCTAGAGATTGTCTCCATTTCAATTCAGTGAATATTACTTGACCATTTATATTAGATCCTAGCATACAGTTTCTTAGTTTTGTTTCAAGATTCTACCCAGCCTTATTCTCTGTTCTTTGAACCCTACAGTCTGTATAAATTAAATAACATTTTTAAAATTCTTTTTTTTTCCATTTTTAAAATTCTTTTACTCATTTATAATATCTGATACCTTACAGATAATACATGTTTGCTGGATACATGAAGAGGAAAATTTACTTTGCATGTAGAAAAAAAATAGTGTGGTTTATCTTTGGCTGGTGATTGTTATTTGATTGTACTTGTGTTTTCAAAATTGTCACAAATACATCTTGTACAATCAGTAAAAGATTGTCTCTTTTTTAGTTGTACCTGTAAAATTGAATGTTAATGTCTTTGTAGAATCTTAGCAAAAGGACACTTTTATGTATCCCATAGTCAAAGAATAATCAGACATTAAGATGCCTCCTTTCGGGCAGCCCCGGTGGCCCAGTGGTTTAGTGCTGCCTTCGGCCCAGTGTATAATCCTGGAGACCCAGGATTGAGTCCCACGTCTGGCTCCTTGCATGGAGCATGCTTCTCCCTCTGCCTGTGTCTCTGCCCCCCCCCCCTCTCTCTCTCTCTCTCTCTCTCTGTATGTGTGTCTCTCTCATGAGTAAATAAATAAAATCTTAAAAAAAAAAAAGATGCCTCCTTTTAATTGATACTAAAGTAAAGTTATAGTATATTCTTTAGGAATGCTTTCAGCTGCAGAGGGTAGACAATAGTGGTTTAAATAAATAAACAACAACAACAAAAAACTCTTTAGACCCACAGCCACATTTCTGCTCTACTTTGTCATTGGTTGTCTTTCAGTTTTGCCTTGACCTCACAGCTCAATGTGACACAATCACTCCCTTCTTGATAATTTTTCCTTGACTTGCATGGACACTGTACACTGATTTTTTTTTTTTTTCATTCCATTCCTCTGGTTCATTCTTCAGACTATGTTATTTTTCTAAATGAATCCTCAGGATCCCCCTGAAAAGGGGACCCACAAGGTCAAAACTTTTCAAAATAACACTAAGATATTATTTATCTTTTCACTATGTTGTCATTTGCGTTGAATCTTTGCTCCTTTTACTTTCAAATTATTTTGCTTTCTTGCATCCTGCAGGTTCCTTTCTGTCTTAGGATCTTTAGGTATCCAATACCTAAGCTACTTCCTGCACTCACCCTCCCATGACTAGTATTGAAGAGACAGGCAGTGAGTTAGGTGCTACTCTTTTTCACTTCTTAAACATCCCTTCTCCAGAGTGGTTCCCTGGCATTCTTCTGCCCTCTCCCAGATGCAGGTTCTTCTCTTATATGCTCCCATGGCACTCTGTTGCATGAGTCAGAATTCTAGTCGTTTAATTATTTGATGTTTGCCCCACTATTACCTTCCACTAAAGCAGGGGGTATGTCTGTCTTGGTCATCATTCTAGCAAGATGTATATCTAGTATATCATACATTCCATAAATATTTGTTAAATGAATGAAATGATTGAAAAATTTGGTGTAAGATGGAAAGCTTAATGAGAATAGTAGAAGGAGCTCTGAACTGACAGGAGATTTGAATTTAAATTTAAATTTTGTCATTAACACCTTTTCTACCTTTCAGGATTCTAGTTTTCTTACCTGCAAGATGATATTATTGAAATTAGAGTCTAAGTACTTGCCAGAGTAGACACTCATTAAATAAAAATTCATTCAGCAATATTTGAGTGCCTGTTGTAATAGACCTAGGCCCTGGAAATATAACAAAGACTAAAATAGACATTTTTGATTTTGTGGAGTTTATTCTAGTGGATTTATATTTGGTGATCCCTAGGGTCCTTTCCGCAAGATTCTATGACATGAAGTAATGCATAGAAGGTACCCTATTTAGAAAGTTAAATATATGATGACATCTTTAAAGGGACTTTCAAGAAGTGTCCATTCACCTTTAATTTCTGTAGTTGAAACCCTTTCTTTCTGTTTTTCAGTCCAAGCCTTATGCATTTGACCGAGTATTCCAGTCAAACACCTCTCAAGAGCAAGTGTATAATGACTGTGCAAAGAAGATTGTTAAAGGTAAGGATACTTAACCTGTTGTAGTCTCAACAATAAATGAAGTTTTGTTTGGGATCTTTGCCATTTGCACTTTTTTTTTTTCTTTTCATTTTAATGCCCCCTCTTTTTAGTTAATTGTAGAAGACAGTTTAAGTAATACAAAGATCAAATCCAATTAGTAAATACATTATTGCTCAGATTCCATGATCTAATTTATATACAGTACCTAGTGAAGGCTATTATAAGAGTGTTAGTGTTACATATTTGTTCTTGGAAGATGCAGTTTTATTAGATATTCCCAGGAGAGTTTCTAAAGTTAGCAGTTCTGGCAATACACCAGCATGAGAATGAATACAAAACGGTTAGGCGGGTTTCTAAAAAGTAGTAGAAAATAATAGAAGTCTATCATTCTTCCATTTCCATTGTTCTTCTCCAAAGACTCCTCTTGTGTTCAACAGTAAAACACTTGAGGAATTTACTAGAGGTTACCAAGGGTGAGAAAAGTGTGTACATTCCAGTTAATACTATTAATTTATATTAACATTTTTCTGGGTTTATATTTTCCAAACCTGTAGAACCCTAGAGCTGAGAGGGTATGAGTGATTTTCTGGACTTCGAGTTACTACAGAAATCCCTTTTGTCAAAAGGATCTTATAGTTAAATAGCATTTACTTTGTGATATAATTTACTCTATCTCTGGTCAGCTCTAATTGTTAAAAAGTACTTCTTAGATTGAGGCAAAAGCCTGTCTTCTTACAGCATTCACTAGGGTAGAGGGGATGGGATTCAGTATAAAGGTGGACAGGTTAGGGTTAAGTAGGAGCATAAACAGTTCATCCAGTAAGTGGAGAAAAGGTAGAGATTTTGAATGCACTAAATCTCTAAGTGTGATGGAAGAAAATGTAGGTGTTCTCTTCATACTAATTTTGTTTTGTCTCTGATACAGGGTGCAAAGTTACTCCAGCATGAGGATGGGATAGGGGGTTCTAGGAAAAGGAACGAAGTTGTCTGGCAGTAGAAGTGAGTGAATTAGGGAAATGTGGCAGTATTGCCTGGCAGCATTGCCAAGGATCCATTTTGAGGTTAGCTGCCAGAAGAGTCAAATTGACCTAGTTGCGGTTTTGCTAGGCAGTTACAAAAGAGGGAGAGAAGGGCAAGACAATTGAGGATGGGGTCAAGAGAATGATGGTACAAGTGAACTATAGAATCTAAGGTGAATGAGGGGAAGGAGAATATAGGTGGGGGGAATGGGTTTGAGGGACAGTAAAAAGAAGTAAGATTAGTGTGTTACAGTCTGAGTGGGGTCAAAGGTTTGTTGGATTCTGGGTACTAGAAGGAATAATAGGAGGTAGTACATAATTGACATTAGGGAGGCAGTGTCAGTAGTAATGAAAAGGTCTAGAGTATGATTATGGAGTTGGCATCTGAAAGAGTAAAGGACAAGATCATGGAGATAGCTGGATCCAGGAACTGAGAGACCAGGGTATTTTAGTAGGATTGTCTACTACATGGACTTTGCAACCACCAAGAATTACAACATGAGTGGTATTAGTGAGAGACCATGGACTGGATACTGAAATAGTCATGGAAGGTGATGGAAAATTAACTTGATTCTATAAATGATTGTAACAAAGAGGAACAGGGAGTGTCATCTTTTGTTTGTAGGCATCAAATAGTTTTCCAGGTAGATCTGTTCTAGAACGTAATTATATTCTTTGATTTTGACATACTTTTTTCATCAGTTCAACCTAAGATTTTACATTAGTTTTTTAAATAATATTAAGGTATTGATTCATGAACTCATCGGCAATTAAGTGTACAGGTAGGTATTTTTCTCATCTGCTGTAGCCAGCATTAAACCCCATTCCACACTTAAATATTGGAGTTTTTTAATTTGAATATAAGCTTTTAAGCTGGGTTCCATCTTATTCATTTTAGCTCTTGATTATATTTTGAATTTTGTTTTTACAGTTATCTTATCAGATATGTATGTTGGCTATCAGTGTATTTGATACACCTAATATGGTGTCAAGGACTTTGAAATTATGTTAAACTCTTTATTTATAGACGTTGTTATTTGAAAACTATTACTTCACATCATTTATAAAATGCTTAATGGGGTGGTCCTTAGCCTGGTCTTCTAAAAACTGAATAAGGTTTTTGGCTGTTAATTAAATCACACGAGGTATTCAGCTGACTTCACATTCTCTTATGCAGTTACCTAGTTTTTAGTTTGTCAACATATGAACAAGGATATGATGGAAAACTTGGATCTTTTTATGAAGTCATGATACACCAGGCTGGTGTTTCCCCTAAGTATTAGTTGGGTGACCCTATCCAAGCAGGAAATGAGGTTAGTTCAACCATAGCTTTTTTTTTTTTTTTTTTTTTTTTTTTTTTCATAGCTTTTTTTTTTAGTGAAATTTTGGTGACCAAAAATTACCTTACCATTTTTCCTTTTTGAAAATGAGTATAACATTTACCAAGTTAGTCATTTTCTATTGTTTTTGTTCTCCATGGCTTTTAAAAATCAGCTGTGGTAGCTGAAATTTTTATCCATGGAATGTGATTCTCTTGTGACTACAAACTTGAGCTCATTTAAAATCGTTCTTTTGCTCTTACCCACCTCAGTCTTAAAGTCTGTCTTTACAGTGGTTATTATGTTCCATTTTGAAGATAATATTGTAGAAGGTGGTAATAAAATGATCATTGCTTTGTCTTATATTGTTTATTAACATTTTATTCTCTGGGCAGTGCAAGTCTAGTCAGACATTAGTCTTTTTCTGAATATTTTAAAAGCTCTTTTTAGGAGCTTAGTTTTTGTTTTGTTTTGGTTAGACTTACTTAATCTGGGCTTTCGTTTTTCTCATACTATCCTAGGGATTTTTATCTCACACATCCTTGGCCATATAGTGGGTTTTCTTTTTCTTTCTTTTTTTTTTAAGAATTTATTTATTTATTTATTTATTTATTTATTTATTTATTTATTTGAGAGAGAATGCATAAGTGGGAGGGAGGGAGGGAGGGAGGGAGGGAGGGAGGGAGGGAGGGAATCTGAAGCAGACTGTGTGTGCTGAGTATAGAGCCTGATGTGGGACCTGATCCCACAACCATGAAATCATCCTGAGCCAAAAACAGGAGTTGGTTGCTTAATTCACTGAACTTCCCAGGTGCCCCATTGGCTCTTAATAATAGTCTCACACCTGTCTTTCTCAGAACTCTTTGAAATCTATTGTCCTGAAGTGTTAAGGTACATGTTTCTATTACCTTCTGTTCTGTTTCATTACTGTTTACAGTTTTAAGATGACATCATTCTTTTTTTTTTTTAAGTTTTTTATTTTTATTTATTTATGATAGTCACAGAGAGAGAGAGAGAGAGAGAGAGAGAGAGAGGCAGAGACACAGGCAGAGGAAGAAGCAGGCTCCATGCACTGGGAGCCCGACGTGAGATTCGATCCTGGGTCTCCAGGATCGCGCCCTGGGCCAAAGGCAGGCGCCAAACCGCTGCGCCACCCAGGGATCCCGATGACATCATTCTTTTAGTGAAATTTCCCTTCTCTTCTCAAAACTTAGGTCCCTTAGATTTCACAGCAAATTCCTGCTTTACTGTTTGGAACTGAATTCTGAATAGCAGTTCTTTTATCTTCAGTGTGGATAAGAATGTGGGCTTTGAGTCAGACAAACCTAGATTGAAACTTAGACCCTGCTACTTTTAGCTGTGTGACTTTTAGCAAATTACCTAACCTTTCTACATCTGTTTCTTGTTTTGCAAAATAAAGGTGCTATGAAGATTTTAAAAGGTGATGCATGAAAAAGAACTTTCATCCAGGGCCTGGTATAGAGAAGCAAGCACACAACAGTTATCAATTGCTGTTTGTTTCCTCTCTTCTAAGAAAATTAATTTTTCTCTTGATTTAATCAACCATGTTGTGCTTGGGATAATTCATAGCCTATAGTATTTTCACTACAAAATTAGGCTTCAAGCAACTATTACAATGGGAAGTTCTATCAATGTGTCTTTCCAGCTTCTTTGCTAGATTTATAATTTATGTAAGAAAAGTATCACCTGGCTATGACTTACTCCTTTTATCTTTACCCAAATGCTCTCTACCCCTTTTGAGGAGACTAGATATAGTAGGTAATGAGAGTCGTCCTGGAGAAGATTATGAATGTGGAGAAGTTACCATTAAATACATAGATTTAAGGAAAGAGATGAGGTGGGGATAGGTCGTGGGTGCTTGGTGAGATAGGACAGAAAACCAATTAAATACATCACAGGGTATACTTGGGACAGTCACTGGCAAACACATCCAGTGAAAGGCCATAGTTAGAAACTTCTGGTAGGCAGCAATTAGCAAAATGATGGGTGAGTTGGTATTTCTTCTGAAACAGATTTGAAGAGCAGGCTGCCAAGGATGACCTGAAGCAGCTAGTATTCTCTGGGCTCCTCCTGACAGTTGGCTAAAGTACTGTTTCTTTCATTCATTCATTCATTCATTCATTCATTCATTTTGATTGATTGATTGATTGATTGATTCATGAGAGACACAGAAAGAGGCAAAGACATAGGCAGAGGGAGAAGCAGATTCCCTGCAGGGAGCCCAAGGTAGGACTCAATCCTGGGACTCCGGGACCACGCCCTGAGCCAAAGGCAGATGCTCAACTGCTGAGCCACCTAGGCAGGCATCCCTGTTTCATAAATTTCTATACAAGTTTATATATATATATATATAAAACTTGATTTTGTACAAAGCTATTTCCCCTTTCTATAGATTCATTAGATAGGTTTTCTTTATTTTTTTTTTTAATTTTTTTTTAGGTTTTCTTTATTTTGAACGAGGCTTACCCACTTGTATTCTCTAGTGAATTCCAAATCTGAGTGATGTCTTTTCACTTCCCTGTATGAAGTAGTTGGCATTTATTCAATACTTGCTATATGCTATGCATCATAACAGGCATTCATAGATTTCCTACCATAGCTTCCTGACCTGAACTGTCTGCCACTATATTAACTTACAATTTTTGCAGATGTGGCTTGCCATGTATTTATTTTAGTTTCTGTGTTTTATATAATACAGTGCAGTGGTTAAGAGTATGTCTTTAGAACCAAGACTGTCTGGGTTTGCATCCCAGCTCCATCTTGCCAACTGTGGAAGTAGAGGCAAATTAATCTCTTTGTTCTTAGTTTCAGTGTAGTGGGACTAAAAATAGTACCTTTCACGGGGTTTTTGTGAGGATTATATATTAGTATATGAAAAATTATTATAGCCTGGCACAATGTATACTCTCAAATGTTAGCAATAATAATTCCATATGAGGACTTTCAATTCTTGTAGCCTTCTAAGCCTTCCCCTTTGCCAGTGAGGAACTGAAGTTCAAAGAGATAAGTGACTTTTAGACAGTGTTATGCTATTGTCTTGCTTACTAAATAATGTTTTTCTTTTTTACAAAGTATGAGAGAAGTGATACTTGTCCATAGTTGTTCTTCTCTGTTTCTCACAAGAACAGCAAATGTATGTTTTTTTTAATTTTTTTTAAATTTTTTTTTTAATTTATGATAGTCACAGAGAGAGAGAGAGAGGCAGAGACATAGGCAGAGGGAGAAGCAGGCTCCATGCACCGGGAGCCCGACGTGGGATTCGATCCCCGGTCTCCAGGATCGCGCCCTGGGCCAAAGGCAGGCGCTAAACTGCTGTGCCACCCAGGGATCCCGCAAATGTATGTTTTATAGAAGGAGGGAGGCTTTAGAAAAATGCTGTGTGTTAGTAATGGTAATAATCATTCAGTAAGCATTTGAGTTCTTACTAAGTGCCAGGCACTGTAAGGAGTTGAGCACAGTCCTGGCCTCAAGGAGTTTAAAAGTTGCTAAAGACGGCATATAAATCTATTGGCAGTTGCACTATGCAGTGATATGTATAATGTTTAAATGTAGATGTTACAAGAACACATAGGATGAGACTCCTCCAAATTTATTTGGGAGTAGTTGTATAGTTAGGTTTGAGAAAAAAAGTAAAGCCTAAGCTAGTCTTAAAGGATGCACAAAGAGTAGGAAGGAGGAGGGATCCCTTTCAGGCAGAGATGGTACATGTGCCAAGACATACCCACATGAGAAGAGTGTCACAATGTGTGGGGAACAACATACATTATGGTGTGACTGAAATTGAACCATCTGAAATTGTCAGATTTGATCATTTTGACTGACACAGAACAGCAGTATGAGAGGAAGGGTGGTGGAAGGTAGAGCTGAGAAAAGCAAACAAGAGCCAGGTCGAAAAATGCCTAATTTTTTCTCATTACAGATGTATGCTTTCTAGGATTTTCAAATAGATGAGTGTTGCTTTTGTTTTTTTATTTTTTATTTTATTTTATTTTAAAGATTTTATTTATTTATTCATGAGAGGCACACAGAAAGAGAGAGAGAGAGAGGGAGAGACACAGGCAGAGGGAGAAGCAGGCTCCATGCATGGAGCCCAATGTGGGACTCAATCCCTGCTCTCCAGGATCACGCCCCGGGCCAAAGGCTGCACTAAACCACTGAGCCACTCGGGCTGCCCTGCTTTTGTTTTTTTAAATATCCATGCTTAAGATAAAGACATTTCATTGTATATAAATTTTAACTCAGGAATAAAACTAAAAAATGAATCCTAATTAACGATACATATATGGTAAAGTATTTAGGTGAAAGTGTGTTGAAGTCTGCAGTCTACTTTGCAATGCATTAAAACAGATGTATGGTTATATACATGATTAAACATTAAAATTACAAAATGTTAAGATAGAATCTTGGTGATGGTTATAGGGTGTTCACTGTAAAATATATTATCTTTATTTGTATGTTTAGATTTGTTGGGGATAAGTCACTATAGAAAGCAGAGGCAGGGCTGGATTTGAAGGTAGGCAAAAATACTTTCCTAATTGATAAAAACGTTTATTAAACTACTTCAGTGATAATGTGGCATGTCTAGAAAACACCTCATCAGTCATTGTTAATATCCCTTGCACCAAGTGCAGAGGATAGATCATAGCAGGTGCTCAGTAAATATTTGAATGTTGTATATTCCGTAATATCTGTAATCATATGAAATTTTTAAAGTTACGCTTGAAGTCTCCAAAACAAATGTATTGCATATGTTTATTATCCTGGGTCCCCTCATGTTATAATACAGTTTCACATAACCACAAATATTCTGTAATTCCCTATGGACATATGCTACTTAATGTGATCTTGAGAAAGTCATGTGTTAATTCACTTACCAATATTTATAGCTATAGCAAACCTTGGATTTTATCCTTAGGTTTTACTTGACTGATTAAAAGATCTTAAGCAGAAGGTATGATATAGGTATACTCAGAACAATTATATGTAAAAGAAGTAAATTGGAAAAGATCCAGTACTTTTTTTCTCAAGATGATTTCTTGTTCAGAAATACTGCAATGCCATCTATATTTTTGAAGGTGGTGAAGGGGACAGCAGGAAAGATAGAATCTAAAGCCAATGTGGGGCTTGATCTCACGACCCAAAATCATGATCCTGAGCCTAAATCAAGAGGTTGAATGCTTAACCATCAGAGCCACCCAGGTGCCTCCAGTGTCATCTGTTTTAAATGTGATTTGAGAGCTCTTAAAATTTAAGTACCTTCTTTTTCCCATTAATAAATGTTTCTGTAGGAAATCTGTTAATATCTAGTACCCAATGTTGGGATTGTTCTTATTCTTTTTTAAATAATCAATTTAAGAAAAAGAACCAGGATTGTCCTGCTTTCTCATTTACTTAGCTTCTACTATTTCCAATAGAGGCTTCTCTTTTTACTTTGGCTTCCTTCTAGAATAAATTGTAGAAAAAAGATAAATCTTGGAGTATACACAAAGCTAGAAAAAAGATTTATTTTTAATTTCACAGAGAATTTATTTTTGAGGTACAACTGGGCTTGTTATGCTTGTATAGGGAAGACTGTTCTTTGGATTTGTAAGCTTTAACCACCAGTTAACCGCTAATCACTAGTCCTGTTTATAAAAGTGAATTCATATCTGTATGTAAATTTGCAGAACAATTTTTTCTTTCAGGTCACATAAAGGTTTGGAATACAGGTGTAAAGGCATTTGAGATCTACACTTCCATAAAAGGTTATAAACAATGGAATTTAAAATTTGTGTTTTATTGACCACAGAAAGTAATCTGGGCTGGAGAGAAAATAATTGCTCAGGTGGATCATCACTAAGAAAATACTACTGATGTATTCTTATTTTTTTCTTCAGTATCTTTATAATAAATCTTTCATGAATTGAACTTCGACTTTGACGGAATCTTTCATGTTAGTGTAAAAAAAGTCCATCTTCCTCACCATTCTTCCCACAAATATTTTGTTTTGCAGATTTGATTATGCTGAGGAACAGGGTTAATATCTATATTAATTTTTTCAGAATGTTTTCTAACATTCTTAAGTAATTTCTTAAATATCTCGCTTAAGGAAAAAAAATCCCCTGAGGTATAAAATTTCTTATTCTGTCATAGATGTACTTGAGGGATACAATGGAACAATATTTGCATATGGACAAACATCCTCTGGGAAGACACACACAATGGAGGTAACATTTCATAACTATACTTGCATGTGGTTTGCAAAATAGTATATTCAGTTATTATTTGGTAAATGATTTTACCATGCTTAAACATCTTTATTTACTCTTTATTACTTTCTCCAGTACAAATAATATACAGGTAACATCACTATTGGAATTTAATCAATTCTGGAGTTTGAATAATGAAGTTATATACTTGAAATCATATTTAGCTTTGTTTTATCAGCATAACCACAATATATAGCATTTTAGAATTAGGGAATTTTCTACTACCTTATAATAATGAGGAATTTGAAATTTTGAATGTTTTAATGTTTTCATTTCTGTTCAGAGCAATTAATTCTCTTCAAATACCTACTACTCTTCTTTAATATGAATGTCTCCACAGTTATCAGTGCTGCTATTAATAAGATGTGAACCTGTCCAAACTTTGCATCTAGAAAACAGTGTATTTGTTATCTTATGCTGTTGCTACATCTTTTATCATTTATCTGAGCATTCTGTATAAATGCTTATTTTATTGTAATAAATTCATATTACTCATTTCCATAAAGTTACAGAGAACAAAAACATTTCTTGTATTTACGTGGATTTGACCTGAAGGAACAATAAAGACTTACATGAGTAGAAACAGACCTTTCAAAAATATGTTCGTTGCACAAGCATGGATAATCTAAATCTAGTGATTAAATAAAAGGCTAAGATCAGTTGATAACCCTTGTTGACCTGCAGTATTTATGTGTAACTTACTAATACATAATAGTTGAATTGGATTTTTTTAGATACCTTGTAGAGTTGTTTTCACCAAAAAATGGCAACAATTACAATTACTATTCTCTATTGACTACAAATTATAGGTTGAAAGTTTTTACTTTTAATTCATACTTCTTAAAGTCTCATTTTGTTTTCTGTTTAGGGTAAACTTCATGATCCAGAAGGCATGGGGATTATTCCAAGAATAGTGCAAGATATTTTTAATTACATTTACTCCATGGATGAAAATTTGGAATTTCATATTAAGGTAGAATCCTTGGGGAAAGATTGTATTTTGTTTTATAGCTAGAATAATTTTATTCCAAGAAATAATAAATGCTCTTCCTTTTTAAAAACTATTTTATGGAAATTATAGTAGAAAAATCATTAGAATTAGTAAACTGGGGTTCTTCTGCCTTTAGATGACCTTAAACAAGATCACAAACTCTCTTTTGTCTTAGCCTCCTTCTCTATAAAATGAAGGAGTTTATTACTGAACTCAAAGGTTCTTACTCTTCTCATGAGTCTAACTCATTTTAGATGAGGATATGTAATGGAAATTGCTTTTAGTTACATGAGCAGTTTAGATAATTCAGATTATGCCATTAGAACATAAGCTGTGACTGAGTTGTTGATAACTCTGCCTTCTTGTCTAGATCGTGTTTAGCCCTCAGACCCCAATAAATTTAATGAACAAATGAATGAATTTAAAATTTTAATTGATTTTTTTTCCCTTTATTTCTTTGCCCTTCAGGTTTCATATTTTGAAATTTATTTGGATAAGATAAGGGACCTGTTAGATGGTAAGTTAAATTCTTTTATCATTTTAAAAAGCACATTACTTTTTTAATAATAGATATAAGGCCATTTTTAAGTAACCAAATGAACTGGACTTAAATTATAAGAAACAGGTGTATTTTAAAGTTAGTTGAATGCCTTTGACATGCTGAATAACTTCTTTAAAAAGCACATATTTATGGTTGCTTATGTTTAAGTAGTAAGTAGAAAATTAGATTATAATTAGAAGTCCTGAGTCCTCGTCTTCTCTCAGCAGCTGTCAGTTAGATTCATTGCCCTGGGAAACTATTAAACTACTCTGGTATAATGTTATTTTCAAAATGTAGGTAATAGAGGTTACCCTGGACCTCAAATTTTATATTGCTGCATTAGTTTCTGTTTAAATCTCCTACTGTTTCTACAGAGTCTTTTCTTTAATAGTGATGTGTCATTTTAAAAATTTACCTATTGTTATTAGGCCACTTGGGAAGAGAAATAATCAACAATTAGCTCTTTCATAACTAGTTTTAGAGTTTAGGAGAATGTTACTGATACTTTTTTTTTTTTTTCAGTTTCAAAGACCAACCTTTCAGTTCATGAAGATAAAAATCGAGTTCCTTATGTAAAGGTATTTATAAAATAATACAGAATGCTTGTTTAAAAAAGTAATAAATTGTCAATTGTCAATATGGCTATTGACATACTTTAAAAAATTATTTTATAGGGGTGCACAGAACGTTTTGTATGTAGTCCAGATGAAGTTATGGATACCATTGACGAAGGAAAATCCAACAGACATGTAGCAGTTACAAGTAAGTAAAATGTCTTAACACTAGTTAGGCACAAAACTGCCTTAAAATACCTTTATCAACTTGATTAATTATATTGGATTTTTATGTAAATAACGCTTTAGAAATTATTAGTAGGGAAAGCCGTGTTTGTTTATAGTTGTTTGTGTAATTTCATTGCAGATATGAATGAACATAGCTCTAGGAGTCACAGTATATTTCTTATTAATGTAAAACAAGAGAACACGCAAACGGAACAAAAGCTGAGTGGAAAACTTTATCTGGTTGATTTAGCTGGTAGTGAAAAGGTAAAATCTTTATATTCTAGTAGATACTTAAGCATTTTTATAAACTTTAGTTTGAATTTGGACTTCAGCATTGTTGTTAACATGTTAAAAACTATTAAATCAGATTTGAGAGATTAAAAAAAAAGAAAAGCTTTGATGCCAGTGCTTACGATTACTTAAACTGAAAAACTGGTTCCAAATTACTGTTATTTGTGCCATAGTCCAGTTCAACCCCAAGAGGTGTTACCTTTGACTTCAAGTGTGTTTTTATTGAGACTTTTGTTCAGTATATGTAGTTATAAATTTTATTAGGTACCATCTTCCAATTTTTGATATCTATTTTACCATACTGACAGTGGGGCTCCCTGTGAAAACTGGAAACTATCCATTAGTCTTCTGGTTTGGATGTACCTACTTCTTTTCCTTTCAGTGATTATTTAACTATCATACACTATACAGTAAACTAATCTGATTCTAGTTTATGTGAAAATCAAAATAAGTTCAAATGTTTTAATGTTGATCTCTGTAACTATTTTTGCTGTTTTGCTAATTTTGTTTCTTCTGATTGAAGTAACATATCAATTCCCTTTTACTTAAGTCTTAAACACATCCTTCAAAGCCTGTCTTTAATTTTGTGAATTCTGAGAGGCTGTTTCTTCAGTCAACAATGCTAAAATATTACTTTTATCCTATTTTTAATACATATATTTCACATTTTTAAAAGAAGTGAATTTGCTTATGTATTTAAAATCAGTAACAGTTAAAATATCAAGATTAAGCTTTAGCAAATTTTAAAAGGTTCCTCTCTTAATGAAGCAGAGGAGGTTAACAAATAGTATATTGTAAATGTATCCGTAAACTTATTATTTTCAGGAACATAAACTAAAAATAAAATTTGGTATCTCCTTAATCACATTCTTCTCATGCACCTAGTTACTTGACCAAGTTCTCAGACGATTAATACTTAAGAAATAGTGATAGCTTAGAGTAAATAATTGGTGAATAAAATCATGAAGCTTTTCATTTTATTGTTTGCTGGTTATTGGTGACCTCTGAACTTTTTTAGAAAATCATTTAAACTTAAAATTGTTTCATTCTTTTGGAATCTTAATGTGTATGTAGGTTAGTAAAACTGGAGCTGAAGGTGCTGTACTAGATGAAGCTAAGAACATCAACAAGTCACTTTCTGCTCTTGGCAATGTCATTTCTGCTTTGGCTGAGGGAAGTGTAAGTATACATGTCTTCTCTTTCCCTATTGTTATCTTATGGGGGATTATTCAAATATCAATATATGTGTATGCATGGATGTTTGAGTGAAAGATTTGGTGTGTTTCAATCAGTATATGTGAATTAGTTGTCTTTTGGGAATTTATAGTATTTGTATGTAGATTTTAGTTCCCATTTTAATATTAATCAGTTAAAATAACCAAAATTCCTTTGTAACTTAAAGTCCAACATATTTATATAACAAATTTTTATATATAAATTTATTTTTTTTATTGGTGTTCAATTTGCCAACATATAGAATAACACCCAGTGCTCATCCCATCAAGTGCCCCCCTCAGGGCCCGTCACCCATATATAACAAATTTTATTGCATAGAAACCCATTGGTCTTTTTTTTTTTTTTCATAGACATATGTTCCATATCGAGATAGTAAGATGACGAGAATCCTTCAAGACTCATTAGGTGGAAACTGTAGAACCACTATTGTAATTTGCTGTTCTCCATCGTCATACAATGAATCTGAAACAAAATCTACACTCCTGTTTGGTCAAAGGTTTGTTAAGAGAATACAAAGTCTAGGGGCACCAGAGTGGCTCAGGTCATGATCTCTGGATCCTGAGATTGAGCCCCAAGTCAGGCTTCCTGCTCAGCGGGGAGTTTCCTTCTCTCTCTGTGCTTCTCTCTTTCTCAAATAAAATCTTTAAAAAAAAAAAAAAAAAAAAAAAAAAACCAGTCTAAATGATAGATAGGTCTTTTGTTTATTAAGTCTAGGAAAAGTAGGTAGATATTCAAATCAGTGCATATTGTTAGTATGCCAGACACAACTTTTTAATTGAGAGGTAATACAAACAAGGTCCATTTTTAAAGGTGCTTAGATTTGAATTATGAAAGTCAGATGTTAACTTTACTCAAATTTATTTGAGAAGCTTTAATTTAGCATTAAAGAAAATAAGTATTTGCATCAGATAATAAAAACTTGACAAATATAATTCTGTATTAGTCTGTAGACATATGTGACAGGTTCATATAATGAGATAACCATTTATGAATTGGTTAACCTAGGAGAGTCAAAGATGATTTTATTTTTGACCTTCAACAGTAATTGTTTTTATATTAATTTAGCCTTCCAAATGAATTGGGGAAATATGGGCCCTTGTTCTTTATCCTTATCAGGTTGATTTTTAAATTTTAAGATAATCACCAATTTGTGACTGACCCAAATTTATTAAGCTTGTGAATAAGCACTATAGTAATTATGGTTCTTTGTATTTAGTCATAGAGATAATTTAACAAGAATTGTCAAGTTAAATTACTTAGCCAAAAATGCCATATGTGTGTATATATAACAGAGATCTGTAGGTATCAATTGAAAATAATTAATTTTAGTCAAAAATTTTTTTCTGCAATTACTTCTCTTAGGGCTAAAACAATTAAGAACACAGTTTGTGTAAATGTAGAATTAACTGCAGAACAGTGGAAAAAGAAATATGAAAGAGAAAAGGAAAAAAATAAGACCCTGCGGAACACCATTCAGTGGCTTGAAAATGAACTCAACCGGTGGCGTAATGGTAATAATTTATGAATGTGTCATTTTGAGTTTGTTGAGTATGAATATAAAGCTATTTTACAAACTTGAGACTCTGTTATGAATATAAACTATATCCGTTTTTACTTTTTAAGCATTAAGGATCATCAATTAAAAATGATGAAAATCTTTTAAATTCTGATTTTACCTGACATAATAAATAGAGGCACAGAGGCCATCTTAGAAGCTATAAAAGTCAAGATGGAAAGGTTCCACAGTGGGGTAGAAGCAATAAAATTTACAAGATTTGGTGACTGGATTTAGAAGATAGGGATGAGTCAAAAGTAATTGTAGCTTCTCAAATCTTGGACTGAGCAGATAAAGTTGGCGAGAGCTCCTGAAATTGAATAAAATTATAATTTGTTTTAGACAGGTAGATGTTTATTAACCATGTTATTGCCTTATTTTAGGAGAGACAGTGCCTGTTGATGAACAGTTTGACAAAGAGAAAGCCAACTTGGAAGCTTTTGCAGTAGATAAGGATGTTACTATTACCAATGATAAACCAGCAGCCACAATTGGAGTTACTGGAAACTTTACTGATGCTGAAAGAAGAAAGTGTGAAGAAGAAATTGCGAAATTGTACAAACAACTTGATGACAAGGTAGCTTGTTGTTCATGTTTTGTTTTGGAATGTTATGACATAGGTATTTTTATTTTTAATTTTAATGTTATGGATCCAGGGAACCTATATATATCTACCTTAGTTTCTTTTGAAAATGATTGTTAGGTTGAACCTCAGATACATTGGTTTGAACTGCATGGGTGAATTTTTAAAACAAATATAGTACAATAATATAAACAAACTTTCCTTAGGATTTTAATAACATTTTTTCTCTAGCTTACTGTACTTGTAAAAATGCCTTATGTAACCCAGTAACGTAAAAATGTGTGCTAATATGTGTTAATTATCTTTATTGGTAAGCCTTCCATTCAACAGCAGGCTAGCAACAGTTAAGTTTTTGGGAAGTCAGAGGTTATATATATGTGGATCTTCAACTCCATGGTGGGGGCGGTTAGCACCCCTAACTCTCACATTGTTTTAAGGGTCATGGTATTGATAAAAAATACAAAATCACAGTTTCTGTTTCTGTGCAGGAACTGTGTATGAGACATACTTGTGTTTTCTTCTCTTATTTAAAAGAATTTTCGAAGGAGAATTAGACCTTGGGTCATTGGAGAATCTTAATGAAATGATTTCTCTAAGAATCAGGGATCTTAGACTCAATAATAAAGGTGATGCAGGAGATTAGGGAACAAAATAAAGTGGAAATAATGTTTTCCTGCTTTAATTATCTCAGCTTTATTGTGAAAAATAACAAATTATGAATCAAGAAAGGGAAAAACGAGAGCAGTAAAGAGACTAGAAGTAAATAGTTCTTGTTTTGTTTTTATTTTTAGGTGGTGTTTTATGTGTATTTTAAGCAAATATGGCAGGTTTGAAGTAACTGCATTGCCATTATTTCAATAATAAATTTAAACATGTTTATTATTTCTTAGCATTTAAACAAATGACTAGCCTTCAGCATTTTTTTAGGAGATTGAAATAAGCTATGTTTAATTTGGAGAAACAGTTTTGAAGTATTTTGGTCAGGGAAATAATAATCTTACAATGACTTGTTACTTTAAAATTCTAGGATGAAGAAATTAATCAACAGAGCCAATTGGTAGAGAAACTGAAGACACAAATGTTGGATCAAGAAGAGGTAAGGTGAATATTGTACATATTGCTGTCAGAAAAGCTTACAGTTTGTCATGACTATTTAAACATAAGAGATGGAAAAAATAAACATAAAAGATGAACCAACAGAGAGCTCAGAATATCCTGGAGTACATTTGCAATATGGGAGTACCTTTAATATGCCCATGCTTCACTGTGGATATGATACATCATGAGTGAAGCAAAGATTGACTTCCTCTTAAGGTTTTTCTTTTTTTAAGTTTGAGTTCTATCTAACTGGAGAGGAGAGGATAACTTTTCAGTACTATTCTTTAATATAGTTCTACTGTACTTTTTAACTGTCTTCTACTCTCCTTGTTTTATATATAGTGCTGTTTTATCTCCTTATTCTCCCCAAAACCTGTCTTACTAATCCTTGAGATGGACTTAACTATACTTTTAAACTGTCAGTTCCTTTATGAAGAGTATTTCCACATGGAAATGAAGAAATGTAAAAAACAGTGTTTTATTGTTACTTGTTCACTTAAACACACAGAAACAGGTTTCAAGGGATGATTGAAGAAAAAATAACTGAATTGCTTTGACCTATCTTTAATAATTATATAATTTGAGGTATGACCTACTGTGGGAATAAGGATGTCAGTGAATGAAATCTTTTTTTACTCCTCTTTTACCATGTCTGCCCTCATCGAACCAGCTGATTTTTGCCTTCTTTACTTTCATCTTAGTTCTTTCAAGTTCTCTAGTTTGTCACCTGGTTTAGGACCCTCAATTTATCTTACCTGGCAGAACAGAGGGGTAATTTAAAAATGATACTTCATTTAAGATTTGGTTTGGATATGGAGGCAAAGGTTACATAGCTTCAATAAGGAAGAGATAGCCACCATCAGTCAACATGATCCTGGTCACATCACCTTTGTACTTCAATTATAGCATGTTTTCTCAAAGAGGGCACTAGTAACATTTACACAATTCTTCATTATATTATTCTGTGCTGTGTGTTACATACAGGACCTTTAGCATCCATGGCCCCTGCTTCTAGGTGTCCTTAGCATTCTGCCCCATTAGAAATACTCCTACAAATTTCTAGATGCTCCTACTTGACAGCCACTGACCCTCTTCTCCTAACTAGTCTGTTGGCTTCTCTGCAGTCAAATTATATATGTTGATACTAAGTTTTCCTGAGGCATAGGTCAGGTGCCACCCTTTGTTGACCAAAGAAGATCTGAACTTTTAAGCATGTCTTCTAGACAGCTACTAATTTTTTTGTTCTGTACTCACTGTTCATGAACCTAGTATGCATTTTGTTTTCTAATACATGAATTTGCACATAACTAAAAATCTGCCAATTCTAGCCTTCTTCATGAATAACTCTCTTGTTTTAAATATTACCAAGCACTTTGTCATGTCCTGTCCCTCCTTTTTGGCTCTTAGTTAACATTCCATCCTGTATTACATTTATTTATGTGTCTTTGTTTCTTCTATTAGAGTCCTCAAAGCAAAGTCTTTATTTTTTTATTTTTTATTTTTTTGCTGTCATCCACAGTGCCCGCACATAGTAGATAGTCTATTGAATGAATAAACGTTCACACAGTTAATAGCATCCACATTTTATTCCCTTTTTGTTTAGCACATGGTGAAGCAAATAGATTTTTTAAGCCTTTATACCTTTTTAAAACCTCTGTATACTTCTATTCTTGTATGTAGCTTTTGGCATCTACCAGAAGGGATCAAGATAATATGCAAGCTGAACTGAATCGCCTGCAAGCAGAAAACGATGCCTCTAAAGAAGAAGTAAAAGAAGTTTTACAAGCCTTAGAGGAACTTGCTGTCAATTATGATCAGAAGTCTCAGGAAGTGGAAGATAAAACTAAGGAGTATGAATTGCTTAGTGATGAACTAAATCAGAAATCGGTAGGATATAATTCTGTTTTCTTAATACTTTAGTACAAATATTCTTCATTGAAATTAAGTAACTTCTTTTTATCTAAGCTCAGTGCTGATAGTATCCATTCTTAAGCATTTCCAAGCCTCAAATTCAGTTTCTCCTTTATATAAATCCTTAGAGGTGAAGGAAGAAGGTTATCCTTTTAGGTCCTGACGGTCTGTTAAAAGGTAATTAAAATGCCATTTGAAGACTTGTTGGCTATTCTTAATATTCTAAAGTTAAAGAGAAAATAAGTTAGCTCCTAGTTACTCAATAAAATTATTAGATGATTGTTCAAACTGTAAATTAAGAAATGTGCACATAAAAATAAGAGGATATATAAGCTCATATAATTTTTTTAAATATTTTACTTATTCATGAGAGACACAGAAAAAGAGAGAGAGAGGCAGAGACACAGGCAGAGGGAGAAGCAGGCTCCATGCAGGGAGCCCGATGTGGGACTTGATCCTGGGTCTCCAGAATCATGGCCTGAGCTGAAGGTGGTGTTAAACCGTTGAGCCACCCGGGCTGCCCTATAATTTGGTTTTTGTTTTCTGTTACATTCCTAGCTCCTGGAGTAAAGCCTACCTAGCACAATATAGAAGGCTCTTCTTGTAATTCTGCCATAGATAAGGGTCTTTATTTGTTATTGCTATAAAGCAGGATTTGCCACCTTCCTAGAATGATGCTAAAGGTAGTATCTAACTGTGGGATTGATTGCTATACTTGCAGCATCACCACAGATGAGCTGTCTTATTATTAATGTTTTATTATTGTCAGTACCAACTTCTTGTCCAGAAATTGCATCTAGAGTTGGACTCAGGATCCGTGTTCACTACTATTTACCTATCCATGTTCACCTATCTAAAGGAAAGCAGTCAAGAACTATTTTTAAAGGTTTCATGCCCCTGATGCAAAATTCATTTTCCCCTTTTAATCTCCAAAGGTACAGTTTAATAGCATGGAGATCAAAGTGCCTTTATAATTCTTACTATTAAGAATTATTGAGTTGTATTAGCAAACCTAATTGCTATTTGGAGAACAATAGGAGTTTTTTAAAACTCCACAAGCTGTAAGTTGGTCTTCAGTCACCGATTTTAGTCTTTAAGACAGTTGTGGGTGTGTCCCAGTTATGAAGCTGAGTCTGTCAACGCTATGTTGGTAATAGAAGTTGGGAAAACCTTACAGCATTCTGCATCTTTTTATTTTTTTATTTTTATTTATATTTTTTTAAAGATTTTATTTATTTATTCATAGAAACACAGAGAGAATGAGAGGCAGAGATACAGGCAGAGGGAGAAGCAGGCCCCATGCAGAGAGCCCAACGCGGGACTCGATCCAGGGTCTCCAGGATCACGCCCTGGGCTGCAGGCAGTGCTAAACCGCTGCGCCACCAGGGCTGCCCTCTGCATCTTTTTATATGTGTACAATATTGTTACTCACTTGTTAGAGAAAATACATAATGATTTAGACTTTAAAGCATGCTATCTTCTGGGACTTGAAAGATATCTGGTATTTTAGATTAAACTGGATAAGCATACAACTAATATTCAGAAACTTAGGGAAATGACCAGAAGAAACAATAAACTGAAATGATATCTTTACAAAAAGCTACTGTATTCTTAATACAACTTCCTGACTTTTAATATCTGACTGTGTTATAATGGTAAGATTTATTTTATTTATTTTTTTAAGTTTTTTTTTTTTTTTAAGATTTTATTTATTTATTCATGAGACACACACACACACACACACAGAGAGAGAGAGAGAGGCAGAGACTCCGGCAGAGGGAGAAGCAGGCTCCATGCAGGGAGCCCAACATGGGACTTGATCCTGGGTCTGCAGGATCACGTCCTGGGCTGAAGGCAGGTGCCAAACTGCTGAGCCACCCAGGCTGCCCTAATGGTAAGTTTTAATGTGGCCAAATTGGGTTGGACTTCTCAAAATTGTGGTGACTTTGTTGCTGGTCAATTAGCTATTATTATAAACTTAGAGTAGTTAACACTCAATAACACTACTTCATCACTATCTCCTAAATAATTGCTTTTATATCATAGTATCAAAGTAGTAGTAATTATCAGGTAGACTATTTTCAATGACTATGTATATAGAAAGGAGATAAAACATACAAGCCATCTAGAAAGTTCATTACTATTCTAACATTATTTTGTTTGGACTCCGTTTCAAAAGATAAGCCATACTATGGTAATGAAAGAAAATTCAGGCTAATTACCTTAGAAGTTTCTCCCTTCTAGGCAGGAAACATTACCCAGTCTCAAATATTAGGGAAATGGTACAAATGATGTGCTCTTCATAGAGCATAATATGGCTACTTTACAGACTCTCTTAGATCTAAAATATTTTCTAAGTTTGAGCTAGGAGCTATCCCGGAACTCTGTAGATGAGATAGTTCAGAAACTGAAAGTAGAAAATAATGCATTTTTTTGAGTCCTAGGTAAACTGAAATACCTGTCAATATTCAAAGTAATCTTTCATTTAATAGGTTTAACTGTATCTTTTGTTTTGGATTCTATTAGGCAACTTTAGCAAGTATAGATGCTGAACTTCAGAAACTTAAGGAAATGACCAACCACCAGAAAAAACGAGCAGCTGAGATGATGGCATCTTTACTAAAAGACCTTGCAGAAATAGGAATTGCTGTGGGAAATAATGATGTAAAGGTAAATAAAATAGCCAAATGCTACGTATAAGTATCAGTAGACAACTCATACTTCTGTTTACTGCTTACTTTTTACAAAGTTCTTTTCACATCCATTATCTCATTCACAACAGCAATGTGTTATAAATGGTATTTAACTTCATTTTAAATCAGGGAGGAAAGAAGAAAAGAGGCACTCAAAAGGCATAATCAATAAATATCATTTATCTGGATCCCATGTTTGGTTCTTTTCTCCATCATGTAAAGATTTTACATTTAGAGGTTATGTTAATAAATTACTGTACATGAAAGTGTATAACTGGGACAACAGCAGAGATTAGCTCAGGGAGTAAAATCATGAATGAATGAGTCTGGTTGCCTTTAAATGTTTGAAAAGATGAAAGATGAGCACTGCTTGTTAATGTTTTTAAAGTTTTATTATGAAAAATTTCAGACATAAAACAGTAGAATAATAGCATGAAAGAGTTAGTAGTCAATATTTTGCTATACCTGTTTTAACTGTGCCTGTTTTTCCTCTCAGTCTTTTTTAGAATACTAGCATTGGTTATTTTAACATTGGGCATGTGATAAAAAGGAAAGATAGTGACCTGGTAAATTAAATGAAAACTTAGACCAAAAAAAGCAAACTAAGACTCTCAATTGCAAGCATATGTACGTAACATGAAAGATTGTATGTCAGAGTAGGTATTTGTGTGGACTTTATCTTCTTTATTTTTTTTTTTTTAAAGATTTTATTTATTTATTCATGACACAGAGAGAGACAGAGGCAGAGACACAGGCAGAGGGAGAAGCAGGCTCTAAGCAAGGAGCCTGACATGGGACTCAATCCCAGGTCTCCAAGATCACACCCGGACTGAAGGCGACCCTAAACCGCTGAGCCACCGGGGCTGCCCTATCTATCTTCTTTTTAATTTTTTTTATTTATTTATGATAGTCACAGAGAGAGAAAGAGAGGCAGAGACACAGGCAGAGAGAAGCAGGCTCCATGCACCGGGAGCCCGACGTGGGAATCGATCCTGGTTCTCCAGGATCGCGCCTTAGGCCAAAGGCAGGCGCCAAACCGCTGCGCCACCCAGGGATCCCCCTATCTATCTTCTTTATTAAAGCTTAGTTAGGTAATAATGAGAACAAACTTATACTTGGCTTTTTTTTTTTTTTTTTTTTAAGATTTTATTTATTCATCAGAGACACACATACACAGAGGCAGAGACATAGGCAGAGGGAGAAGCAGGCTCCCTGCAGGAACCCTGATGGGGGACTCGATCCCAGGACCCCGGGATTATGACCTGAGCCAAAGGCAAATGCTCAACCACTGAGCCACCCAGGTTGCCCCTATACTAGGATTTATAGTTGACAGTCTACAAAGAATGAGAAGCCCAGTTTAACAAGATATGAAATCAAAGTTTTCAATACAGAGCATGCATTCCTTCTGTCACTTATTCAAAGCTGCTGTGTGTTGATGGCAGCAAGGATTCATTTTCCTTATACATCATTTCTTAATGTTGGCTCATGCCATTGAGACAAAGGAAAAATGTTAAATACTGGGTGACTCGACCTGTTCTCTCTTCAGTCTCTTCTCTCTTCAGAATGTTCCATCTGTACATTCTGCCCTATTCTGTTGAGAGTAAACTAATATGATAGATCTGTGTGGGGTTTTCTTTGGGGGATGGAAAAGTAAATTTACTTCATAGCATTAAACACTAAAGAGGTGTTCAAAATTTACTCTGTAGATTTGCACTTTCTTTTTAGAAAAATCTTTTCCATTTTATGTTCAACTAGCCTTAATTTAAGTGAAAAAGTGGTAAAGATAGAGAAAAGAGTAGAAATGGCTTATGCTTATGTTCAGTGGCAAGAACCAGTGATAGAATGCAGGTTCCTTGACTCTTATTACTGCTTTTTTCACTTTACCGTTAGAGCGTTTTGAGAACAAATCGGCCTTACAAATAGGTTTAAAAACAAAACAAAACAAAACACCAAAACTGGATTCTCGATATTTTTTCATTTGTATGTAATTCTTTCCTCTTAACATCATCATTAAGCACTGCTTGAGTTTTATTAACTTTGTTTTTTTTTTTTTACATTATGGTTCACTCTGTATTGTATGATTTCATGCATTTTGACAATTGCATTTATATAGATCCACCCTTACAGTATAGTTACATATCTAAAACAGTTTCATCTCTGTTTAAATAAATAAAATAAGATTTTATTTATTCATGAGAGACAGAGAGAGAGAGAGAGAGGCAGAATCACAGGCAAAGAGAGCCCGATGCAGGACTTGATCCTGGGACTCTAGGATCACACCCTGGGCTGAAGGAAGGCACCAAACTGCTGAGCCACCCAGAATCCCTAAAAAATCCTTCTTGCTTTTTGTTCTGTTCATCCCTCTCCCCTGAACAGCAGCCATGGTCTTTTGAATATTTGTATAGTTTTGCCTTTTCCAAAATATCATATAGTTGGAATCATATAGTGTATGTCCTTTTCAAACTGGCTTCTTTTTCTTAGCAACATTTAAGTCATTTTGTGACTTGATTGCTCTTTTTTTTTTTTTTTTTCCCCACCAAATACTCTACTGTATAGATGTACCAGTTTATCTGTTCATCTATCAAGGACCATCTTGGTTCCTTACAATCTTTGGCAATTATACATAAAGCCACTGTAAACATTCATGGGCGAATTTTCTTGTGGACATAACTTTTCAATTCAGTTAGTGGAAAAATACTTAGGAGCATGATTGCTAGGTCATATGTTAAGAGTTAGCTTTGTAAGAAACCCCCCAAGGTGGCTATAGCACTTTGTATTCCAACAATCTAACAATGTTACTCCACATCCTCACAAGTATTTGATGTCATCAGTTTTGTTTTTGTTTTTTTTGTTTTTTTTGTTTTTTTTGGTTTGAGTTGTATAGCATTGTCTCATTTTAATTTGCAGTGGGTTTTTCTTATCTAGAGTTTTAAAGAATTCTTTGTTTTAGGTAGCATCCTTTATCAGATACATGTTTTACAAGTATTCCAATTTGTGGCCTATCTTATCATTCTCAACATTGTACTTGTACAGAGCAGAGGTCTTTAAATTTTAATGAAGTTCAACTTACAGATTTTTTCTCTCAGCATTGTGTTTTTGGCATTGTATCTAAAAACTCATGATCAAACACAAGGTCACCTAGATTTTCTCCTTTATTTTGGAGGTTGTTGGTTTTATATTTACATTTAGATCTATGATTCATTTGAAGTTCATTTTTCTGCAAGGTAGAAGGTCTGTCAAGCTTCATTATTTTACTTGTGGATAGATAGTTTTTCTATTACAGCTTATTGAAAAAACTATCTTTATCCATTGAATTGCCTTTGCCCTCTTGTCAGAGGTCAGTTGTCTGTGTATGTGTCTGTACCTGGGCTCTCTGTTCTGTTCCAGTTACCTGTCTGTTCTTTTGCCAGTATCACACCATCTTGATTACTGTAGCTTTAGAGAAAGTCTTGAAGTCTCTGACTTTGTTGTTGCTTAGTAGTGTTTGGCTATTTAAAGTCTTTTGCCTCTCCATTTAAACTTTAGAGTCAGTTTTGTTGATATCCATAAAATAAATTTGCAGGGATTTTAATTAAGATTATATTTAAATTTGTAGATCACGTTGGGAAGAACTGAGATCTTAATATGGAGTCTTTCTATTCATGCATGTAGAATATCTCCCGTTTATTTAGTTCTTCATTGGTTTGTCATATTGATTTTATACCTACTTTATTACATTTATGACTAAGTATTTCTTTTTTCTTTTCATTCTAATGTCCGTACCATTGGGTTTTAAATTTCACTTTCCCTTGTTTGTTGCTGGGATATAGGACAGTTACTTTTTTATGTTAATCTTAAATTCTGCAGTGTTAACTTTGATGGCTTATTCTAGGAGTTTGTTTGCTTAAACAATCGTATCTTCTGCAAACAAAGACAGTCTTATTTCTTCTCAAGCTCCCCTTAATTTTGACACTGAATATTGTACTGGAATTTTGTAATGAAATCCATGAAACTTACGGAATGTACAGTCACCATGATATTTTTCCTTGTCAAGCTTGAAAGTTGTCCTTTCCCTCTCCCTAAACATTATTTAAGTTTAAACTGAGCTTGCATATGATTAGCTTGCATATGAAGAGAAAATCCAGAAATTGAAAGAGGCAGATGCCATCAGTTTTGCTTTTGTTTAGGCTGCATTTGTTTCCCTTGTAAACATGTATTCAAGTTTTAGAAAATAAGAAAAGCAAAAATTAAGTTTTATTAAAAATAATGTTTAATGAAAGAATACTCCATACTTTTTATGAATATCAAGTAATATTTATTTGTTTAAAAGATGCCAGTAACCACAAACTGGGCATTTTTGTTTTTAACTTTTTATTTTACTTTTTTCTTATAGCAACCTGAGGGAACTGGCATGATAGACGAAGAGTTCACTGTTGCAAGGCTCTACATTAGCAAAATGAAGTCAGAAGTAAAAACAATGGTAAAACGCTGCAAACAGTTAGAAAGCACACAAACTGAGAGCAACAAAAAAATGGAAGAAAATGAAAAGGAGTTAGCAGCATGCCAGCTTCGTATCTCTCAAGTATGTGTTACAGAACAAAGTTCCTTTGTTGTTTGAATAGCCATGTGTAAATTGTAAAAATTTTAAGAGAAATGACTTTTCTATATGTTATTTTGGGTAACAATAAAAAGGTTAGTTGATCTAAAAAAGTTAATTTTCCTACTTTGTGCAATGAGATGAATGAATTTAACTGGGTTATATTTACTTAAAATGTTACATGTAGAAATTTACTTAGAAAGATGACTGATTTGGCTATTAAAAATCTAGATGAATTCTAGGGTAGACAAGTGCAGGACCAGTTTTCTGGCTTTGGCAACTGAATGGATGAGGCCATTCACCAAGGTAGGAGTTGTAGTAGAGAAAGAAAGAAACATTAGAATAGTAAGAATACATCATACTTCAGCCTTCATTACCTTAGTTTTGCAAGTGTTACAAGCTATACAGTGGATTGTTTCATTAATCAAATACTTTATCATTGTATTATTATATATTTAAATATATAGAGAAAACTTGCTTACTTTCAAGTTATCCTTAACAATAAAATTTGTGCATGAGTTATTTTTGTACTTCATATTAATATGTTTTTCCCAAAAGCATGAAGCCAAAATCAAATCATTGACTGAATACCTTCAAAATGTGGAACAAAAGAAAAGACAGCTAGAGGAATCTGTCGATTCCCTCAGTGAAGAGTTAGTCCAGCTTCGAGCACAAGGTATTAGCTTTTGAATTTTTGAGTTCTACCTATATTAATTCTTTTAGTATAATTGTAGTAAACTTATATTCACACTGATAGAGAATAAGAATATGGATAACTTAGAATGTAAACAAATAATACATTTTAACGTTGGCTTTGAAACCCACTTTTCAAATTGTGTTTGAATATTGAAGTGGCCAATCTAGGAATTTCCCACAAAGTTATCAGGGGGTGTGTGCATGTGTGTATAAATCTTAACATAGGGGATGTAGAAAGCTATTTTAGTCCCTACCATGCCCTAACGCATCTGTTCCAGGATTAGGCAAAGAAAATAAAGGCAACCATAATAGCAATACAAAGGATATAGCTATATTATTAGTCAACATGAGCTGAGAGCAAGATTTACTATGTAGCATTTAGATAATTTAAAGTCAAGTACTATTAAGAAACAGATCCCTCATAAAACCTATTTGCTCCTTGGTTTATTGGAAGAACGTTAAGGCTTATTTCTTCTGTTTTTTTCTCTCTACCCAAACAGAGAAAGTGCATGAAATGGAAAAGGAGCACTTAAATAAGGTTCAGACTGCAAATGAAGTTAAGGCAAGTTTCATGTAACATTGGCTACTAATGACTTAAGCCCATTATTCTTAATCTTGGTTACTTGACTTAAATCCTTTTCCCCCCAATAACTTTAGCAAGCGGTTGAACAGCAGATCCAAAGCCACAGAGAAACACATCAAAAACAAATAAGTAGTTTGAGAGATGAAGTTGAGGCAAAAGAAAAACTTATCACTGATCTTCAAGAGTAAGTATACTTTTTCTTCACTCTTAAGTTATTAGAAGCTAATTCAGAAAGATTGACTATTTAATAAGAAGAAATAATAGATTACTGACAGATAATATATTCTTACTAGAAACATGCATTTTTTCATTGAAATTACTATTTTGACTTGAACGTAAAGAATCTTTTCATTTATTAGCAAAACCTCTAAGTTCCAGATGAAATTTTTAAAGTTAATTTCCTTTTTAGAAATTTCTTAACAGAGAAAAACATTACTAGAAATTAATGGAGTTTAAAAGGTTGAGATTTTTTTAAAGCTTTTATTTTAATTCGAGAATTTTTTATTTTTTTAATATTTGTCTTAGTTTTTCTGAAAGACTTTCGCAATTTCCATAGCCATATGCATACATAGCCTAGAATTTATAGAAATTGGAGGTCTATAACTAATCATGATTTGAGTAGGAACCAGAGGAGAGTAACAAAAAATGATGACAAATTGTGGTATATGGGTCTTAATACCTTAATGATACAGAATGAGATTCATGGTTTCAAACCAAAATATGAAAAACACTATATATAACCAGAAGTAGTCAGATCTTCTTCCTTTCTTTTATCCCCTTATGGGGATAGGATAACAAGTCATCCTCAGTATTTCAGTAGTGAAATTACAGAATTTAAGGATCTGAAAAAATTTTAATGGTGCCATTCAGAAAATGACATTGATACTATGTTTTTTTCTTTTGTCAGCCAAAACCAGAAAATGATGTTAGAGCAGGAACGTCTGAGAGTAGAGCATGAGAAGTTGAAAGCTACAGATCAGGAAAAGAGCAGAAAACTACATGAACTTACGTGAGTAAATGTTTTAATTCAAGTTTAAAAATAAAAATTAAAGGTGCCTGGGTGGCTTCAGTTAGTTGAATATCTGCCTTCAGCTGAGGTCATGATTCCAGGGTCCTGGGATTGAGCCCCACATTAGGCTTCTTACTCAGCAGGGAGCCTGCTTCTCCCTCTCTCTGTCTCGTGCTGCTGCTTGTGCGTGCATGTGTGCGCACTGTCTCTCTCAAATAAAATCTAAAATAAAAGTAAAAACTGGGACGCCTGGGTGGCTCAGCGGTTTAGCGTCTGCCTTTGGCTCAGGGTGTGATCCTGGAGACCTGGGATCGAATCCCACGTCTGGCTCCCCGCATGGAGCCTGCTTCTCCCTCTGCCTGTGTCTCTGCCTCTCTCTCTCTCTCTCTCATGAATAAATAAATTAAAATAAAAACTAGAGGATTACAGGCATTGCTCTTGGTTGTATTCAGTAGACGTATTTTTAAGTTTGTATAGGCTGAAGTGTATTTTTCTTAAGCCTTCTGAGTTGATTTAATATATACCTTAAAATTTGCAATATATTGTACTTTAACAAAAGCAGGATCCTGTATTTTTTACTGATGGTTGAGATTCAGATTTCTGTGTATTAACCTGCTTGCTATTTCTGTGCCACCATAATATTTCAAGATTCACTATAAAAATATACTTTAAATGACACTAAGTTATTTAGAAGGTTTTGGGATCTGCCATACAGACTGACTTTTTTGTCACCTTTGATCTTGGATAAAAGAACATTATTGTTCCAGCCTTGTCTTTTGAACAGAAACTTTCAACCATTTACTTTTCCTAACGTGCTGACAGTTTAGTCAGTACTCAGTTTTCTAGAATCTGAGCAGGTAGAAAACTCATGATTATAAGTTTTCACATCGTGAATTTATGAGTTATGATTTAAAAAAATTTTTTTTAAAGATTTTTAGTTTATTCATGAGAGACACAGGCAGAGGGAGAAGCAGGCTCCCCATGGGGAACCTGATGCGGGACTCAGTCCTAGGACCATGGGATCATGCCCTGACCAGAAGACAGATGCTCAAACACTGAGCCACCCAGGGCGTCCCATGAGATAGGATTTATAAATTAAACTGTTACTATTAGGATGGTCACATGTCAGGATCAGCTTATAGTTGATTTTATACAAACTCTGCTGAATCTGCTGAATACCAAAGTTCTATTTAGAATAATTTTAATTAAAATACGTAAAGTGTTTTAGTCTTCAATAATTTATAATTCTCAGTTAATCAGAATTATTTTGGATAAACAGTAATGTGTCCTGCTATATGGCATATTCTAAGAACCACTTCTTCTTGTTTGAATTTTGCTACATTTTATTCCATCTCATCCACTGCTATAATAGGAGTTTTTTTTCCCTAATAAACTATAGATCTAGAATAAGATTATTAGAATTCAAAATAGATGTATATTCTGTTTAGGGTCATGCAAGATAGACGAGAACAAGCAAGACAAGACTTGAAGGGTTTGGAAGAGACGGTGGTAAGAAAAACTTAAAAATAAATAAGATAGTGGGATGTTGAATGGGTTTCCCCTTGGTTACATTAAATACTTAAAGACTACATTTCAAAAACATTGCTGTTCTTATTTAAGGCCAAAGAACTTCAAACTTTACACAACCTGCGGAAGCTCTTTGTTCAGGACCTGGCCACCAGAGTTAAGAAGGTAATAAAATAATACTGAAGAGGTTAGTTACATAAATGGTGCTTACTATGTTTAATTGCTTATATCTGTAGTAGAAGTAATTTTACATTGTCACAATGATTTTTGTGTAGTTAAGGTTAGATTTTTTTTTTTTTAATCTTTAAATGTTTTCTTAGTATTTATTGACTTTCTTTTCTTAGAGTGCCGAGATTGATTCTGATGACACTGGAGGCAGCGCTGCTCAAAAGCAGAAGATCTCTTTTCTTGAAAATAACCTTGAACAACTCACAAAAGTGCACAAACAGGTAATAAAGAGTCTATTTTATGGTAGCTGCAACATTGTAAGACAAAAAATTGAGGAATAGCAAGTGTTTGAAGATTTCAGAGGCCTAAGGATTTTTCATACCTGAGCCGTTGTATTAATTATATAAATAAATCACTAGCAGTTTTTAGGACAGTTAATATTTTAACAACCCTTTTATCAAGAAGTCAATGAAAATGGGTGTTATTATTTATTTCTCCTAGGATTTCCGGTTTGTCAGTTTTTCTCATTTTTTTATTCATGGTGATTTTTAAATCTTCAGTAGATAGGACTTTGCAGTTAAAGTACAATCTTTTTTCTTTTGTCATTCATTGCCCCAGAATGTGTATTTGTATGAAATGTATAAAATAACGAGGCAGTTTGTTTTTTTAAAAAATTGTGCTTACTGTGTGGATCTTTGTTTTTGTTGTTTTGCTTTTTTGTGGCTTGATACATGATTTGATTATTTTTAATGTTTCTCAGCATATTCAGTTGTACATCTTTTGTAATTGTAAATACGATGTTTGCACTAGAGTAAAGGGAATTTTAGGCCTTTTTGCTTTCTAGACTTATTTTAACACTTAAAATGATACTTACCAGTTAGTACCTTACTGAAGAGATCTAACACTGTGTTATAGCTTATTGTCATTGCCTAATGGAGAGACCAAATAATCTTCGCCTAGACCCCCCAAAAATTGAGGGAAATTATATCTTTGTGAGAAACATATATGGATGTATGTACTCTTTGCATGTTGCTGCCTAAGTTAAATTCGCTAAATGGTAAATGTTAATATTAAATGTAGTTTTACTTTTTTACTAAAGAGAAATTATGAAATGTTGATATTTTTTCAAATCATCCTGTTAAAGCTAAAATCCTTATTGTCTTAATGTACCTTTAGTTGGTACGTGATAATGCAGATCTTCGCTGTGAACTTCCTAAGTTGGAAAAGCGACTTAGAGCTACTGCTGAAAGAGTGAAAGCTTTGGAGTCAGCACTGAAGGAAGCCAAAGAAAATGCATCTCGTGATCGCAAACGCTATCAGCAAGAAGTAGATCGTATAAAGGAAGCAGTCAGGTCAAAGAATATGGCCAGAAGAGGACATTCTGCACAAATTGGTTAGTAGAATACCTTAAAACCATTTAAACTTTGCTTGGTTTGAATGTTTTTACTTACTTGAAAACAATCTAATTGGTTGATTATGTGTTGTCAAGTTGGTATTTGTCTTTATTTCTAACTTACCAAAGAGTGGCATTGTTGCGAATAACAAGCAAAATGAGGAATAGCCACATTTACAGGACAAGAAGATAAGTAAGAACTAGACAAGCATGCAAGAGTGATCAGAAGAGGTGAAACTATAGAGATGAGTATTCTTAAAGACTGACTTGCAAGAAAATAAGTTGCCAGGAGTAATATGACATGCTTCAGAATAAATCATTCATACAGGAATAAGGTTTTTAAGAGAATAGGGATTATATAGGTCCTGGAGAAAAAGATACAACAGAAAAGAGAAGACTTAGTAACAGAAAGGCAAAAGGAAAACCACATTTGGGAATTCTTGTGAATCGAGAAGAGACGTCTCCTAAAACATCACTACAATCATGTGTTAAGATTTATCCTAAAGTCACTTTTTGTTCTTCATGTTAGCTAAACCTATTCGTCCTGGGCAACATCCAGCAGCTTCTCCAACTCATCCAAGTGCAATTCGTGGAGGAGGCGCATTTGTCCAGAATAGCCAGCCAGTAGCAGTTCGAGGTGGAGGAGGCAAACAAGTATAATCTTTACACGTTACCCACAGGTTCGTAGTTTATATCTGGCTTTTGAATCATAGTTCTACATGGAAATGTTCAGCCATTGGTTGTTAAATACTACTTTTTTTTTGGATTCTCATATTAACTGGGTTCTTTTTTAATGTATGTGATTATAAAAATAACTTGGCATGATTTCTTTTGGTCTTTTTTCATAGTTCAGATCATACTCTATTTTCAAATTTGTGTTAACATTTGTAAACTAACCTACTGGATTATTTTTCAGAGCTCTTATAGTTAATCTAATAGATATACACCATGGATAATTATTCCCTTTTATTAGACATAGGATTAATTTATGTCAATTTTTTCTCTACTTAATATAAAATGTCTCACATTTCAAATTTCATATATGGAAATTTCAGTTTGGAAAATTTCAAGTGTGAAATATCTTTGTGTCCCCTCACCTTTTAGGTTATTTTTAGATTCCCAGAAGTGAAATTACAAGAAAGCAGAACATTTCTAAGGCTCTTGATACATGTTAATACACTGCTCTCCAGCAAGATTAGGACAGATTGCCTCTTAGACAAGGATACTGTCCATTTTTATTGTATCATTGCCAGCAATTAATATTGATTGATAGTTCTTAAGCTTCTGTTTTAATGGTCCAAAATAAGTATCTCTTTGATTTATTAATAAGAACTTGAATTTTTTTTCAAAAAACTTACCACAAAGTATGAGATATATATCATCCAGAAATACCACCCAATATATTATGTATATCTTTCAGGTGCTTTCTTTGCATATTATGATTTTTAAATTAATCTTAAATTATTGAATACTCTAATAATATACTATTTTAGTACATATGTTTCTTTGTAGCCTGCTTTTTAATTTTTATTTATTTTCTTAAAGATTTATTTATTCATGAGAGACAGAGAAAGAGGCAGAGACATAGGCAGAGGGAGAAACAGGCTCCTCACAAGGAGCCCAATGCAGAACTTGATCTCAGATCCCAGGATCATTCTTTTTTTTTTTTTTTTTTTTTTTCCAGGATCAGTCTTTAAACCAAAAAGGCAGACACTCAACCACTGAGCCACCCAGACGTCCCTAGCCTGCTTGTGTGTTCTGAACATTTTCTTAAGCAGCACAACTAGTTAATTAATAAGCTGCCTAGTATTTCATCATAGAGCAGAAACTCTGGTTTTTGTGGTTTAGAAAAGTCCCAGATACTGTGCTTTGGATACTAAAAATACTAAAATAATTATGATGGTTAACTGTTTCAGACAAATACTAAAGCAAGATGCAAATAAACTGACTTTTTTTACTTTGACATATTGAGTAAGATTGGCTCTAAGTTTGAGTAGAGAATTAAGCAATATTCTGAAGGAATCACATTTCCCAACAATCTAATGAAATTTTTTGTCCACACAGCATAGGATTTTAAAAGAGAGTGACATTGTGAAAAGAATATAGACACTGGAGTTCCATCTAAGTTTGAATCCTAACTTTTCTACCTCCAGCAAGTTACTTTTTTAATATTTAATTTCTTTCTTGTTTTGACTCCTTTTAAATTAAGCATGAAAACAAATTATGTATTTATGGTCTAAAACTAATAATTTCTATAAAACAACTTTTTTTCCATAACCACAATAACAGTATTGTACCTGATATTATAATAATATTTTATCTAATTAGATAATTAGTATTATCTTAATACATACTCAGATTTCTCTAATTTTTCCCTCCCAGTCCTTAACAGCTGGTTTACCTAAAACCAGCGTATAATCCGCAACCACTGTTTACATTCTGTTAGATCTCCTAGTTCTCTTTTAATTTAGAAAAATTCCCCTTTTTAATGACATTGACTTACTGAAGAGACTAGGCCAGTTATCTTGAGCATGTGCTTCCTCTGGATGTATGTTGTGTGGTAGCCTTGTTCCTCTGTTTCCCATATAAGGAAAGCATTTATTAGATGGAGCATATCATTTTTAACAAGACTGTCAAAGTAATAGGTGTTTAATCTTGTGTTACATATAGTAGATAGTTTTCCTGCCAATTAGAGATGGCCTCTGTTTTTCCCCATTTGAAGTAATGGCTTGTTGAGCCCCTTTGTGAAATAAAAGTTACTCTTGAGAATTATACAAGCTAAAATGTTGTTACCTAGGACAGAGCAGGTGTTCAGTAGAGGCAAGCTGTCTTTTCTGGAAGTGTAAGTGAGCAAAGGGATTTTTAAAGCATAAATATAGGTACAGATAAAAGTTTATTCTTTTGGGGTATTGTCCTCACCTCACATTAGAATTCATGTGTGGGGGCACCTGGATGGCTCATTTGGCTAAGCATCCAATTCTTGATTTCAGCTCATTGTCATGATCTCAGGGTCATGAGATCAAGCCCCACATTAGGCTTCATGCTCAGTACAGAGTCAGATTGAAATTCTTTCTCTCCCTCTCCTACTCCCTCCACTTTACTTGTGTGTGCGCTCGCTCTTTCTCTCTCTCTCTCTCAAAATCTAAAAAAAGGGAGGTGGGGATTCATGTGTAACCTTTGAACTCCTATCTCATTTGCAGAGAGGATAGACCAGGGCCTTTTGTTAAATATAACTAAGTTGTAGCATTTCACTGATCCCAGTGTAGTGACAGCTGTTCAGCACATGAGGGAGATAGCTAACCTAGCCAGACTAGGTTTTTAAGACTTGAAGTAATTAACTATAAAAGTATAATTAATTACAGGTTTGTTTCATTGCTGATCCAAAGGATTGTGGTTTTTAGTTTTTAAAGCCTTACATCAGTCAGTCTTAAACCATGATTGAGGAGTATATAAGCCTCATTAGTTATAAGTTGTTGGAAAATTAAATAATATGTAGAGAAATTTTTAAATTATTTTTTAATTATCAAGCAAAACATTTCAAAAACACTGGGTTTGTTTCTGGGAAGATAAAAATGTATGAATAATATTGATTCTTTTAGAACCCAGTTTTATATGGCTGGTCTTCTGGCTTGCATAATACCTTGACAAGTTGAGTTTTCCTAAACACATAGGTAAATAGTTTAATACAAGGTTGCCCCTGGGTAACAAGAGCTGGAATTGCTTATTTCACTGTTACTTTTCTTACTACGTGTACCTCTTATTTATACTATCCCTCTCCCCCTCCCCCACCCCGACTTTTGTTTTTTACAGCTATCAGGAATATAACATTGCTAGATCATGGTCTTTGGCTTAAGAATGTCACTGACTGTTGACTTTCATTTTATTAACCGTCTTTTTTTTTTTTTTTTTTTTAAACAAAATGTAGGGATGCCTGGGTGGCTGAGCAGTTGAGCATCTGCCTTTGGCTCAGGCCGTGATCCTGGAGACTCGGGATCGAGTCCCATGTCGGGCTCCCTTCAGGGAGCCTGCTTCTCCCTCTGCCTGTGTCTCTGCCTCTCTCTCTCTCTCTCTCTCTGGGTCTCATAAATGAATAAAATCTTAAAAAGAAAAATGTAATTCCTACATAGGCTCACTCATAACTCTCTTGGGGAGAATAAAAACAAAGGACTGACGTTTTAAGCATTATACTGTTCATAACTCTACTCAGAAGCTAAATATAAGGAAAAGGGATCAAATCATTTAATATTGGCATCTTTTTAATTTGAGAGAAGTGGCTTAAGCTGTTGGCTAAAGTGTCTCTAAATATATTGGTATATTTGTTTCATTCTCATTATTTCAAACCAGTTTTGTATAAAAATATTTTCTCTGTTTCACCTATTTTCAGGCATTGAAAATAATTGAAGTATGAAGAGGATGTAATATCAAGCAGAGTCATTCAGTGACTATAACCTCTACCCCCTTGAGAATTGTAGAATTATAACTTTTTTTAAATGTATAAATTATACCTGGCCTGTACAGCCGTTTCCTACCCACTCTTCTTGTAAACTCTGCTGCTTCCAAACACAACTAGAGTGCAATTTTGGCGTCTTAGGAGGGGGGAAAATGACAGTTTACAACTGTGGTCCTATTTATTACACAGTTTGTCTTTCGTGTCTTAAATTTAGTCTTCACTGTGCCAAGCTAACTGTACCATATAGGATTGTGCTTTTTGTACTTTTTGTCTGTTTGTGTTTATTTTTTAATCTCAGTTTAAGTTACCTAGCTGCTACTGCATGTTTTTCTTTTCTTAGTAAAATGTCTTCCTTACTTTAGGGAAAATGGAACATTTAGATTAAATCTCTTAAATTTCACCACTTACAACACTACATGCCCACAAATATATCAGGTCAGTACTGTACTTTAAAAATCCCTTGAAATGATTTCAGAGTTAAAATTATTTGTATTGTGTCTAAAGTTTGCTTCTGAAAACTACTGTTTGAGCACTGAAACCTTAAAACTGCATAACGAGGCGTTTGAGACTGAGCACGGCTACTTAATTTTCTTCATGAAATGCCTGTTGCCGAATTATCTTGAATAGAAATATTTTATAATGTCACAAGCAAATCTGTCTAAGAAAGGGTTTGGAGAAGGACTTCCATTTCTCTTCCCAATTCTGTAATCAAAATGGTGTGATGGAATGAAAATACTCTGCTTCATCCTGGTGATCCTGTTAATTAATATAAGAGTTGGACAGATGTTTATTTGTCATCTTAATATGGTGAAATGAATTAAGATACTACAGCATTAAACAGCATTTATATTGTTAGTACTATATTGGTTGATTTAAATTGATAGCCTATGGAAATTGAGAAAAGTGTGGAAGAACTTAACAGTGAACTTAAGAATCTATAGGTGAATTTTGGTCTGAAATCCCTGAGGTGTTTTTAACCTGCTACACTAAGTCATACACTATAATTTATGCTTGTTTAGTCTAGAAATAGCAAATTGCAAGTCACTGATTAATTATCTTCAAAGAAATTTTGTTGGCTATACCCATAATTTTGTAATTCGTACTAGGTGTACCTGTTTTTGCCACTACTTCCTCAGCTGATTAAATGACGTCAAAACTTTATTTTCGAAAGCTCTAAACGTAATTGGGAGATAGATTTCAATATTTGCTTTATCTGTGTGTGGGGTGACTGCACCTATATGAGCAGAAATTTGCAGAGAATGATGATTTAAGGTGATTCAGTAGAGAAAGTTGGAAAGTTCTGTGTTAGGATCTGGCTGGCAGAATTAACTTTTTGAAAAAGTTTTATACACAGATATTTGTATTAAATTTGGAGCCATAGTCAGAAGACTCAGATCATAATTGGCTTATTTTTCTATTTAACTATTGTAATTTCCACTTTTATAATAGTTTTGATTTAAAAGATAAATTTATTTATTTATTTTTTTAACAGTCAAAAATCCTTGCTGTTGCAGTCTGCGACCTTTAAAATGATTGTGTTGCTTTTAGGATTGGTCAAAAAGAAACACTCCAGAAATTGAGATGAAACCTTGGTATGCAGCAAGATTGAAGTAATACAGTTAACTTAAAAAAATAAAAAAAGTGCTATAGCCTATTTATGGGGATAGTTTTCTAAATGGAGAAATACTGGGCTGCATTCACATAGACATTTATATTTTGTTTTCAAAAAAAAGCTTGCTCCTTTGGCAGTATTCTTAAATGAAGCAGAATTTTTTTTCTCTTTTATCTGAATATGGTAGTTTCATTGTAAGATGTATCACGGGTATTGGTGCTGTGTAACAAACAAATGTAATTAGCATGTGGTTCCGAATACACATTGTTAGGGTTTTTTAAATATCGAAATGGTTCTTTTCTATTTATAATTTCAAACTTTCACAAGTGTACAGAGAATTTCATAAATTACTTTTCAGTGAACTGCTCTTTTGCTATGGTAGGTCATTAAACACAGCATTTACTCTTAGAAATGAAAATTTCTGATCCTCTAGAACATTGACGCTTATTTCAATTTGCAGTCATTTTTTTTTTTTTACTATTAACGTTCCTCTGAATGGTATTGATAAATGGTTCAGAAGAGAAACTCAGTGAAATAAAAGTAATATTTATTCATGGTGATCAATTAAATTATTTGCCTAACTTAAGCAAGCTACTGTTCATAACTTTTCCATTTGACATGATGTGACAGAAAAGAATCTGAGTATACCTGTGGAATATGTTGGTTTATTTCCAGTGCTTGAAGATACACTCAAAGCTAATTGGTTTGGGAAGACGCCATATAATTTTTAAGTTAACTGCATGCTGTAAATGTGTTTCATGTTTAAATAAAGTGGAAAAATTTTTTGAAATGTAATAACTTTCTTAAAACTTATTTGATGAAGTATTAGGTTGATTTTATATGACTAAATGGCCTCTTGTCTTGCAGATAGTGACTTAATAAGTTGTTATATTCATGTGTATTTTGTTTCCTGATGTATTGCTTATTCTTTGGACAGTGGGTATTAAATATGTAGGCTGAAAATTAAGAGCCAGAAATGAATCCTCTGTCTCACCTACATTATTTTAGTGTAGCCTCCCTGCTACACGATTCTGTTCACCTGAGCTTGATTGTTATTCACCTTTATAAGAAGTGTTTGTTTTTCAATACTTACTCAGTGGTCCTGAATGGTCATTCAGGCCTAGCTGGAGAAAACTAAAGAAAGATTGTTCATGAATTCTAGTGGTGATTTGGCTTTTTGTTGGGGCAGGGCGGGAGGGTAATCTTAAATTCTTAATTATAGAAATGTTTAATCATATATAAAAGTATGTGATAAATGAAGATTCAAGTACCTACCACTCCATTTCAACAATTAATCAGCTCGTGGCTGATTTGATCTATAACCCCACTTATGTGTCCCCTTCCCCATTATTTTAAAGCAATCCTAGATACCATTTGCATTTTATTCATAAGTATTTCAGCATATATATTAAAATACATGCTCCTTAAAACATACCATTATAAAAAAAAACCATACCATTATCGCACCAAAAAAATTTCAACGTTTATAAACTGAATCAAGATCCAGTTAAAATCCATGTATTACAGTAGTGTCCCCTCCATTTCTTTCTCATTTTTTTCAAATGAGGAAAACAAGTTATTCAACCTGTAGAATCCCAATTTTTTCTGATTGCATTCCTTTGATATTAACTCCTCTGTCTCTTGTATTTCCTGTCAATTTGTTCTGAATCCAAATACTTCATCAGATTCAGAGTTTTTGCTTTGTTGGGAGGGGGCAGCATTAATTCATAGGTGGTGGTATTCTTCCATCTGGTGGCACATAATGTTGAGTCTCTTACTGGATTATTAGCTGCCATTGATGATCAGTCCCTTTATCCATCAATTTATTAGGGGTTACAGAATAGCAATATTCTAATTTGATAATTCCTTCATTTGCTAGTTGGGATAGAGAACTTGGCCCTCATCTACTATTTGGTTACCCAGTGGTATAGTTTGTGTAGGAAAATCAGAATAAATGATTCTTTTCCTTTACTTACAAGTTTCAAAATGTTCATTTCATTGTCCTCTTCCAATGGTGACCAGTTGTGCATTTTTTCCTTGTTTTTGTATGTTATTTGGTTATTATCCTTAAGTGTGCTCCATGAGCCTCCAAGTCGTTTCTGCTTCCCCCACTACCACCCTTTTTGGAGAGATTTAAGTGGAAACAGACACTGGACCCTGGTGCAGTCTCTCTTATCCAGGCCTCCAGTGTGCTAGCCACTTCTGTCTCATCTAACTCAATAAGCTTAACAGTCGATGTGATGTTCTGTGGAGTGAGCAGACATTCAGAGCTCTTCAGACTTAGGACCAAGGGTAAGAGAGTTTACATGGCCCCGGAGCAAAGTTGTACATGCATGTTGTCTGCTACATGTAAATGTACGCTGTTCTTGGTCCTCTTGGAATCTGAAAGGAACACATTATATATTGATTTGGCTGGAAGTTGTGCGAAGGGAGGGCACAGTAGTTTCAGAGGCTTCTGTTTGGCCACTGGCATAGCCTGTATCCCACAGGCCAAAGTAGCATGGAGGGAGTCCTGCCACTAAGTATGTCAATTCTAGTTACACATGCAGGGACAGGGAAATGACTTGTGAGTCTGCAGAACATATGCAATTTTTTAAAAACTATTTTATACATTGCTCATCATGATAAGTGTACTCTTAAATCCCCATCACCCCTTTTCACCCACCTCCCCTCTGGTAACCATCAGTTCTCTATAGTTGAGTATTTCTTAGTTGGTCTCACTCATATTTCCTTGGTTCATTTTCTTAACACAGATAAGTGAAATCCTATGGTATTTGTCTTTTTCTGACTTTGCTTAACATTACACTCCCTAGCTCCATCCATGTTGCATATGGCAACATTTCATTCTTTTCTATGGATAAGTAATATTCTATTATATATATACATATGCATATGTACACACACACTACATCTTTACCCATTCATCTATCATTGGACGTGGGATGTTTTCATAGTTTGGCCATTGTAAATAGTGCTGCAGTAAACAGGGGTGCATGTGTCCCTTTCAATTAATGTGTTTGTATTTTGTGGGTAAATACTCATTTGTTAGTACAGTTACTAGGTCATAGGATAGTTCAATTTTTAATTTTTTGAGGAACCTCCGTACTTTCTTCTATAGTGACTGCACCAGTTTGCATCCCTACCTGTAGTTCAAGAGGGTTCCTTTTCTCCACATCCTGACCAATACCTGTTTTCTTGTGTTGAATTTAGCCATTCTGATAGGTGTGAGGTGATCCTTCATTGTGGTTTTGATTTTTATTTCCCTGACAATGAGTGATGTTGAGCATCTTTTTATGTGTCTGTTGGCCATCTGTATGTCTTCTTTGGAGAATTGTCTTCTGCATATTTTTAAATTGGATTATTTTTTAAGTGTTGGGTTGTCTCTTTTTTTTAAGACTTATTTTTAGAAAGAAAATGGGCAAGTTAGGGGAGGGGCAGAGGGAAAGAATCTCAAGCAGATTCCCCAATGAGTGCAGAGTCTGATGCAGTGTTCTCAACGATCCTGAGATCATCATCTGAGCTAAAATAAGAGTCAAGCACTCAACTGAGGCACCCAGGTGCCCCATATCAGTTCTTTTTTTTTTTTTTTTCTTTATATTTTGGATGCTAACCCTTTTAGATGTCACTTGTCTCCCATTCATTGTGCTGTCTTTTAGTTTTGTTAACTGTTTCCTGTGCAGAAGTTTTTTATTTTGATGTACTGCCAAAAGTTTATTTTTTTCTTTTATTTCCCTTGCCTTAAAGCACTTAATTAGAAAGATGTTACTGCCAATGTCAAAAGAAAAACTGGCTGCTCTCTTCCACAGTTTTTATGGTTTCATGTCTCACATTTAGGTCCTTAATCCATTATGAGTTTCTTTTTTGTGTATGGTGAAAGAAAGTGTCCACTTTCATTTTTTGCATGTAGCTGTCCAGTTTTCCCAACACTATTTGTTGAAGAGACTTTTTCCCATTGCATATTCTTTCCTCCTTCTGGGTTTTCTGTTCCATTGATCTGTGTGTCTATTTTTGTACCAGTACCATACTGTTTGATTACTATAGCTTTGTAATATAATTTGAAGTCTGGAATTGTAATATCTCCAGTTTTGTTTTTCTTTTTCGAGATTGCTTTGGCTATTCAAGGTCTTTTGTGGTTCCATACAAATTTCAGGATTGTTCTAGCTCTGTGAATAATGCTTTTGGTATTTTGATAGGGATTCCAATACATTTGTACATTGCTTTGGGTAGCAGATGTTTTAACAATATTCTTCCAATCCATGAGCATATGCAGTTGTAATATGTGCACTTACATATACATTTATAACTTGGCCAGCACTTCTGTATTACTGTACCTATATATGCTCTCCTCCCCTGCACTCTTCCCTCCCATCGTGATGCTTCAGATTTCTGGGTGTCAGTGTCAGGCCCAACCTCTGTCCAACAGCCCTCCCTCAAAACATTTGGGTATCCCTCTTTCTCCATTATACAGTGCTAAGTAGATGGCCTTAATTCCTTTGGGGGCCAGATAGGCAATTGCTTTAGTCTGTGCATGATGTGTTGTTGCCAGGTTCTTCCTTCTGGATACTCAACCTCTTCATTGTGTGTTTTGAGTTGGAAAACTGGCTTGGCTAACTGGGGAAGGGATTGTGACGTTATTAGGGCAACTGGCCTCAGCTTCTTTGTTGTCTTCCATCATTAATATTCTGATGGTAAAAAAAAAACTGAATACTATTTTTATTGGCTGCCCAGATATGTTGCCCCTAGACATACTGTGTTCCATTAGTCCTATCCATAAGTTCTCTGTGAGTCCAGCTCCCTTGACTTCCAGGTCAGCCCTGCTGCACAGTATGATAATGGTATCCATCTGTCTTCTGATAGTTAGGCACCACCACCCGGCCTTTATATTGGCAAGGGTGGGGAGAATTTCATCCTTTCCACTGCTATCAGTGAATCTAGTTCTATAACCGCCTTATTTACCATAATGCATCAGGACTGCCTTACAGAAGAGAGCTACCACTGAACTTTTTTACTTTAACAAAGTGCATGTGGCATCTTGTATCCCTCATGTGAGAAAACTTCACTGCCTTATTCTCCCACAAAACTACTAACTCCAGAGAAATCAAATAGAGGACCACTGTACAAGATGCCTAAACAGTCCTCTTCCAAAGTGTCATGGTCATAAAAAACAAGGAAAGGCAAACTCAAGTCACCAGAGACCAAGATTTGACAACTAAATGCAGTGTGTGATATCCTAGATTGGATCCTGGAACAAAAAGACATCAGTGGTGAATAACATACCAGTTAATTACTTGGTTTTGATGCAGTGGTGATGGAAAATGTTAACATCAGGAGAAACTGGGTAAAGGGCATAAGGGAATTCCCTCTATTACCTTTATGACTTTGTAGTCTAAAATTATTCTGAGATAAAAAGTTTATTTAATAATTTATAAAGCCACAAGAAATGGAGGTGACAGCAATAACATCCTGGATTCTGGAAAGCAAAACTTAGCAGACCCCAGAAACCTGACTCCTAAGCCAACATTGAGGAATGCCAAGAAGCAAACCAATATCCCCCCATAGAACTGCCAAATGTTCATGAATATGACCTCAGGTACCAGCAGAAGGACCCCGAATATAGGACTGACTGATTGCCAGATGGGGTCTTCAATACTACACAACTTGGCATTGCTTCTCCAACATCCTTGTGTAAGCCTATGTGTCTCCTTAGAAGGAATAAAACAGAAGGTCTTTATGCTAGTAAACACCAGGAAGAGTTGAAGGTAAGGTGACCTACTGAGGAGGAGTAAGGAGCATGACAATTATCAACTTACTGCCTTTCATCCCCAAGTTCACTTTAATTGCTATTAGGAATTGAATTGTGCCCCCTTCTTCAATTCCTATATTAAAGAACTAACCCCTAGTACCTTAGAATGTGACCTTAGTTAGACAATGGGGTCTTTTCAGAGGTAATCAAGTTAACGGCCACCAGGATGGCTCTAGTCCAATGTGTCTGGGGTCCTTATAAAAGACGAACTTGACACAAAGACAGGGAAGATGGTGTGAGGAGACACAGGAAGAACGCGGCCATCTACGACCCAAGGAGAGACCTGGCATGATCCTTCCCTCACCCCTCAGAAGGAATCAACTCTACCAACACCCTGATTTTGGATTTCCAGCCTTGTCAGTTGTGATACCTTAAGTTTCTGTTAAGTAAGTTTGGCTGTGGTACTTGGGTATGGCAGCCCTAGCAGACTAATACAATTGCTACACTGCAATATTGAGCTGGACCCTCTAAGCATATGTCCTTTTCTCCTTTCTTAGCTACCATACTTTCGTTTGCTTTTTCTTGTTAATACCATACCGTTGTCGGTGGTGTGTTTGTTGTGGTTTCGGGTGGAGACATCCAGTGGCTCTTAGCCTCCGGGTAGACAATCTTTAAGTGACCTTGCAGCCCTGGCCCTGTGACCGCCTCTCTGGCCAGCAAATGGACTGACAAAAGCCCTGACTTCCTCTGTGAGCCTGCCCTTCCGCCTGTGGAGAGGCATATCCTGCCCAGCCATCTTGTATCCCAGTGACATGGATTCTTTCCAGTCCCAGTCATGGTTCCCTGCTTGCCAGCCTTGTCCTGACTGCAATCCAGGGAGATGGTTTCTACTTGCCTGGGAGCCCTAGCAAACTTCACCATCAGGTGAGCTGCAGGTGAGCTGCAGTCACACCTTCACCAATGAGATCTGAATCCCAGACATGGGGAGAGGGGGCCCCCTTCCAAGTTTGTTCCTTTCTCAGGTACTCTGCTTTTAGCCCTAGAGTGTTCTTTATAGTTGTCTGTACCCATGTACACTTAGTGCCTTTGGGCTGTGACTGATACAGAAAGTAATACGAAAGTCTATAATCAGAATATTTAGAACTTCAAGCCTGTCCCCCTCACTTGGCTACCTGAATGCTGGCAGCCAGGCTATGTTGCCCATCCAGGAGATGATAAGATTACTCTGAAAAACTGGACAACTGTAATGGCGGTACCCAAGGAAAAGGTTTCAGAAATGTCAGTCAACAAATCCTATTTATACGAAACGGTTGCTTCCAGTCAGTTTCTTTGTGTCTCCTTAAATATATACAAACAACCAAGGATCATCAAGCATTTGAGGAAAGCCTTTAAAGTTAAAGGATCAAAACAAAAATGTTTTAAAGAATAATAGAAAAATAAGTCTACAAGGAGAGAACACTTTAAAGAGCTAGCACTAATTTCTCAGGTTGTGAAATAGTGGTGAAAAACTCAGTGGAAGGGTTAGAAGATGAAGTTGAAGAAATTGCTTACAAAATAGTACCCAAAAGAAGTTGGAAAATAAGTTTGAAGACTAGAACAAAAGGACTCAGATGTGAATAATAAACATTCCACAAGGATGAAACAGATAATCAATGAAATCATTGAAAATTGAAGAAAATTTAACTGAAGGCCATCAGTTTCTAATGCACAGCACAATGGGTACAAATAGACCCACCCTAAGGTACACATTGTGATATCCCAATACAGAGAAGACCTTTAAAAAAAAAACAAAACCCCAAGATTTCACACAAAGGATTGAAATCTGAATGCATCAACACTGGAAATTAGAAGAAAATGTATTACTACCTTCAAAATTCTCAGGGAAAATTATCTTAATTTGTGTAAGGGTAAGTTTAAAAAAAAAAAAAAAAGGCTTCCAGACACACAGTTCTCAAAATTTTACTTCTTAGTACCCTCTATTGGGAAACTATTGGTCAGCCAAAATGAGAGATTAGACTAAGAAGATGTGGGACATACAGAAGTGAATCATGAGGTGACAGATAAAGAGCAACCAGTCCAGATCGGAGCCAGTCAGAAAGCTACCAGAGAGAAGTTTCCAAAACAAAACAGAATAGCTAGTGTGTTTGAAGATTCGGAGAGGAAATTTATATAACTGAAGAGTAGTTGAAGGTTGACTAAATGATTGATACATAGAACATCGTGAAAATAAAATTACTGATTCAAAAAAGAATCCTGAGAAAGGAGAAGTCAGCACCGTATATTACATAATTCAGCCGTGATTGGCATGTTTCATTGTCATAGTAATGTAAACATGGATTATTAACTAAATTCATGATAGGACCTCACTGAGAGGAAGAGGGGCTAGAGGGTGTGCGTGCGCTTAACCATGAATAATCACGTAGGGATTTGGAGATGAAAAAAATGAAAGTGGCTACTTCTGGAGAGTGGGAAACAGGTAAGGTAGGGCAGGGGACCACTTTTTTGCTTTGTTTTATTTTGATTTGGGGGTTTTTGAAGCAAGTTTTCTAGAGCATGTTTGACTTTTCAGGGCTCCACTTTATATTCTGTCTTCAGTGGCTTTCCTTTGAAGATGGCTTTGTATGCTAGCCCCAGGTTCTGGACCTAACAGAATTTAACTTGCTCATTTAAAAAACAATTGTCATTTGAAAACCTCAAGGTGACTCTTCCATCTCTTGTCACTCTATCATTCTTTGATGCCCAGTAACCTTTTCTAGAGTTATAAATATAACATCTGGTGCCGCCTTCAGCAGCACATATACTAAAAATTGGAATGATACACAGAAGATTAACATGACCCCCTGCACAAAGATGACAGGCAAATTCATGAAGCATTCCATATTTTTAAGTAAAATGTTTCTGAGTTCAAATATATTAAACAAATACAGATAAATATATCTGTATCTCACATCTAAAGAGTTTATTTTAAATTAAGCCTTCATAATCACTGACTACATATGAAAATAAATCCACAAGTTCTCTCAAATTAAACAATTATTGAAAGTACTTTTTTTTTTGAAAGTACTTCTTTATTAAAGAAATGCTTCCAAATATTGAAAATTAGAAGTTTTCTTACTGTGGTAAAACGCACATAAAATAAAATTTACCACTAATCACTTTTAGGTGTACAATTCAGTAGTGTTGGGGAAGAAGTGCTTTTTAAAGAAAATGTAAGCAGAAATTAGCTCAGGGTTGGAACTATTTGTATCATGATCTATATCAATGTATTTATTTAATGTTCCTCATTTCATATTAGCTTGAAGAAATGATGTTAACATTATAAACTTTCAAATGTCTCCACTGTAGGTAAGATCGAAGCCTATGAAAACTATTTAAAATATTCGAGAAATTAACTCATTTTTTCACCCACTTAACAGTTGGGAGCCATTTGAAATAAAAAAAAAAAAAAAAAAAACAGTAGTGTAACCAAATCTAAGCAATCCAAAATAAATGCCCATTGTTTCTTGAGAGAGAGACAAGACATCACCAGTATGAGCTACAGAAAACACCCACGTTAACATCTTGGATATATTATTTTCTTGCTGAATAAAAAGTTAGGCACACAGCTTTTCTATACAATAACTGGAATTGTGCACAGTCTCCCTCCACACTGCTCTGAAAATGAACTTTTGTTTTATGCAGATGTAGGCGAATTAGAATGAACAAAAGGCACACATGAAGGCTGAGAACATTTAACTGAAAAGGAAAAACAGCTTTTTCTTCCATTACACAGGAGACCAGATGTAAATTGTTTACAGGCTGTTTTGCAGTGGGCAGGTTAGAAGGTTCCAGCTGTCCTGTCTTTGAAAGTGGCTATCCCTGGCAAGTATTTTCTGACCGCTCCTGCCAAGGTTCCTAACACAGCCTTTCTGAAAGGATAAGCAGGAAGAACCCCCTTCTGGAATCCTCTGGTCCTGTATCAGTGTCGAGGACCAACTTATTCCCACACCCACTATTGCAATAGTTTGCTCATTTCAAGGTCTGAGTCACTTGCTAGAGGATGGGTCCACAGGTTGCTGATGGGGCTGGGAAACTCCTGCAGATCCTCTAACAGAGCTTTTATGGGAGAAGAACACTGCATGACCCTTCTTTAAGAAGGCTGTTGGAGGGGCAGCGGGGTGACTCAGCAGCTGAGCGTCTGCCTTCGGCTCAGGTCGTGATCCTGGGGTCCTGGTTTCAAGTCCCGTGTTGGGCTCCCTGCATGGAGCCTGCTTCTCCCTCTGCCTGTGTCTCTGCCTCTCTCTGTGTCTCTAATGAATAAATAAATAAAAACTTTGAAAAATAAAGATAACGTTTTTAAATCAACCATATTAGCTGCATGTTGCAAAGATAGGCAACCTGAAATTGTAAGATATTTTCTGCTTATCAAATAAGCAGGAATAAATAATAATTCAGCGAAGGTATAGAGAAATAGGCATTCACATATACTATTAGTTAATATTTGTAAAAACCTTAGAACAGTTGCCTAGCACATAGTATACTTTACATAAGTGCTTGTTAAATAAATATTGGTAGGCATTTATTGGTAAAAAATTTGGGGAAGACAACTTACCAACAATGGATATTAAAATTTTGTATGTGTATATTCTGATATCCAGCACATTTGATTCTAAGACATTCCACCAAAATTCTCAAAGATGTATTATGTAGAAAGATGTTCAGGGAATTACTGTAATCATGAAATTTGAAAACATCACTGCCATCTTTCATGGTGTGTTTCTCCTCAGGTGGGTAGGAGGGTGGCCACAGCAGTTCCAGGGAGCACATTCAGATCATCAACATCCAAGGGAAGAAGACAGTGTCTTCCTGGGGCTCACTCCTAGGACTAGAAAAACCCTTCCCAGAAGCTTCCCGGTAGACTTCCTCTCTGTTCTCACTGGACATTTCTGGGATCCATGAACACTCCCATGCCAATTTCCAGCAAAGGGAATGGCATTACTCTAGCCCAGTGGTTCTTTTTTTTTTTTTTTAATAATAATAAATTTATTTTTTATTGGTGTTGAATTTGCCAACATATAGAATAACACCCAGTGCTCATCCTGTCAAGTGCCCCCCTCAGTGCCCGCCACCCACTCACCCCCACCCCCCGCCCTCCTCCCCTTCCACCACCCCCAGTTCATTTCCCAGAGTTAGGAGTCTTCATGTTCTGTCTCCCTTTCTGACATTTCCCACCCGTTTCTTCTCCCTCCCCTTCTATTCCCTTTCATATTGTTTATATTCCCCAAATGAATGAGAACATATGTTTGTCCTTCTCTGATTGACTTATTTCACTCAGCATAATACCCTCCAGTTCCATCCACGTTGAAGCAAATGGTGGGTATTTGTCGTTTCTAATGGCTGAGGAATATTCCATTGGATACATAGACCACATCGTCTTTATCCATTCATCTGTCGATGGACACCGAGGCCCCTTCCACAGTTTGGCTACTGTGGACATTGCTGCTAGAAACATCAGGGTGCAGGTGTCCCAGCGTTTCACTGCATCTGTATCTTTGGGGTAAATCCCCAACAGTGCAATTGCTGGGTCGTAGGGCAGGTCTATTTTTAACTCTTTGAGGAACCTCCACACAGTTTTCCAGAGGGGCTGCACCAGTTCACATTCCCACCAACAGTGTAAGAGGGTTCCCTTTACTCTCCGCATCCTCTCCAACATTTGTGGTTTCCTGCCTTGTTAATTTTCCCCATTCTCACTGGTGTGAGGTAGTATCTCATTGTGGTTTTGATTTGTATTTCCCTGATGGCAAGTGATGCCGAGCATTTTCTCATGTGTGTGTTGGCCATGTCTATGTCTTCCTCTGTGAGATTTCTCTTCATGTCTTTTGCCCATTTCATGATTGGATTGTTTGTTTCTTTGGTGTTGAGTTTAATAAGTTCTTTATAGATCTTGGAAACTAGCCCTTTATCTGATACGTCATTTGCCAATATCTTCTCCCATTCTGTAGGTTGTCTTAATTTTGTTGACTGTATCCTTTGCTGTGCAAAAGCTTCTTATCTTGATGAAGTCCCAATAGTTCATTTTTGCTTTTGTTTCTTTTGCCTTCGTGGATGTATCTTGCAAGAAGTTACTGTTAGCCCAGTGGTTCTTAAACTTTTTTATTGAGACCAGTCCGGTGCTTAAAAATTAAGGATTCCAAAGGGCTTTTGTTAATATGAGTTATATTTATTATTAAAATTTATAAATAATTATTTATTAAAAAATAACAACAATAAACCCATTAAGGGTAGCCTTGGTTGCCCAGCAGTTTAACGCCAACTTCAGCCCAGGGCACGATCCTGAAGACTCGGGATCAAGACCCACGTCAGGCTCCCTGACGCTTCTCCCTCTGCCCGTGTCTCTGCCTCTCTCTCTCTCTCTCTCTCTCTCTCTGTGTGTGTGTCATGAATAAATAAATAAAATATTTTTTTAAATGATGTATTTTTTAAAAATAAATAAAAATAAAAATGATTTATTTTAAAATAAATAAACCCATTAAATGTTAACATAAGTTAACATAGCTATATTTTCCAAAGGAAAAGCATTTTTATTTTTATTTTTTTAAAGATCTTATTCATGAGAGAGAGGCAGAGACACAGGCAGAGGGCGAAGCAGGCTTCCTGTGGGGAGCCCAATGCAGGACTTGATCCCAGACCCCAGGATCACAACCTGAGCCAAAGGCGGACGCTCAACCACTGCACCACCCAGGGTTCCTAAGGAAAAGTGTTTTTAAAATAAAAATTGGATGTATTTAAGGTATATATGATGATTCGATATACATACAAGTGGTGAAATGATTATGACGAACAAGCTCAGAACATACCTGTCCTCACATAGTTACCATGTGTGTGTGATGAGAGCACCTGCTATCTGTTCTACCAGCACATTTGCAGCATTCAATAGTTTTATTAACTGTAGTCATTTGCAAGTTAGATCTTTAGACTTACTCATCCTACATCCAACTGCAACTTTGCACCCTCTGACCAACATCTCCCCATTGCCCCCACTCTAGCCCCAGGAAACCACTTCCCTCCTCTCTGCTTCTATGTATTTGGCTTTTTCAGAGTCAAAATACAAGTGAGATCATGCAGTTTTGTTTTTTTTTTTTCTGTGTCTGGCTTATCTCACTTGGCATAATGTCCTCCCGGTTCATTCATGTTGTCACAAATGGAAGCATTTCCTTCTTTTTTAAGGCTAGAGAATATTCCATCATATGTATGTACCACAATTTCTTTATCACTTCATCTGTCCACAAAAACCTAGGTTGTTTCCATGTCTTGGCTCTTGTGAATAACGCAGCAATGAACACGAGAGTGCATATGCTTTCATGGGCGGGGTGGGGGGCAGTTTATACCCAGAAGAGGGATTGCTGGATCATATGGAAGTTCTGTTGTTAGACATAGTGAAAGCATTTAATGAGAACAGTGGTCTTGTTTTCCATTTTTGCTTTACTTTAATATTTGGCTTAGTGTAAGACAGTTGGATTCTCATATATGCTTTTGCACTCATTCAATCTGTTATAATCTGCTGGTAGTATTTTTTTAAAAAACTCTGGCCTCACTCAAATATGTAGCTGGAGAAGGGAGAAACTCAGAGACAGATGAAAAGGGTTTCAGGAAACCCCAGGGGCTCTGGCTGCATTTTGAAGCCTCTGCCCTGGGACGCCTGAGTGGCTCAGCGGCTGAGCATCTATCTGCCTTCGGCCCAGGGCATGACCCCAGGGTCCTGGATTGAGTCCCACATCAGGCTCCCTGCAGGGGAGTCTCTGACTCTCTCTCTGTGTCTCTCATGAATAAATAAATAAAATATTTTTTAAAAAAGAAGAAGAAGCCTCTGCCTTAGGCAAGGAGGCCCACCCCAGGGGAGGAGGTAGACCATTCTCTCCTATCATAGCTGTGAGGAGAGGGATTGGGTACGTGAGCCGTGTCATACTCTGCTAGGAAGGAGAGAGAAGAAAACAGATACCCTCAGAAAGAAGGGAGGATACTGATGGGACAACCAGCCATGCCCCTCTATAAACTTTTCTCTAGAACACATCTAGAATAAAGTTTGGATGTTTTTGTTTCTTGATGGTGGTAAAATACGCATAACATAAAAACTTCCATTTTAACCATTTTTAAGTGTACAGTTCTGTGGCACCAAGTACACTTACACTGTTGTGCAACTGTTACCATGACCCAGGACTCTGCATCTTGCCAAATTGGAACTCTGTCCCTCCATCCCCATCTCACCCGGCCCCTGGCAGCCACCATTCCACTTTCTGTCTTCAAGGCTTTGATGACTCTAAGGACCTCATACAAGTAGAACCACACAGCCTTTGTCCGTTTATAACTGGCTTATTTCACTTAGCATAATGTCCTTCAGGTACATCCATGCCGTAGCAGTCCAGAATGGCGTTCCTTTTTAAAGCCGAAGAATATTCCAGTTATATGAGTACAATACTTAGTTTATCTATCCTGATGATGGACATTTGGGTTGTTTTCACCTTCTGGCTATTGTAAATAATGCTATTATGAACATGGGTGTACAAAGAGCTGTTCAAGTCCCTGCTTTCAATTTTGGAAGAATGCCTCCATTCCCAATAGAATTATAATTCTATTTTTAATTTTTTGAGGCACTGTCATATTGTGTTCCATAGTGTCTGCACCACTTTACATTCCCACCAACAGTGCAAAGGGTCTCAATTTCTCTACATTTTCACCAACACTTTTTATAATCAATATATATATGACAGTAGCCATCCTAGTAAGTATGAGGTGGTCAGAGTAAGCTTTTTGAAACATAAATCAGATCATTTCATTTTCCTGGTAAAACTGCAGTTTTACAAAGCTGCCTTGTAAAATTGAAGATCTTTATTATGAGGGCTGACCAGGCCCTGTTGATCTGGCCCAGCTTTCTTCTCTGACTTCATCTCTCTGACTCTCTCCCCTTACTCACAACCCTCCAGCACATGAACCTTACCGCCTTTCAAACATGCAAAGAGATTTCCATCTCTCAGCCTTTGCACAGCCTCTTCCCTCTGCCTGAAAACCCCTGGAAACCCCTACCCTTCCCAAGCTCTCTCCTCATTCAGGTCCCAGCTTAAATGCAGGGGTTTCCTAAGTGCTGCTCCTAATCACTATCCTATCTTGTTCCAGACTTTTCACAAATGCTTCTTGAGCACCTAATATATTACAGGCCCTATTCTAACTGCTGGGGATATAATGGAGAACAAAACACATTAAAATCCTTACCCTTGGGGCACCTGGGTGGCTCAGTCAGTTAAGCATCCAACTGTTGGTTTCCACTCAGGTCATGACCTCAGGATCATGGGATCAAGCCCTGCATTGGGCTTGCACTCAGCTCAGAGTCTTCTTGAGATTCTCTCTCACTCTCCCTTCCCCTCTGCTTCTGTTCCACTTCTGCTCACATGTACTCTCTCTCTCTCAAATAAATAAAGAAAATCCCCCCTCCTACTAGGCTTATATTCTGGTGATTATCTACAAAGCACTAATCCCTCCTGCAGTTATCTTGTTCGTTTTTTCCAATGTTTATTTCATTGGCTGGTCATTTCAGCATCATTTGTAAAGCAAAAGTTGGAAACACCCCAATTCCTGACAACGGGAACTGGTTTTAAAAATTATCATTCATCTTTATAATATAATGCCATAAGTCCGTTTTGAAAAATGAGTAGGCCTACATGTACTGCCACGAAGAAATGACCAACACATACGTGTATCAGACACACGGATATATGCCTTCCCAGTTCCCTTGGCACCAGCACCTGTCAGACCTTCAGCTTCTTGTTCCACCTCAGTGCATGGTTCTAACCATCTGAACCCAACCTACACTTGGGCTAGGACAGCAAGTCTTTCTCCTGTTGCTGCCACTACATAAACAGGCCAACCACACGCGCAGAGTTTCCACCTGCTCCTGCTACTTCTGGACTCGGTTGAGACCACATGGCAGGGTATGGATTCTGACATTCCAGATGGCCACACAAGAGGACAGGTGATGCCACTTGGATGTGTGAGGGTTAACACCCCAAGGGAAATATTTGCCCTTACTATCTCAAAAAGCTTTTTTTTTTAATTTATTTTTTATTGGTGTTCAATTTACCAACATACAGAATAACCCCCAGTGCCCGTCACCCATTCACTCCCACCCCCCGCCCTCCTCCCCTTCTACCAACCCTAGTTCGTTTCCCAGAGTTAGCAGTCTTTATGTTCTGTCTCCCTTTCTGATATTTCCCACACATTTCTTCTCCCTTCCCTTATATTCCCTTTCACTATTATCAAAAAGCTTTTTTTCACATGGTTTACATCTATCCATATTTATCATATTCAAAATTAAAAATGAGAACACTTTAAAGTATTTGTTAATTTTAGACATCAATAAGAACTCATTATATGCAAACATAAATAGCATATTTTATATAAAAACAAATATATCTTCCAGGACAAAAAAAGTAAGCAGGAAGAGCATATTGCTCTACACATTTGCAGGTCTCTTTAAAGTCTGGTTTAACAGAAAGCTCAATTCTCAGAACTGCTTCTGCATTCAGTCTGTTACAGTATCTTGTTTTGGTTTAAGTTTGTGAAGAAAATCTGGCTTCATACAGATGTGTAGTTGGAAAAGGTAGACAGCATTTTCAGATAACTGGATATTCTTGATAGATACCAAACCTTGACAAGTATTAGGTTCTGAAAGTTCAGCTGCAGTGTGGAATCTGAAATCATATTGATGAACTCTTTGTCCTCCACTTTATTACAATCCATTGTTCATTTGTACTTTGGATGGATATTTCACCCATGTGTGATATTGATCTTGCAGACACCTGAAAGAGTCTTGGTGATTCTCAAAAGTTCATGGGCCACACCTTGAAAACTGATGACTTTCTACTTACTTTTACTTTTTATTTATTTACTTGTTTATAGTTTGCTCCTCTCAACTCTCCCCTCTAGAATGTAAGCTTCATAGGAGCAGGAACATTGTTCATCTTGTATCCCTTGCGCTTGGAACAGTGTCTAGCTCACTGAAAGTACTCAATAATCACTAGTTCACTGAATGGACCTCAGTGATTCTGTAAGAGAGGTATCCCAAAAAGTTATCACTTCATGCAAGTGGTTCATGGTTCTATATAACCTATAACCTTGAGACTACAATAGATTATTTTCTCAGGATTTTAAAAAAACTGATGTCATAAAGGTAATTTAAAACTAACTAGCTTTGTTTTCAAGTTTTTATTCAAACTCTAGTTAGGGGCAGCCCGGGTGGCTCAGCGATTTAGTGCTGCCTTCAGTCCAGGTCGAGATCCTGGAGACCTGGGATCGAGTCCCATGTCAGGCTTCCTGCATGGAGCCTGCTTCTCCCTCTGCCTGTGTCTCTGCCTCTCTCTGTGTGTCTCTCATAAATAAATAAATAAAATCTTAAAAAAGAAATAAACTCTAGTTAGTTAACATACAGTGTAATTTTGGTCTCAGGAGTAGAATTTAGTGATTCGTCACTTACATACAACACCCAGTGCTCATCACAAGTGCCCTCCTTAATATCCATCACCCATCTAGCACATCGCCCACTCATCTCCCTCCATCAACTCTCAGTTTGTTCTCTATTGTTAATAGTCTCTTATGATTTGCTTCCCTCTTTTTTTCCCTTCTATGTACATCTGGCTTATTTTTTAAATTCCACATATGAGTGAAATTATTATGGTATTTGTCTCTCTCTAACTGACTTACTTTGCTTAGCATTATACTCTCTAGCTCCTACGTGTTGTTGCAAATGGCAAGATTTCATTCTTTTGGATGGTTGAGGAATATTTCACTGTGTGTGTGTGTGTGTGTGTATGTGTGTGGGATATCTTCATCCATTCATCAATGGACATTTGGGCTCGTTCCATAATTTGACTATAATAATAATGCTGCTAGAAACATCAGGGTGCACGTGTCCCTTCAAATCAGTATTTTTGTATCCTTTGGATAAATACCTACTAGTGTAATTGCTGTATCATAGGGTGATCCTATTGTTAACTTTTTGAAGAGCCTCAGTACTGTTTTCCAGAGTGGCCGCATCAGTTTGCATTCCCACCAACAATGTAAGAGGGTTCCCCTTTCTCCGCATCCTTGCCAACATCTCTTGTTCCCTGTGTAAAACTAGCCTTCAAGTTTATAAATGTTGCCCTTAAGAAACAATTTGTGACTTTCAATAATAAATATTTCCATATACATTAAATAAAATACACTATAATACAATGTCAACTACCCTTTATGAAATGTGTGGTACAAAATTCTACATGTAAGAGGGATAGGTCTACCTAACCAAAGTTTGTGAAGCAATTCTCCCTTCTTTAAGGGTATAATGGAGAAAGAAGAGTAAATGAGATTAGGCTAAAAGATTGTTGTCAGAAAAAAGATAGGGGCGCCTGGGTGGCTCAGTTATTAAGCGTCATGATCCCTTTGGCTCAGGTCATGATCCCAGGGTCCTGGAATTGAGGCCTCCACAAGGTTCCCTGGTCATGGGGAGCCTGCTTCTCCCTCTCCTCCCCGCTCATGCTCTCTCTCACTATCTTTCTGTCTCTCAAAAAATAAATAAAAAAAATTTTTTTAAACATGAAACCAAAATAGTAATAAGAAAAAATTACGTCATCTTTCAAGAATACCCATAATATTCATGTATGCATGTATGTGTTTTCTGTCTACTTCCAAAACAATCCAAAGAATCTACATAATAAAATTTGGCTTCACGAGGTAGTTTAGACACTTGCTACTTGAAGTGTGGGCTCATATCAGCAGCTCTTGTATTTCTTGGAAGTTAGAAATGAAGAGTTGCAGGTCCCACAGACCTACTGTACAGATGATATTTTCCAAATATAGCCACTACAATATGCTCCATTCCACATGTTGTGAAGTTGATTCTTCTCCTATAAAGTGATGGGGGCAAAGTCTCTTTGCCTTAAAATTGGGAAGACCTTTATGACTGCTTCAACCAATAGATTATGTAGAAATGACACTACAGACTTTGTAGTAAAAAATAAAAAAGACTTCTATTTTTAAAAAATATAAATTTATTTTTTATTGGTGTTCAATTTGCCAACATACAGAATAACACTCAGTGTTCATCCCGTCCAGTGCCCACCTCAGTGCCCGCTACCCAGTCACCCCCACCCTCCGCCCTCCTCCCCTTCCACCACCCCTAGTTTGTTTCCCAGAATTAGGAGTCTTTATGTTCTGTCTCCCTTTCTGATATTTCCCACTTATTTTTTCTCCTTTCCCCTTTCACTATTATTTATATTCCCCAAATGAATGAGAACATATAATGTTTGTCCTTCGCTGATTGACTTATTTCACTCAGCATAATACCCTCTAGTTCCATCCACGTTGAAGCAAATGGTGGGTATTTGTCGTTTCTAATGGCTGAGTTATATTCCATAGTATACATAGACCACATCTTCTTTATCCATTCATCTTTCGATGGACACCGAGGCTCCTTCCACAGTTTGGCTATTGTGGCCATTGCTGCTAGAAACATTGGGGTGCAGGTGTCCCGGCGTTTCATTGCATCGGTATCTTTGGGGTAAATCCCCAGCAGTGCAATTGCTGGGTCGTAGGGCAGGTCTATTTTTAACTCTTTGAGGAACCTCCACACAGTTTTCCAGAGTGGCTGCACCAGTTCCCATTCCCACCAACAGGGCAGGAGGGTTCCCCTTTCTCCACATCCTCTCCAACATTTGTGGTTTCCTGCCTTGTTAATTTTCCCCATTCTCACTGGTGTGAGGTGGTATCTCTTTGTGGTTTTGATTTGTATTTCCCTGATGGCAAGTGATGCAGAGCATTTTCTCATGTGCTTGTTGGCCATGTCTGTGTCTTCCTCTGTGAGATTTCTGTTCATGTCTTTTGCCCATTTCATGATTGGATTGTTTGTTTCTTTGGTGTTGAGTTTAATAAGTTCTTTATAGATCTTGGAAACTAGCCCTTTAACTGATATGTCATTTGCCAATATCTTCTCCCATTCTGTAGGTTGTCTCTTAGTTTTGTTGACTGTATCCTTTGCTGTGCAAAAGCTTCTTATCTTGATGAAGTCCCAATAGTTCATTTTTGCTTGTATCTTTTGCCTTCGTGGATGTATCTTGCAAGAAGTTGCTGTGTCTGAGTTCAAAAAGGGTGTTGCCTGTGTTCTCCTCTAGGATTTTGATGGAATCTTGTCTCACATTTAGATCTTTCATCCATTTTGAGTTTATCTTTGTGTCTGGTGCAAAAGAGTGGTCTAGTTTCATTCTTCTGCATGTGGATGTCCAATTTTCCCAGCACCATTAATTGAAGAGACTGTCTTTCTTCCAGTGGATAGTCTTTCCTCCTTTGTGGAATATTAGTTGACCATAAAGTTGAGGGTCCACTTCTGGGTTCTCTATTCTGTTCCATTCATCTATGTGTCTGTTTTTGTGCCAGTTCCACACTGTCCACTATGTGACTTCTGAGGCTATATCATAAAAATGCCATGCACTTTCACTTTGCTATGTTGGGACACTTCGTGAAACCCAGCCAGCATGCTGTAAGAAAGTCAAGCAACATTCTAGCTAATGTAAGCAAAAAAAAAAAAAAAAAAAAAAAAAAAAAAAAGTTGTATAATAGGGGCTTATGAGCACTAGGAGGAGGAGTTCCTGGCTTGGGAAAGGGCAAGGGTCAAAGAAGTCTCAGCCCACCCACTTCCACATTCACTGTGCTACCACCACAGTAAGACTATCCTCCAAAGATCAACCATTCTTGTGCTGCCTCCTTGGTCAGAGTCCTCCAGGCTCCCATAAGTGATGGTGGATGTGAGATGGGTAAACTAAAATTTGCCCTCCTGTCAAGATTCCTCAATGGGGGAGAAAGACGATTTCCCATAATAAAACAGGGATATTATAAGGAAGTAGGATGATGCTGCATGGGGCTATAAAAACTTGCCTAAGAAGACAGAGCCACCAATGGTCACTAATTAACCTGAGGGTCACACAGCTAGCAGATGGCAGAACCAGCTTGTGAACCTACTGCTCAGGCTCTGATCTTAACTTCCTTCTTATGAAAAGATTGTTGGATAATCCATAAATATTTCCTTAGGATAATAAATCAAGAGAAGTGGAACTGAGGGAGTAAAGGCTTTTGATACATAGTGTCAGTAGCTCTCCTGAGAGCACCAGTTTATACAGCCCCCAGAAAGAAGTTAAAGGGCCTATTTTCCCATACCCTTGGGTCATACATGAAGTTCTTACCTTTATCAGAGGACCTTTGCCAATTTATCTGGTGAAAAAAGATATACCTTGATTCTAGAAGTCCAATGTGCTATCCATTGCACTATGGAGCCAATACCTTGGTTTTTAAATTTGCATGTTTTGTATTATATTATAGTGCTAGCTATGTTTTATTATTTTTTACTATGTGTAGGTCAAATGCAACAGGGTAAAGACTCCTGTCATAAAAAAAAAAAAAAAAAAAGACTCCTGTCATTTTGTTTGTTGCTCTATCCCTAGCATTTTTTTGAGGGGGTGGATAAGGAGGGAAACATCCGTGAAATAAATTTGATAACATGATTCACACTTCATTACAAATGATTTTCCAAAATTCACAACTTTCACATTTGGCTGAGCTAAAAAGAAGAAGAAAAAAAAAAACCAATAACACTAAAAAAGGAAATTTCAGTTGATGTAAGTAGGCCAGATCACATGATCTCCCCAAATGAAAATTTAAGTGAGTCATTTCTCTAGCTGGGAAAATATTTTCCTTAATTTAAAGAGTCTAAATAATTTACCTAATATGATGAACAAACCCTTGGGTCAGGTTCAGAAAGCCTTCTATAAACTGGTTTAATAAAAGTCACACACCTAGCACCTCACAGAGTGCCTGATACACAGTAGTCACTCAATAAAAATTTTTGGACTAAACAAATAAATAAATGAGTGAATGTTCCAGGCATTGAGTTCAGCACTTTATGTGGGTTATCTCCTTTAGATCTCACAAAACCCTATGCTTTAGCTGGTATTTAAACCATTAATACTTTGACTAGTATGTCTGACCCAATGGACACTGCCAAGGCCTTGCTTTGAAACTCCAGTTCAGGTGCTCTAAAGTAAGACTGCCCGACTCCCTTGGTTTTTTTCCCCAAATGGATTCCTTGTATAATACATGAGCTATATTGTAAGTCAAATCACACCAAACTTGTTGAAAATGTGCCCATCCACTTTCCATGATATAGTAATAAAAGAAACTTAATTTTTGTAGGAGTCTTTTGATTTTTTATATTATTTTGAAAAGGTCCATTTTTAAATCTAGCTTTCTGATTCTGTGCTTGTGCCTTCAACACTTTCGTAATGATTTTCTGCTCCTCAATACTCTTGATCCTGTTTTCTGCTCCTCAACACTCTTGATCCTGTTATGGACACATTTAGCAACCACGGAAGCACCGTAGTCCTGGATGACATGTTTTTTGGTTTTAGACAATCTCATAAGAACTTTAGATATCATGGCATAAACCCTTTGAAGCTGACCTGAGCATGCCACATGTGGATTTTGTACTGCCCCACTCTTCTTGTTATAAAGGTAAACAGTTCTAATACCAGAGGCTCAGGGTAGCCTAGTTTTGTTGGCCACTGTATTGTAAGGTAGCCTATAGGGTATGTTAAATGCTGGATCATTTGAATGCCTCTCCCCAGAAGGGAAAAATCAGAACCTAATTTTATTTATAGAGGTTGGAAAGAACTCTCCATATATTAAAAACATTAGCTCTAATCCTTTGTCATATAGTTTGCAAATGCCTTCCATTATTTTTATTTGCCTTTTAGTTTTATTAAGGTATTTTTTGCTTGTAAATATGTTCCCCTTTTTAACAAAATCTATCAGTCTTCCCTTTTATGTTTTTTTCTTTGCTATTATACGTAAAAGTCTTTTCTACTTTAGGTAGGCTAATAATCCTACATAATAAGCATTTCTTGATAGAATGATCTGGATGTAGAATAAAAACTGGCTTTCCAATGTAAAATCAAGGAGGTCGTGCACAGAATCTCTGTATTTCCATGTAATGGCACTGGATTAACTTTGCAACTGCTCCAAGGCAATCTACTGCACTCAAGGGTCTGGGGTGTCAAAGTTCTTGACTTTGGGAGAGAAGATGGAAGCATCAGTTCTGTTTCTTCTCCAGATTGGTAATGTGCTCTCTGAAAAGTATCTATCATTACAAATACTACTTCAGTTCCTTGGAGTCAATGACTTTGGGTGTGTTAAAAATGAAATATCAGGATTCCAAAGTGGAGCCACTTGTGCTAAACTCTACATCAGCAAGCCAAGAGAGTTAATACTTAACCTAAGTGCAGTTTCAGCTGCACTTTTTTCTTTTAGATTTTTGTTTATTTTAGAGAGAGAGAGTGAGAAAGCAAGTGTGTACATGTGAGACGAGGGGCAGAGGGAGAGGAAGAGAGAGAATCTCAAGCAGATTCCACGTTGAGTGTAGAGCCTGACATGGGGCTTCAGCACGTGACCCTGAGATCATGACCTCAGCTGAAATCAAGAGCCAGATGCTTAACTAACTGAGCCACCCAGGTGGCCCCGACTTTCCAAGGATGATAATCCTAACCAGTTGGTCTGGAGTGTCCTGATCGGCATTAGTGAGGTAATTCATCAGATGGATCCTTTTTGTATCCTAAAGGAAAGTGTGCCTGAAAGAATCCACTCTTTTCCCTCTTCTGCCTATAAAAGCCTTCCATTTTGTATAGCTCCTTGAAGACCCTTTTGTATTTGCTAAATTGAATTCATGAATCATTGAATAAAGCCAATTAGATTTTCAAACTTAGTTGAATTTTGTTTTTAGCACTGTAGGCAATAAGAAGGTATGTCTGTATGAGCATGCAATTTTCTTCATAAAGCTCCAAAGGACTGAAGAGCAACAGTAAAACTTAAATAGCTTTAAAACAGTTCTCTACAATAGTGTAATATTGTTATATAAAGAAGGAAAAAACCTCAACCAAATGAAATATATGTTAAAATGGAATTTTCTATGCACATGAATGAGAATTTCCTAGGATGAATGAATTTGTACCATACAATGAGTTAACTGGTAATGAGTAGTATGTTCCAACTATTCACTTAATTCCAATGAATTGCAAGTAAAGGGCCCTGCTTCCGGGCCCCTGAGAGAAAACCTGGAGCCTGAAGGTGGCAGCCAATGAAGACCCCTGACCTCCTCTCATTCCAGACAGCAAACCTACAGGTACATATACACTGAAAGAGAATGGAGACCTAGCTGAAAGAGAATGGAGACAGGTCTCTCCACAACGAGGGTTAAAAGGACCACATTGAGATCCTCTCCATGATTGGAGAGGCAGAGGCACAATTTCACCAAAACCCCAGCCCTGTGCAGCGACCCATAGGAGGGGGGGAACCTCACAGGGCTGCAGCCCCTCCCTGAAGAGTAAGAGGCTCAGGCCCCATATCAAGCACCTCAACCCTTGGGATCTGCACCAGAGATGAGACCCCCAAAACATCTGACTTTGGAAATCAAAGGGGCTTACACCTGGGGAGTCTTGGGGCTAGGTAGATCCAAGATAGATATTCCTTGGAGGGGCTTATACGCAGACACAATCATCCCAGGAACCAACACAAAGATAGCAGTTTGAGAGGTGACTGGATCATATGTGAAGGGCATCCATTTTCTAACCTTAAAGGATCTGCCAGAGGGGCAGGGATGAGTCAGGACATTCTTTGGGGATGGAGGCACTGGCTAGCGCCATTTTTGCACTCTCCCTCTACCCTGCCAGTGCAGGCAGACATGTGTGGACATGGCCAAGGGACAAACTCCACACCCAGTGTTCCCACATCTCCTCAAATCAGTGGACATGCCTGGCCCTCATAATTCTGGGAAGGCAATAACACTGGGGTACTGCACAGATAGCAGACTGAAATGTACTGTTAGTGTGCATGAGAAAAAGGCCCATCTACTTGTCCTGGAGTTTCATTCATAAGGACAGCCTTCAAGTTTGCCCCACATTAGATGCTACAGATGCACTCTCAGGGAACATAGGCAGGAAAAGACCACCTTTGAGCCCTCCCTTAGTCTCACCACAGCTCTCTGGCACCCCCCCCCACCTCAGGAAAAGAGTTCAAAGTAATAGTCATAAAGATATTCCCTGAACTCAGGAGAAGAAAGCATGAATGCAGTGAGAACTTCACAAAGAAACAGAAAACATAAGAAAGTAGTCACAGAGCTGAAGAATACAATAACTGAACTGAAAAACAAAAAATACACTAGAGAGGTTCAACAGCAGACTAGATGAAGCAGAACAAACATGCAACCTGGAAGATGGGTAGCATCATTCACCCAAACAGAGCATCAAAAAGAAAAAAACCATGAAGATAGCTTGAGGGACCTATAAGGCACATGAAGCAGAATAAGGTTTGCATTAGAGGGTCCCTGAAGGAGAAGAGAGAAAGAAAGGGGCAGTAAACCTATTCCAAGAAATAATGGCTGAAATTTTTCCTAACCTAAGGAAGGAAATGGACATCCAGTCCAGGAAGCAAAGACACTTCCAAATAAGATGAACCCAAAGAGACACACAGAGAGGCACATTATAATTAAAATATAGAAAGTTAAAGAGATAAAAAGAATCTTAAAAGCAGCAAGAAAAAAACCAACTTGTTACATATAAGAGAACCCCAAAAGACTGTTAGCTGATTTTTTAGCAGAAACTTTGCAGGCCAGAAGAAAGTGGCATAATATACTCAAAGTGCTGAAAAGAGTGTATTTCCAACCAAAAATACTCTACCTGGCAATATTATCATTCAGAATTGAAGGATAAAGAGTTTTCCAGACAAGCAAAAGCTAAAGGAGTTCATCACCACTAAACTGGCCCTACAAAAAATGTTAAGAAACTTCTTTTTTTAAAATATTTATTTATTTGAAGGAGGGGGCATGCATATGCAAGTGGAGGGAGGGGCAGAGCAAGAGGGAGAGAAAGAATCCTAAAGCAGACTCTTCTCTGATCATGGAGCCCAATACTGGGCTTGATCCCAAGACCCTGAGATATGACCTGAGCCAAAATCAAGAGTCAGCCACTTAACTGAATTAGCCACCCAGGCACCTTAAAGGGATTTCTTTAAGTTTTTAAAAGGCACTAACAGGAAAATACATGAAAGTAAAAATATCACTGGTAAAGAAGAATATACAGTAAAGATATTAGATTAACTCCTTATAAATCTAGTATGAAAGTTAAAAGAGAAAAGTAATAAAATTAACTACAGCAACAATTATTAGTTGAAGGATACACAAAATAAAAAGATGTAAAATATGCATAAGAATATAAAATGTGGGTTGGGGAAGCAAAAATGTAGAGTTTTCAGAATGCATTTAATTTTAAAATGCTATCAACTTAAAATAGAGTGTTATCTGTATAGGCTGTTATTTATTAACATGGTAATGTTAATAAATGGTAATAGCAAATAAACAAATAAATGGTCATGGTAACTATAAGGCAAAAACTTACAGTAGATACGCAGAAGATAAAGAGAAAGGAATCTAAACATAACACTAAAGAAAAGAACCAAGCCACAAGCGAAAAAAGCAAAAGAAGAATAAGGGAATAGAGAGGAACTACAAAAAACAGCCAGAATTAACAAAATGACAATAAGTACATACTTATCAATAATTACTTTCTAAATGCAAATGGGCTAAATTTTTCAATCAAGACAGAGTGGCTGAATGGATAAAAATCAAGACTCATCTATATGTTGCATTCAGGAGACTCACTTCAGATCTAAGAACACACGCAAACTGAAAATGAAAGGATGGAAAAAGATATTTCAAGCAAGAAAGCTGGTGTAGACAAAGTACATTTTAAAACAAAGACTGTAGAAGGTCATTACATGATAAAGGAGTCAATCTAGCAAGAGTATATAGCATTTGTAAATATATATGTACCTGATACAGGAATGCCTAAATATGGGATCCCTGGGTGGTGCAGCAGTTTAGCGCCTGCCTTTGGCCCAGGGCGCGATCCTGGAGACCCGGGATCGAGTCCCACGTCGGGCTCCTGGGGCATGGAGCCTGCTTCTCCCTCCACCTATGTCTCTGCCTCTCTCTCTCTCTGTGTGTGACTATCATAAATAAATAAAAATGTTAAAAAAAGGAATGCCTAAATATATAGAGCAAATATGAACAGACCTAAAGCAAGAAGATGACACCAATACAATAGTAGAGGATTTTATTTTTTAATTTTTAAAAATATTTTATTTATTTATTCATGAAAGACAAAAAGAGAGAGACAGGGACATAGGCAGAGGGAGAAGCAGACTCCTTGCTGGAAGCCTGATGTGGGACTCGATTCCAGGACCCCAAGTTCACAACCCAAGCCAAAGGTAGATACTCAATCTCTGAGTCACCAGGTGACCAATAGTAGAGGATTTTAATACTTCACTCTCATTAATGAGATAGACTACTCAGACAAAATCAGTAAGGAAACATCAGCCTTAAACGACACATTAGACCAGATGGACTTAGTACATATAAATAGAACACTTTATACAAAAGCAGCAGAACATACATTCTTCTCATGTGCATATAAAATATTCTCCGAAGGATGCCTGGGTGGCTTAGTGGTTGAGTGTCTGCCTTCGGCTCAAATCATGATCCTGGGGTCCTGGTATTGAGTCCCACACTGGGCTCCCTGTGGGGATCCTACTTCTCCCTCTGCCTAGGTCTCTGCCTCTCCCTCTGTGTCTCTATAAATAAATAAATAAATAAATAAATAAATAAATAAATAAATAAATAAATAAATAAATAAATAAAATCTTTAAAAATATATATACATATATATATTCTCCAAAATAGATCACATGTTAAGCCATAAAACAAGTCTCAATACATTTAAGACTGACGTCATATCAAGTATCTTCCTGACCACAATAGTGTGAAGCTAAGAATCAGTTACAAGAAGAAAACTGGAAAATGTCACAAATATGTGGAGAATAAACAACATGTTACTGGACAATGAATCAATGAAGAAATCAAATAGGAAATAAAATTTTTAAATGGAAATAAAATAATCCCAAATCTATGAGATAAAGCAAAATCAGTTCTAAGAGGAAAGTTCATAGTGTAACAGGCCTACCTCAGGAAACAAGAAAAATTGTTCAATAAAAATATTCAAATAAACAATCGAACTTTACACTCAAAGGAACTGGAAAAAGAACAAATGAAGCCCAACATTAGGAAAAAGAAGGAAATAACAAAGCTATGATCAGAAATAAATGAAATAGAGATTAAAAAAACAATAGAAAAGATCAATGAAACAAAGAGCTGGTTCTTTGAAAAGATAAACAAAATCGACAAACCTTAGCTAGATTCACCCAGAAAAAAATAAAATTAGAAATTAAAGAGAAGTAGCAACTGATACAGAAATACAAAGGATCTTAAGAAACTATTATGCACAATTACATGCCAACAAACTCAAAAACACAGAATAGATAAATTCTTAGAAACAGACAATATTCCAAGACTGAGTCATGAAGCAGAAAATCTGAATAGACTGATTACTAGCATGGAGATTGAATCAGTAATCAAAAACCTCCCAACAAACAGAAGTCCAGGACCAGATGGCTTCATGGGGTGAATTTTATTAAACATTCAAAGGAGATTTATACCTGTCCTTCTCAAACTCTACCAAAAATTGAAGAAGGAAGTCTTCCAAACTTATTGTATAAGGCCAGCATTACCTTGTTACCAAAACCAGACAAGGACATTATAAAAAAAAAATTACAGGCCAATATCTCTGATAAGCACAGACGAAAAAACCTTCAATAAATTATTATTAGCAAACTTAATTCAATAATACATTAAAAGGATTATACATGATGATCAAGTGAGATTTATTCCAGAGATGCAACTATTGATCAACACCCACAAATCATTCAACATGATATACCACATTAACAAAATGAAGGACAAGAATCATATGATCACCTCAATGGATACAGGAAAAGCATTTGACAAAATCAACATCCATTTATGATAAAGATTCTCAGCAAAGTGGGTATACAGGGAATGTACTTCAACATAATAAAGACCTAATATGACAAGCCCACAACTGACATCATACTCAATGATAAAACACTGAAAGCTTTCCACTAAGACCAAGAATAAGACAAGGATGTTCACTTTTGCCACTTTTATTCAACACAGTATTGGAAGTCCTAGCTGTAGCAATTAGGCAAGAAAAAGGGGGAAAGTGTACCCAAATTGGAAAAGAAGAAGTAAAACTATATCTATATATGACATGATTTTATATATATATATATATATATATATATATATATATATAACCCCAAAGATTCCACCAAAAAATTGTCAGAATAAATGAATTCAATAAAGTTGCAGGATGCAACATTAGTATACACAAATCTGTTGCATTTCTATATGCTAATAATGAACAATAATGAACTAGCAGGTGGAGAAATTGAGAAAACTGTCCCATCTATAATTGTGTCAAGAAGAGTTAAATGCCAGGGCACTTGGCTTGCTCAGTTGGTGGAGCATGTGACTCTTGGTCTTGGGGGTCATAAGTTTGAGCGCCACCTTGAGCATAGAGATTACTTAATAAAATAGAGTTAAATACCTAGGAATAAATATAACCAAGGAAGTGAAAGACTCATACAGATGAAAACACTGATGAAAGGAATTGAAGAAGACAAATAGTGTAATGATATTCCATGCTCATGGCTTGGAAGAATTAATATTATTAAAATGTCCACACTACCCAAAGTAATCTACAAATTCCATGAAACCTCTACTAAAATTCCAATAGCATTTTACACAAAACTAGAATAATTCAAAAATTTGTATGGGATCACAAATAACCCCAGATAACTAAAGCAATCTTCAGAAAGAAGAATAAAGCTGGAGGTATCATGCTCCCTGATTTCAAACTACACTACAAAGCTATAGTAACCAAAACAGTATTGTATTGGTATAAAAACAGACACATAGATCAACAGAACAGAGTAAAGGGCTGAAAATAAACCCACATATACATGGTAAATTAATTTACCACCAAGGAGCCAAGAATATACAACGGGAACAAGACAGTCAATAAATCATGTTAGGGAAATTGGACAGCCCATATGCAAAAGAATGATATGCCACACACACAAATTAGCTCAAAATGGATCAAAGACTTAAATGTGAGACCTGGAACGATAAAACTGCTAGAAGAAAAAAATAGGCAGTAAGCTCTTTGACACTGGTATTGGCATTGCGTGTTTGGATCTGACTCCAAAAGCAAAGACAATGAAAGCAAAAATAAACAACTGGGACTACATTAAATTAAAAAGCTTCTGCACAGCAAAGGAAACCATCAACAAAATGAAAAGGCAACCTGCTGAGTGGAAGAAAATATTTACAAATCATATATCCAATAAGTTAATATACAAAATATATAAAGAATTCAATTCAATAGCAAAAAAAAAATCCAATTCAAACATGGACAGAGGATTTAGGCATTTTTCCAAATAAGATCTACAGATGGTCAACAAGGACATAAAAAGATATTCAAGATCATTAATCATCAGGAAAATGTATATCAAAATGGCAATGAGACACCACCTCACAGGATGGCTATTATCAAAAAGACATTAAATAACAAGTGATGGCAAGGATGTGGAGAAAAGGGAACCCTTGTACACTCTTGGAGGGAATGTAAATTTGTGCAGCCACTGTGGAAAACAGTATGGATGCTCCTCAAAAACTTAAAAATAGAACTACCACATGATCTACCTATTTCACTTCTGAGTACCTGAAGAAAATGAAAACACTAATTTGAAGAGACTTATGCACCCCTAAGTTCCATTGCAGCATTACTTGCAATAGCCAGTGGAAATAACTTAAATGTACATTAATGGGTGAACGGGTAAAGAAGATGATATATACTACATATACTATATATACAGTATATATTATATATGTTAAGTCACGTATGATATATGACTTTTAATATATACATACAGTAGTAGTCTACCTTGTGCATGTGTGAGTGTGTGTACACAATGGACTACTGTTCAAACATAAAAACAAAGGAAATCTTGCCATTTGCAACAACATGGCTGGACCTTGAGCACATTATGTTAAAAGAAATAAGCCAAAGAAAGACATGATTTCACTTATATGTGGAACCTCGTGGTTATCTGAGAAGAGACAGGTGGGTGAAATGGGTGTAGGGGATCAATTGTACGGTGACTAGATTTATTGTGGTGATCACTTTGTAGTGCATATAAATATTAAATCATTATGTTGTATACCCAAAACTAACATAATGGTATATATCAATTTTACTTCAATTAAAAAAATATATAACCTGTAACCTATAAGAAGATGGGAGGCATATTTTAGGCTCACTTTGAGACACTGATCTCACAAAATACATAATCAAATCAACTTTGTTTTGGATTCTACATTGAGCGCCCTAATTATCTGGCTACAGTTGTATCTTATAGAAATAATATCAAAGGTTGTGTTGTTCTGTGTGTTTTTTTTTTTTTTTTTTTTTTTTTTTTTTTTTTTTTTTTTTTTTTTTTTTTTTTTAAAGATTTTATTTATTTATTCATGATAGAGAGAGAGAGGCAGAGACACAGGCAGAGGGAGAAGCAGGCTCAATGAAAGAAGCCCGATGTGGGACTTGATCCTGTAACTTAGGGATCACGCCCTGAGCCAAAGGCAGATGCTCAACCACTGAGCCACCCAGGTGTCCCAGTTCTGTGTGTTATATAATTATCAAATCACCTTCAGAAAATGTGTGGGAAATATCAGAAAGGGAGACAGAACATAAAGACTCCTAACTCTGGGAAACGAACTAGGGGTGGTGGAAGGGGCGGAGGGCGGAGAATGGGGGTGAATGGGTGACGGGCACTGAGGGGGGCACTTGACGGGATGAGCACTGGGTGTTATTCTGTATGTTGGTAAATTGAACACCAATAAAAAATTAATTTATTAAAAAAAATCACCTTCAGAACTTGTGGGGCCTCCATCTGTCATATTTGAAGAAATGAAGTTACAGCAGCAGTGTGGGAGTTGTGTGATGACACGGTGGAATAGTAATTAGCTGCTAATTAGAATTTTCTGAAATATTAGGGCAATCATCACAGGAAAATCCCACTCAACATTACATGTAAATTAAAAATGCCCCAGGGTAGCTATTAACTTCTGAAAATAGTAGCAGGTATAAGTACTTCAGTTGAAGGTAATCAACATTTCTATTACCAACTCAAGCTTTCAGAGGTTACAACTTGATAGTTTTTATTAGGCAACATCAGTTTGGTGTTTATACCCAAGTTTATAGATGTATACATTTTAATATCTTTTAGTTTCTTGTAAAACTGCTGCTAATGAAAATTGGCTTTCATAAACATCCTTTCTTAAATTTAAATTTACTTAGCTAACACGGTGCAATATTGGGTTCTGCAGTAGAATTCACTGATTTATCATTTACATACAACACCCAGTACTCATCCCAAGTGCCCTCCTTAATAACCATCACCCATCTAGCCCATCCCCACACATCTTCTTCCATTAATCCTCAGTTTGTTCTCTGTCATTAAGAGTCTCTTATGGTTTGTTCCCCCCCTTTTTGTCCCCCTTCCCTTATAGTCACCTATTTTGTTTCCTAAATTCCACATATGAGTGGGATCATATGGCATTTGTCTTTTTCTGACTGACCTATTTCACTTAGCATAATACACTCTAGCTCCGTCCATGTCATTGCAAATGGCAAGATTTCTGTTTTTTGATGTCTGAGTAATATTCCATTGTATTTATGTATCATATCTTCTTTATCCATTCAACAGTTGATAGACGTTTGGGCTCTCTCCATAGTTAGGCTACAGTTTATAATACTGCTATAATCATTGGGGTGCATGTACTCCTTTGAACTTGTATCTTTGTATACTTTGGGTAAATACCTAGTAGTGCAATTGCTGGATTATAGGGTAGCTCTATTTTTAACTTTTTGAGGAACCTCCAAACTGAATAAACATTATTTTGATATTGGACTTAGTCCTCTTTTTTTCCACTTGGTGATTTCTTTTTAGGCATTTCATCAGGGAGAGGTACTTAGGTAACCTACAAACATGAAGACATAAACAGATCTCAGAGACAAATTCATGTTGACCTTCTATGGACCTTAATTTCACGGTGATTTATTTCAAATCTTTTAAACAATAAGTCAAAGAAAACTTGGCAAAATGATTCTTTTTAACCTCAGATGACAATTGAAACCTCATTTGAATGACTAAAAAAATAGAAAAACAGCAAAGAACATACCAAATAATGTACTTCTAGACTTTACCTATTTACAAAATGCTATAATTGCTGTATCTCTATTTAAGATTTAAATTTAATGGTGCCTGGTTGGCTCTGTAGATAAACCATGCATCTCTTGATTTTTAGGACTCTTAATCTCAGAATCGTGAGTTTGAGCCCCACATTGGGTGTAGAAATTACTTAAAAGATAAATTTAATAAATTAGCTGTAATGTAGCTGCTATGTTTCCAGTCTGTTCATGGACAAAAATAATACCTGATAGTTTCTTCTAGGGGCAGAAAGTTAGTTTTCTTCACATTCAACACAGACAATATTCAAATATGACAGAAATCACATTTTATATTTGAACAGATTTTTTTGGCCTTATCCTATATGTACTTATCTATTTTTGGTCATTTGTAAATAAGACCATAAATATTTCCTTCTTGTACCAACCCCAGTATATTTTTTATCTATTGCTGTTTAACAATTGCCCTCAAACTTGGTGGCTTCTAACAACAAAAATTTATGATCTCTCAGTTTCCATGGGTTCTGGATTTTCCATAGGTTTTCTCAGTTTCAGGATTCTGGGCACCACGTAGCTGGGTGCCAGGTCCAGAGCTGGGTGCTCTGGCTCCAGGTCTCCCATGAGGTTGCAGTTGAGCTGTCAGCCAGGCCTGTTGTCTCATCTAAAGACCAGAGTGGAGAAGGAGCCACTTCCAAGCTCGTACACTTGGTTATTATCAAGAAAACCCACTTCCAAGCTCACTTACATAAGCCTTTCCACAGTACTGACTCAAAATGGTGGCTGGCTTCCCTACAGGGGGAACAATCCAAGAGAAAGCTAGAAAGAATCGGAACATCCCAGATAACCTGTAGTCTTTTATAACCAAATCTCAGAAGTGACATGCCATCACTTCTATCATACTCTTTTTCCTTTAGAAGTGAGTCACTAAATCTAGCCTACTTTTGAGAGACAGGGGATTACAAAAGTGCATGAATTCCAGGAGGTGGGAATCATGGGAGTCAGGGTATCTTTAAGGTTCCTATGATAACTGTAATCAGTTCAATGATGCTCTTTTAGAGAATTGGGTAATTGTTCTCTCTTATTTTTTGTCTGCCTACCATCTTTTTGGGAAATGACTTCTTCCTCATTCTAAGTCTGTATGGCTCTGAGAGTCTGACTACTCCCCTTCAACCTAGCTTTTGTGGGAGGCATTGTGGTGCCCTGGCCTGACCAGTAAGAATACTTCAACTTCTGGCCACATTGACTGGTTCAAGGAAGGGCCATTTTGTTTCTCTTTTAAGGAACTGTTATGGGCGCTGGGAGATAAAGGGTTTTCTAAGATCACAGGTGCAGTAGAACATTGAAAATTGAAATTTCTTCCATCTCCCGTACTTATATACAGGCTACCTTTGCTCCATGTGGAAATATTCTTAGAATGAAATCATACGGAAGAAAACAGAGCTGAGAGGTGGAAAGTGAGTGAGCTTCCCCAAGTTCTCATAACATGGCCTGCCTCTCTACACCCAGCTATCCCTAAAGCCAGGCTTACTCTTTTGTTTTGTTTTAATTAGTTATTATTTGGATTTTTGTCACTTCCAATAAAAAGAGTCTTACTATCCTAATATATCCAGATATTATGGATGTAGTGCCAAATATTCTGTTACCTTAACAATACCAACACAGCAAAGCCTTTTATGAAATTATCTAAATATTGAGAATATTTACATTTTTCAACTTTGTCAGCTGAACTTAGAAACCTAAGCTCCATGTGTATCCTATCATGTGAACTACTTCCTTTATTCACCTTAAATGTACTTCTCCCAAGATTCAGAAAGAATCCTATGATTGTGTTTAAGTTCTCTAAAAGCAAGGAGAAATGCCTTTTTAATTATCAATTTTCTCCCCAAATTGTAGCATAACAGCTAGCCACATGACCGATCCTCAATAGCCATTTAATGAATGAATGAGTACATAAGTCTTCTCAGTATACTTTAGATTATTTTGGTCTAAGTTCAATACTTTATTTTTGCTCATTCAATTCAATATTTTCAGCCTATTCATATCGCCTCATACTAACTTCAGGTTATCCCCAAATACTTGAGCTTTTCATACTCAGAACTTTGAGTCATTATGTCTTCCCTCCTCCAAATAACTGATAAAAATATTAAACAAAGCAAGTTTGAGAGCCATGTTTACACTTCTTCCTCCAAGAAGTGCCCTTTTATCCTAAACCATTGTTTCTTGTCTCTAAGCAACTTCCCTGTGCGTTACACCAGTCTCCATCATACTATGATGACTCAATTTTTAAAATAGCCTTTTGTGTGGAACTTTGTGAAAGGCTTTTTGAAAGTCTACATAGACGCTATTCATGAGCTTTGTCCATATGCATTTGTGCCTCCTAAAAAGAATTTTAATAAACTGATGAGCCTCATTTCCTCTTATGGAGACCATATGTTTTTCTACAGATCCTTCCTTGCCTCCTCCAGTCATACTGCCATACAATTGTCTTTCTGGGGGAAAAGATCTTTTCTGTTGATCTGCTCTGATTGGGTCTTTAATCCTTATTATGTATTGTAGAATAATGTACAGCTAAGCTAGCCCAAATCAAACTATCCTAAGAGATTCATAACTATTATTAAGTTAGCACATTGAGGTGAGAAACAGGGAAATATGGACTCATATGTGGTAAATATGGGCAGATAAAAGGAAGTAAGCTTAGAAATGTAGGAAGCCAAGGGTCAGGAATGTCTTTGGTCCTTCAGGAAATGGACAATGTTACCAATGTCTCTTTTCTCTAGTCTCCCTTCCTTTAATTTTCTCAAAATCATGCTCTCACCCTAAATTGGTAAACATTCTTTCTCAGAGTCTTTCCCTGGATGCTCTTTTTGTCTTTTTAAATATGGTGGTTTTCCAGATTCCATCACTGGTTTTGTGTTCCCCTCTATATATTCTCCATTCTTGGTTTCATATAATCTCATGGATTTAGGTAAACTCTTATGGATTTAGGTACTCTATTCTGTAGAACCAAAATGTAAATTTGGGGCACATACTGCTTCTCTGAGCTTCAGATAAATCTATTCCCCTACAATTGATATTTCCACATCGATATTCCATAGACACTCCAACCATGCATCCACAAATCATTGGATACATTTTAACATGTCCAAAATCAAATGCATCATCTCTATATAATTTAAGACCTTTTTTCATTATATGTGACAAAAACTTATACCTCGTGGAATCTAAGATGAAGCTGAACAGATAAGGATACAACTTAGCTCAGAAACAACAGGACCTGGATCTGGAAAACTTGATGATTTCTCTTCCCAGATTATACTTCTACGTTCCTCTATATGCCTCTTTTTTCCCTTGTTACAGACTAACTTCTGCTTTTCAGACTACCTGGTGAGAAACAATGGAGATTTCTATGTTCTTACTTCACAGAATGAGACTGGCTTGATTCTCTTTGGGTTCTAAATTCAAAATTCCAAGGAAGAAAGTCCTTAGCTCAGCCATGGTCAAGGTGTCCACCCATAAACCAATCAACGTTGGCCTCAGGTACAGTTATAATGTATGCAGCTTGAAATTGTCCCATAGCTCAGAGATGCTCTGGTCATTTTGCTTTCAACTGTTTTTCTCTGGGTGCTTTTTTAAAAATTTTTTTTATTTATTTATGATAGTCACACACAGAGAGAGAGGCAGAGACATAGGCAGAGGGAGAAGCAGGCTCCATGCACCGGGAGCCTGACGTGGGACTCAATCCCGGGTCTCCAGGTTCGCGCCCTGGGCCAAAGGCAGGCGCTAAACCGCTGCGCCACCCAGGGATCCCTGGGTGTTTCATTCTTGATAGTTTCTATTGCTATGTATCCAACTTAACTACTCTTTTTCTGTTGTGTCTAATCTGAAAGTAACACCAGCCAGTATATTTTCCACCACAAATGTATTTTTCATGCCTACAAGTTCAGTTTTTTTCTTAATAGCTTTCATTTATCTACTTAACATACTCAATCTTTCCTTTAGATTCTTGTACTTAGGGAATAAAGTAATAATAACTGCTTTAATGTCTTTGTCTACTAATTCTTTCTTTGTATATTTTGATATCTGCATCATTCCTGGGTTTGTTTCTATCAACTGATTTTTTTCCCGTCACGATTCATTGTATTTTCCTACTTGTTTGCATGCCTGGCCCTTTTTCACTGGATGCCAGACATTATGAATTTTACCTTCTTAGGTGCCCTTTTTCATCTCCATGAATATTTCCTTGAGCTTTAGTCAGGGAAGCAGTTGAATTCCTTGGAAATGGTTGGCTGTTGTCAAAGCTTCTTTTAGGCTTTGTTAGGCAGGATGAGCACGTTTTTAGTTCAGAGCTAATTTTGCCACACTACTTGAGGCAATGCTCTTGACTACTCTCTGTAATACCTTGTAAATTACAAGACTTTTCACTCTAGGGTTATTCCCTCTGTTCTTATCCTTGAGTAGTTTCCCCATACTCAGGTGCTGATCAGTACTCAGCTGAAGACTCTTGGGGGCCTTCTCAGTCTTTGGAGCTTTCGTCTTGTGTAATGCTCCTCTCCTGGCTACTCTGCCTGAGAACTCATGACACTACAGCCTCCCTGGACACACAGGGCCCACACAGATTCCCACTCTCTTATTGGCACCCTGGAGACTGTCTCCAAGCAGTAAGCTAGGACATTCCCAGGACTCCCCTCATTTATTTTCCCAATCTCAGAAATCACTGCCCTCTGTTGCCTGATAGGCAGTGCCTGAGAACAGTTGTTTTCTATATTCTTCCTGTTTTTAAAGTTGTTTCAGATGACAGGAAGGTAAATCCAGTTCCTTCTCAATCCATCATAGTCAGAAGTGGAAGTCCAATTTGATCTTTTAGAACTATTGGCAGTTTTTTCGAACCCTGGGCTCTTGAATGTTCAGCATCCCTTTTCTGTGCTCCATGGCATCAAACACACCCCGATCTGAGTTGGTTCCCCTCACAAAACTCTAAGTTCTATGTCCACAGATCATAACATATTCACCGTTTTTTAAATTTTTTTAATTTATTTATGATAGTCACACAGAGAGAGAGAGAGAGAGAGGCAGAGACATAGGCAGAGGGAGAGGGAGAAGCAGGCTCCATGCACCGGGAGCCCGACGTGGGATTCGATCCAGGGTCTCCAGGATCGCGCCCTGGGCCAAAGGCAGGCGCTAAACCGCTGCGCCACCCAGGGATCCCCATATTCACCGTTTTATCTTTTAACTTAGCAGGGATGAAACATAACAGGTGCTTAGCACATGCTTGGCAAAATAAATAAAACATTGTATACAATTATACCAAAATACAGAACAATATTCAATATTTATTTCAGAGTATTTATCAGCTGTTACCTGTAAAATAAGCTATAATTTAAACATATCTATATTCTGAATTTCTAATGTTACATTTCTTTGAATCAAGTATGTCACTAGCAAAATTCTCAGCCATTAGATGCTTCTCAACAAAAGTGGTTTAGTTAGAATTGTGTCTATTCGTAGCCTTTCTTTGAGGAGGGCTGGGGATTGTTTGGCACATGTCTGTGCACTTGGTTTGTTTGCACATATTGAGCATGAAATCTTTTCAGTGTGTCATAGATTTTGAAAAAGGGTTTGTGTATTTACAGCTCATGCTGAGCATAATGTAACCACAGCGTGCCAAACATACAATCTCATGATTTGCTTCTCATGTAAGCCTTCTCTGACTCTAAACTCCAAACAAGGTCACACCACAACATCTAGCTGTGCATTATATCCCTTGGAAGTTCCATGGGCTGCTCAGCGCAAATATATGTAAAACTTTAGATTTGTCAAGAATTAGATCTTGAGATTCTTTTTTTTTTTTTTTTAAGATTTATTTCTTTACTCATGAGAGACTGAGAGAGAGGCAGAAACACAGGTAGAGGGAGAAGCAGGCTCCCTGCAGAGATCCCGATGTGGGACTTGATCCTGGATCCTGGGATCATGCTCAGAGCTGATGGCAGACAGTCAACCGCTGAGCCATCCAGGCATCCCAGATCTCTGAGATTCTATAAGTCCTTCTTGGGCCATACATATTCTTTTTTTGTTAAAATGTGACACCTCTCCCCAGTCCACCCTCCCTAGATCTCTGGGGCATTCTTAGCTTAAACATGTGTGAGGCCTTGGTGCTTTCTTTTTTTTGATCTAAATTGTTATTTTATAAAAAACTAACAAATAGGGCCACTAGTATCTGTACATGAAACAGAATATTTGTGTATGAGCGAATGAATAATAAGTATCATCTATAATCATGCCAGTCAGGATATACTGCATATCACATATTATACATATTATATATCTTATATTTACCCACTACTTCCTAAATGGTAATCTGCTTTCCACCCTCCTCCACATCCTTCCAAGCCAATAAACATCTTTTTTAATTCCTCAGCAGTAAAATTCAAAATAAAATCTTCTACAAACATTACATTTTGCTATGTCCTCTCCCTACCTCTCTTTCTTTCTGAAGTACCTGCATTTTAATAATAAAAAAAAAACTCTGAAAGGCATAATGCCTGATATAAAGGTATTACCCTCAAGTGCCAGAATTTCAGGCATGATGGGAATAGATATTTTGAGTGTTTTTAAGTTGTTGCACTCATTTAATTCATACATAAGGCTAGCTGCACCATATTATGAGTGTCACTAAATAAAAACAGCAGAACTAGAAGAGACCATTTTTATTTTTAAAAAATATTTTATTTACTTATTCATGAGAGACAGAGAGAAAGAGAGAGAGGCAGAGAGACAGGCAGAGGGAGAAGCAGGCTCCATGCAGGGAGCCCGATGTGGAACTTGATCCCGGAACCGCAGGATCACACCCTGAGCCAAAGGCAGATGCTCAACTGCTGAGCCACCCAGGTGTCCCAAAAGACCATTTTTAAAATTCCAAATGTAATGTTCCACTTTATCCTAAGAGACCGCTGCTTTTAGCAACAACAATGATATTTGTGAAATTTTACTACCTAAAGAGAAAGAGAAAAGAAAAATCAGTGTCTTGACATTTCCAACATTTTCCAACAACATACTAAAGCCAACAATGAGCAGTCTAATTAATTTAATTTTATTTTACATTTGTATCTTGAGGCAGTCTACCACCTATTATCTTCCCTCTTTTGGGGGAAAAGATCAATCTTTGAAATGGTATTATCTAGGCATATAAAAACATCAATGTTCAGGTCTCTGGGAAGATATACTAAGTTCCATAATGGCAGGAATGACATCTACTTCCAGTGTCTAAAAGGGTGCTTGGCAAGGAATAGGTGCTCAATACATATTTATAGAATCTTATCAAATGTCAGTATGTTTGTAAACAACTATAATCAAATGAAAGAGAATAGAATCAATATTTGCATTTGAAAACAAAGTATCACCTAAAAATTAATTTCTTATCCCTATGTTTTAGAATGACATTCAATATACATACATATTCCACATACACACATCAGGGTTTCTAACTTGGTACTATTAACATTCTTTGTTGTGGAGAGCTGTGCTGTGCACTGTAGGATGGTTAGTAGTCTCTCTGGCCCCAACTAAACTCCAGTAGCACCTCACTCCCCTCCGAGTTATGACAATTAAAAATGTTTCCAGACATTGTCTAATGTCCCCTGGATGGGGGGATTGCCTTTAGTTGAGAATGACTCTCTCTCTGTCTCTTTCACACACACACACACACACACACACACACACACACGAAGTCAGGATTGTTCAGAAACAATTACAAGGACTCTTTAAAAGGACAGATCATTCAAGTGACATATTACCAGTAGCACATCAATTCAAAAGAAAGATTATCAGGACACCTGGGTGGGTCAGTTGGTAGAGGGTGCCACTCTTAATCTTCGGGTCATGAGTTTCAGCCATATGTTGGGTGTAGAGCTTACTTTAAAATAAATAAATAAATAAATAGGGACTTCTGGGTAGCTCAGTGGTTTAGTCCCAGGATCGAGTCCCACATCGGGTTCCTACATGAAGCCTGCTTCTCCCTCTGCCTATGTCTCTGCCTACCCCTGCTCCTGTGTCTCTCCTGAATAAGTAAATAAAATCTTTTTTAAAAAGTTAAATTTTAAATAAAAATAAATAAATAAGGGGTACCTGGGTGGCTCAGTTGATTGAGCGGCTACCTTAGGCTCAGGTCAAGACCCTAGGGTCATGGGATCAAGCCCACCTGCACCATAGGGCTCCCTGCTCAGAGATGAGTCTGCTTCTCCCTCTGCTCCTCCCCTTCCTCATCCTCCCCCTTGTGTGCTCTCTCTCACATGCTCTCTCTTTCTCAAATAATTAAATAAAATCTTAAAAATATTAATAAAATAAATAAGCAAACAAACAGCCTTTAAAAAATAAATGAGTACATAAAAACTAAAAGAAAAGGAAAGATTACTTCCAGAAGTAGGAATATTTACTTCAATTTGCAGAAAAATGGCTAGTTATCTTGACAATATTAACTGAGTCTTCAAAAATAGGAAGACCTGTACTATGTAAAAAACAACCCCTTTGAAATAGGCATTAATTTTATGCATCCAATTATTTATGTACTTGAACTTTCAGAAAAATATCATCTGAAATCAAATAGGCACCAATATCTTAGTGATTCAGCTAGATTACATTTAAATTTCTTCAAATTCAAATTTTTTCCTAATTAATGACATTCTTGTTTTCTTCACCATGTAAAAATTAATCCGCAATGATCCATGCATTGATTATTCTGGTTCTGTCAGTGACTAGCTATATGATTTTTGGCAAAAAGTTTACATACACAGGGCCTCAGTTCCTTCACCTGCAAAACAGAGATAATACTAATATCTACTCCTAAATGTGTTGTCAGACCTGAAAGACTAACTGCAAGTCAGAACAATGACTGACACTCAAAGAATGCCCAATGAATGTTAATTATAGCATTAACATCTACCAATTGTAACCAGTCTTTCATACCAGATGACCCATTTTTCTCTTTCCTTGATATACGTTATTTCTGGCAAAGGCAAATCCATTCCACTAACTTACAGTAAGCAAAATAAACTAATTTTGAGATTAGCTTATGTAAAATATAATTGGATATATACAGGTGACTATTCTTTTTATACTATCATTCTATTTTCTTTAATATAAATAAAAAATTAAGAATTCCTGGGAAAGGGACACCTGACTGGCTCAGTTGGTAGAGCACACGATTCCTCTCTCAAGGTCATGAAGTCAAGTCCCAAACTGGGTGTAGAGATTGCTTTAAAAATAAAAGAATTCCTGAGAAAAGAACAACAGTGGCCTTCACAGATTCTCAATGTCCTCCTCCCCAGGTTAAAAAGCAATTTTAAATTCACTTTTTTCAGGTAATATTTTTTTTCTGTATGAATCAAAACAATAACAAGAACAATAAAAAGTAAACTGACACCTGAATAACATGAGTTTACACTGCCAAGGTCCAATTAAATGTGGACTTTTTATTTTTTTAATTGGAGTTCGATTTACCAACATATAGCATAACACCCAATGCTCATCCAACCAAGTGCCCCCCTCAGTGCCCGTCACCCAGTCACCCCATCCCCCCACCCACCTCCCCTTTCACTACCCCTAGATCATTTCCCAGAGTTAGGAGTCGCTCATGTTTTGTCACCCTCTCTGATATTTCCCACTCATTTTCTCTCCTTTCCCCTATAATCCCTTTCACTATTATTTATATTCCCCAAATGAGTCCTTCTCCGATTGACTTACTTCACTCAGCATAATACCCTCCAGTTCCATCCATGTCGAAGCAAATGGTGGGTATTTGTCATTTCTAGTGGCTGGGTAATATGTGGATTTTCAAAATAAATATAGTACAGTATTGTAAATATATTTCCTCTTTCTTATGCTTTTCTTAGTAACATTCTTTTCTCTATACTACTTTATTTTAAGAATACAATATATAACACATATACAAAATATGTGTTCATTGATTTTCTGTGTTATCAATAAGGCTTTTGGTCAATGGTAGACAATTAGTAGTCAAGTTTTGGGGGAGGCAGGATTTTTGCCTGTGCAGGGGGTTGGCGCCCCTGAACTCCACATTGTTCAAGGGCCAACTAATTGTACTTACATAACATTTATACTCTGCCAGATATTTTCCCATGCATATAATTTAATCTTCAACTACATAGGATAGGTATTTTATTATTCTCATTTTATAGCTGAGGAAGCTGTGGCAAGAGATTACATGACCTGCTCAAGAACATTCAGCTAAGAAGTGGTAGAGCTTGGATAACAGTCTAGGAAGTGTAGGGTGCCTGGGTGGCTCAGTCAGTTAAACATCTGACTTGATTTTGGCTTGGGTCATGATCTCAGAGTTGTGGAACTGAGCCCCCCATCAGGCTTCATGCTCTATGGAGGGTCTGCTTGGGATTCTCTCTCCCCTTATCTCTCTGCCCCTCCCTTGCTCATGTTCTCTCTCTCTCTCTCTCTCTCTCTTTCTCTCTCTCTCTCTCAAATAAATAAATAAATCTTTAAAAAAAAGATTCTAGATAGACTGACTCTGTGCTCACAAGTTTGTATGACTGTAAGACAACAAAGCAACACACACAGACTTAAAATTAAAAGCTCCATTCCCTTGGGTTTTTCTTTTTTTTTTAATTTATTATTGGAGTTCAATTTGACAACATATAGCATAACACCCGGTGCTCATCTCATCAAGTGCCCCCCTCAGTGCCCGTCACCCAGTCACCCCCAACCCCCGCCCACCTCCCTTTCCACCACCCCTTGTTCGTTTTCCAGAGTTAGGAGTCTCTCATGTTCTGTCACCCTCACTGATATTTCCCACTAATTTTCTCTCCTTTCCCCTTTATTCCCTTTCACTATTTTTATATTCCCCAAATGAATGAGACCATATAATGTTTGTCCTTCGCTGATTGACTTATTTCATTCAGCATAATACCCTCCAGGGTCCCTCCATGTCGAAGCAAAAGGGTGGGTAAGGGCTGAGTAATATTCCATTGGGTACAAAAACCACATTTTCTTTATCCATTCATCTCTTGATAGACACCGAGGCTCCTTCCACAGCTTGGCTATTGTGGACATTGCTGCTAGAAACATCGGGGTGCAGGTGTTCCGGCATTTCATTGCATCTGTATCTTTGGGGTAAAACCCCAACAGTGCAATTGCTGGGTCATAGGGCAGATCTATTTTTAACTCTTTGAGGAACCTCCACACAGTTTTCCAGGTGGCTGCCCCAGTTCACATTCCCACCAACAGTGTAAGAGGGTTCCCTTTTCTCTGCATCCTCTCCAACTTTTGTGGTTTCCTGCCTTGTTAATTTGCCCCATTCTCACTGGTGTGAGGTGGTATCTCATTGTGGTTTTGATTTGTATTTCCCTGATGGCCAGTGATGTGGAGCATTTTCTCATATGCATGTTGGCCATGTCTATGTCTTCCTCTGTGAGATTTCTGTTCATGTCTTTTGCCCATTTCATGATTGGATTGTTTGTTTCTTTGCTGTTGAGTTTAATAAGTTCTTTATAGATCTTGGAAACTAGCCCTTGATCTGATATGTCATTTGCAAATATCTTCTCCCATTCTGTAGGTTGTCTTTGAGTTTTGTTGACTGTATCCTTTGCTGTGCAAAAGCTTCTTATCTTGATGAAGCCCCAATAGTTCATTTTTGCTTTTGTTTCTTTTGCCTTCGTGGATGTATCTTGCAAGAAGTTACTGTGGCCGAGTTCAAAAAGGGTGTTGCCTGTGTTCTCCTCTAGGATTTTGATGGAATCTTGTCTCACATTTAGATCTTTCATCCATTTTGAGTTTATCTTTGTGTCTGGTGAAAGAGAGTGGTCTAGTTTCATTCTTCTGCATGTGGATGTCCAATTTTCCCAGCACCATTTATTGAAGAGACTGTCTTTCTTCCAATGGATAGTCTTTCCTCCTTTATCGAATATTAGTTGCCCATAAAGTTCAGGGTCCACTTCTGGATTCTCTATTCTCTTCCATTGATCTATGTGTCTGTTTTTGCCAGTACCACACTGTCTTGATGACCACAGCTTTGTAGTACAACCTGAAATCTGGCATTGTGATGCCCCCAGATATGGTTTTCTTTTTTAAAATTCCCCTGGCTATTCGGGGTCTTTTCTGATTCCACATAAATCTTAACATGATTTGTTCTAACTCTCTGAAGAAAGTATTTTGATATGGATTGCATTAAACGTGTATATTGCCCTGGGTAACATTGACATTTTCACAATATTAATTCTTCCAATCCATGAGCAAGGAATATTTTTCCATCTCTTTGTGTCTTCCTCAATTTCTTTCAGAAGTGTTCTATAGTTTTTAGGGTATAGATCCTTTACCTCTTTGGTTACGTTTATTCCCAAGTATCTTATGCTTTTGGGTGCAATTGTAAATGGGATTGACTCCTTAATTTCTCTTTCTTCAGTCTCATTGTTAGTGTATAAAAATGCCACTGACTTCTGGGCGTTGATTTTGTATCCTGCCACACTGCCGAATTGCTGGATGAGTTCTAGCAATCTTGGGGGTGGAGTCTTTTGGGTTTTCTAAGTACAGTATCATGTCATCTGCAAAGAGGGAGAGTTTGACTTCTTCTTTGCCGATTTGAATGCCTTTTATTTCTTTTTGTTGTCTGATTGCTGAGGCTAGGACTTCTAGTGCTAGTTGAATAGCAGTGGTGACAGTGGACATCCCTGTCTTGTTCCTGATCTTAGGGGAAAGGCTCCCAGTGCTTCCCCATTGAGAATGATATTTGCTGTGGGCTTTTCATAGATGGCTTTTAAGATGCTGAGGCATGTTCCCTCTATCCCTACACTCTGAAGAGTTTTGATCAGGAATGGATGCTGTATTTTGTCCAATGTTTTCTCTGCATCTATTGAGAGAATCATATGGTTCTTGTTTTTTCTCTTGCTGATATGATCAACACGTTGATTGTTTTACCAGTGTTGAACCAGCCTTGCATCCCAGGGATAAATCTCACTTGGTCCTGGTGAATAATCTTCTTAATGTATTGTTGGATCCTATTGGCTAGTATCTTGTTGAGAATTTTTGCATCCATGTTCATCAGGGATATTGGTCTGTAATTCTCCTTTTTGGTGGGGTCTTTGTCTGGTTTTGAAATTAAGGTGATGCTGGCCTCATAGAACGAGTTTGGAAGTACTCCATCTCTTTCTATCTTTCCAAACAGCTTTAGTAGAATAGGTATGGTTTCTTCTTTAAACATTTGATAGATTTCCCCAGGGAAGCCATCTGGCCCTAGATTTTGTGTCTTGGGAGGTTTTTGATGAATGCTTCAATTTCCTCCCTGGTTATTGGTCTGTTCAGGTTTTCTATTTCTTCCTGTTCCAGTTTTGGTAGTTTGTGGTTTTCCAGAAATGCATCCATATCTTTTGGATTGCCTAGTTTATTGGCGTATAGCTGCTCATACTAATTTTTTAAGATCGTTTGTACTTCCTTGGTATTGGTGGTGATCTCTCCTTTCTCATTCATGATTTTATTAATTTGAGTCTTCTCTCTCTTCTTTTGAATAAGGTTGGCTAATGGTTTATCTATCTTATTAATTCTTTCAAAGAACCAACTCCTGGTTCTGTTGATCTGTTCCACAGTTCTTCTGGTCTCGATTTCGTTGAGTTCTGCTCGAATCTTTATTAACTCCCTTCTTCTCCTGGGCGTAGGGTCCATCTGCTGTTTTTTCTCTAGCTCCTTTATGTGTAAGGTTAGCTTTTGTATTTGAGTTCTTTCCAGTTTTTGAATGGATGCTTGTATTGCAATGTATTTCCCCTTAGGACTGCTTTTGCTGCATCCCAAAGATTTTGAACGGTTGTATCTTCATTCTCATTAGTTTCCATGAATCTTTTTAATTCTTCCTTAATTTCCTGGTTGACCCTTTCATCTTTTAGCAGGATGGTCCTTAACCTCCACGTGTTTGAGGTCCTTCCAAACTTCTTTTAGTGATTTAGTTCTAATTTCAAGGCATTATGGTCTGAGAATATGCAGGGGATGATCCCAATCTTTTGGTATTGGTTCATACCCGATTTGTGACCCAGTATGTGGTCTATTCTGGAGAAAGTTCCATGTGCACTTGAGAAGAATGTGTATTCAGTTGAGTTTGGATGTAAAGTTCTGTAGATATCTGTGAAATCCATCTGGTCCAGTATATCATTTAAAGCTCTCGTTTCTTTGGAGATGTTGTGCTTAGAAGACCTATCGAGTATAGAAAGAGCTAGATTGAAGTCACCAAGTATAAGTGTATTATTATCTAAGTATTTCTTCACTTTGGTTAATAATTGATTTATATATTTGGCAGCTCCCACATTCGGGGCATATATATTGAGGATTGTTAAGTCCTCTTGTTGAATAGATCCTTTAAGTATGATATAGTGTCCCTCTTCATCTCTCACTACAGTCTTTGGGGTAAATTTTAGTTTATCTGATATAAGGATGGCTACCCCTGCTTCTTTTGAGGACCATTCGAATGGTAAATGGTTCTCCAACCTTTTATTTTCAGGCTGTAGGTGTCCTTCTGTCTAAAATGAGTCTCTTGTAGACAGCAAATAGATGGGTCCTGCTTTTTTATCCAGTCTGAAACCCTGCGCCTTTTGATGGAGTCATTAAGCCCGTTCACATTCAGAGTTACTATTGAGAGATATGAATTTAGTGTCATCATGATAACTATTCAGTCCTTGTTTTTGTGGAATGTTCCACTGAACTTCTTCTTAAAGGGGAATTTTAAGAGTCCCCCTTAAAATTTCTTACAGAGCTGGTTTGGAGGTCACATATTCTTTTAGTTGTTGCCTGTCTTGGAAGCTCTTTATCTCTCCTTCCATTTTGAATGAGAGCCTTGCTGGATAAAGGATTCTTGGTTGCATGTTCTTCTCATTTAGGACCCTGAATATATCCTGCCAGCCCTTTCTGGCCTGCCAGGTCTCTGTGGAGAGGTCTGCTGTTACCCTAATACTCCTCCCCATAAAAGCCAGGGATTTCTTGCGTCTTGTTGCTTTAAGGATCTTCTCTTTATCTTTGGAATTTGCAAGCTTCACTATTAAATGTCGAGGTGTTGAACGGTTTTTATTGATTTTAGGGGGGGATCTCTCTATTTCCTGGATCTGAATGCCTGTTTGCTTTCCCAGATTAGGAAAGTTTTCAGCTAGAATTTGTTCAAATACATATTCTGGCCCTCTGGCCCTTTCGGCGCCCTCGGGAACACCAATTAAAAGTAAGTTTTTCTTTCTCAGGCTGTCGTTTATTTCCCTTAATCTATCCTCATGGTCTTTTAATTGTTTGTCTCTTTTTTCCTCAGTTTCCCTCTTTGCTATCAACTTGTCTTCTATGTCACTCACTCGTTCTTCCACCTCGTTAACCCTCGTCGTTAGGACTTCTAGTTTGGATTGCATCTCATTCAATTGATTTTTAATTTCTGCCTGATTAGCTCTAAATTCTGCAGTCATGAAGTCTCTTGAGTCCTTTATACTTTTTTCTAGAGCCACCAGTAGCTGTGTAATAGTGCTTCTGAATTGGCTTTCTGACATTGAATTGTAATCCAGATTTTGTAACTCTATTGGAGAGAGGACTGTTTCTGATTCTTTCTTTTGAGGTGAGGTTTTCCTTCTAGTCATTTTGCTCAGTGCAGAGTGGCCAAAAGCAAGTTGTATTGGGAAAAGGAGAAAAAGAGAGGAGAGAAAGAAGGAAAGAAAAGAGAAAGAGAAAAAAATGGAAGAAAAAAACGAAAAAAAAGAAGAAAAAGAGAAAGAAAAAGAAAGAAAGGAGAAAAAAGGGGGGTGGGGGAAGGAAACAAATCAAAAAGCAAAAAAAAAAAAAAAAAAGAACCACGGGGGAGTATCTTCTGATTCTGTGTACTTTAAGTCCCTTGGCTTCTCCTGGAAGTTGTCAGTCTAGCTGGTCTTCTGGGGGAGGGGCCTGTTGTGCTGATTTTCAGGTGTTAGCAGTTGGGGGAGCTGCTGTGCCCCTGCCTGGTGCAGGGCTCAGTGGGGGTTGTTTACCCCGTGAGGCCGCAGGAGGAACAACCCCAGTGGCGGGGCCAGCTCTGGAGCCCCGGATTCCGCCCCCGCAGGAACTCCAGAGCTCTCCGTCTGCAGGGCCTGGAGGCTCCGGGGCGGGGCCGCTGATCTGCTCAGCTGGGGCAGGAGCGTCCTTGCTGACCCTCCTGGGATCCTTCCCGAGCTCCCTGCGAGCCCCTTTCCGCCCGGGAAGGTCGGTGCAGCTCCTGCTCCTCCGGGACGGGGCTCTCCTGTCCTGGGGACACTCGCCCCGGCCTCAGCCCGGCTCCTCGCGGGGCCCCTCCCCCTTGGATGCTTTTTTATTTCTTTATTATTTTTCCCCCTATCTTCCTACCTTGATAGAAGCGCCAACTCTTCTCACTGTAGCCTTCCAGCTGTTCTCTCTTTAAATCTCAGGCCGAATTTGTAGGTTTTCAGGCTGATTTGAAAGTTATCTAGGTAAGTTGGTGGGGACAGGTGACTTGGGGACCCTACTCTTCCGCCATTTTTCCCCGCCCCCCCCTTGGATTTTTCTTTATCTATCTTCTTAAAATAATGATTTCTCATTGTCATTGTGAAACTGAATGACAATATCCCAATTCAATCATTTATTTGCAACTGAAATGGGTAAGGATATTTGCAGTTGTAGCAAAGTGAGCAAAATTAGCTCTCAGTCCAAAAAAAGCACACTGTATTATACTTAAAAATAAAGCTCTAGAGTGTGGGACATCAGTAAGATGGCAAAATAGGAAGCCCTAGGCCCTTATTCCCCACAGAGACAGCAATTTAACAACAGCATACAGACCAATTTGCTTTTGTCCAACTTCCAGAAAACTAGTTAAGAGTCCACACCAGCTAGGCTAATATAAAGCTGGGAGAGCCACACTGAAGTGTGTAGGAAAGTGTGGTGCATTCTCTCTGCCCTAGCGTCTTCTCTCCCCACCCCACCCATCCCACAGCATGGTGCAATTGGGAGAAAAGTCCCAATACCTAGTTCTTTCTTCAGGAAAGAAAGAGAAGATTGGAACATATGTCTACAGATTTTATAGAGCTCCTTGAGGGAATGTTCTGTCTCATTTGACTAAGTGCTGATGGGAACTAGTGGCATAGTTGCTTGCCAGGTTGGGAGCCACTGAGAAGAGAGGCAAGCTTCAAGATGTTGCAGCACTAGGGAGACTGCAGTATCTCAGGCAGACATCAGCAGGAGAAAGAGATTACAGGCTCTTGAAAAGAAATAGGAACAAGACTTCTTAACTGGGCAATCACATGCACGAATTCAAAGAAGACACGCCTCCAGAGAAATTTCAAAATGTCTCAGAATCTTAAGCTGGACTGATTGGTCATGATCTTTCCCTCCGTGAAGGCAGTCTGTCTATGACGACTAGGAATGGGGGCTGTTTTTCAAATGCCAATATCTCAACAAAAGATCACAAGGGGAGCAGCTGGGTGGCTCAGTGGTTGAGTGTCAGGTAATGATCTGGGGTTCTGGGATCAAGGCCTGCATAAGGCTCCCTGCAGGGAGCCTGCTTCTCCCTCTGCCTATGTCTCTGCCTCTCTCTCTGTGTGTCTCTGCCTCTGTGTGTATGTGTGTCTCTCATGAATAAACAAGTAAAACCTTTAAAAAAAAAAAAGATCACAGTGTACACAAAGAAATAGGGAAACATGATCCAATCAAAAGACCAAAATAAATCTCCAGAATTTGAACCTAAATAACCAGAAATCCATGCATTACCTGACAAAGAATTCAAAATAATTATCTTACTGACACTTAATAAGGCAAAAGAGAACACGGACAACCAACAGAATCAGGAAAGTGATGCAACAACAAAATGAGAATACCAATAAAGAGATAGAAACTATAAGAAAGAACCCAAATAGAAATTCTTAAACTGAAAAATACAATAGCCAAATTGAAAAATTCACTAGAGGAGTTTAACAGCCGACTTGAAAAAGCAGATGGGAAAAATCTGTGAACTTGAAGATATTGAAAGTATTGAGTGAGAAGAGCAAAAAGAGAAAATGAAGAAAAGCAAAGATAGCCTAAGGGACTTTCAGGACACCAATAAGCAGACTATTATATGCTTTATTGGAGACCTGGAAGGAGAGAGAGAAAGGATCAGAAAGTTTTTCTCAAGAAAAAATAACCATAAATTTCTAAAATTTAAGGGAAAAAATGAACATGCAAATTAAAGAAGCTCAAACAATTTCAGCTAGGAAAAATCCAAAGATACTTACACTGAGACACATTATAATAAAACTGTCAGAAGTCCATAGTAGGAAGACCCTAGGTTTGTTTCATCCCTGGAACACAACTAGATAACTGTCAGCTCATTCTGAATGCCCAAGAAATCAACCTGAGGACTGACAGAACAAACTACACAACTAGAGGAAGGTAGGAAGTGTAGAGATGTGGCTTAGGGGAGAAACAGACTGTGGGTGTTGTGGAGGGATGGGAGCCATGGTGGAGGAGAAAAACAAAAGAGAGTGCAGCAGCCCAGGAATACATGCAAGGAGAATACTTCCCAAAAGCCGCTGACTGGGCAAACAAGAGGGGATGATTTTTGTGAGTTTTTGCAACCAGCAGGGATCAAAAACTAGAGTTTTAAAGGGCAGCAGGCTTGGCTGGGATAGAGCCTTAGGTCATTGCCCTGCTCCTGGAGAGAAGGCAGGCAGGTGACCCAGGGACAGATGGCGGGATCTGAGGAATGCCTGGGGCACACAAATGGGAAGTTGTTCTCTCTTCTTGGAGCACATCTGTGAGACATGGCATTCAGAGAGATGCCTTTCTGGGAACAAAAGTTCTGGTGGGTGCCACCTCCCTTCTCCACCCCTCATCATAGATGCAGAGCAGTAAGCACGGAGACCTTTCTCCAGATACAAAGGAGTTGGCTGGCACCACTTCCTTCCCCTGCCTCTCAGCATAAACATGGAACCACCTTCAGTAAACAGCACAGCAATGACACAGGTTACCTAACCTGCTTACATCCGGTCCCACCCCCTTGTTGTCTACTGGTACTGCTCAATCAAGTGTACCTCAGTCCCAGCGCAGAGGGTCCCTTCCCCCAGAAATTCAGCAGAAACCCTCTGACCACACCACATCTCCTGACGAGAGAGTTTGGCAAGGATGTGCATTTTGTGGAAGTAGCATCACGTCTCATTTAATGAGCAGATCAGAGGAAATCTAGTTATAACTCAACACATTCTGGCCAAGGACCAAACACTGCCCACTGCAGGCAAGGATAGCCTCTGCAGATGACTGACCTGAGGGATAGAACAGTCAAAACACAACAGCAGAGTGCACATAGCATACACCAGAAACACTCCTGCAAGCGCCAGGGCCTGGGCACTATATGACCTCTTCTTCATAAAGTCATTACTCTCAGGAGCAGGAAACATGATGGGCTTTTTAACATGCAGATGAAGAGAGAGACTTTATTTTTTTAAAGAAGGTTTTATTTATTAATTCATGAGAGACACAGAGATATAGGCAGAGGCATAGGCAGAGGGAGAAGCAGGCTCCCCTTGAGGAGACCAATGTGGGACTCGATCCCGATATGCCAGGATCATGCCCTGAGCCAAAGGCAGATGCTCAACAGCTGAGTCACCCAGGTGTCCAGAAGACAGAGACTTTAGACAAAATGCCAAGACAAAGGAATTCATCCCAAGTAAAAGAATAATAGAAGGTCACAACCAGAGATCTAATCAAAACAGATATAAGTAACATGCCTGATGGAGAATTTAAAGCAACAATCATAAGGATACTCACTGAGCTTGAGAAAAGAATGAAAGAATTTGAGGGGGCCCTTACCATGGAGATAAAAACAATCAGTCAGAAATGAAAAATATAATAACTGAGATTCAAAGTAGACTAGATGCAATCAGCACAAGGATAGAGGAAGCAGAGGAATAAATAAATGACATAGAAGACAGAATAATGGAAAATAATGAAGCTCAACAAAAAAGAGAATTATGGAACGCAAAAATAGACTTAGGGAACTCAGTGACTCTATCAAACATAATAACATTCACATGATAGGCACCCCAAAAGAAGAAGAAGAAGAGAGAAAAGGGGGCAGAAAATTTGAGGCAATTATAGCTGAAAACTTCCCTAATCTGGGGAAGGAAACAGACATCCAGATCCAGGAGTCATAGAGAACTCCCATCAAAATCAGCAAAAGTAAGCCAAAACACAATGTAATTAAAGTTGCAAAATATAGTAATAAAGAAAAATCCTAAAAACAGTAGAACAAAAGAAGACCCTAGCTTACAAAGGAAGACCTGTAAGGCTAGTTGTAGAACTCTCCACAGAAACTTGGCAAGCCAAACGAGAGTTGCATGATACATTCTAAATGCTGAATGGGAAAAATCTGCAGTCCAGAATACTCTATCCAGCAAGGCTGGATATTCAGAATAGAAGGAGAGATAAAGAGTTTCTCAGACAAACAAAAACTAAAGGAGTTCATGACCACCAAACTAGCCCTGAAAGAAATATTAAAGGGGATTCTTTGAGTGGAAAAGAAAGACAAAAAGTGACAAAGACCAGAAAGGGACAGAGAAAATCTCCAGGAACAAAAACAAAACCAAGTAATAAAATGGCACTAAATCCATATGTGTCAATAATTACTCAATATAAATGGACTAAACACTCTAATCAAAAGACATAGCGTGTCAAAATGGATAGAAAAACAAGACTCATCTATCTTCTGCCTACAAAACATTCATTTTAGATCTAAAGACACCAGCAGATTGAAAGTGAGGGGATGGAGAAACATTTATCACGCAAATGGAAGTCAAAAGAAATCCAGAGAAGCAATAGCTATACCAGACAAATAGATTTTAAACCAAAGACTGTAATAAGAGACAAAGAAGGGCACTCTATATAATAAATGGGAAAACAAAAAGAACAATAATAACAAATAATAAAAAATAATAAATGGGACAACAACAAGAAGATATAAGAATTGTAAATATTTATGCCCCCAACTAGGGAGCACCCAAATATATAAAACCATTAATAACAAACATAAAGAAACTAAATGATAATAATACAATAATAATACCCCACTTACATCGATGGACAGATCATCTAAGCAGAAAATCAACAAGGAAACCATGGCTTTTCATAACACACTGGATCAGATGGACTTGACAGATATATTCAAAACATTTCATTCTAAAGCAGCAGCATACACATTCTTTTTGAGTGCACATGGGACATTCTCCAGAATAGATCACATACTGAGTCACAAATCAGGTCTTAACATGTACAAAAAGACAGATCATACCATGCGTATTTTCTGACCACAATGCTATGGAACTTGAGGTCAACCACAAGAAAAATTTGGAAAGACCACAAATACATGGAGGTTAAACAATGCACTACCAAATAATAAATGGGTCCACCAGGAAATCATTTTTTCCCACGAGAAAATCAAAGAAGAAATCTTTAAAACACGTGAAAATAAATGAAAATGAAATCACAATTATACAAAATCTTTGGGATGCAGTAAAAGCAGTCATAAGAGAGAGGTATATAGCAACACAGACCTACCTCAAGAAGCAAGAAAAATAAACAACCTAAACTTACACCTAAAGGAACTAGAGAAAAACAACAAAAACTAAAGCTAGCAAAAGAAGGGAACAAATAAAGATTAGAGCAGAAATAAACGCTATAGAAACAACAATAACGCAACAAAAACCAGTAAAACAGATCAATGAAACCAGGAGGTTGTTCTTTGGAAAAATTAATAAAATTGATAAACCCATAGCCAGACTTATCAAAAAGAAAAGAGAAAGGACCCAAATAAATAAAATCACAAATGAGGAGAAGAAATAACTAACAACACCACAGAAATACAAATGATTGTAAGAGAATATCATGAAAACCTATGTGCCAACAAATTCGACAACCTAGAAGAAACGGATAAATTCCTAGAAACATATAAACCACCAAAACTGAAACTGGAAGAAATAGAAAACTTGAACAGACTGATAACCAGCAAATAAATTGAATTAATAATCAAAAATCTCCCAACAAAAAAAGTCCAGCTGGCTTCATGGGGAATTCTGCCAAACATTAAAGAAGAGTTAATACCAATTCTTCTCAAACTATTCCAAAAAATAGAAGAGGAAGAAAACTTCTAAAATCATTCTATAAGCCAACATTACCCTGATACCAAAACCCAATAAAGATTCCACTAAAAAAGAGAAATACAGGCCAATATCCCTAACGAACATGATGCAAAAATTCTCAGTAAAATACTAGCAAATCGAATCCAACAGTACATTAAAAGAATCATTCACCATGATCAAATGGAATTTATTCTTGGGCTGCAAGCATAGTTCAATATTCCCAAATCAATCCACTTATAATACCACATTTATAAAAGGAAGGATAAGAACCACATGATCCTTCCAATAGATGCAGAAAAAGCATTTGACAAAGCACAACATTCACTCATGATAAAAACCCTCAACAAAGTAAGATTAAAAAGAACATATTTCAACATCATAAAGGTCATATATGAAAAACCCACATCTAATATCATCCTTCATGGGGAAAAACTGAGAACTTTTCCTCTATGGTCAGGAACAAGACAGGGATGTCCAGTCTCACCACTGTTATTAAAGAAAGTACTGGAAGTCCTAGCCTCCGCAATCAGACAACACAAAGAAATAAAAGGCATCCAAATTGGCAAGGAAGGAAGAAGTCTAACTTTCACTATTGCAGATGACATGATACTCTATGTAGAAAACCCAAAAAACTCCACCCAGAAAGTACTAGAACTAATACATAAATTCAGTAAAGTCACAGAATACAAAATCAATGTACAGAAATCTGTTGCATTTCTCTACACCAAAAATGGAAGAGCAGAGAGAGAAATCAAGGAATTGATCCCCTTTACAATTGCACCAAAACCCATAAGATATGTAGGAATAAACCCAACCAAGGAGGTTAAAGATCTGTGCTCTGAAAACTATAAAACACTGATGAAAGAAATTGAAGATAACACAAAGAAATGGAAAAACATTCCATGCTCATGGATTGGAAAAACAAATACTGTTAACATGTCTATACTACCCAAAGCAATTTACACATTTAATGCAATCCCTATTAAAATACCAACTGTATTTTTCACAAAGCTAGAACAAAAAATCCTAAAAATTGTACTTCACCACACAAGACCCCAAATATCCAAAGCAATCTTGTAAAAGAAAAGCAAAGCTAGAGGCATCACAATGCTAGACTTCAAGTTATATTACAAAGCTGTAGGATCATGAAAGTGTGGCACTGGCACAAAAATAGACACATAGATCAGTAGAACAGAATAGAAATCCAGAAATGGAATCACAACTATATGGCCAACTAATCGACAAAGTAGGAAGACTATCCATTGGAAAAAAGACAGTGTATTTAGCAAATGGTATGAGGAAAACTGGACAACAACATGCAGAAGAATGAAATTGGACCACTTTCTTACACCATACACAAAAATAAAATTAAAAATGGATGAAAGGACTAAATGTGAGACTTGAAACTATTACAGTCCTGGAGGAGAACACAGCAGCAACCTCTTTGGTATCAACCATAGCAACTTCTTATTAGATATGTCTCCTGGGCCAAGGGAAACAAAAGCAAAAATAAACTATTGGGACTTCATCAAAATAAAAATTCTCTACAGCAAAGGAAATAATCAACAATACTAAAAAGCAACTTAGGAAATGGGAGAAGATATTTGTGAATAGCACATCTGATAAAGGGTTAGTATTCAAAATATATTAAAAACGTATAATGCTCAACACCCAAGAATCAAATAATGCAATTTGAAAATGGCAGAAGAGGGATGCCTGGGTGGCCCAGTGGTTACGCGTCTGCCTTTGGCTCAGGACGTGATCCTGGAGTCCCCAGATTGAGTCCCACATCAGGCTCCCTGCATGGAGCCTGCTTCTCCCTCTGCCTGTGTCCCTGCCTCTCTCTCTCTCTCTCTCTCTCTGTCTCTCTCATGAATAAATAAATAAAATCTTAAAAAAATAAAAATGGCAGAAGACACAAATAGGCATTTTTCCAAAGAAAGACATACAGATGGCTAACAGACACATGAAAAGATGTTCAACATCACTTATCATCAGGGAAATACAAATCAAAACTACAGTGAGATATCACCTCACAGCTGTCAAAATGGCTAAAATTAACAACACAGGAAATAACAAGTGTTGGCAAGAATGCAGAGAAAGGGGAACCTTCTTATTCTGTTGGTGGGAATGCAAACTGGTGCAGCCACTTTGGAAAACAGTATGGAGGTTCCTCATAAAGTTAAAAATAGAATTACCCTACAATACTACAGGAATTGCACTACTCAGTATTTACCTAAAGGATACAAAAATACTGGCTTAGAGGGATAATGAACCCCAATGTTTATAACAGCATTATCAATGATAGCCAAATTATACAAATTATAGAAAGAGACCAAATGTCTATCAACCGATAAATGGATGAAGAAGATGTGAATGGAATATTACTCAACCATAAAAAAGAATGAAAGGCACCTGGGTGGCTCAGTTAGTTAGGTTAAGCATCTGTCTTTGGCTCAGGTAATGGTCCCAGGGTCTGGGATCAAGCCCCACATCCAGCTCCCTGCCCAGCAGGGAGCCTGCTTCTCCTTTTCCCTCTGCCACTCCCCCTGCTTGTGCTCACCTGTGCTGTCTCTCTCTCTCTCTGTCAAATAAATAAATAAAATCTTTAAAAAAATTTTTTTTAAAGAATGAAATCTTACCATTTGCAATAATGTGGATGGAACTACAGAGTATTATACTAAGCTACATAAGTCAGTCAGAGAAACATAAATACCATATGATTTCACTCATATGTGGAATTTAAGAAACAAGACAAAGGAACATGGTGGGGGAGCAGGGATGGGGGAAGAAAAAACAAGAAACAGACTCTTAAGTGTAGAGAACAAACGGATGGTTCCCAAAGGTGAGGTGGGCAGGGGGATGGGCTAAACAGGTGATGGGGATTAAGGAGTGCACTTGTTGTGATGAATCTCCAGTGTTGTATGGAAGTGTTGAGTTACTATATGATACACCTGAAACTAATATTACACTGTGTATTAACTAACTGGAATTTTAATAAAAACTTGGAAGAAAAAAAGGCTCATTGATTGTCTTCTGTTAGATACCTCCACAGTGTTAGCAGTATTTGTTATGCTTGTTATTTTTTTAATAATAAAATTTATTTATTTATTAAAATTTTAAAAACTGTCAAAAGTCAAGAGTGAATTCTGAAATTAGCAAGAGAAAAATGATTTGTCACATATAAGGGAGTTTCTTCACCAGTAGAGGGGTTCCCTGGAAAGCTCAGTCAGTTAGGTGTCTGACTCTTGATTTTGGCTCAGGTTATAATCTCAGGGTGGTGGGATACAGCCCTGTGTTGGGTTCTGTGCTCAGCGGAGAGTCTGCTTGAGATCCTCTCTCTCTCCATCCCTCTGCCCCTCCTCCATCCTCTCTCTTTCAAATAAATAGATAAATCTTAAAAAGAGAGAGAGAGATTGTTGAAGTGCATATAAAAGCAAGACCCAACTACATGTTGTCTACGAGAAACAGATAAAGCCACTGTTATTGCTGGAGACTCTAGCACCCCCTCCATCAGAAGTGGACAGATTTATTTCTCACAGTTCTGGAAGATGTGAAGTCCAACATCAAAGTGCCAACAGATTTGATTCTTGGTAAGAGCGCTTTCTTTGGCTTGCCCATGGCTATTTTCCCAGCTGCCTTCTTGGCTGCCCTCTGGCTGTATCCTCATATGCATAAAAGAGAAAGGTCTGATTTTCTTTTTCTTCTTATAGTGCAGTAATTTCATCAGGAGGCTCCAAACTCATGACCTCATCTAAATCTAATTACCTCCCAAAGACCCCACCTCCTAATACCACCACACTGGAATTAATATATGAATTTGGTAGGTAGGTAATTCAATCCAAAACAGATTCAAAGGAGAACTAAATAAATGGAGAGAGATTCCATGGTCTTGGATAGGAAGCCTCAACATTGTCACACTGTCTGTTCTTCCCAACTTGATCCATAGATTTCAATACAATCTCAATCAAAGTCCCAGAAAATTATTTTGTGGATATTGACAAAGAGATTCTAAAGTTTATATGGAAAAGAAAAAAGAAAAAAAAACCTAAAATACAAACCACCACCACCACCAAACACAATAGCCAATTCAATATTGAAAGAGAAGAACAAAATCAAAGAACTGACACTTCAAGAATTAGTATGAAGCTGTAGCAATCCAGATGGTGTAATATTGGAAAAAGAACAGACAAGTATATCAGTGGAATAGAATGGAGAACCCAGAGATAGACTCACATGAGTATAGTTAACAATCTTTGACTAAGGAGCAACGGTAAAGCAATGGAGAAAGACAGTCTTTTTAACAAATGGAGCTGGAAAAACTAGATATCTGCATGCAAATAAAAGAATCTACACAGGCCCCATACCCTTCACAAAAACTAACCCAAAATATAAAATTCAGAACTATGAAACTCCTAGAAGATAACATAGAAAATCTAGGTGGTCTTTTAGTATGGCGGTGACTTTTCAAATACAACAGAAAAAACACAATCTGTGAGTGAAACAACTGACTTCACTAAAATTAAAAACTTCTGCTTTGTGTAACACATTGTCAAGAGAATGAGAAAACAAGGGACAAACTGGGAAAAAATGTTGGCAAAATCATATCAGATCAAGTACTGTTATCCAACATATACAAAGAACTTTTAAAACTCAGTAATAGAAAACAAAAAAAAATTGTTTTAAAAAATAGGCTTAAGAGCTGAATAGACACCTCACCAAAGAAGATAAACAGAGGCCAGGTAAATATATGAAAAGACGGGTGCCTGAGTGGCTCACTCGGTTAAGTGTCTGCCTTCAGTCTCAGGTCATGATCCTGGAGTCCCGGGATCCAGCTCTACACTGGGTTCCCTGCTCAGCAGGGAGTGTGCTTCTCCCTCTCCCTCTGTCCCTCACTCTGCTAATGCTCTCTCTCTAATAAATAAATAAAATCTTTTTTTCATTAAGGAATTACAAATTAAAACAACAGTGAGGGGTACTGGGGTCTCTCATTTGGTTAAACATTTGACTCTTTATTTCAGCTCAAATCCTAAGATCAAGCCCAGCATCAGGCTCCGCCCTGGGTGTGGAGTCTGCTTAAGATTCTCTCTCTGACTCCTAACTCTGGGAAACGAACAAGGGGTAGTGGAAAGGGAGGTGGGCAGGGGGATAGGGTGACGGGGGGTGACGGGCACTGAGGGGGCACATGATGGGATGAGCACTGGGTGTTACACTATATGTTGGCAAATCAAACTCCAATAAAAATATATACAAAAAAAATTATCTCTCTCCGGGATGCCTGGGGGGCGCAGTGGTTGAGCAGCTGCCTTTGGCTCAGGTCATGATCCCAGGATCCTGGGATCGAGTCCTGCATTGAGCTCCCTACAAGGAGAATGCTTCTCCCTCTGCCTATGTCTCTGCCTCTCTCTGTGTGTCTCTCATGAATAAATAAATAAAATATTTGAAAAAATAGATTCTCTCTCTCCTTCTCCCTCTGCCACTCTCCTCTGTTCTCTTTCTCTCTCTGAAAAACAAACAAAAACCAAAAAACTCCATATGCTGACAAGGATGTGGAGCAACAGGAGTTCTCATTTACTGCTGACAGGAATGCTAAGTGGTACATCCACTTTGCAAGACAGTTTGGCAGTTTCTTATAAAACTAAATATACTCTTACTATGTGATACAGCAATTGTGCTCCTTGGTATCATAAATTTGTGTCCACACAAAAAAACTGCACACAAGATTTATAGCAACTTTCTTCATAATTGCCAAACATAGAAGCAACCAAGATTGTCCTTCAGTAGGTGAGTAGATAAATAAACTGTAGCGTATCCAGACAATGGAATATTATTCAGTGCTAAAAAGAAATGAGCTATCAAGTCTTTAAAAGATATAGAAGAAACTTAAGTGCATAATACTAAATGAGAGAAGCCAGTTTAAAAGGCTATAAACTATATGATTCCATGTATGTGACATTCTTGAAAAGGCCAGGATATGGAGTCAGTGAAAAAGACTAGTGGTAACCAAGATCTGGGGGGCAGGGTTTGGGAGCAGAGAGTGGGATGAATAGACAGAGAACAGAGGATTTTAGGGCAGTGAAACTCTTCTGAATGATGTTATATCAGTGTCATTATACACTTGTCAAAACTCAGAATGTACAACACCAATAATGAACCCTAATGTAAACTATGGACTTTGATAATGTATCAGTGTAGGTTTACCAATTATAACAAATGTATGACTGTGATGCAGGATGTCAATAGCAGGGAAGTTTTGCCTGTTGTTTGGGATGGGAGTATATGGGAATGCTTTGTACTAGCCACTTTTTGCTATGAACCTAAAAAAAAAGTTCTAAAAAGTGAAGTTTTTGTAAATAAAGGCATAACCTAAAAAAACGTAAAAACCTAACCCCCTTCCAAAGAAAAAAAAGACAGAGCATGTTACTGTAAAACATCAAACACAGAAGAAGACAGTAAAAAGAAGGATAGCTTCAGACATACAGAAAACAACAAAATGGCAATATTAAGTCTTTCCCATCAGTAACTATTTAAATATGAAAGTATCGAACCCCAATCAAATGGCATATATTGGCTGAATGGATAAAAATTACACTGTCTACAAAAGACTTTAGCTCTAAGGAAACACATAGGCTGAAAGTGGAAGAGTGGGAAAAAAATATTCCATGCAAATGTCAGACAGTAGGGGTAGTATGCTTACATTAGACAAAATACAATTTAAGTCAAAAATTCATAATAGACATAGGACATGATATAATGACAAAAGGGTCAAGTCACCAGGAAGATATAACAATTATATATGTAAAATCTCCACCTAACATCAGAGCTCTGAAATATAAGAAGAAAACATTGACAGAATTGAAAGGAAGAATAACAACACAAAAATAGTAGTTTTCTATACCTCACGTTTAATGCGAAACCTAGGCAGAATATAAATAACAAAACAGAGGACTTGAAAGAGGTTGTAGACCAATTGTAATGACAGATATATACTGGATATACACAATTCACCCAACGACAACAGAATACACCTTCTCAAGTACACATGGAGTATTCTCCAGAACAGACCACAAAAGAAATCTTAAAAAATTTAAGACTGAAACTGTGCAAAGTATATTTTCTGAGTACATGGGAATAAAACTAGAAATCAATAGCAAAAAGGAAATGGGAAAATTCACGAATATTTGGAAATTTAATAACACAGTTTTTAAATTTGTTTTGAGAGAGCGAGAGTATGTGAGCAGCAGGGAGGGGCAGAGAGGGAGAGGGAGAGGGAGGGAGAGAGAGAGAGAGAGAGAATCTTTTTTTTTTTTTTAATGTTCAGCTATCTTTTTTTTTTTAATTTTTATTTATTTATGATAGTCACGGAGAGAGAGAGAGAGAGAGGCAGAGACACAGGCAGAGGGAGAAGCAGGCTCCATGCACCGGGAGCCCGACGTGGGACTCGATCCTGGGTCTCCAGGATCGCGCCCCGGGCAAAGGCAAGCGCTAAACCGCTGCGCCACCCAGGGATCCCGAGAGAGAGAGAGAGAGAGAGAGAGAGAGAGAGAGAGAGAGAGAGAGAATCTTAAGCAGGCTCCACACCCAGCACGGAGCCCCATGTGGGGCTCATCTCACAACCCAGAGATCATGATCTGAGCCAAAATTAAGAGTCAGATGCTTAAACAACTGAGCATCTAGGCATCCAAGAACACACTCTTAAACAATCAATGGGTCAAAGAAGAAATCACAAGGAAAATTAGAAAATATATAACAGATCTAAAATATGTTTAGTGTTTTCTCTTAGGAGTTACAATTTTTATCTTTAAATTACCCCAATCTACTGCCAAATAGAATGCCACATAAATTAAAGAATCTTACAATTTACCTACTTTTCTCTCTTCTCAGTCTTTCCACTATTGCAGTCATTCATTGTACATGTAAATATGTAATAAACACCAATTTTTTATCACTGTTTTCTTCAGAGGGTAAAAAATAGTTACTCACATATTTACCTCACATATTTACCATTTCCTATGCTTTTCATTCCTTCTTGAACATCCAGATTTCCATCTGGTTTCACTTCCCTCTACCAGAAGGACTCTCACCTATTTGAAGTGTTAATAAACTGGTGATGAATTCTTTCTGCTTTTATATGCCTCCAAATGTCTTTATTTTACCTTCATTGTGAAAGATATTTTCACCAAGTAAAGTATTCTACATTGGCTGTTTTTTAATTTCATTACTTTAAGGATATTGCTTTTCTCTGGTTTGCATTATTTTCAGAGATACTTGTGTACTTCATGTCATTTCTCTGTTTTAAAGATTTTTTTCTCTTTATTAACAGTTTTGAGCAATTTGGTTATAAGATCTTATAAATTGCATCATGTTTCTTGTTCTTGGAAGTTCATTGAGCTATATGGATCTTGTGAGTATATACTTTTCATCAAATATGGAAAATTTTTGGTCATTATTTTTTAAATAGTCTTTCTACTTCCACTCTCCCATTCCACATTCTCTCCCTCTGGGACTCTAATCACACATACACTAGATTGCTTTATTTGTCCCATAGCTCACTGAACTATGTTCATTTTCATATCCAATCTTTCTTCTCTTTTTCATTTTGTAAAGGCTTTACTGCTTTGTCTTCAAATTCACTAATCTTTTCTTCTGTGGTGTATGATCTGCTGCCAATCCCATCTTTTTTTGTATTTTCCATATTTAGAAGTTTATGTGGGTTATATTTTCTATATAGCTCTTTGCCATGCTTCTTTAACACATGGAGACTATTTATAATTGGGTTTTTAAAAATATTTTTTAACAGTGTGGTACTGGCACAAAAACAGACACATAGATCAGTGGAACAGAATAGAAAATCCAGAAGTGGACCCTGAACTTTATGGTCAACTAATATTCGATAAAGGAGGAAAGACTATCCATTGGAAGAAAGACAGTCTCTTCAATAAATGGTGCTGGGAAAATTGGACATCCACATGCAGAAGAATGAAACTAGACCACTCTCTTTCACCATACACAAAGATAAACTCAAAATGGATGAAAGATCTAAATGTGAGACAAGATTCCATCAAAATCCTAGAGAAGAACACAGGCAACACCCTTTTTGAACTCGGCCACAGTAACTTCTTGCAAGATACATCCACGAAGGCAAAAGAAACAAAAGCAAAAATGAACTATTGGGACTTCATCAAGATAAGAAGCTTTTGCACAGCAAAGGATACAGTCAACAAAACTAAAAGACAACTTACAGAATGGGAGAAGATATTTGCAAATGACATATCAGATAAAGGGCTAGTTTCCAAGACCTATAAAGAACTTATTAAACTCAACACCAAAGAAACAAACAATCCAATCATGAAATGGGCAAAAGACATGAAGAGAAATCTCACAGAGGAAGACATAGACATGGCCAACATGCATATGAGAAAATGCTCTGCATCACTTGCCATCAGGGAAATACAAATCAAAACCACAATGAGATACCACCTCACACCAGTGAGAATGGGGAAAATTAACAAGGCAGGAAACAACAAATGTTGGAGAGGATGTGGAGAAAAGGGAACCCTCATACACTGTTGGTGGGAATGTGAACTGGTGCAGCCACTCTGGAAAACTGTGTGGAGGTTCCTCAAAGAGTTAAAAATAGACCTGCCCTACGACCCAGCAATTGCACTGTTGGGGATTTACCCCAAAGATACAAATGCAATGAAACGCCGGGACACCTGCACCCCGATGTTTCTAGCAGCAATGGCCACGATAGCCAAACTGTGGAAGGAGCCTCGGTGTCCAACGAAAGATGAATGGATAAAGAAGATGTGGTTTATGTATACAATGGAATATTACTCAGCTATTAGAAATGACAAATACCCACCATTTGCTTCGACGTGGATGGAACTGGAGGGTATTATGCTGAGTGAAGTCAGTCAGTCGGAGAAGGAAAAACATTATATGTTCTCATTCATTTGGGGAATATAAATAATAGTGAAAGGGAATATAAGGGAAGGGAGAAGAAATGTGTGGGAAATATCAGAAAGGGAGACAGAACGTAAAGACTGCTAACTCTGGGAAATGAACTAGGGGTGGTAGAAGGGGAGGAGGGTGGGGGGTGGGAGTGAATGGGTGACGGGCACTGGGGGTTATTCTGTATGTTAGTAAATTGAACACCAATAAAAAATAAATAAGAAAAAAGTTTCACCCCCCCCAAAAAAATATTTTTTAAAAATGGGGCCTAAACTCATGACCCTGAAATCAAGACCTGAGCTGAGATCAAGAATCAGACACTAAACCTACTGAGCCACCCACATGTCCCTTTAATAATTGTCTTAATGTCCTTGTCCCAATTCTATCATATGTTCTGTATGTGGGTCTACTTCTATTGATTGATTTTTCCTCTCACTATGGGTCATATTTCCCTTTCTTTTTATGCTATAATTTTGTTTAGATGTCAGACTTTGTGAATTTTACAGTTAGGTGCTGGATTTTTTTTAAAGATTTTATTTATTTAGTCATGAGAGACACAGAGAGAAATAGAGATATTGGCAGAGGGAGAAGCAGCCTCCCTGCAAGGAGCCGGATGCAGGACTCAATCCCAGATCCCAGGATTACAACCTGAGCCAAAGGCAGATGCTCAACCACTGAGCTACCCAGGTGTCCCAGTGCTGAATTTTTTTTTTAAGTTCCTATAAATATCTTTTGAGCTTTGCCCTGGGATGAAATCAAGTAACTTGGAAAATGATCCTGTTGAGGTTTACTTTTATACTTTGAGAGGAAAACAAAAATAGCCTTTACTCTAAAGCTAATTTGGCCCTTCTCCTGAGCACTGTATGTAATGTCTAATAATTATGGGTTTTTATTCTGGCTGATGGGAACAATAACCATTCCCAACCCTGTTTGATCTCTGAGGATCATTCTGAGTCTTCCCTTCTGGTGTTCCTTTCTCCAACCACAAATAGTTCCCTCATAAGTATGTACTGATCAATAATGAGCTGTAGACCTGAGGGGAAAAGCCTGCAGTTCCATGTAGCTCTCTTTCTATACAGTTCTTTCAACTCCAGTACTTCGCCCTGCACATTCTAACCACCCTGACCTCAATTCTGTCATTTTCAACTCTGTTTCCTCAACTCAGGCTCTGCTTGGGTTTCCCCATCTTTGAGCTATAGCCTGGAAACTGTAGATAGTGAGCTGGGACAGTGGTAGCGCTCACCTCACTTGTTTTCCTTCTCTTAGGGACACTGTCCTCATCTTTCTGTTATCCAATGTCTGTGAACCAATGTTTTGTCTACTTTGTCTAATTTCTTATTTAAGGTAGAATGGTAAATCTAATTCCTAGTCCATCATAGTTGGACTAAAAAAACCACTTGATGCTTTTGCTTCTACTAAATGACTTTACTCATAGTCTGAGATCTAGTAATAAGACAAACAGGCCTATACTGAGAGTAATACACTCAGTCAAATATCCACTGTGTATTAGTGACATTTTTTATTACGTGCTGACAAAGAAGTACTCTCCCCTTTTAGTTTTTTTTTTTTTTAAAAGACCATTTTCTTCAGCTTGGATTTTTTTCTCTCCCAACTTTTGATTTTGAAAAATCTTAAAAAGGGGGGGGGGGATCCCTGGGTGGCTCAGTGGTTTGGCCCCTGCCTTCAGCCCAGGGCGTGATCCGAGAGTCCCAGGATCAAGTCCCATGTCGGGCTCCCTGCATGGAGCCTGCTTCTCCCTCTGCCTGTGTCTCTGCCTCTCTCTCTCTGTCTCTGTCTCTCATGAATAAATAAAATCTTAAAAAAAAAAAAAAGAAAAATGTGAAGGCTTTGGAGAATTTGAAAAAATTGAACAATGAAAATCCATAGCCGTTCATCTAGATTCACAAATTGATATTTTACTGCATATGCTTTATCTCTCTATATTTTTTAATCAGTTGAAAGTAAGTTTCACACCTAAATATTTATCCTTCATTTTCCAAAGAAAGGATATTCTCTTACATAACCACAATAGCATTATTCTAAGAAATTTAATACTGATATACTAGTATTAGCTAATACATAGCCCATATTCAAATTTCTCTAATTATCCTTTTCTCTTTCCAGAATCATAATCCAATCAAGAATCACTCAGTGCATTTGGTAATTATGTCTCATTAATCTCTCTTTATCTGAGCCAATCCTCTTGCTATTTTTCGTTATTTATAATGTTGACATATTTGAGGAGCTCAGGTCAGGCCTGCTATCTTGTTAATTTAGATTTTTAAAAATTGTGATAGTGTTAGTAAATTTTATGAGAATTTGGGAAAGAAAAACTCCTCCATATTTTAGAATTATATTCATCTTGTCATTCTGAAGACTATGCTAAATTTTGAATGTGAATAAATCTCATTTTAGGAACTAATATACTTGAAAATTGCTCAATGACTCAAGTGTGCTAATATAAATTAGAAGTAGAAAATATCTAATACTGCATTTCTCCCTGGTGAAAGGAAAGGCAATTGAGACATTTTGGCTTCATTTTGTCATTTTTGTTTTATAGTACTAGGGGTAAAAACATGGCCCAACTTTTTCATAACCACTGTTCTTGTGTGGCTGTTAAAAAAAGTCTGATCTTTCATCTATTCAGCAGCTGAACATATTGTATACTCCCCCAAGTAAAATGGAATAGGAAAATGCTTGCTGTTTTAGAATCCCAGAATATGCATGAGAGAAACAAATGCATATTTTCCTCTGATGAAAACAACATCACTTTACTTCCGGATATTTCAAAACTACCATCTGGTAGTCCACCCTGTTTTTCCACCAGATGGCAATAATCCATAATGGGTGAGCAGGACGAATGGAATGTACACAAGGGTGTGAGCATTAAAGGGCTATGAGCTTGCAATGCAGTAATGTAGGAAAAATGATAAGTCCCAGGAGAAGAGGATAAATAATGAGTTGCTAAACCTGGCATGCTAAAAGCTAACGACAACCATCATAAAAGGAAACACATTGTTCATCTTTAATTTATTAGTGTAAAATTTAAGAATACAACCAGCTGTACCATTGTTACTTTTTTCTTTGTTTTCAGAATCACATAGGAAAGAAAAGCTAACAGAGTGGAGAAGTTGTCAGTTTTCAAGTAGGGTTTACCAAATTCAGCACCATAAAGACACTATATTCCTAACAGAATTCACAAAGTCAGAGATGCCTGGCTGGTTCAGTCAGTAGAGCAGATGACTGTTGATCTTGGGGTTGCAAGTTCGAGCCCCACATTGGGTGTAGAGCTTACTTAAAAAAATAAATATAAAAAATTACCTTAATTAAAAAAATAAAAAGAAGTCATAAATTCAGAGTATTTTAAGAAGAGGGAGGGAGACAGGAATCAAGAACTGCTCATGAAACCTGGAGACCATTTCTCTTCCTCTCCACATGACTTGAAGAGGAATCCTGCTGACATTTCTTCATGTGTTGTTCAAAATCTGTTTAATTGAGCATACCTACCTGTTTTCAATTTTAGGTGGTATCATACAAATCCAACCCAATGTTACATGATCTCATGCAAATAATTCCCAGTGTGCTATAGTGCAAAATTCCTGTATAATTCTATAGCCTGGCAGGTTTCATGGGATAGGATTTTTCTCTCACAGGATATCTGTCATTTTCTCCTCTTCTGGATTTTCTTTTCTTTTTTTTTTTTTTTAAGATTTTATTTATTTATTCATGAGAGACAGACAGAGAGAGAGAAAGAGAGAGAGGCAGACACAGACAGAGGGAGAAGCAGGCTCCATGCAGGGAACCCAATGTGGGACTCAATCCCAGGTCTCCAGGATTAGGCGCTGGGCTGAAGGCAGCGCTAAACCGCTGAGCCACCCGAGTTGCCCTGGATTTTCTTTTCTAAGTACTGCATCTTTCTGTGATAAAAGCCACGCTGTTCTTTTTGAAGACTAAACAGTACTAACTTTTATCATTGTTTTTAAAATATTTTCCTCCCTTTCATTTTGAAAAAAAAATAATATGGTCACCCAAACTTTAAAAAGAAGCTGTAGCTTATGAGATAAAGGTTAGAATTATAATCAGAGTTCAAAGAATCTATATGGAGTTGTTTGTTAGAGCACAATCATACAACATTTCTAAGGAAACTGCTAGGAATATTTGGTTGTTGTTTTGGTAAATAGATCACCTACCTATTTAATGTGAGTAAAGATGGTATATATGAGAAAAGACAAAGACAACAGTGAGGATTCAGTTTTTCCTTTAGACAATGTTTTTTAAAGGGGGCTATAATAAATATTAAGCTTTTATCCTTTTTTAAAACATGTTTTTGTCTTCATTATAAGTAGAATATATCAGTAGAAAATATTAAATAATATTTAATTCAATAATGTCAATAGACAAATATTAAAATGCAGAAAAGTAAAGAGTTATCAATCTGAAGATGCCTACTATTAACATTTTAGTATATTTTCTTCCATAATTTTTCTCTAGAAATAAATTTCTTTTTATCTTTTGAAAACAGCTGTTTGTTTTCATGATTGTTTCATGCTTTTTATGAATGGATTTCTTACATTGCATGATAACATATGTGTTTTCCTATGTGATTAGAAACAATAAAATAATTTCAATTGCTTCATAATGTTTTGATAAGGATGAGCCATACTTTAATTAACCTTATTATTGGGCATTTATTTAGTTTCTCCTTTTTGGTTCAACAAATAGCATAGTGATGAATATGTTGGTATAAACAAAATATTGTCCATATTTAGACTTTCTTAGAATGGATTCCCAAGAGTGGAATCACTAGTTCAAAAAGCATAAAATATTTTAATGCTTTAATTTTGATTTGTGTTATTGCCAATTTTTTTAAATAGAGCTAAGTCGGTTTACACAGCTAATACCAATGTGCAAGAATGCAGCTTTCACACTGATGCCAGTGTTGAGTATTATAAAAAACAACCGGTTTGCCAAATGGCCTCTTACTAGTGCTTTAATTTGCATATCTTTGATTAGTGAGATGGAACCTATTCCCACTGTTTGTTAAACAGTTGAATTTCCTCTTTTATGAATTGTTTATTTAAGTCCTTTGCCTGTTCATCTCTTGGGGTCTTTGTAATCCCCATTTACAAAGAGAACCAGTAAGCCCGGTCCAGAGAAAGGCCTTCTGTATGCAACGCTATGGAATTCCTTCCCTTTCAAGTCTTGTCAGGGACAGCATTGGAACAGCAACTGGAAGGGGAAACCACGAAGGGCAGGAAAGATCAGAGATATATTTCCCTCTGCTGTAAAACTGAAATAAAAGATCACGTTGCCATGGTGAAACGGCTCTGTTCCTTTATTGAACCTGGTACTCACTTGAAAACTGCATTCTAATAAGTTTTGACCACTTATCAAATCTTAACGGTATGTGTTATATAACACCAGAAATACACGTTAGTATGAGTCACTATGAGCCATGGCGGTTCCACAAATGTTGCCATTCCAGGGTCATCTTTTAAAACGATTTGATTAGATTTAACTTAATTTAACTTGGAATGTCATCCTTTATTCTGTAGCCACTTCCTGGAAGGCCGGCACTTCCATGCATAATTTTTCTCATGTGGATAGGACTAGAGCAAGTACAGAAAGGGGCTTAAGTACAGAGTCCTGGCTCAGAAGTGATGGTGGATGAGGGAACTATTCTCTGCCCGGGTGACTAGTCAGACTCAGGCTCAAAGAACTGGCAGTGATATGGCTTAAGAGAAAAAGGGCTCTAACGTTAATGGTAATTCAAAAGTCCCTAAATTCCCTATCTGAGAGATGCAGATAATCATAGTTCCTCTTCTTATCCAACGGATGTTTTAAAGATTGCATTATACGAGAAAAATCTTGAGGTTGAAAGGAATAGCGTTAGATATGATTATATTGTAGTAAATGTTATTTTTAAACCGAAGGCAAGACTCAAAAATGATCTCCTTTGTCAAGTATCTTGAGGTCATAAAGACAATCAGGAACTGGGGGGATCATCAGAGCTAACTCTCTTGTTTGACAGAAGAAACCAAAGCCCTGAGAGGTGTCATCCAAGATGACACTTGTATAAAGCGACACTGCTAATTCATGACAGCTAGCCTGCTAGTCTGGGAGTCCTGAGTTCCCTCAAGAAATCTTCCAACTGCCTCCCTCCCCTCATCCAGTGGGTAGAAAGTTACCAAGCACCACCGAGTAAAGAATTCAATTTTATTTCCTTATCGTCTTTACTAGGAATTGTTTCCAGCTCCCTCTTTATTCTGAGAGCTAAATTGCTGTTTACAGTAAAAATAATTATTTCAGGGGCGCCGGGCTGGCTCAGTCGGTAGAGCATACAACTCTTGACCCATGTTGGGTGTGCAGCCTACTAAAAAAAATAATAATAATTACTTCAAATAAGCTAAAATATGTGTGTAAAGTTTTCTGACAAAAGAATGTGAGTTTATTTAAACATAAAATATGGTATGTCTAAAAGTTTAAGAAATGAGCATCAAAGAGCAGTTATTATTTTTTTTTAGTTTTATTTATTTATTCATGAGAGACACAGAAGAGACAGGCATAGAGGTGAAGTAGGCTCCCCGTGAGGAACCCGATGCGGAACTCGATCCCAGGACCCCAGGACCACTACCCGAGCCAAAGGCAGTCGCTCAGCCACTGAGCCACCCAGGTGCCCACAAAGAGCAGGTTTTAATCAAACTGAAGCATCTTTTAAGACTTACACTTGCATCTCGATACCACAGTGTATCAGCTGTAGCAGAGCTACAAACTCATAAGGACAAAGGTCACCGAAATGAAGTGGAACCAGTTTGACAGAGAGCATGCAATCTGGTTTCAACAGTTTGATTAGTATCAGAAGAAATAAATTTGTTACACAAAGGAAGAGGGCTTTGGAATCTCTGTGGTTTAAGAAAATATATATACCCCTCTTTTCAGCTCACCATGTAAGTCAACGTGTGAACTCCCTATGGGAATAATGTGGATTGCAACAAGGAGATTGAATAGCAATACATCAGAGAATCTTCTTCATCAAAGACGGAAACAGGCAGCAAGTTGATTTACTTGTGTGGAACTAAAGGGAATCATATTTGCAGATACAGTCAAATGATCAAGAGTTCAAACATACAATCATAAGTGGCGCTTGTGAAGCCTGGAGAGGGGGAGATGCATTGTCAAACCAAGAGAGAGAATATCTCTTCCCCCACTCTCAATTTCTTTAACTGTTAAAGAACTTTTGCCTTCTTTTACATATTTCCCCCAACCTAAGTAGGATTTAACATATATTTAGATATACAAGAATCTCTTCTCTTTTATTCTGTGTGTGCACATAAACACACACATACACACACACACACACGCGAAACAGTATGTTAATCCAACAGAAAAAAAACAGTAAGAAAGTTCTGCATTGCCAGAACTTTTTTGATGCTTCTTCTAAATAGCCTTATTATTTACCTACTTTTATTCTTATTAAATCTTTTACCACCTAGCATACTATGGATACTTCATTCTGATTTCACAGATCTCACAGAATACACAAACATAGCAGCTTTACCACAATTCTGGATTTGAATTCAGTAGTCCTGACAGTTTGAGATTCTGTGATGGGACACCAGAAAAAGAAGACCAAAAAAATCCTCCTTTTAACCATTAAACTCAATTTCTTTTCTCATTTTTTAAAAAAATATCTATTCATTTATTTGAGAGAGAGAGAGAGAGAAAGCACAAGTGGGAGGGGTGCAGGGGGAGGGAGAAAGAATCTCAAGCAGACTCCTCACTGAGTGTGGAGTCCAATGTGGGGCTCAATCTCAAGATCCTAAGATCACGACCCGTGTGGAAACCAAGAGTTGCACACTTCACTGACTGTGACACTCACATGTCCCTCTTTTCTCACTTTCAAACAAAACTGGTAAGACAGCAGAAAGAACTGTTTTACTTTCTCACTGACCTCACACCCAAAAGAAAGTGAAGAATATGTTCTAAATTGCCTGAAAACAAAAGGAAGAGAAAGGCTGCACATTAGCACAAAGTGAAAAATCTGTCTCAAACTCATGAACACAGACTTTTTTTTTGAACACAGACTTTACAAGAATATTTAAGGAAACCCCACTTTGCTGTTGTAGACACTGTCACAGATCATGTAGTGGCCGCGTCTTCTATCTCCTATGCTGAGTGAGAACATTGGTATTTTCCTGACTCACAAGGATAGGAGTGTGCTGCCTGCTGAATCACCCTCCTCACTTCCCAGGGTGCCTGAGTGTTCCAAGACACTAATAGAGGATTAAATTATGGTTGCCATGACAGCTACCTAAATGCTGTCATGATAATATCAACAGATGTAGTACAGTGTTCCCTGAAAGTTGACATCTTTTCCCCTCCCAAAACTTCAGGAATTTTGATCATCGAAGTTCTTTAATAACTATGCAAAGTTGATCTAAAGAATGAGTCAGGTCTTTTTCTTAACTGGATAGGTTGCAATATTAGGATACAACTCATCTCTTTACTAAAAGTTTATTTCTCCTGGGGTGCCTGGGTAGCTCAGTTGGTTAAGCGACTGACTCTTGGTTTCTGCTCAGATCATGATCTCAGGGTCCTGGGACTGAGCCCTGAATGGGGCTCTGTGCTCAGTGGGGAGTCTGCTTGAGATTCTCTGTCCCTTCCCCTACTCACCCCCTCCTGCGTGCATGCACGCGCGCACACACACACACACACACACACACAAAGTCAATAAATACATATTTAAGGATAAAATATATTCCTCCTATAGTGAATGGTGATTGACAGATGATGTTGCCTATTTTATTTTTAGAAATGGAAATTGATGTCAAAGTAGGCATAAAAACAAAGCTTTATCAATTTTCTTAAAGCCTAGAAACTGAAATTTACAAAAACAAATTCGAATACCTTAAGCATTAGTCAGCGTCTTATGGTAATGGGCTGTTTTTTATGGGTGTCAGCGTTTTATGCAAAGTATATCTTGTAAGAACCTGCTCGTGGAGGGTTTGTGTTTGGTAGGCGGATGTTCTCTCCTTTTTACCTCTGTTCCAATGATTAGAACCATCAACGAGAACAGAGAAGCAGGGGCAGAGGTTCCTATTTTTATTTTAAAGATCTTACTTTTTGGGAGGTTTATAATATCTTTTAGGATTACCGTGAAGCCCCAGTTACTAGGAGCACTTAGAGTCATTAAAATGAACATCAGAAAAAGTTCAATGACCTTGAGGGTTCTTGAAATGCCTTTACTAATTATTTTCAAAACTAGGCTTGAGGCATTTGCTGCAGCTTTTTATAGAGTTTCCTTTCATTTCATCTGCCCTCAGGGTGTTTTTTTTTTTTTTTCTGAAGTGTTCTTTGGAATCCTTTTAATTTCAGTGGCACAAAAATTATCAAAATTATCACAAGCTAAACTGCTCCTGATCAGAAGTATGGTAAATAAAACCCCAGGAAGGGACCTATCAGGAAAAGGTCCACTTAAATGACGTTAGTGGAAGCAAATTTAATGATGGGACTATTCACAGAGGCGTGGGTAGGGTTAAGGAAGCAACAAGAGGGCGGTGAGGCACTCAGAGATTAGTACAGTCAGGAGTGGTTCTTACCATGGTGACCTCTAGGTGCAAAAGGAAAGACCAGTTAATGTTTCAAGTGCCTGGAGAGAGCAGGAACTGTGAGATAAGAGCTACCTACAGTGAGCCACATTCATGGAGGTGAGCAGCTACCTTATCACCAGAACCTTGGCAAGACAGGGAATTGGGGGGAATACACAAATACACACCAGATCTTTCTCTCTTTCCATTTCTATCTTCTGTCAAAAGCCAACAGGGCAAGGGGCCCTGGTTTGGATATACTTCCAAGGGATTGGCTTCCAGGGCATAAAGCAGGACAGAGAAGAATGGAGAATGAATCTGGAGATGGTGTTTGGATATGGAGAATAACCAGCTTATTGTGTTATACATACGCACTGTGGTAATACATACTGCGAACAATGCAAAGTTCACATGCTTACCTGAAAGTAGCATAGGCCCCTACTACCATGGAGGTGGAGGATTCACCCAGCATCCTTAGGAAAATGGGATTATGAAGGCTGGTTCCATCTTGCACATATATTTAGAAAATCTCACAAACTCAAGTTTGTATTTGAGGTTAGGGCTACTATCAGTTTTATTTGAAAATAGAAGAGAGATAATTCTCGCTCTGCCCAGAATATTTGTGGTGGGGTTAACTTCCAACTGCCCACTGTAGGCATCCTTTACTAATTGCCCTCTTCCCCATCTCCTTCCCCACTCCTCTGGGTCCTCCTTCACCTCCCAAATAAACTTCCTGCACTTTAATCCTTGCCTCAAGGTCAGCTTCTCGAGGAACCCAAACTAAGAAAGAAGTACATTTTCTTGTTTAAATATTTATTTATTTATTTATTTATTTATTTATTTATTTATTTATTTATTTATTTATGAGAGAGAGAGAGAGAGAGAGAGAGAGAGAGAGAGAATGAATGAGGGAAGGAACAGAGAAAAGGGAGAATCCCAAGCAGAATCCATGCTGAGCACAGAGCCTGAACTGGGCTCAATCTCACAACCCTGAGATCATGACCCGAGCTGAAACTAAGGGTTGGTTTAGGAGCCTGTGTTTTACCCAGGCTCCCCAAAAACAAGTCTTATTTCATCCTTTGCCTGTGTAATTCTGTAAAGGTCTATCTTCCACTACTTTATAACAAATTACTCTTTCACAAAGAGTTGAAAAAACTCCACAGAACTTCAACTTTATTATTGGCTGAACATCTACCAAATGCCAGGTTTGGGGTAGGTGCTTTTATCTTATTTACTCCTCCTGCCCAATCACACAGATTTTAGTATTGCAATTTGTGTGTTTTATCTTCTGTACCAAATTATATAAATGTACATAAAGTTTTATCTACAAATTTACTTATTGCCAGATAATTGTCAGAACCACTAGCACAATACTGACTAGGAATGGTGAAAGCAGATATCTTTGCCTTGTTCCCAGAGTTAGGGAAGCACCTTCATTTTTAAATCAAGAAATATCATTTCTATCTTAGCTGTGTTAACGTCGAAACATTATACTACCGCTTACCTGTGACAAATACCAAAGGTTTTTCATGCAGTATAAACAGACTTAAATAATGAGTTATTGATCATTGATTTTTATGAAATTTAGGGTCATTTCTTAGTGCCTATATCTGAGTTATACATAAACCTTAAATGAGTTTATATTTAATTTAAAGGCTATAAGCAGATCAAGTTAAAATATATTTTTAATTATTGATCGGTTGATTACATAGTTTAAGTTTTAAAGCCAGTTACTAATTTTCTGGTGTTAAGCAGCCTTGGTTATAAAATTTTGGAAAAATTTCCAGGTGGCAATTCACCCTTTAGTCCTAATTATTTATGCTTGCATTTGTCTTTAACAAGAGTGTAAAAACACTGATTATGTAAGTTTACATTGTGAAAACTGAGATTTCACAAGAAAATATTTACAAAGCCCTTAAAATTTGTAAGGAGATGGTATTATGTAAGTTTGAATGCTACTGTAGTCTATGATAATAATTCACTTCAAAATTTCTGGAAGTTAGCCTACAAGTGAATAAAATAAAATGCTGAAACATAGGCAAAATGATTTCCAGGGCATCTGGGTAACCTGTGGAAAACATGAGGCATGATATTACAAAGTGGGAGAGTTAACAGATACACATGGAAACACATGCCTTCAGTGTTTTTTTCCCAAATGTATTTTTCTTAACCTTAATTAGAAGATGAACAAAGGGTCCAGGAAATTCTAAATTTATTACTTAAATCAAAGGATCCAACTCATTAAAGCATGTTCAAGTCAGGCTCTACTTCAGGAAACATAAAGTACTTTTTGAAAATTTACATATTTTTGACATGGTGTACACCAAGCTTCAAACTAAGTGTGGGACCTGGATCTTAAATTATTTCAGAAAGGAATAGTGATTGTTCAATCAGAACTTAATGAAAATAACTGAATTTTTAAAAAGTTTACCTGATGTATGTACTAGTTTACCTGATATACTTATTCTGGTCAGGTAAACTTTGATAAAACAGGTGAAGCCTAAATGTTTTAATAACAAAATGAAGATACCAGGAAAAAAATCTTAAATATTTTATTTAACTTTTTGAATAGATAAATAACTCTCATGGTTTGCATATCAAAAAGTTTAGATACTGATACAGTGAAGGGTCTTTCCCATGTCTTCCATCCACAGATTTCTTATGCCTCAACAGTTAGGTTGTCCTAGTTTAATGCATTTACAAGCCAATGCATTAATTATTCTGCACCATTTTCCTGCTTTTCTATTTAACAAAAATTTTTGGAGACTGTAGTATTAAAACATAAAGATCTCTGTGTTCTTTTGTTACATTTGAATGTATAGATTTATCATAATTTAACTAGTGGTCCTGATGATGGATATTTAGGTTATTCTCAATCATTTGCTATTCTCATCAATACTGTAAGAAATACCTTATCATTTCTCATGTGTGGAAATACATCTACGGGATAAATCCCTAGAAGTGAATTGGAGTTCAGAATATGTATGCATTTGTAATTTTGATAGGTACTGCCAAATTCCTGTTTCTCTAGAGCCTAGCCAAAGCGGGGATGCCAGACATAATTTTATGCCTTTTCATTAAGAAGTACACAATGAAAAGTGTGTTACCTATTAAAGAATTAGAAAGCAGGGCATATCCAGCAATTTACAGAGTATGTCTTCACTCAAAAAATACATTCACCAGAAATTTATTGTGCTTTTAGGCGCTTTGGATACACATACATACATATACACACACAAATAAAATTCAAATCTCTGCCTTTGTGGAGCTTACATTTGAAATCTACATTTTGGAACTCTATGCTACCTCATTAGAAGCCAGTTAAATGTCAATATCCTGAAAATGATCTGTTGAGATCCTGAGCACAGGCGCCAGACATATGCTACTGGTGTTATTTAAAAACTAACTAGAGGCAGTGTTGCAAATGATTTCATAGCTCTCCATCAGGTCCTTTTCAAACAACACACTTGGGTGAGAGCTCTTTTTATCTGACTCCATCTGCTGTTGGTAGTGATCAACATACTGTGAGCATTGTGGTATCATCTGAGATTATGTTGTGAAATCGGAAGTAGCATTACAGGCAGATCAGCAAGTATACGCAAACTGTTCCGTTCTCTCTCTTGCTGAAACCTAGGGTGCTCAGTTCAGGTTTGGGGAGTAGTGAAGACAAAGTTATCAGTACATTCCCATCAGGGCACAGTTTACTTCACAGTCCTTCCTTGTTTTGGTTCTAGAAGGAGATCACGAGGAAAATAGTTTCGGAAGCATACAGCAGCAATACTCCATATGCTGAACAAGGGTATAGCAAAGGGAACACGTTAGAAACTGAGGGAGACAGAAAAAAACCATTAGTGCCAAGGAAAGGGTGGTAGCAAGTGCAGTGATAGAGACAGTATGGTCTCCGGCTTTTTTTTTTTTTTTTTTTAAAGCATCTTTTCTTTTTAAAAGGGAAATATTTTAAAACTTTAGCCCCGCCCCCATTAGAAGTAATTCATTTAATAAGAAGGTGGAAAACTACAGCTCTTAAAATCTTGCCAATATCCCAGTGGGTTCTTCGTCGCCATTATTTTTATTTTGTATTTTTTAATCTTTTATTTATTTTGTTAAAGATTCTTATTTATTCATGAAACACAGAGAGAGGCAGGGACATAGGTAGAGAGAGAAGCAGGCTCCTTGCAGGAGCTGGATGCAGGACTCAATCCCAGGACCTGGGGATCACGACCTGAGCCAAAGGCAGATGCTCAATCACTGAGCCACCCAGGTGTCCCTCTTTGCAGCCTTTAAAGAACAATTGGTAGTTCAGTTTATGAGAAGGACGCCACACACAATGGCATCTTTAAGTATGAGGTATAGAAAAGGGCCAATTTCGGGTGCCTCGGTTACTCAGCGGTTGGACATCTGCCTTCCGCTCAGAATGATATTTCATTCAGAAATCAGTCACCCACCGAATAACTACTGAATGGCTACTGAATGATTTCTTATGACCTGATACGTATCAGTTTTCTTCGCAGTCATTACATTTAGAAGAGGGGCCTTTTCGATTTCCTCGACACACTCCTTTGACAGCTGAAGTCTAGAAAGGACAATGGCAGAAGCTGGGGGTCTTCCTGATTCCCAGTCCGGTGCAACTGCTGCCATCGGGCCGCCATGGAAACCTTGAACGCCTCTGACTTCTGGATTCTGTGCTGCCACAGTGCAAACGCTGCACACTGTGACGACTTTGGCCAGTGACACCGTGGCCCTGGGGCTTCCACAGAGCAGGCCCAGCGGACCGCCTCATGAGGAGTGATGCTGTGTTGGAGCAGCCGGATGCTGCAGCGGCCGCTCCGGGTCCCTGAGCGCGCACAGCGGGCGCAGCAATGTGCCGGGCCGGCGCGGCTCAGGACGGCTGCGCTCGGACCCAGGCGGTGGACTCCGAGTCTCCAGAGTTCCATTCCGGGCCCCTGAGGTGGCACGTGGCACTTTTTCCGCATGACTCCGCGGGGTTTCGGGGCCGTGAACGGCTGACCTCGATCTGGCGGCTGCTCCCGGCAGGCCCGAGGGCCGAGAGAGGGAGGGCAGGGCCCCCCGCCCGCTCTTTGCCGCGCTCTGTTCCTCCCACCCTACTGCGCGGCGCGGTCCCTTTCGTCCTTCTCTCGCTTTCTCCCGAGCGTTGGCTCTCGGCGCTTCCCACTCCATGTTTACCCAGCGCCGAGGCCCAGCCGGCGGGCGCCAACCCCGCCAGCCCGACCGCCCCGCCCGGTGGCCCCGCCTCCTCCCGACCCTCCTCCGCCAGGTCGCCTCGCGCCCGCCCAGGCCGTCACGTGAACGCCGCCCCGCCCCCTTCCGTCACGTGAGCCCCGCCCCGCCCCTCCGTCACGTGAGTCCCCGCCCCGCCCCGCCCCGCCCCCGCGCCGGCGCGCTCCGACGTGCCCTGGAACTTACCCTCCCTGGGAGAGCAGCCTGCGGGGACTGCCCGCCGCGGCCGCCGCGGTGTGAGCGCCCTTGAAGCCCGCTGCGGCGTCGCGCGGACTCCGGGTGAGGACGGGGGGAGCCGCATCCTGCGCCGCCGCCGGGCTCTCGGTAAGGTAGCTGGAGGCGGATGCCCGCGGCCCGAGGGCAGGTCGGTGAGGTGCTGCACAAAGGCATCCGCGGCTGGGGCTGTGCCCGCCGAGGGCGTCGGGTTAGGGGGAGCTGTGTGCGGGGGGCGGCGGCGCCGCAGTGAGCGCGAGGTGCGGCCGGAGCGGCGCGGGAGGGGTCGGGTCGGGGTCGGGTCGGGGTCGGGGTCGGGGTCGGGTCGGGGGAAGGGGGCCGTTGCCAGTGCATTGGCTGACTCGGGCGATCGGCTTTAAAGGGCTGGAAGTTGTGGCTCTTCTGCCCCCCGGCTTTCCTGACTTCCTGTGTGAGGGCAGCGGCCGCCCGCCCCGCCCCTAGGAAGGAGGGCGCCGGGGTGTGTGTGTGGTGTGTGTCTGTGTGCGCGGGCTGGTGCCGCCCTCCGCCCTCGCCTGCTGCAGCTGCGTGTGCCCGCTCTCCAAGTGCAAACCTGCGCCCCCCCGGGGGGCCCACCTGGGGCCTCTGCTCTAGCATCGCTGACCTGCGGCTGGCGCTTTCCTCTGCACTCTACACAGCTGCCCCGCCCCTGAGAATGGACACTTGCTACTCTAGCTCGCCTAGGAGCAATCTTTTCCAAGTCCTTGAATTAAAAAAAATAGATATACTTTTTACAAGCTTGCTGGCCTCCTCGCATTTCAACGTAGTTGATTTGATTGTCTTCCAAGAAGGGCTGTCCTTTACGTGTTGCATCCTAAGTTACTGCAGACCCTCCGAGAAGAAATGTCCGCAGGGTCATCGTAACAGAAAAACGGCCCTCACTTTCACAGCCTTGTGATGTTTTCCTCTGACTGCAGCAGCAGTTTTAAATGCCTTTGCGGAGGGGAAAGCAAAACGTTTAAAAGCATACCTTTAGGAAAGTTCTAATGTCATTTCAAGCTGAGTGTTTCGACTTGCTTTATGGTTAATTATGGCACACGAGAGCAAATTTTACTGAGCATTTATGTACATTGTGTACATCCCCAAAGGGAGGGAAATGTGAAGGGGAAGGAGCATCAAGTGAGGAGTCGCTCAGCTTCTGGTTCAGATTCTGCCACCACTTCCGAAGGAAGACTCCGTGTTAGATGGAAGGTTGTTTAAAAGTATCTGGCCCCTAGGCATGCCGGTTTCTGAAAAGTTGGGAAACCTCTGGCTTAGAGCTGTTACTTAATCGTCCACCTTCGTGTTTCTTACCTGATCTCTAGGAAGGTGTGTTAACAGAATGGGTCATCTTTCTGTACTTTCTCTTCTCTCTGAGTAGACGTTCTGGCTGCTGGTGCTGGTAATTTCTCTTTTTCTGTTTTGAAATGCCATGAAAATGGCATTCAGAATAGGGACTTGGGAACCCAGAGCAGTGCCTAAAAGCAGATCTGAAGACTTAACCCTGAGCCATGCACCCTGAAGAGCCAGACACCCTGGACACAGATGTGTGACCCATGGTTGCATGTAGCTTTCTGCTTTGGAGGTTCTTGCCTGGGGGGAAAAAAAAAAAACCTAAGTGTAATGAAACAGATTGTGCGTGCGTGTATGTGTATGCCCGGTATTTGTTGATGTATTTCTGTTCGTACTTTATCAGCCATAAAACTTGGAAAAGGTCGTTAATTCATTGATTCTTAATATAATGTCATTTGTAAAGATTAGCTATCCATATATAGTATCTTTAGATTTTTTTTTTTTTACTTACTATGCCAGTTGTGAGACACAAGTGAAAACATGTACTATAAATGCTGTAGAAAAACAGCTTGTTATTTGTAGTTAATAATGTGGTTTTTCATTTCATTAATTAGAAAGTATCTGTTGGGTGCTTTTTAAGAAATAGGTGAGTAGACAGTGGGCTTTACAAACTTAAGTTCTTGAAGTTGTGCGGTTGATATTCCTGAGAATAAAAGGGTAATAAAAAAATTTAAATTGACTGAAATAAAACAGTGTATATAATGATGTGTAAAATCCTTAAGCTGTAGTACTAGTATGTTGCTTACCTGAGAAAATTGGTACTAAGAAAAGGTAGCGAGGTGAATCTGCCCAAAATAAGCATTACAGTTTTCAAATAGAAAAGTGAAATTAAACTTTTATTTTCTTATATTTAACATTTTTAGTTTTAATTGCAAATATGCACTGTTTTGTGGAATGAATCAGACATGAAAAAGTATGATGGTATCATATAGTATGGTTGTATTTCAAATCATGCCTTTCAAATGATCCTCTTGAGGAACCCATTGGGTCACTATCTTTTGTGGTTTTTCTTTTCTTCGGCTAACTGGTCTAATTATGCCACATCCTCAGTTGTGAATGGTTTTGCTGTGATTCAGCCTTTTTCCTATTACTTTTATTGACTTAAATATATTGCAGTTTCAGTTTGCAGTTGATTAGCTTTTTATTGGAACCAAACTGCCAAGTGCTGACGTATCTAAGTATCCCTCCCTTGTTGATAATTAGTGCTTCTTAAACTTTAATGTGCATGGGAATCACCAGAACTTCTCATAAGCCCCCAGGTGATACCCTTGTTGCTCTACTGCCCAGACTGCAAACTACTGCCGTCCAATAGATAATGCAAGCCACCTGTGTAACCTTATTTTGTTTTTATTTAAGTAAGCTCTACACACAACATGAGTCTCAAACTCAACCCCCGAGATCAAGAGTTGCATGCTTCTCTGAGCCAGTCAGAGAGTCTGATGCCTCTCACCTGTGTAATTTTAAAGCTTTTAGTTCTCTCATGATAAAAAGTAAAAAATGGTGGGATGCCTTGGTGGTTCAGTGGTTGAGCATCTGCCTTTGGCTCAGGGCGTGATCTCGGGGTTCCTTGGATCGAGTCCCACATCGGGCTTCCTGCATGGAGCCTGCTTCTCTCTCTCTATGTCTCTCATGCATAAATAAATAAATTCTTTAAAAAAAGTAAAAATGGGGAAGAAAACCCCAAGTGAAATAAATTTTATTATCATCTCATCATGTAATCAACATGATTCTTTTATTTAGACTAAGTCTTCAAATCCTCTGTGTATTTTACATATACAGGACATCTCAATTTAGATTAGCCAGACTTAAAATGCTCAGTAGCCACATTTGGCTAGTGGCTGTTGTATTGAACATCACTTCTGGAGTCTAGAATCTAGACCAGTGCTATTCTAAGTGTATTTTTAGGTTAACCCTATGGGAGCTTGTTAGAAATGCAGATTTTGGGGCTCCACTTCATACGACTCTCATTAGGAATGTCTGGGTTTCAGTAACTTGTGTTTTAAAAGTTACAGGATATGACTACAAAACGTATATGTGGTATTCTAGATGGGATCCTAGAACAGAAGAAGGCCATTATAAGATAACTAAGGAAATCTGAGTAGAGCATGGATGTTATCGTATTAGTATCGGTTCATTGAATATGACGAATGTATCATACTAACGTAAGATGTTAATGGTAGGAGAAACTATACGGGTATATGAGAACTCTGAACTATCTTTGCAATAATTCTGTAAATCTAGAACTCATCTGAAAAAAAATTTTTTAAAGAAGCTCTCCACGTGATTCCACTGCAGTGATCTAGATCTATCAGTGTGGGGGGAATGATATTTGGTGCTTTGAAATTATGTTATTAGGACTTTTAAAAAACAGTTTTATTGGGGTATAATTACTAATCCGACCTACACTGTTGGACCTTGGAAGGGTACAATGGTGGCTAGGTTTAGGTTTGATAGAGTAAAAATAATAGTATTTTGTAACAAGAGCTAAAATCTGTAAAGCATTGTACCAAGTGCTGTACACTTATCTGATTCTCTCGATATGTGTTATTTACTATTAATATAAGCCTAAGCCCCATCTCACAAGTGGGAGAAAACGAGGTTCAGAGAAGTTAAAGGACTTGTCTTAGATCACGTAGCTAGGAAGAGGCAGGGGCAAGGATGTTTGAGGGGGGAACAGTTTTATAAGCCATTAGTTAATTGTCAGTATTTTTCTACTCACAACTTTTTATTTTTATTTATTTATTTACAAGATTTTATTTGTTTATTCATGAGAGACCGAGAGAGAGAGGCAGAGACACAGGCTCCATGCAGGGAGCCCAATGCAGGACTTGATCCTGGGACTCCAGGATCAAGCCCCAGGCAAAGGCAGGTGCCAAACTGTGGAGCCACCCAGGGATCCCCACAACTTTTTTTTTTTTTTTTTTTTAAAGATTTATTTATTTTAGGAGGGGAGGGAGCAAGCACATGCAGCGGGGAAGGGCAAAGGGAGAGAGAGTCTGAAGCTGACTCTGCTGAGTATGAGCTTGATCTCACAACCCTGAAATCAGGACCTGAGTTGAAACCAAGAGTTAGACAATTAGCTTGATGGCGCCACTGAGGGGCTTCTGCAACATTGGGTTTTTTTGAGTAAGCGGCTTATTGTGGATACTCTGGATCATGCCTTACAGTTCATAGAGTACTTTTTCTCTTTTCATTCTCACAAGACTCTTGAGATTTGTATTGTTTGTTTTTACCAGGTAAGTTAAAGTGCTCAGAGTCTGAGCACCAAAAAATGGCAAATCCTAGGTTTAAATTTCAGGCCTCTAACCCTGAGTTCTGGGCTCTTTTGCCACAGAGGAATCTAGAATACATTTTGCAGTTAGAGTGTATCTTTAAGAGTTTGCCGAAAATTACCAGTAGTTTGCTATATATTACTGTTTTTTTTTAAATTAGTTTTATTGAGTTTTAATATGTATACACTAATATACAGTGACTCAACAATACAGAGGAGTGAACTACAGATGCATACAACATGGATGAACCTCAAAAGCATTGTTCTAAGTGAAACAAGCCAGATACAGAAAGATCATACGGTATGACTTGTGGGTACTTTTTTTTTATCATCACTTTGCTCCCTTTAGTAAGCAGTGATTGATGTGATGCTCTGTATCATGCTTTATAATTTACTAAGTACTTTTTTCACATTTTATATCCATTCTCACAAAGATCTCTTTAAAAAAGATTAGTATAAATGACATGCAATGCTACGTTAGTTTCAGGTGTACAACATAGTATTTCAACCTTCTCTGTATCTTGTAACTGTGCTCACAAGTGTAGCTATCATCTGTCACCATACAACACTATTGCAAGATCATTGATTATATTTCCTATGCTGTGCCTTTTATTCCCATGACCTCTTTATTCCGTAACTGGAAGCATGTATTTCCACCAGTCTCCATCCATTTTGCCCATCCCCCTCCATTCCCCCCTCCAGCCTTTTCCCAGGACCCCTTAAGATTTATATTCTTTCCTGTTTTACAGATGGATGTACAGTTAGTTGAGGCTTTCAGTAGACAGGCCTTTGAGTTGTTTCCAGTTTCTGGCAGTTATGAATAAAGCTGTTATGTATGTTCATGTAAGCCCTTTGCATGGACTTACACTTCTGTTTTTCTTGGATAAATACCTAGAAGTATTGAAAAGCAATGGCTAGATCATATGGTAAATGTATGCTTAATTTTATAAGAAATTGCCAAAATGTTTCCCAAAGTGGCTTTACCATTCTGCAGTCCTACCAGCAGTGAATGAGAATTCCAGTTGCTGGTATCCTTACCATATGAAGTATCCTTTATATATATTTAAAGCCATTCTGGGGATCCCTGGGTTGCTCAGCGGTTTGGCGCCTGCCTTTGGCCCAGGCACGATCCTGGAGTCCCGGGATCGAGTCCCATGTCGGGCTCCTGGCATGGAGCCTGCTTCTCCCTCTGCCTGTGTCTCTGCCTCTCTCTGTGTCTATCATGAATAAATAAATAAATCTTAAAAAAAAAATAAAGCCATTCTGGTGTGTGTCAGGGGAATGATATTTGGTGCTTTGAATTTACATTATTAGGATTTTTTAAAAACAGTTTTATTGGGGTATAATTACTGTGTAATAAACTGCGTATCTTTTAAATGTTTAATTTGATGACTTTTGACATACATATATACTGGTGAGACCAACACCATTATAAGGAACATATCTAACCCTTTCCCCTCATTTCTTTGAACCCAAGAGTAATTCATTACCTTGTTTTCCGGTCAATATTGTTTTCTGGCACTATAGATTTATTTGCATTTGTTTGCATCTAGAATTGTATGTAGATGGAATCATATAGTACACACTTTCTTGTCTGGATGTTTTTTCACTCAGCAAAATTATTGTGAGATTTATCCAGTTTGTTGTATTAGTAGCTAATTCCTTTTTGTTGCTGAGTAATATGCCATTGTGTGGATATACCACATTTAGCTTATCCATTCACCTTTCGGTGGAAATTTGGAGTGTTTCTAATTTGGGGCTATTAGAAATAAAGTTGATGTGAACTTTTCACCTACAGGTCTTTGTGTGGTTACATGCTTTTGTTTCTCTTGGGTAAATACCTAGGGCTAGATTTCCTGGGTCCTATGGTAGATGTATATTTAAATTTTTAAGAACCTGCCAAACTTTTTCCAAAGCCATTTTACCATTTTACATGGCCACTAGCAGTGTGTGAGAATTCTGATTGCTCCACATTCTAGAAAACCGTGGTGTATGGTCAGTCTTTTAGTCTATTCTAGTGGATGTGCAGTATTCGTTGTGGCTTTAATTTGCATTTCCCTAGTAACTAAAGATGTTGGGCATCTTCTCTTGGGCAATCTGTAGATCTTTGGATAAGTGTTTATATTTTTTGCCCATTTCTTTTTTTTTCTTTTGCCCATTTCTTATTGGTTTGTCTTATTGACTTGTACAGTTCCCTATATATTTAAATGTGAGTCTTGTTGGAGAGAAGTTTGTGTCTATATTCATGAGGGATGTAGGTCTTTTTCCTCATAGTTTTTCCTATGATGTCTCTCTGGTTTGGGTATGAGGGTAATGCTGATGTGTTAGAATGAATTGGGATATTTTTCCTCTGTTTCAATTTTCTTCAAAAGGTTTGTGTTGAATTGGTATTATCTTCCTTATATTTTTAGTAACATTCTCTAGTGAAGCCATCTGGGCCAGGACTTTGTGGGAAGATTTTTGTTATTTATTTTTTAAGATTTTATTTATTAGAGGGAGCACACAAGCGGGGGTGGGGGTGGGGCAGAGGGAGATGGATAGGCAGACTCCCTGCTGAGTAGGGAGCCTGCTGATGTTGAGGGGCCGCATCCCAAGACCTCCCCAGACCATGACCTGAATGGAAGGCAAATGCCTAACCAACTGAGCCACTCAGTTGGAAAGAGTTTTAAAGACAGATCAATTTATTTAATATAATGTAGGGCTACTTAAGTTATCCATTTCATGTGGAGAAAGGGGAACCCTCTTGCACTGTTGGTGAGAATGTGAACTGGTACAGTCACTCTGGAAAACTGTGTGGAGGTTCCTCAAAGAGTTAAAAATAGATCTGCCCTATGACCCAGCAATTGCACTGCTGGGGATTTACCCCAAAGATACAGATGCAGTGAAATGCCGGGACACCTGTACCCCGATGTTTCTAGCAGCAATGTCCACAATAACCAAACTGTGGAAGGAGCCTCGGTGTCCATCGAAAGATGAGTGGATAAAGAGGCTGTGGTCTATGTATACAATGGAATATTACTCAGCCATTAGAAACGACAAATACCCACCATTTGCTTTGATGTGGATGGAACTGGAGGGTATTATGCTGAGTGAAATAAGTCAATCAGCGAAGGACAAACATTATATGTTCTCATTCATTTGGGGAATATAAAAAATAGTGAAAGGGAATAAAGAGGGAAAGGATAAAAAATGAGTGGGAAATATCAGAAAGGGAGATAGAACATGAGAGACTCAACTCTGGGAAACGAACAAGGGGTGGTAGAAAGGGAGGTGGGGGGTGGTGACTGGGTGACGGGCACTGAGGGGGGCACTTGATGGGATGAGCACTAGGTGTTATGCTATATGTTGGCAAATTGAACTCCAATAAAAAATAAATAAATAAATAAATAAAATAAAAAATTATCCATTTCTTAAGCTTTGGTAATTTGTCTTTCAGGAAATTTGGTTCATCTAAATTGTTGGTTTTACTGGCTTAAAGTTCATAACATTTTCTTATCTCCCTTTGATGTCTTTAGATCTGTTGTTATGTCTCTTGTCTCATTCCTGATGTTGGTGATTTGTGTTTTTTTTCCCTTTTATTCTGGATCAGTTTGACTAGAGGGTTATCAGTACTACTGATCTTTAAGAACCAGCTTCTGATTTCATCTAACATTTTTTTTTATTGATTCCTTCTCTGCTCTTTATCATGTCCTTTCTTCTGCTTACTTGAGATTTAATCTCTTCATCTAGTTTCTTAGAGTGGAAGTGTACATCATTGATTTGAGACCTTTTTTTATTTATTTATTTTATTTTATTTATTCATGAGAGACAGAGAGACAGAGAGAGAGAAAAAGAGAGAGAGAATGGGGCAGAGACACAGGATGAGGGAGAAGCAGGTCCATGCAGGGAGCCTGACATGGGACTTGATCCTGGGTCTCCAGGATCAGGCCCTCCCCTGCCTGGGGAGGCGGCGCTGAGCCACCCCTCTGCCCTGAGACCTTTCTTTTTTAATATTGTATTTAGTGCCATAAATTTTCTCTGAGCACTATTGTAATTGCATCCCATAAATTTTGAGATGTCATGTTTTCATTTTTATTTCAGTTCAGATTTCCTGTTTGATATCTTCCTTCGAGTTATTTAGAAGTCTTTAGATTGCAACAAATTTGTGGGTTTTAAGCTATGTTTTTGTTAAATTTATAACTTAATTCAGTTGTTAGAGAATATACTTGGTGTGATACCAATCCTTTTAAATTTATTAATATTTGTTTCATGGCCCAGAATACAGTTTGCAGAAAATGTATGTTTATAGGAAACTACTGAACTGGCTGTCCTGTTTTTAGCATTTCCGTTAGCACTGTATAAGTATTACAGTTGTTGACAACACTTTATATTGTCTTTGTTTTTTACAAATAATTTTATTTATTTATTTTTTAAAGATTTTGTTTATTCATGAGAGACACACGGGGGGGGGGGGGGGCAGAGACCCAGGCAGAGGGAGAAGCAAGCTCCATGCAGGGAGCCTGACGTGGGACTCTATCCTGGGTCTCCAGGATCACGCCCTGGGCTGAAGGTGGCGCTAAACCACTGAGCTGCCCAAAGATAACTTTCTTGTAAGGATGCCTGGGTGGCTCAGTGGTTGAGCATCTGCCTTTGGCTCAGGGCATGATCCTGGTCTGGTTATCGAGTCCTGCATCAAGCTTCCTGTGAGGAGCCTGCTTCTCCCTCTGCCTGTGTCTCTGCCCCTCTCTCTGTGTCTCTCATGAATAAATAAATAAAATCTTTAAAAAAAATAACTTTATTGTGGTCGGTGTGTGATATTTTGTTTTGATTTAATTTGCATTATTGAATTTCAATGTTTTGTAATATAATTTAAATTTGAATAAAAATTAAGAATCATGGTATGTTTTCTTTTGCAGTAAAGGACAAAAAGCCCTCAGGGATTGGTGGTGGTAGTAGTAGTTCATCATTCATGTGCTACATAAGTGCTACTTTTCAGTTTTCTAAAAGTTTGAATGTTTGTCTTTTAAAAGTTACTTTGAAAGAGGATCTGTAAAAGCTATGTGAGGATTTTAATGACTTGTGGTTTGGGGGTACACAGGTATAAGGTGATTTAAATCGTAGTCTGCAGTGTATGTTGTGGGAATATATATATACACAATAGCATTGTATGTAGCACATTTAGTTTAGGCATTTATTTATGGACATTTGGTTTGCTTCCACCTTTTGACTATTGTGATTGTGAACTGCTGCTATGAACGTGGATGTACATATACCAAGTCGCTGCTTTCACTTCTTTTGGATGTATACCCAGAAGTGGAATTGCTAGGTGTTTTGAAAAACCATTGTACCATTTATCCCAGTGGCTGCACCGTTTTGCATTCCTACCAGCAATGCACAAGAATGGCAGTTTCTCCACATCCTCACCAACACTTGTCATTTGGGGGTTTTGGGGGTCATTTTTTATTTTGTTTTGTTCTTTACAATAGCCATCCTGTTAGGTATGAAGAGCTATCATTGTAGTTTTGATTTGCATTGCCCTAATGATAGTGATGTTGAGCATTTTTCCGTGTGCTTTTGGCCATCTGTGTATCATCTTTGGAAAAATGTCTATTCAGGTCCTTTGCCTGCAGGGGCTCTTATCACAATGTTAATGAGGAGTAGGTTGACATCATTTAAGCATTAAAAAGAATAGTTCTCCATAAATGCAGTGTGTAAAAGTAAAGAATTAACAAAAAAGTGCGTTTATTTAAATTACTCAAACGTGTATCAGCATAATGTAAGATTAAGATATTTTAAAATGAATATAAAATATGCAGGATATCACTTTTAATTTGAGTTACAGTTTAAGAAGACAATTGTTAAATAATATGCATTTAAATCTATTCTTTAAAATCTAGAGGGGGAAGGGTGAGTATGATACTACAAGATTCCATGGGTTTATCTTGTATATTTTCTGCCCCAGTCCTTGGATCAGCCATTTCTTCAAAGATCCTTGGTTCCTTTATTTGAAGAATGGTATTAGAAACTGTATCTGGGTGCTAGGTATACTTGCTACTGCTAGGCTGTCATTTTTACTGACAGCAAAGAAATATGTATGTGTATACGGAGCAATATAAGATGTATATATGTAATTTCTTTATGAAATCACCTTTAGGTATTTCTGTAGTAAGTTAAAAATGAGTGCATATTGATGTCTCCAAATCTAATCCATGGATCATTCTAATCTTTCTACATGATTATAGATTTCCACTCAATCATTGAGAAACCTGGCTCCCATCATCCACATTCCATTAAATTATGGAATACATATATGGGAGTATTAGAATTTTTGACTTGTACTGCCATGGGAAATGTTTTTATCAACTTAGAATACAGTACTTATGTGTAGCTCTTTTCCCTGTATTCTTACAGACTTCACTTATTTCCATGATGAGTTAGGTCAGCATCTTCCTCCAGAGGTTGTTCCATTTATTTGTCATATTGTTAGACTGTCTTGTCTTACCTGCTTTCTTGGGAAACCCTGGGATTCTCCCAACCACCTAAATGATTTTTTAAAACTTGCATACATGAAAATTCATGCTTTGTTTTGTAGATCAATGACTTTTGACAAGTGTACAGTGTCATACATCCACCGTTACAGTATCATACAAAATAGTTTTAATGATGTGAAAGAATCTGTGCTTCACCTATGGAACCCTCCTCCTGACCTCCCAATCCTGGCAATCACTTTTTCTATGGTTTTGACTTCCCCAGATATAATTAAAGTCATTCAGTGTGTAGCATTTTCAGACTGGCCTCACTTTGCAAAATATATCTAAGATTAATATGTGTCTTTTCTTAGCTTGATACCTTATTTTTATCACAGAATAATATCCATTGTATGAATGTCTCACAGTTTATCCTCGTGACTATTAGCACTTTACCTTTATTTTTTAAAAGTATTTTATTTATTCATGAGAGACACAGAAAGGCAGAGACACAGGCAGAGAGAGGAGCAGGCTCCCCTTGGGGAGCCCCATGTAGGACTTGATCCCGGGACCCTGGGATCGTGACCTGAGCCAAAGGCAAACCGCTCCGCCACCCAGGTGCCCCTCCTCCCCCCTGACGCAGGTAGGGAGGGTGGGGCCCATCCTAAAGCTGGGGATTTTTTTTTTTCTCCCTTCTCCTATTGAAGGACATCTTGGTTTCTTCCAGTTTTTGGCACTTATAAATAAAACTCCTATAAACATTTGCATGCAAGGCATTTTGATTTCAACTTATTTGGGTAAATACATTGGGAATGTGATCCTTAGAGCAGTGGCAAGACCATGCTTAGTTTTGTAAGAAACTGCTTATGTCTTCAGAATGGCTGAACCATTTTGCTTTCCTGAGAATAAAGGTTCTGTTGCTCTGCATCCTCACTTGTACCTGGTGTTGTCAGCTTTTTGGATTGTAGCCATTATAATAGACCTGTGTTGTGGTATCGTGTTTTAATTTGTAACTCCTTAATGACTTAATGTTGAGCAGTTTTTATGTGTTTATTTGCTATCTGTATGTTTTCTTTCATGATATCTTTTCAGGTCCTTTTTTCCATTTTGTTGACCTTTAAGAATTCTTTGTGTATTTTGGGTATAAATCCTTAATCAGATATGTGCTTTGAAAATATTTTCTCCTTCTGTGTGGCTGGTGTTTTTCATTCTCTTAGCAGCGTCTTCCACAAAGCAGTGGTATTTAATTTTAATAAAGTCTTATCTTTTTCTTTTATGGATTGTGTATTTGTTGGTATATCTAAAAACTCATTGTCAAACTCCAAGTTATATTCCTCCCCCCCCTTTTTTTAAGATTTTATTTATTTATTCATGAGAGACACGGAGAGAGGCAGAGACACAGAGGGAGAAGTAGGCTCCATGCAGGGAGCTGGATGTGGGACTTGATTCTGGGACTCCAGGATCATACCCTGAACCACTCAACTGATGAGCCACCCAGGCATCCCATATTTCATCCCTTTTAAATTTGAATATTTTCTTCATTCTTGTAACTAGCCAAGAAAAAGTCATTATGTCCACTTTTATTTCTGACTAAGACTTCATGGCACAGATTGCTCTAAAATACCCCCATGCAAATGTCACTTTTAGTAAAATATGCTTTCTTCCCCAAATGCTGCTTTTGTTGTTTCCTCATTTTTGTTTCAGATTTAAGTCTTAGTTTTGAATTTCCTCTACTAGTTTATGTTTCACTATGTTCTTTCCTGCTTTCCAGTTACCCAATTATTTCCTGTATCCCTCTGCTGTCTCCATTTTTGCTTTTTTTTTATGGCCAGGATAGTTGATGATATTAATCACTGTTTATTCCTTCTTTTCTGTAGGCCTAAAGAAATGTCTTATATTCTACACATATTTATTTATTTATTTATTTATTTTTTAAAAATTTAAAAAAATTTTTATTTATTTATGATAATCACAGAGAAAGAGAGAGAGGCAGAGACATAGGTAGAGAGAGAAGCAGGCTCCATGCACCGGGAGCCCGATGTGGGATTCGATCCCGGGTCTCCAGGATCGCGCCCTGGGCCAAAGGCAGGTGCCAAACCGCTGCACCACCCAGGGATCCCAATTCTACACATATTTATTGTTAGAAAATAGGGATCATGCATTATGAAAAACTAAGTGCTCTCTAGTAGCCTATGATTTTTTTGTTGTACAAGTGTAATTTACAAAATTATTTCGTGATATAATTTCTTATGCTGGAACTTAATACGGGGATTGTTCTTAATTATTTGATGTGCTCATTAGGTTTAATGGATTTCTTTAGTAGAGGCCTGTTTAGAGATTGTTCATTTTATTTTATTATTTTTATTTTTAAAATTTTCTTTATTTTTTAAAGATTTTAAGAGAAGAGAGAGCACACATGGGGTGGGAGGGGCAGAGGGAGAAGCAGACTCCCCGCAGAGTAGGGAGACCAATGTGGCTCCATCCCAGGACCCTGGGATCATGACCCAAGGTGAAGGCAGACACTTTGAGCCACGTAGACGCTCTATGGGATTGTTCATTTTAAACAAGTATTTTTAAAACTTCTTAGAGGACTTCACATCAAGAATAATTGCTTAAATTGTATTTTTAAGTTAGTTAATATTTATGTGTGTGAGGCTGTATTAATATTTTGTTGCTCATGGCACTAGAATTGCTAAATTGGTTGTACATCTATGTATTAGACTTAAAGTATAGACTCATTCCAAACAGAAAAAATTGTAGACTCATTAATTATGAATGCATGTATTATATGTCTCTGAAGATAGTGTTTACTTGTTTACTTTTTTGATATACTTAGTAGAGATATCATGCTGAGAGATGTACTTGATTAAAACAGATGTCCTGGGGGAGGAAGATAACATGTGCTGAGCTGTGTAATTTGTGGTAGGAAAGAAAATGAGAAAAAATGGCAGACAAAGGAGGAGGCTAATAGATTTTAAAATAGCATGGTAGGGAGTTCTGAATCTGATGTGGGGGAAGAGAAGTAAAAGATGTAAGTAAGCAGGTGTGTGTGTGTGTGTGTGTGTGTGTGTGTGTATCTGTTCTTGTTGAAACATGAGGAAGAAGAATACTGGTAAGAGGCATGAAAAGCCTATGTGGGTATTTTTGAAACTGCCAAGTAAAGCAGTAATTGGTACTGGGCAGTAGATATGCAAAAGCTTTATATATATATTGGTGGCTGGGTACTTAGTTGTAAGTGTACTCATGATAAATATGGTTGGAGGAGTGTGGTGATAAGTACAGAATGTATTTAAACTGCAGGAGAGTTGCATTCTGAGTGTTATAGTTGGGGGAGTAAGATTCTAAACAAAATACTTGAGAGGGTAAGATAGGATAAATAGTGCTAGTCTAGAGAGAAGAATCCCCAAGTTTGGAAAATAGAGAAAGAAAGAAGCAAATGAAAACTTAAACAAGTAAATTTTTTTTTTAACATAGCTTATGATAAAATTAGGCAACGTAACTTACACATTTGCAGATAATTTTGCCTTAGAGCTGAGTTTCTAGAGCTATCCCACAATTATTTTAATTTTCTTTGAATCCATAGCTTATAATAAGGCTTTTCTTTTTTATTTTATGTAACTTTTCCCAGACCTTGGATTGTGATACATAATTCCTGCTATGTGACTTTCTAGAAGCTTATAATTTTAATAGATTCTTCTAGGGACTTCCCAGTTTCACTCCCCATCTCACCATTCCAGTATTCTAATTAGAAAACTATCTCTGCTCCAGTTCTCCTATTCTTATCCCATTGTGTCTACTCTTTATGTTGCCTGCTTTGGGATCCAACACCTTTTATACACAGAAGTTTTTGAATACTCTCCATTTTATTGTCCTTCCAATCTCATTAAAAAAAAAACAAAAAAACTTTAGGTTACATGTCTCATGTTGAACATAGTGAATTGACTACTATATCTTTCCCCCTAACTCCTCCTTCATACTTACCTTTGTAGTCACTGGGCAAGGTGTAGTCGTAAAGCCTGGCAGTGAAACGGACTGAATGTGGCCTGGCTTTTAACCTATTGTTACTGCCCACTGCCCAGCCTCTCTGCTGTTAGCATGACATACAGTTTTCTTGTTACTCTTCATACTTTCCTTTTCTCCATTCCTGTATAACTATCTATGGTACATTTGAGCTCAGAGATGTTGCTTAAGTTATTTTATTACTTCCTGGAAAGAAAAAAAAAATCACCTGAGGATAAGTACTTCAGTGTGGAATTTTGAAAAGTTGTAGTGAAAAGCTTTTATAAAAAGATTAAAGTACATAGTGACTAATGTCCTGGTAATGCGTGAAAGAAAAGGCTGAACATTTGGAAGGTTAGACTCTCTGTTTACTGCTACGGGAAAGACCATACAGACTTGGCGGGGGTCTGGGAGAATAGACAGAGGACATAGATTTTGTATATGGTCAGTTTTAGGTACCTATTAGAACACTAAGTTGATTTGATGGTTGTGGTTCAGTAGTCTTTTTTAATCTAGAAGAATCTTCCTCCCCTTTTCATTTTTTTATGAAATTAAATTTTTCGAAGATTTTAGGTCTGTTATAGGATGTCTTACACTTTGGAATTGTTTTCTAATAACAGCTTAAGATTTAACATGTTTTTGACAAGAGTACAACTTAGGTAACATTGTGTACATCAATCACATTGGGAGGCATATATCGTCAAGGTTGTCCCACTGTTGGTGTAATCTCTGGTTAAGCTCGTGAACCCCAGATTTCTCCTATGTAAAGGTATATTCGTTTGTTTATAAAGATTCTATTTATTTATTTGTATTTGTGTGTGTGTGTGTGTGAGAGAGAGAGAGAGAAAGAGAGAGAGTGACTTAGGCAGAGGGAGAAGCAGACTCCCTACTGGGAGCCTGATGTGGGACTCGTCTATTTATGATCTGTGGGGGAATATGATATGTTAGGACTCCCAATAGCTGTTAGTATTTGTTTTCATTCTCTCCACTCAATACCATAAACTTGAAAACCTGTTCTGTTATTTTAACCATTTTTAAAAAGTTGTTTATCATATTACTAGTAATTTTAAAAGATACCTATTAAAAAAAGGGCAGAAATAAAGTTGAAACTATGTGGAAGTGAAGTAGGAGAAGACAGTGGTGAAGTATCCCTTGTTTTTGTACACATTGGAGGGTGGCACTCAACACAATTATGATATATAACATTTTAGCTATTATAAAAAATGGGAGCAGTCCATTACAGCTATTCTAAAACGTGAGCAACCTTACATTATTAGCCTTCTTAAAGCAACCCTGGTTAAAGTTAATGAAGTTTATTATTTTTTTTTTGTAGGTTTAAATGTAATACTGGATATTTATTTCTTTTAAGGTAAGTTTTTTTATTTTTAATTTTTTGGAAATGTTACTATATTTGTTATCCGAGTAGTTTGTCTAGAAAGTAAATTTCTGTTAATAAAATTTATCGCTAATTTATCACCTAGGCTTATGGGCTTTGTTTATCATAGGTAAGAAAATTGTCTTCAGGGGAATAATGGTTAACTGCACATATAGCACATCTTATGTTCTGTAGTTGGGTGCTGAAGAAAAATTGGTAGATTGTCATGGGACCTCGGGTTTATACATTTCTAGTACATCTCAGTATTCAGAATTGCTTAGGTTTGTCTTAGGATCCTTTAGCTTTGGGTTGAATATTAGTTTCTTAGGGCTGCTGTAACAAAGTGTCACACACTGGGTGACTTAAAACAATAGAAACTTTCTCTCCGTTCTGGAGGCTAGATGTTCAAAATAAAGGCATTGGCAGGGCTGTGCTCCCTCTATGAAGGCCTTAGGAAATGATCCTTCCTTGCTTCTTCCTAGCTTGTGGTAGCTGCTGGCAGTCCTTGGGGTTCCTTGCTTCACTCCAAATTCTGCCTCTGTCTGCACATGGCATCTTCCCTCTGTGTGTGTCCTTTCCCTGCCTCCAAATCCCCCTCTCCTTATAAAAAACACCAGTTGTAGATTTTTGGTCCTAGCCTAATCATGTATGACCTCATCTGCAAAGGTCCTATTTCCAAATAAGGTTACATTCACAAGTCCTGAGTTAGGACTTAAACATAAGTTTTTTAGGAAACAGAGTTCATCACAATACATTTGTGGTTGGGTCTTGACTTGAGGTGTAGCAATATCAAGATGCTGTGATCACTTTGATTCTTGAGTACTAAACTACTTTGGAATTGGTGTAGAAATAAAAATGAATCCTTAGATTTCTCAAGCCAATTTAGGACTGTTTTTATAATAGACTTTGAGTGGCAGAAGGAGGTGAGAATTTTTAACATATATAAATAAAAGGACTGGTTATTTCTCTGCATTTGTGGGATTCAGTCTGACAAGAATTGTGGTCCTCCTGAGGTAGAAATAAGAGGGGAAACAGAGTAAACTAGGAATTTCTTCTTTCCTTTGTGTGCATACTTTTCCTAACAATAACAGTGTTGTCCTTTTTATTTATGTTAGGAAAGGAAACTTGTATAGTTGGATAACCTTTTTTAAGCTCTTTAATACTCTTGACTATATTAGAAAAAAAAAAGAGTACAATGTTATTGAAATCAACATCACCTTCAAAGAAGGTCTTAGATAAGCCAACCTAGCCCAGTGAACCTGGCTTGGAACCTAGCCCTTGGTAAGTGCCTAATACATATTTGTTATTACTGAGCCTTTCTAAGAAAGTGAAGGAGGTTTGAGGTAGTCATGAAAAGGAAAGATCTCCATCTTATTTTCTAGACATTTTTCTTTCTGGCTGGTTAGGGTACTTACTGTTCCAGTAACTGGTTTGGTTTTGTTTATAAATGACTAGAAAATATAGTTATAGTTTGAGTGTTCTTAATATAAGACAGTATATATATGATATTAGACTCATGTTTAGTTTCTGGGATTTGAGATTTGAAGGTGATATTCTCAAATGCCTTGTAGTTTAAGATGCTTGTGATTAAATCTTAAAAATCCAGGCTGTGTTAACATTTTCTTCATTCTCTTCCTCTATTTAAATAAAAATAGCTCTATTAATCCAACAAGCTGTAAAGTCATAATGTGGCATACCATCCTGTTTGAAAGGTGAACATTATTGAATAAAAATGGCTGACAGAAGTGGGAAGATTATTCCAGGACAAGTGTATATTGAAGTGGAGTATGATTATGAATATGAAGCCAAGGACAGAAAGATTGTGATAAAACAAGGGGAACGATATATCTTGGTGAAAAAGACCAATGATGACTGGTGGCAAGTTAAACCAGATGAGAATTCCAAGGCATTTTATGTGCCAGCCCAGTATGTCAAGGAGGTCACCCGCAAAGCTCTCATGCCGCCTGTTAAACAGGCAGTTGGACTACCAAATAATTCTATGAAAATGATACAGAGTCTCCATCTTCAGAGGTCAACCGAAAATGTGAACAAACTGCCTGAGCTTTCAAGTTTTGGAAAGCCATCGTCTGTTCAAGGAACAGGTCTTACTCGTGATGCAAATCAGAATTTTGGACCCAACTATAATCCAGGTCAGACAGTGAACCTAAGCCTGGACCTGACCCATAATAATGGAAAGTTTAACAGTGACTCACATTCTCCTAAAGTTTCTGGCCAGAATAGGACGCGCTTATTTGGTCACTCTCCTGGTCCGGAGTTCTTGGATGTAGAGAAAACTAGCTTCTCTCAGGAACAGTCTTGTGATTCAGCAGGAGAAGGCTCGGAAAGAGTACATCAGGATTCTGAGTCTGGTGATGAACTTAGCAGCAGCTCCACTGAACAAATAAGGGTAAGATGGAAAGTAGAATGATGGATACTTACACCGCTGTAACAAAAATACTACAGGTTTCAATTAAAATCTTTGTAGGATAGGAATTGTTCATTTTGCTTTGTTTTTAGAATACACAGGTTCTATCCTGATTTAGTGAGATGGAGAATAGTATAATAACTTGTGCGTTCATAACGGTTGACCTTACGGTTTCCATAATTCTTACACTTTTATAGGGCTGGAATTATATAGGCTAGAACTTACAGGGCTGAACTTTATATGTGGAAAAGGATTTTTTTTCTCTCTGTTGATCCTGCATAGGACAGAAAGGGTTTACTTATCCAGTGAAGATATTTCTTTTACTAGACAAAGTTTGTTTTCTAACTATACTCATTTTGACTTGTTTCTGATAAGTTTTCAGGTAATAATGAGTATATGGGGAAAGATACCCATGGAATGTTAGCTACTTATTCTTTGAAACTGGTTTATTAACCTTGAATATTTAAAAAAATAGAGCTCACAAATCTTTGCCTTCATTCATGTACTTTTGTGTCTTATGTTGTCTAAATATACACACTTGCTTTCTTGGAACATTATCCTGAAAAATATTTTGTGTCCATGGTTTGATTTCTTTCCCCCCTTTACCTAACTTTATTTTAAAATAGTTAATGCCATTTTCTCAAGTCAAGTGAAATAATCTTAAAAGCAAACGCAGGAAATTGAACTTGAATGTATGTGGATAAGTCTAATAATTTTAAGTGAAATTGAAAATTGACAAATTTTTGGCCTAAAGTTCTGTTGTAAGATTTATTCATCAAGTCATTAATTGTGAGGCTGCTCTTAGGTGTGATCTGATTGTGATGAAAGTAGTTTGTTCTTCCTATAGCTTTTAATTTTTCTTGTGACATTTTTGAACAAAAGGAAAAGGAGAGATTTTCTATTTTTTTTTTAATTTTTTATTTATTTATGACCGTCACACAGAGAGAGAGAGGCAGAGACACAGGCAGAGGGAGAGGGAGAAGCAGGCTCCGTGCACCGGGAGCCCGACGTGGGATTCGATCCCGGGTCTCCAGGATCGTGCCCTGGGCCAAAGGCAGGCGCCAAACCGCTGCGCCACCCAGGGATCCCAAGGAGAGATTTTCAAGAAAAACTTTTGATGTTTGCGACGGAGGCAGTTATATGATGGTGCTGTCAGTTTACCATCATGTGTCTTAGCAGGCTTTTATTTCTTTAGTCTTTATGTGATACTTTGACACAGAATATTTACTGTTACCTGGAATTTTTCTGTTCATGTTCCTTACTGAACCTGAAGGACCTGGGAAAGATGTGTTCTCTATTACTGATAGTCATCACTGTTTTGCACACTTCAGATTATGTTTTATATTTAGGTACATTAGTAATTCTGGGTTCTGTTCATCATGCTCATCTTAAATTCACTGCATGGAAGTTCATGGCTCCTAACCTCTCCTGAGCCCTTAACACTGTTTGGAAACCCTGTTAGTTAGGTCTTTCCAGTGAGTTCTTTTCCTAACTCTTTGTGGCAAGCGTTTTAAAATTTTTTCATTTTTTTCAGTTCTCCATTCGCTTGTTTTTCCCTGCCCTCCTCAGATACCCTTGTCTTCTGTCTCAGAGCCTAAATAAAAGCCTTGGGATGGAAACTCTTTGGCTTTGAGGAGGATGTATTGCACATCAGTTGATGGTGCTGGCTTTAGATTTGGATCTGGTTCCATAGTACTTACCAGTTGTGCCATAATTGGGGCAAAATACTTAACCTCTGTGCATTTCAGTTTCCTTATTTCAAAGTCAGGATCACAGGGTTGTTGAGGATTAAGTGGGTAACTATATCTAATACACTTGAACTATGCCTTGTGCATAAATGCATTTTGTTTCTATTACTACTTAATAAATTACTCTCAAGTCCAGTGGCTTAAAACAGTAAACATTATCTCAGAGTTTCTGTGCTCAGGAACACAGAAACAGATTGAGTGGTTTTAAATGCTTATGGTCTCATGAGGCTACAGTCTTAATGAAAGCTTGGCTGGGGTTGGAAAAGCTGCTTCTGAGGTGGCTCACTCACAGGGAGTTAGTCAGTCGTGCCTCTTCACAGGTGCTTGAATGTTGTAGACCAACTTTCCCTCAGAAGGAGCAGTCCAAGATGGAACAAGGCATTGTCTTAATAGCCAGAGTCTTAGAAGTCACACACTATCATTTCCTGTTTGGTTACACATTTCAGCTATATTTTGTGTGGGAGGTGACAACATAGGAATCCGAATGTCAGGTGATGAGGATCCCTGGGGGCCATCTTGGAGCTGGCTAGCAATAGTAAATTTTCAGTACAACACTCGTGGTTGTTTCTATTATTACGTCCACCATCAGATCTATAAGTACACCTGTATCAGTAGTCCCCTTTCCCCCTCGTACAGGGCAAACATTGCCTGTCTTATCCAAGGGCAGTCTCCTCAGGTCTGCTTTCTCCCTACCTTTTCACAAACCTTTTGCTAAAGATTTTGCAGCATTGTGCTCATATGGCTTTATATGACTGATTATTTACCTTATTTTCTCTCTCATCATTTAAATCTGCTCATGTTTTTCCCATTTTAGTAAAGCTCTTCAACAGTACCTTCCCCTCTGAGTGTTACTTTATCACCCTTTCCCTTTACTTGCAACTTCTGGAAAGAGTTGTATATATTTGTTTCTCCACATTTTGTCATTTTCCAATCACTCCTTAACCTATTCTAGTAGGGCTTCTGGCTCCACCATTCTATATAAACTGCTTCTGCTAAAAGGTACTCATTGTCAATAAATTACAGTTGAAAGCATTTATACATAGTGCTATCACCACAGTGAACAAGATTAATAATCACAAGGCAATTTAAAATAATCTTTTATTGAGGCATAGCATACAGTCAAGTGCAATTGTCTTAAATGCATGGCTTGATGGATATGCACTTGTGTATACACTTCCATAACTATAACCTTGAGTCCCTTCCAGCCAATATCCACTCCCTTCCCCTTCATGTCTCTGTTTGGAGACTTTCATTTTTTCTGACTTACAATGTCATTGGACAATCTGCTTTAATTAAACTTTTCATTTTGAGATGATTGTATATTCATATGCAGTTGTAAGAAATAGTACAGAGAGATCCCTTGTACTCTCTATCCAGTTACCTTCAGTGGTAACATTTTGCAAAACTATGCTGTCAAGATATTGGCATTTTTACAGTCTAGATACTGAGTATTTCCATCATCACAAGCATTCTTTATGTTGCCTTTTTATAGCCACATCCTCTTGCCTCCCATCCCTATCCCTCCTTAACCCCTGGCCCCCACTAGTTCGCTCTCCATCTTCATAATTTTGTTATTTTAAAATATTATATAAATGGAAACATGCTATAGACCTTTTGAGATTGGCTTTTCTGAAAATTTAGCATAATCCACACACATACATATATGCAGAGAGAGACAGATTTATTTTTAGGAATTGACTCATGTGATTATGGAGATTGGAAAGTCCAAGATCTGCAGAGTAGGATGGTAGGCGGGAAACCCAGGGAAAAGCCATTGTTGAAATTAAAATTCCAAGGTTAAAAAAAAAAAAAAAACTCCAAGGTTGTTTGCTGGTGGAATTTATTCTTGCTTTGCAGAAATTAGCCTTTTATTCTATTCTGACCTTCAGCTGATTTGATGAGGCCCACCCACATTATGGGGAGCAGTATAATTTACTCAGAGTCCACAGGCTTAAATATTAATTGTACCCTCACAGAAACATCTGAACTAATGTTCCATCAAACACCTGGCCCAGATGAGTTGATACATAAAATTAACCATCACAGTAGGCCTAGATCCTAAATATTTCCTCCTATTTTTTCTAAGTTTATGGATTTCCATTTTGTATTTGATTCATTTTGAGTTTAATTTCTCTATAAGACCTAAGATTAAGTAAATTAAGGGTTTTTTTTTTTTTTTTTCCTGCCTGTGGATATCTAATTATTATAGTACCATTTGTTGGAAAGGCTACTTCCTCCAGTAAATTGCTTTTGCACTTTTTGTCAAAAATCAATTGGTCACAGTTGTATGGATCTATTTCTAGGTCCTTATTCTGTTTCATTCATATATGTGTCTGTCCCTCAAATATCACACAGCCTTGATTACTGTAGCTATATAATATGTCTTAAAATTTGTAAACCAATTCCTCCCAATTTGTTCTTCAGAATTGTTTTGGTTATTATAGTAGGCTAGATTATAATTCACCAAAGATATTGGGTCCTAATCCCTGGAACATATAAATGTTACCTTTTTAAAGAAGAAGGCCTTTAAAAAAAAGATTTTATTTACTTATTCATGAGAGACGCAGAAAAAGAGGCTAAGACACAGGCAGAGGGAGGAGAAGCAGGCTCCATGCAAGGAGCTTGATGTGGGTCTCTATCCTAGGAATCCAAGATCAGGCCCTGAGCCAAAGGCAGCTGCCCAACCGCTGAACCACCAGGCATCCCAGAAGAAGGTCTTTAAGATATGATTAAGTTAGGATTTTGAGATGAGGACATTATCCTGCAAATCACAGGATATGTCCTTACAAGAGAAAGGCAGGGGGGCATTACACAAAGAGAAGGCTATGTGGAGATGGAGCAGAGAGAGATGTGAAGATGCTGGCATTGAAAATTAGGAGTGATGTGGCCATAAGCCAAGGAATGCTGGCAGCCACCAGAAGTTGGAAGAGCAAAGAACGAATTCTTTCCTAGAGACTCTGGAGGGAGTGCTGCCCTCTGCTCCTTGATGTTAGCCTGTTTTAGACTTCTGGCCTCCAGAACTGTGAAGGAATAATTTTTGTTGTTTTAAACCTGTTTGTGGTAAGTTCCTACAGCGGTCATTGGAAATTACTGCAGCTATTCTAGTTCCTTTGTCTCTCCTCATACATTTTAGAATATCCATATCCATAAAACATCTTGCTGGTTTGTGTCTCCATTTATTTATCTAATTTGATTTTTTTCATCAGCATTTTGTAGTTTTCAGTAAAAGGCTTATGCTTGTTTTTTATACTTACACCAAGTATTTAAATTTTTTAGAGTGATTGTAAGTGATACTGTGTTTTTAATTTTGGTGTTTACATATTTGTTGCTAGTATATAGAAATACAGTTTATTTGTTTTTTTAAAGATCTTATTTTTAAGTAATCTTTACACCCAGTGTGGGGCTTGAACATTGAACATACAGCACTGAGATCAAAAGTCCCATGCTCTACCAACTGAACCAGCCAGGCATCCTTTGGTTGATTTGTTTTTATTATTATTTTTGAACTTTCTTTTTTAAAAACACTTCCAGATTCACAGAAATATTGTGAAGAAATTATAGACTTCCAGTATACTCCACACATGGTTTTCACTATTATTGACATATTAGTATGATTCATTTGTCATAATTAATGAATTAGTATTGATACATTACTACCTGAAGTCCTTATTTCATTCAGGATTTCCTTAGTTTTTATCTAATGCTCTTTTTCATTTTTAAGGATCTTTTCTAGAATACCATATTATATTTAGTAGTCGTATATTCTTAGGCTTCTCTTGGCTTTGATAGTTTTTAAGACTTCCCTTGTTTTTAGTGGCTTTGACAGTTTGGTGGAGTATTGGTTAGGTGTTGTAGAATGACCCTATGTTGGAACCAGCATGAAGTTTTCCTCATGATTGGACTGTAGTTCTAGACTTCTGAGAGGAAGACCACAGAGGCAAAGTGTCATTTTCATCACATCAAGGGTAAATACTACCAATATGATTTATCACTGTTGCTATTGACTTTGAACACCTGATGAGGTATTTTAGTCAGATTTTTCCACTGTAAAGTTACCGTTTTCCCTCCCTTCCCACACCATGGTCTTTTTTTTTTTTTTTAAGAGTATTTATTTATTCATGAGAGATAGAGAGAGAGAGAGAGGGCAAAGCAGGCTCCCTACTGAGCTGGGAGCCCGATGCAGGACTCCATCCTAGGACTCTGGGATCAGGACCTGAGCTGAAGGCAGATGCTTAACTGATTGAGCTACCCAGGTGCCCTACACCATGGTCTTTAGAAAGAAGTTGCTATATGTGGCTCTTAAGTGGAGGGATTATGCCCCACATCTTTAGGGGCACAGTGGAATTATTTTATATGAAAGATTTATTTTATCTTTTATACCATTTTTATTAATTTAGTCATTTATTTATATAAATGTAGATATTTAAATATACCGTGGATTTTGATCCAATACTACTATATTTTGTTGCTCGATTATTTCAGCTTTGGTCACTGAGAACTTTTTCAGGTGTGTGTATGTCTGTTTTAGTGTTTCTTACTTTCTTACTACAAGATGCTCTATTGCTTATCTTCTGTACTTTCTGCCCCAGCCCTAGAATCAACCATTTCTCCAAGGAGTCCCTGTTCCTTTATTGGAAAATGGTGTTAGAAGCCAAGGTTTTGGGTGTAACTGTTGCTACTGCGATATCATTGCTTCAGGGCCCTCTCAGCTGACAGAACAACATAAACATTGGTAGGCTAACCCATATATACACCCAATCTATAATTATTTTCAGTAACCATCTGTATCTATGTTAGGCTAAACCTGGGTTCATATTGATATCTTCAGCTCTGTAATCTGTTACTGCATGAATCATTACTTATCTATAAAATTCTGTCCCAGCATTGAAAAATGTGGCTTCCACTGTTCACTGTTTGCATAATTGTTCAGTTCCAGTATAGGTGTATAGGAGTATCAGAATTGCTAACTCATATACCTATTGAAAGAACTTTATTAAATAGCATATAGAACTTTATGTGCAGTTCTTTTTTAGTTTTACAGACTCATTTTTACAGTTTCTTTGATCAGTACCCCCCCACCCCTCTGCATCTGATTTGGTGAGGTTGCATACATATGTAACAGGTTTTTAAAAAAAAAACTTCTTTATCTTAGAACATGTGTGCATGAGCTGAGAAAGGGACAGAGGGAGAGAATCTCAAGCAGAGTCCACTTGGAGTGTGGAGCCAGACTCAGTGTCCAATCCCATGATCTGAGATCATGACCTGAGCAGAAACCAAGTTGGGCATTCAACTGACTGAGCCACTGAGGTGTAACCAATTTTGAGTTAATTCTTGTAAAAGGTGGAAGGTTTTTGCTTAGGTTCTTTATGTGTGTATGTATCTCTAGATCTTCAATTGTACCCACTGTTTTTGGAAGACTTTCTCTATTGAATTGCCTTTGTTCCTTTGTCAATAGTCAGTTGACTATTTTTGTGTATATATTTCTGGGCTCTTTATTTTGTTTCATTGATCTATGTGTCATTCTTTTGCTAATAACATGCTGTGTGGATTAATGTAGTTTTATGGTAAACGTTGAAACAAAGTGTGTGTCTTCTGGCTTTATTGTTCTTCAATATTGTGTTGGCTATTCTAGATCTTTTGCCTTTCTGGATTAAGTTTAGATTAAGTTTGTTATCTATAAAAGAGTTTATTGGGATTTTGATTAGAATTGTGGTGAATTTATAGATCAAGTTGGGAAGAATTGACCTTTTTGAGTCTTCCAGTCAATGGACAAAGAATATGTGCTCATTTATTTAGACTTGCTTTTGATTTATTTCCTTGCCATTTTGTAGTTTTGTGTACCTTTTAATTTCACTTCATTATCCCTCTCTCCTCCCCAGCCCCAAATAACCTTTAATCTGCTTTCTATTTCTATAAATTTTCCTATTCTGAACATTTAATTTTAGTGGAATCATATAATATGTAGTCTTTTGTGACTGGCTTCTTTCACTTAGCCAGTGTTTTCAATGTTCAGCCACGTCGTAGCATGTATCAGTAGTTCATTTTTTCTTATGATAGAATAATCATCTATTGTTTATCCATCCATCACTTTTTGGGCATTTTGGTTGTTTCCACCTTTTTGCTACTGTTGTAAATCACTTGTGTACACTTTTTTAAAAGATTTTTTTATTAAAAAAATTTTATTTACTAGAGAGAGAACATGTATGAGGGATAGTTAGGGACAGGCAGACTCTGTGATGAGTGGAGAGGCCAACAGGGGCTAGATCCCACCATCTTGAGATCATGACCTCAGCCTAATCAAGAGTTGGATGGAGCCCCTTGTGTACAAGTTTTGTGTAGATATATGTTTTTATTTCTCTTGGGTAAATACCTTGGAGTGGAATTGCTAGGTGATAGAGTAACTCTTTAACTGTTTGAGGAACTGTGAGACCATTTTACATTCCCAGCATCAGTGTTTGAGAGTTTAACTTTTTCCATATCCTCTTTAATCCTGGTCCGTATCTGACTTTTTGATCACAGCTATCCTATTGAGTGTGAAGTGGTATCACAGTGTGGCTTTGATTTACATTTCCCTCATGATTAACGATGCTGAGTATCTTTTCATATGTTCATTGACTGTATATTTTCTTTGGAGAAATATCTGTTCAGATTCTTTGCCTATTATTATTATTATTATTATTATTATTATTGAATTGTAAGAGTTTTTTTTTTTTTTACATAGTCTAGATATAGGTCCCTTACCAAATATGATTTGCAATATTTTCTCACATTCTGTGGGTTGTATTCTCATTTTCTTGATAATGTCCTTTTTTTTTAAAAAAAAAAAAAAGATTTATTTGAAAGAAGAGTGAGAGCATGGGCTGGCATGGGGAGGAGCAGAGGGAGTGGGAGAAACAGGCTCCCCGCTGAGCAGGGAGCCATACTTGGGACTCAATCCCAGGACCCTAGGATCATGACCTGAGGTGAAGGCAGACACTTAACTGACTGAGCCACCCAGGTGCCCCGATAATGTCCTTTTAAGTAGCAATTTTTAATTTGATTAAGTCCAGTTTACCTATTTTTTTTCCTTTTGTTGCTTGTACTTTTGGTGTCTTTTCTAAGACTCCATTGCTAAGTATGAGGTCAAGAAGATTCAGTCCTATATTATCTGCCAGCAGTTTTGCCATTTTTAGCTCTTATATTTAGTTTTGATCCATTTTGAGTTCATTTTTATGTCTGGTATAAAGTAAGGGCCCAACTCGATTTTTTTGTATGTAGCTATCAAGTTGTTCCAGGACCATTTGTTGAAAAGACTGTATTTTTCCCTTCAATGAATGGTCTTGGCACCTTCATGGAAAACCAGTTGACCATAGACACATGTTTATTTCTGGACTGTCAGCTCTGTTGATTTATATGTGCATCTTTATGCCTACTAGACTGTCTTGATTACTGTTGTTTTGAAAGTGCAGAGTGTTATTCTTCCTATTTTATTATTCTTCTTTAAAAGTATTTTTTCTTTCTGGTTCTTTGCAATTCTAGGTGGATTTTAGAATCACCTTGTTAATTTCTACAACTGCAGCTGGGAGTCTGTGGGAGTCTGTTAAAGGTTGGCTTAGGTCTGTAGATCAACTGGGGGAATGATGCCATTTTAACAATGTTAATGTTTCTCAGGGCAAATATAGTGGTGCTGAATTCTCTCAGTTTTGTTTGTTAAAGAAAGTGTTTATTTCTGCTTCATTTTGCTGCATAATTTCTTTGGATACAGAAATTTTTGTTGGTGATTTTTTTTTTCTTTCAACACTTAAATTATTTCACCTACTCTCTTTGCATCATTTCTGATGAAAAATATGTTGTAATTCTTACTCTGTTCCTCAACATTTTAGGTTTTTTTTTTCATATGGTTTCTTTCATGCTTTTCTCTTCAGCTTTGTTTTTTTGCAGTTTGTGTATGATATGCCATTCTATAGATTTTTTTTTTGATACTTATCCTGTTTTCATTTTGGGACCTTTCTTTTGACATATCTTGTGCTCATTGATTCTTTCCCAGCATGTCCACTCTAGTGATAATCCCATCAAAGCCATTTTCTATTTTTGAGTGTTTTAACTCCTGGAATTTCTTTTTGATTCTGTCTTAACTTTTCCATCTCTCTGCTTACATTACTTGTTTTTGAATGTTATCTTTTATAATTCTTAAGATATTAATAATATTTATTTTAAATTCCTTGACAATTCTAAAATCTAGGCCATATCTGATACTTGCTTTATCTCTTCAAATATTTTCTTGCCTTTTGCCATATCTTCTGATTTTTTTGTCGAAAGCCAGACTTGTGCTATTGGGTAATGGGAACTGAAGTAAATAGACCTTTAGTGTAGTGAGGTGTTAGACTAATCTGGCTAGAAATTAAATTGTGTTTAATGTTTGCTGTGGTTTTAGGTACCAGAGGCTTTAAATTTCTCACGTATCCATGTTTGGGGGCTTTTCTAAGAGTTTCTCATTAATGTCTGGTTCCCCACTAAGTCTCCCTGCTCTCTCCCTGGCTTGGAGGGGTTGGACACCTCATTATTTGGTCCACATAGATTCCACTAACACATTGGGTTAGAGGAAGACTTCTTTGCCACTTGGCAGTAGTGAAAATTTTGATTCTCCCAGGAGGCTGTGTGTGTGTGTGTGTGTGTGTGTGTGTGTGTGTATTGGCTCTGGAGGATGCCTTATTACTCTCTGTCAATGACTGTCCTGGTTCCCTTGCCTTCTCTGATACCACTTCTGTGAGAGTTTTGGGGTGCCTTGTAAACGCCTGGCAAGAGTGTAAATCTAGGTTACCTGTTTGCCATTGCTGGCAAAGAATGGTGGGCTGTGGGGTTACTCCTGTAGCATTTTGCTTTTGTAGGGTGGTTATGTAAAAAACTTGCCGGGTCTTCCCTTTTTTTTTGGTGCTTTTGCTAGACAGAGCAGGAATTTGTTGGGACTTTTTGGTCTGTGTTAGTGTTTCTGGTTTTTGCTAACTTCCCCCTTTAGATCTGGGATATATGAAGCCAAAATTAAACACAGGAAACCACTACCATGTTGTTTGGGTCCTGAGGCTACTGGTTGGAGTAGCCAACCTCTCTACCTCTCAGTCTTCATGTATGTGTGTATGTTTTAATGATTTAATAATAATAATGCCTAATCCTTTTCACCCATCCCCCTGCCTTCTCCCCTCTGGAAATCACCAGTTTGTTCTCTGTATTTATGAGTCTGTTTCTGGTTTGTTTGTTCATTTGTTTTGCTTTTTAATTCTGCATATAAGTGAAATCATATGATATTTGTGTTTCTCTGGCTTATTTCATTTATTGTTATATGCTCTATCTATATTGTCATAAATGACAAGTCGCATTCTTTTCTTATGGCTGGGTAATATTCCAGTGTAGGTATTTGTGTATACACCACATCTTCTTTATCCTTTCATCTATTGACGGATACATGTGTTCTTGTGTTTGTTTTATATTATGTCCCATGGTTTTATTTGTGCTTAGTGTGAGGAATAGGGAAAGGTACATATACTCTTCCCCAGAATTGGAACTGATTAATAAGTTTTCAGTGGTACTTTTAAAGTTTTAATTTCCTTGGGGATCCCTGGGTGGCTCAGCGGTTTAGCACCTGCCTTTGGCCCAGGGTGCGATCCTGGAGTTCTGGGATCGAGTCCCACGTTGGGCTCCCGGCATGGAGCCTGCTTCTCCCTCCTTCTGTGTCTCTGCCTTCTCTCTCTCTCTCTCTCTCTCTCTATCATAAATAAATAAATCAATCTTTAAAAAAAGTATTAATTTCTTTGATCTCTCAACAGTCTTATTAGTCTTGTCACCTATGGGATGTCCTCTCATCATAAGTTTCCATCACATCCTGTGCTCCTCCTTTGTTGAACTCACTACATTTATGATTATTTTCTTCCTTCTTGCTAATTAGTTTGTAATCTCCAGGTCATGCTAGTTATTATACCTTGTCTATACACCAAGTACCTAGTATAGTACCTGGCACATAATAGATAGCCTAAATGCTTCTGGAATGATGACCAGTGGTTAGCCACAAAGGGGCTTGGAGTCAAAGGGGAAAAGGAAACCTAGATTAATGTCCCAGTAGAGATGCAGGTTTTTCTGTTTGAAAAACAGTAACCTGGAAGTGCTGTGACTCTTGCCTACAGCATAGGTTTTGTCAAAGAATACTATTAGGGAGATGGAATTGGAGGTAAAAAATTACAACTCAATACTGAGATTCCAAAATTTGAGTAAAAAACTATAAAATTCAGTTTGGCCCTTCACTCCCAGTAAAGTGGATGAATCATGTTTATTGTCCTCCTTAGAGCAACAGGTTTTTAGGTCATTTCAGAGTTTATACTAATGGTTGATGAGAATATGAAACTATGAAAATCAGTATGTTCAGAGCTCTAAACCTTTACACAGCCTAAAAAGGGGGCTCCTGGGTGGCCACGTCAGTTAAGTGTCTGACTTCAGCTTAAGTCATGATCTCAGGGTCCTGGGATTAAGCCCCATGTCAGGCTCTGCACTCAGCAGGGAGTCTGCTTCCTCCCTCAGCTTTACACTACTCACTCTCTCAAATAAATAGATACAAAATCTTTAAAAAAAAAAAAAAAGCCTTAAAAACTACACACTTTGCTCCTGATGCTCTTTTTGCCCCTCATGATCTCACTAATGCCCCTTTAATATCTCTTACTGGGCTTGAGTATGGGGTTTCCCAGTTCCCTGTAGTTAGAAAGTATGGTCTAATACTGGAGAGTAGGAATGGTATGGTAGACCTTTGTGAGCCTGACAAGATGCCAGGCAGAGAAAGGTCAAAGGTGAAAGGACTGACATCCTGACATAAGTTTAGGAAGGTCAAACAACTCTAAAGCCTAGAATCCTTATTTTTAAAACACAGTATGAATATTTATGAAGATGACCATAAATCTAGAAATGTTTAAGTTCCAGTTTTTTAGGTGTTAGATACATTTATAGAAAGAATGTCTTCATTGACAGTTGTAAGCTAAGGCATTTCTGGTATTTGAAACCCAATCACAATCTGGAAAATGTTATATACGGAACAGTTCCTCAACATTTTGAGGTGTTACTCCTCTCTACTGGATTCACAAAATCAATTCCCTAATTTGTTGCAGATTTATACTTTGTTTCTAAATGAAAAGTATTTAAATATTTATTTTTAGTCTTTCCTTATTCCCAAATTGTGTGGACTGCTATGTAAATGTTTATTGTATTTAAAAATACAAATTAAAGTATACACACAAATATTTATATATTTATGAAGAATTGTGCTGTATGTGTAATTTAACTGTAGGGAACATTTTAAGAACTACGTATTATACAAATAGTATCTGTTATACAAAGAAGAATGCTTGAGGGATGTAATTTTTTAGGCTAATTGGATTTTCTGGTTAATACAGGATTAGGTATAAAAGGTTTCAGTGTTTGTTAGAGATTTCCCTAAATCTGTTTCCACATAGATCATGCTAAATCTAAAAACAGATATAAATTAGCTTTGTGTAGCAACAACTAATAATGTCCCCTGTCATCCAAATCCTTGCTCATTGTATCTTTGTTAAGTCCTCCCCCTGCCACACTGCTGAAACCAAGTCATTATTTAGCCATATGAAGGCAAAATGTTGAAGTTTTAAAACTATTTAGTGTCCTTAACTTCCTTTGTACTTTCCTCTCTGAATGACATCTGGGAAACTCCCATCTTCTCTTTGTTTCCCAAGATTATCTTCTCATCACATCTTTCTCCTTAATCAAAATAGAAGAGAATAATTGTTTTAAAATTTGTTTTTATTTAATTGACTTTTATATTTAGAAAGTCACAGAGCTTGTAGAATTTGATGAAAAAATGTGAACCTTTTTCTCAAGAAATGAACATTTGCATCAAATCTTGTTATAATTTCAAGGCATCCAGAAATCTAGATTCTTCCTTTTTTATTTTTTAGTTTTTTAGAGTGAAAGAGAACGTGTGCACATGCACAAGCAAGGGGCGGGGGAGGGAGAGAGAGGATCTTAAACAGACTCCACCCCCAGCCTGGAGCCCTACATGGGGTTTAGTCTCACAATCCCATAGTTATCACCTGAGCCAAAACCAAGAGTTGGAAGCTTAACTGAGCCCCCCAGGCACCCCCAGAAATGTAGATTCTTAAAGTGAAAGTTTTGAGGAGAGTAATTATGGAATAAAAATTGATAAATCTTCTTTAAGGAAACTTAGGCGTGAATGTCTAGGTAGATGGAAATTTGGTAGAGGAGCTAGATTAGCTTGAAATTATATTTGGGTCCAACCCAAAGGCAAAATTGATTCAGGCCTTTTAGGATAACTGATCTTACTAGGTTCCCTCTGGAACAAAGAGCCTGCTCTACTTTAGCATCAGGCCCCTTCCTCCTTAATTGTTTTTGATCTTTTTGAGGATCTAGTGAAAGCCATGAACTATCTTTCTAAGAAAGTACCGGCATTTGCATCAATGCGTACAGTTTTATTGGGCTCACAGTCCACATAAAACTCCTTTTCTGTCCAACTGCTTTCACCTCTTCCCTGACCTTTTCTCACCTTTTTTTTTTTTTTTCACCTTTTAATTTTCTAAGATAAGGGTCTCTCTTAACTTTCTTCTAAACTTTACCTACCTGTCCTTCTACTTTGTGATTCCTTGCATTTGGCCTTATTTTACATTCATTTGCTTTTTTCTGCTTTAATCCTTGTGATTAATCAGAATTTAGCTGTAAGTGGTAGAAACCAACTGTGACTAGGTGAGGCAAAAGGGAATTTGTTGACTCATGTAACCAGACTATGGGAGGGTTTGTTTGTTAGAGCCAGGGCCTAGTTTACTGTAAGGATTTCTTTTATTGCATCTGTCTCTTATCTCTGATTCTGTCTCCATGATGTTATTATTCTTCCAAACAGACTTCTACATGGCTGTAGACTAGTTTCTAGCAACTGCGGGGCTCACATCCTTAGTTTTTGTATTAGAATATTTTATTTTCTTCTCTTCGTTCTAATTCACAAAATCTCAGAGAAGGAGTCAGGCCTGGCTTGTAACATGTTTGTACTTATGGCCAGGGCATGATTGGGCCCTACCCAAAGTGCATATTTGGAATTTACAGAGAAACTGTTCCCCTAAAGAAATAATAGATTCGCTGTTCCCAGAATAAGGGAGGGGTGCCAGGGAGACAAAGTAGTAATCAACCATATCCTTTGTTTCTGAGATTGATTCTTGAGATCTTCCTACATTGTACCAATTCTCTACCAGATCATTCATTGACACCAGCTGCTCTGAAGGCCAGGAAGGGAGCTGGCAAGGATGGAATTCCCAGACTGATTCTAGTTTAACAAAGGAAGTTTTGCAGATCCAGATTTCAAGTAGAGAGGAATTCTCTGTGCTGTAAAATAGGAAAAGCAAAGTCCCTTTTGTGCATATCTTGCTCTTGTCAGATTGTAGTATTTAAAGCTAAAGATGATGTTCTATTTCTGCCAGTAAACGTTTGACAGCAAATAATGTAGTAAATAATCTGTATAGCGAAGGCAATACTGATTCTTTTTTTTTTTTTTTTTTTTTAAAGCGCCATAATGTAATATGCCTGTAGATGATGAGAGGTGAACTTGTGATGAACTGAATTTTATATGTCAACTTGGCTGGACCACGGTGCCCAGATATTTGGTCAGATATTATTCTGAATGTTTCTGTGAAGGTGTTTTTTGGATGTTATTAACATGTAAGTTGATTGATGGACTTTGAGTAAAGCAGATTATTCTCCAAAATATGGATGGGCCTCATCTAATCAGTTGTAAGACGTAATAGAGTATGGAATAGACATTCCTCTCAGCAAGAAGGAATTCCGCCTGCAGCCTGCCTTTGAACTTGAACTACTGCTCTTCCCTTGGTCTCCAACCTGCCAGACTACCCTGCAGATTTACAGTTTGCCAAGGTTCCACAATTGCATGAGCCATTTCCTTAAAATAAATCACTTTCTCTTTCTCTCTCTCTCTGTATATATACCTACATCCTATTAGATCTGGAGAACCCTTACTGATACACAGGATATGCAACTGACTACCCCAGGCTTTATCATCACAGAAAGACCTGAAGTTCATATGTAAAGTCCTTTGCAGGGGCAGCTCAATATACCTTAATTAAGTCTTGTGCCCATCTCTAGACCAATTACTCTGCTAGATAGGTTGAGTACTTTGATTTGTCACAACTGTATTGTGTGTGAATCTCTTCACAAAGGACATGTGAGGTGTGCAATGCAGCATGATTGGCAGTCCCATCAAAATCACATCATTTGGGGAAGTGCAGATAACCAAAGAAAGGAATGGAGGTGATGGTACTTTGTGAAAAGGAGAATGCTAGACAGTAAGAAACAATAAATATTCATATAGCACAGTTACTTGTTATACCTTGGATATATCTATCATTTGGAATATGGTTTATTTATTTTTTTTATTTAATTTTTTTTAATTTATTTTTTATTGGTGTTCAATTTACTAACATACAGAATAACTCCCCGTGCCCGTCACCCATTCACTCCCACCCCCGCCCTTCTCCCCTTCCACCACCCCTAGTTCGTTTCCCAGAGTTAGCAGTCTTTAAGTTCTGTCTCCCTTTCTGATATTTCCCACACATTTCTTCTCCCTTCTATTCCCTTTCACTATTATTTATATTCCCCAAATGAATGAGAACATATAATGTTTGTCCTTCACCGACTGACTTACTTCACTCAACATAATACCCTCCAGTTCCATCCACGTTGAAACAAATGGTGGGTATTTGTCATTTCTAATAGCTGAGTAATATTCCATTGTATACATAAACCACATCTTCTTTATCCATTCATCTTTCGTTGGACACCGAGGCTCCTTCCACGGTTTGGCTATCGTGGCCATTGCTGCTATAAACATCGGGGTGCAGGTGTCCCGGCGTTTCATTGCATTTGTATCTTTGGGGTAAATCCCCAACAGTGCAATTGCTGGGTCGTAGGGCAGGTATATTTTTAACTGTTTGAGGAACCTCCACACAGTTTTCCAGAGTGGCTGCACCAGTTCACATTCCCACCAACAGTGCAAGAGGGTTCCCTTTTCTCCGCATCCCCTCCAACATTTGTTGTTTCCTGCCTTGCTAATTTTCCCCATTCTCACTGGTGTGAGGTGGTATCTCATTGTGGTTTTGATTTGTATTTCCCTGATGGCAAGTGATGCAGAGCATTTTCTCATATGCATGTTGGCCATGTCTATGTCTTCCTCTGTGAGATTTCTGTTCATGTCTTTTGCCCATTTCATGATTGGATTGTTTGTTTCTTGGGTGTTGAGTTTAATAAGTTCTTTATAGATCTTGGAAACTAGCCCTTTATCTGATATGTCATTTGCAAATATCTTCTCCCATTCTGTAGGTTGTCTTTGAGTTTTGTTGACAGTATCCTTTGCTGTGCAAAAGCTTCTTATCTTGATGCAGTCCCAACAGTTCATTTTTGCTTTTGTTTCTTTTGCCTTCGTGGATGTATCTTGCAAGAAATTACTATGGCCAAGTTCCAAAAGGGTGTTGCCTGTGTTCTTCTCTAGGATTTTGATGGAATCTTGTCTCACATTTAGATCTTTCATACATTTTGAATTTATCTTTGTGTATGGTGAAAGAGAGTGGTCTAGTTTCATTCTTCTGCATGTGGATGTCCAATTTTCCCAGCACCGTCTATTGAAGAGACTGTCTTTCTTCCAATGGATAGTCTTTCCTCTTTATCGAATATTAGTTGACCATAAAGTTCAGGGTCCACTTCTGGATTCTCTATTCTGTTCCACTGATCTATGCGTCTGTTTTTGTGCCAGTACCACACTGTCTTGATGACCACAGGTTTGTAGTACAACCTGAAATCTGGCATTGTGATGCCCCCAGATATGGTTTTCTTTTTTAAAATTCCCCTGGCTATTCGGGGTCTTTTCTGATTCCATACAAATCTTAAAATAATTTGTTCTAACTCTCTGAAGAAAGTCCATGGTATTTTGATAGGGATTGCATTAAACATGTATATTGCCCTGGGTAACATTGACATTTTCACAATATTAATTCTGCCAATCCATGAGCATGGAATATTTTTCCATCTCTTTGTGTCTTCCTCAATTTCTTTCAGAAGTGTTCTATAGTTTTGAGGGTATAGATCCTTTACATCTTTGGTTAGGTTTATTCCTAGGTATCTTATGCTTTTGGGTGCAATTGTAAATGGGATTGACTCCTTAATTTCTCTTTCTTCAGGCTCATTGTTAGTGTATAGAAATGCCATTGATTTCTGGGCATTGATTTTGTATCCTGCCACGCTACCGAATTGCTGTATGAGTTCTAGCAATCTTGGGGTGGAGACTTTTGGGTTTTCTATGTAGAGTATCATGTCATCGGCGAAGAGGGAGAGTTTGACTACTTCTTTGCCAATTTGAATGCCTTTAATGTCTTTTTGTTGTCTGATTGCTGAGGCTAGGACTTCCAGTACTATGTTGAACAGCAGTGGTGAGAGTGGACATCCCTGTCTCGTTCCTGATCTTAGGGGAAAGGCTCCCAGTGCTTTCCCATTGAGAATGATATTTGCTGTGGGCTTTTCATAGATGGCTTTTAAGATGTCGAGGAATGTTCCCTCTATCCCTACACTCTGAAGAGTTTTGATCAGGAATGGATGCTGTATTTGTCAAATGCTTTCTCTGCATCTAATGAGAGGATCATATGGTTCTTGGTTTTTCTCTTGCTGATATGATGAATCACATTGATTGTTTTACGGGTGTTGAACCAGCCTTGTGTCCCAGGGAAAAATCCTACTTGGTCATGGTGAATAATTTTCTTAATGTACTGTTGGATCCTATTGGCCAGTATCTTGTTGAGAATTTTTGCATCCATGTTCATCAGGGATATTGGTCTGTAATTCTTTTTGGTGGGGTCTTTGTCTGGTTTTGGACTTAAGGTGAGGTTGGCCTCATAGAACGAATTTGGAAGTACTCCATCTCTTTCTATCTTTCCCAACAGCTTTAGGAGAATAGGTATGGTTTCTTCTTTAAACGTTTGATAGAATTCCCCTGGGAAGCCATCTGGCCCTGGACTTTTGTGTCTTGGGAGGTTTTTGATGACTGCCTCAATTTCCTCCCTGGTTATTGGCCGTTAAGGTTTTCTATTTCTTCCTGTTCCAGTTTTGGTAGTTGGTGGCTTTCCAGGAATGCGTCCATTTCTCCTAGATTGCCTAATTTATTGGCATATAGCTGTTTATGTTTTTAAAATCGTTTGTATTTCCTTGGTGTTGGTAGTGATCTCTCCTTTCTCATTCATGATTTTATTAATTTGAGTCTTCTCTCTCTTCTTTTTAATAAGGCTGGCTAATGGTTTATCTATCTTATTAATTCTTTCAAAGAACCAACTCCTGGTTCTGTTGATCTGTTCCACAGTTCTTCTGGTCTCGATTTCGTTGAGTTCTGCTCGAATCTTTATTAACTCCCTTCTTCTCTTGGGTGTAGGATCTATTTGCTGTTTTTTCTCTAGCTCCTTTATGTGTAAGGTTAGCTTTTGTATTTGAGTTCTTTCCAGTTTTTGAATGGATGCTTGTATTGCGATGTATTTCCTCCTTAGGACTGCTTTTGCTGCATCCCAAAGATTTTGGACGGTTGTATCTTCATTCTCATTAGTTTCCATGAATCTTTTTCATTCTTCCTTAATTTCCTGGTTGACCCTTTTATCTTTTAGCAGGATGGTCCTTAACCTCCACGTGTTTGAGGTCCTTCCAAACTTCTTGTTGTGATTTAGTTCTAATTTCAAGGCCTTATGGTCTGAGAATATGCAGGGGACGATCCCAATCTTTTGGTATCGGTTCAGACCCGATTTGTGACCCAATATGTGGTCTATTCTGGAGAAAGTTCCATGTGCACTTGAGAAGAATGTGTATTCAGTTGAGTTTGGATGTAAAGTTCTGTAGATATCTGTGAAATCCATCTGGTCCAGTGTATCATTTAAAGCTCTCGTTTCTTTGGAGATGTTGTGCTTAGAAGACCTATCGAGTATAGAAAGAGCTAGATTAAAGTCACCAAGTATAAGTGTATTATTATCTAAGTATTTCTTCACTTTGGTTAATAATTGATTGATATATTTGGCAGCTCCCACATTCGGGGCATATATATTGAGGATTGTTAAGTCCTCTTGTTGGATAGATCCTTTAAGTATGATATAGTGTCCCTCTTCATCTCTCACTACAGTCTTTGGGGTAAATTTTAGTTTATCTGATATAAGGATGGCTACCCCTGCTTTCTTTTGAGGACCATTCGAATGGTAAATGGTTCTCCAACCTTTTATTTTCAGGCTGTAGGTGTCCTTCTGTCTAAAATGAGTCTCTTGTAGACAGCAAATAGATGGGTCCTGCTTTTTTATCCATCTGAAACCCTGCGCCTTTTGATGGGGTCATTAAGCCCGTTCACATTCAGAGTTACTATTGAGAGATATGAATTTAGTGTCATCATGATAACTATTCAGTCCTTGTTTTTGTGGAATGTTCCACTGAACTTTTTCTTAAAGGGGAATTTTAAGAGTCCTCCTTAAAATTTCTTGCAGAGCTGGTTTGGAGGTCACATATTCTTTTAGTTGCTGCCTGTCTTGGAAGCTCTTTATCTCTCTTTCCATTTTGAATGAGAGCCTTGCTGGATAAAGTATTCTTGGTTGCATGTTCTTCTCATTTAGGACCCTGAATATATCCTGCCAGCCCTTTCTGGCCTGCCAGGTCTCTGTGGAGAGGTCTGCTGTTACCCTAATAGTCCTCCCCATAAAAGTCAGGGATTTCTTGTCTCTTGCTGCTTTAAGGATCTTCTCTTTATCTTTGGAATTTGCAAGCTTCACTATTAAATGTCGAGGTGTTGAACGGTTTTTATTGATTTTAGGGGGGCATCTCTCTATTTCCTGGATCTGAATGCCTGTGTCCCTTCCCAGATTAGGAAAGTTTTCAGCTAGAATTTGTTCAAATACATATTCTGGCCCTCTGGCCCTTTCGGCGCCCTCGGGAACACCAATTAAACATAAGTTTTTCTTCCTCAGGCTGTCGTTTATTTCCCTTAATCTATCTTCATGGTCTTTTAATTGTTTGTCTCTTTTTTCCTCAGTTTCCCTCTTTGCTATCAACTTGTCTTCTATGTCACTCACTCGTTCTTCCACCTCGTTAACCCTCGTCGTTAGGACTTCTAGTTTGGGTTGCATCTCATTCAATTGATTTTTAATTTCTGCCTGATTAGCTCTAAATTCTGCAGTCATGAAGTCTCTTGAGTCCTTTATGCTTTTTTCTAGAGCCACCAGTAGCTGTATAATAGTGCTTCTGAATTGGCTTTCTGACATTGAATTGTAATCCAGATTTTGTAACTCTGTGGGAGAGAGGACTGTTTCTGATTCTTTCTTTTGAGGTGAGGTTTTCCTTCTAGTCATTTTGCTCAGTGCAGAGTGGCCAAAAGCAAGTTGTATTGGGAAAAGGAGAAAAAGAGAGGAGAGAAAGAAGGAAAGAAAAGCGAAAGAGAAAAAAAAGGAAGAAAAAAACGAAAAAAAAAGAAGAAAAAGAGAAAGAAAAAAAAAGAAAGGAGAAAAAAGGGGGGTGGGGGAAGGAAACAAATCAAAAAGCAAAAAAAAAAAAAAAAAAAAAAAAAGAACCACGGGGGAGTATCTTCTGATTCTGTGTACTTTAAGTCCCTTGGCTTCTCCTGGAAGTTGTCAGTCTAGCTGGTCTTCTGGGGGAGGGGCCTGCTGTGTTGATTTTCAGGTGTTAGCAGTTGGGGGAGCTGCTCTGCCCCTGCCTGGTGCAGGGCTCAGTGGGGGTTGTTTACCCCGTGAGGCCGCAGGAGCAACAGCCCTAGTGGCGGGGCAGCTCTGGAAACCTGGATTCAGCCCCCGCAGGAACTCCGGAGCTCTCTGTCTGCAGAGCCTGGAGCCTCCGGGGCGGGGCCGCTGATCTGCTCAGCTGGGGCAGGAGCGTCCTTGCTGTCCTGGGCCCTCCGGGCCTCTGCCTGTCCCGGGGGAGGCCGGATCCTGGGTTGTGTCCCGGGGCCCTGTGCTCTTTCGCCTGCGCTGTTGGATCGCGCTCCCTAGCCGCGCAACCCCCTCCGCGGAGCCGCCGCCCGAGCACCCCGAGCTGCTCCTGGAACCGCGCAGCCCCCTCCGCACGGAGCCTCTTCCTCTGCCCGAGCCCCTCCGAGCTCCCGCCCCGCAGCCCCCTCCGCGGAGCCGCCGCCCGAGCCCTCCTGAGCTCCTCCCGCCCCGCAGCCCCCTCCGCGGAGCCGCCCCCGAGCCCCTCCGAGCTGCTCCGGGTCCCACCTGCTCGCTGCAGCCCTTAGGGAGCTCGGCGCACTCTCCCGGGGCGCAGGTGTCTGTTATTGTCCCGGGGAGCCCGAGGGCATCCCCGCCCTCCTGGGTCCTGCTCCACCTCCCCGCGAGCCCCTTTCCGCCCGGGAAGGTCGGTGCAGCTCCTGCTCCTCCGGGACGGGGCTCTCCTGTCCTGGGGACCCTCGCCCCGGCCTCAGCCCGGCTCCTCGCGGGCCCCTCCCCCTTGGAGGCCTTTTGTTTCTTTACTTCTTTTTCCCCCGTCTTCCTACCTGGATAGAAGCGCGAACTCTTCTCACTGTTGCATTCCAGCTGGTCTCTCTTTAATTCTCAGGCCGAATTCATAGATTTTCAGGATAATTTGAAGGTTTTCTAGGTAATTTGGTGGAGACAGGTGATTTGGAGACCCTACTCTTCCGCCATCTTGCCCCTCCCCTTGGAATATGGTTTAATATATTAATTTCTGCTTCAGAATTTTTGGATATTCTATAAGGTCAAGTACATATAATGTTTTTCATATCTATAGATGGATTCTGATAGACTAAATGTATGAGTATTCTAGTCTATGATTTTAAAAAGTCAGATATTATGTTTAAAGATTAAAGTCACTGTCAGTTGAGTTGGGCTATTGGAAATTTCTGTTTTGTGAGATATATGTGTATGTGTATTACACACATATAATTGTAGTAGGCTTGTAGTAGAGTAGTAATAGAAAATAAGGTTGAAAAGATAACATAATCTTAATAGAGTCATTTAAAAAATGTGTACATTATAAATATTCTGTGTTTTCACCCTGGGAAAGAATTTGCTAATCTAGGTGACATATCAACAAAAACAACAGATGTGGAAACATTTTTGCATTTTTCTTCAGAAAAATCTCATCTGTATGCATAGAATATCTTTAGCAATTGCTTCAGTAAATGCCAGACAGATGGTTTAGATTCAGAATGACTACCAAATAATTTTAACACCATAATTACTTTGAAGTGTGGTATAGTAACATTTAAGCTCAGATTTCTGGAAAATAATGAATGTAACTTGGTACATTAAGGAGGGAGGTGCAGAATAGGCTTCTAAACGAAAGAAATTTTTGTCTCAGGGCTTTTCTACAAGATACTTGACTTCTGAAGCCCTCTTTCTGTAACCTGTGTTTGAACACTACTTTATTTGCCTGCCTACAAAAATAGAGGGAATTCATGAAAATCATCACAATTGGAGAGGAAGTTGAAGGGACTAGCCATTGCTGAGCATCTTTAATATGTCAGGCACCAGAAGAGATGCTTACATATGCAGTTGTTTCACCATTGCTTTGTAAGGTAGAGATGACTTTGTTTTAAAAGATTTTATTTATTTATTCATGAGAAACACAGAGAGAGGCAGAGACATAGGCAGAGGGAGAAGCAGGCTCCCTACAGATAGCCCAATGCGGGACTCGATCCCAGGATCCGGATCAAGCCCTGAGCCAAAGGCAGACACTCAACCACTGAGCCACCTAGGCACCCCAAGATGACTCTCTCTTTAACACTGAAGAAACAATTCCGTAGTCTCAGTTTGCAAAAGTCAGGGGAATACTGATATCTTTTAAAAATACTTAAATATGGGGGATCCCTGGGTGGCTCAGCCGTTTGGCACCTGCCTTTGGCCCAGGGTGCGATCCTGGAGTCCCGCATCGGGCTCCCGGCGTGGAGCCTGCTTCTCTCTCCTCCTGTGTCTCTGCGCCTCTCTCTCTCTCTCTCTCTCTCTCTCTCTCTGTCTATCATGAATGAATAAATAAGTAAATCTTTAAAAAAAATTCTTAAATATAACAAAATAAAAAATTTGGCATTCTTGAGTTAGGAGTTAAACTAGTCACTTTTTAAAAAAAATTATTTATTTATTTATGATAGTCACAGAGAGAGAGAGAGAACGGCAGAGACACAGGCAGAGGGAGAAGCAGGCTCCATGCACCGGGAGCCCGACGTGGGATTCGATCCCGGGTCTCCAGGATCACGCCCTAGGCCAAATTTGGGCTGCCCCACCCAGGGATCCCTAACTAGTCACTTTTCACACAACACTAGTTTTACCTGAAAGAGTAATTGAGAAACAGTATCCATAGCAGGGCACTTGTTAGATATTTTCCCAGATATGAACAAAGAAAGTGCATCACTTTAAGGAAATGTTTGCTGCAAATGATAAAATTCAGGCTTTAAAGTACAAAAGTAGAATTTTAAAAACTTGTATCTGCTACCATGAGCTTATAGCTTCTCAATCTTAAGATTTTTCTGATGAAACACTGGCAATATAAGTTTTTTTTTTTTGTCTATGATATTGCCTAATGAAATGTTTCAACATTTGGAAGATAAGAAACTCTCACTTGTTGAGTTTTGGTAGAGTGTCACAGAAGAATGTCCACAGTTATCTGGAAGGGCTATTAAAATACTTCCCCCTTTTCCATCTGCTTATCCTTAGAAGACATTTTCCCTTCATTTGTTCAAAACAGCATATTACAAAAGACTTCATGGAGAAGTAGATTTGTGAATCCAGACAAAGAGATTTGTAAATGTAAAACAGTGCCATCTCTCTCACTAATGTTTTTGGGGAGACTATTATTAGTTTTTGTAAATATATATTATGCTAACATGTAATGGGCTTATTCTATTTATTTTTTAAAAAGATGTTTTTTTATTCACTGAACACAGCGCAAGTGTGAGCAAGCAGAGGGAGTGGCAGAGGGAGAGGGTGAGGAGAGGCAGAAACTGCAGAGAGGCTCAGAAAGTAGCCCAATGGGTTTTGATCCCAGGACCCTTGGATCCTGACCTGAGCCCCCTGGGTTCCTGACCTGAGCCGAAAGCAGCCACTTAACCAACTGAGCCACCTAGGTGCCCCTGGGCTTATTATTTTTAAATAAATTTACCAGATAATTTTAAAATTTCGATTTAATTCCGGATAACTAGATAGCAATTGATAGAACATACATGAACAAAAAAGCTCTTTGGTTTCTGCAAATAATTTTCAAGACTATAAAGAGACTCTGGAACCGAATTTTGAGAATTGCTCTTTCGGTTAAAGTGTACATTTTGCTCTGTGAAAATAGCGTTTGGTTGAGGCCTTGCAGGATTCTTCCCCTTAGAATCTACTTCTTTATGTAGTAGGTAAAGGGATGTGTTTAGTGGTGGATGATAATAAAAATTTTTGATAAAATGATTTAAAATTTGGCTATATTATGCTTTTTTGACTAAACTTTTTTTTTTTCAGTTAGATAACAGGTAGGTGAATGATTTTTTAAAATCTGTTGGTTAGGGCAGCCCCGGTGGCGCAGCGGTTTAGCGCCGCCTGCAGCCTGGGGTGTGATCCTGGAGACCCGGGATCGAGTCCCGCATCGGGCTTCCTGCATGGAGCCTGCTTTTCCCTCTGCCTGTGTCTCTGCCTCTCTCTTCGCTCTCTCTGAATGAATGAATAAATAAATCTTAAAAAAAAAATAAAATAAAATCTGTTGGTTAAATCAGAAAGCATATATTCAATGGTCTTTGAACAATACATAGAATTAATTTTTTGTTCTAAGCCCATATGAAATATAATGAATTATAGTAATACTACAGATGTTGGACATTTCTTGCCTTAGAAGTAGTTTATACTTGAATAAAAAATTATTGTATTTAAAGTCACATTTCCACAAGGAAAGCACAATGTGAAAATACTCAGTTTCAGAGTCTGAAAACCTTGAATATGCAAAAATAGAAATGACAAGAAGTGAAAGACTGATGTCTCTAGTATGGATGGGAAAGGGGAAGGAGTCACTGCTTTAAATATCTTTTGTGCTGAAGTTAGAAAAATGGAAAACTTAAAAAAGTCTGCCTTACTGTATTGGTTCTTCCTTAAGCATAATATGCAGGTTTTTTTTATTGCATTGTAATCCATGCTCCAGCTTTAGTAACAGTAGTATATGAAAGATGATTGAGCCTTTCTGTAAAGAAACCAAAACTTTTGTAGTCACCAATTATTATTATTAGTTGTCTTTGTTAGTTTGTAGTGTCACTCCAGGACGTACTCAATGTAATTTTTTGGAGAAAAATAATTGTGCTATCAGAAATCATTTGCCTAATTGCCCTCAAATATAATTGCTGAAAAATTCCAGCTAATAGTTTCACTTACATTAGGCTCTGACTACTGTAATTTTTTAAATGTAGATAATCAACTTTCTATTTGATTAAAAAAAACTAAACAAAAATCTTGTTTCCCTTACTCTCCAAATTGAAACACTTGTTCCTCCTTCTGTATGAACTCTAGTGTGTTTATTATTTCTGACATTTATTTAAAGTCCTGCAGATGTAGACTTAGTCTTATTTTGGAGACTTTACCCTCTGAATTTTACTTAGTGTTTTTGGCCTCTTAGAGCCCAAAGCATATATATGGCCGCCTTCATTTTTGTGTCTAGTAGCTTCTCCACTGATGAAGACCGTAGGTGATGTTAGTTAAAATCTCATAAGTACCTAAGCACATAATTTAGCTGAATGGTTCACAATGGGGGGAATTGTTCTACCTCCCCTGCTCTTTGAGAAATTAATGGAGTGGGAAGGTATCCAGTTCCTTACTTTAGGAGAGTAGACAGAGGTATGATGCTGTAGTCAGAAATATATTTGAAACTTATTTTGAAAAAGTAATTAGTGGGTGTGTCATGGCCATTATTTTATAATTTCCAAAGTACTAAAGAACCATGAAAAAAGATCTTGAGAATTGTCTTTTTCTGCTTAAAACTACCTAGTACATTCATTAAGTTGGATGACTCTGTATATTAAGTCATTAGTAATCTGTTTGCTAGTGGAATACACTTTTGCATTGTTACTTTACTTTTATTGTGCATAGCAAAATTAGTTGGACAGTTGAAAAAATTTTGAGCTTGTATTTTTGATGTTGTCATGGATATGGCACCGTACTTTATGAACCAAAAACCAGAACCAAAGTCTGACCTATACTTTCTTGTAACCAAGTATGGAAAGTGAGAATGTACTTCTGGGGATGGTAGGAAGCATTGAATCTGAACTGAACTGTGTGGTTGCCACGCTTACAGACAGGAGAGTATTATTTAATTATTTAAAATATTTATTGATTACTTATGCTGTGCCAGGCATGTTTTGGAAAGTATGGAACAGTATTATCAGAGCTTTCACTAAAAGATAGGCAAACTAGAATTAAAGTTGAATAACTTAGCACTTCGTATTTCTTGTTAGTGTTTTTTTTTTTGTTTATAGTTTCAGAGAGAGACAATGTGCCAGTTGTTAAGTTTAAAAATATTTTACACTGTGGTAATGAAAGTATTTATTAAACACAGCTCTAAGAAATGATTGCTTCTGTTTCTACTTGGTAGCAACAATATAGGTACTGAGTTAACAGCCTGGACTTTGAAATCAAATACACCTCGTTTTGACCTGAGTTCAGCAACTTCCTCATGAGGAGGAATAATGAAACTCCTAGGTGTTGAGAAGATTAATGAGAGGAGTAAAGTGCTTCAAACAGTTTATGCTTAAACAATATTTATTGCTATGCTTTATTTTTGTTACTGCTTTAAAATTTTGTTTTAAAAAAGGCAGTTCAGAGCTTTATGGATTTCTATTTGAGAGACCCTTCAAAAGAGCTTTTCTAAGGTGAGCAAATATCTGAAGTGCATAGTTGGTATAGAAAAGAACTTTTCTGAGATGACTAAATATTCTTAAATGTATAGTTCAGAATTGATTTTTTTGGGAGTGTGTACTTCTGTATTTTGTATACTGTATTGGGCCTCTTGTAAAATATCAGTGAGCCCGGGGCATTTATTCTTGTTTTTCCACCTATATGGACAATGTTATTGCTTTAGGCAAGTTTTAATTTTTTTTAACATAGCATTACTTCACTTATATTTGATAATCTTTTTGTCATTTTAACAATCCTTATAGAAAACGGATATGATACAGTTTTTTGGAGGAACCTAGGATATAACGTATGGGAAATACACTCAGCTGCTTTCAGTCTTGCTTCCCAACCCTGGCTGGCTGTGCTCCTCAAGGACAGTGATTTGTCTTTTTCTATCCTTTCAGTCAAGGATGTGTTGAACATTTCTTGAATGAATAAGTGAATGAAGGAGAACATAAAAGGCTACCAGTGAAATCAGAAGACCTGAACACTGAAGAATATGACTTCTCTTTTCCTGGTTAATATATACATTGTCAGACAGAAATGTTATTTTATTCTCTGGCACAAGTCCTTTTCTTGATTTTCCAATTTAGTTTTTAATGTACTCCAAAGAAGACTTGAATTTTGATATAGTTTACTTTCTATAGCTAATAACTTTCTATAGCTTAACAGTTTCTAAAAATTCAGTATTGTATTATACACTTATAACTTTAATAAATTTTTTACCAATTAGTAAAGTACAGAGGCAACATAGTGTAAGAGAGGCAGAGAACATTGATTCTGGAGCCAGATTGCTTGGGTTCAAAGATCAGTTTTTAGTTGTCTGACCCTAGATGTGTACCTGAACTTTGCTGGGAGTATTTCCTCATCTGTAAAGTGGGAATAAAAGTACCTGTGTCATAGAGTTTTTATGAGGATTAAATAAATTAATATAAGTACTTAGACTAGTGTCTGATCCACAAAATATACTATATGAGTGGTTTGTGTTATTATGTGTAGATGTATCTTTGTTAGTTTGATCTCAGGCATACAGATAGAACTATATATTTTTTGACATTTTTAAAAAAGATTTTATTTATTTTAAAGAGACCGAGATAGTGACAGAGATAACATAAGAGCACAACTGGAGAGGAGAGGTTGAAAAGCAGGCTCTGCTAAGCAGGGAGGCTGACCCGGGACTGGATCCCAGGACCCTGGGATTATGACCTGAGCTGAAGGCAGACACTTAACTTACTGAGCCACATAGGCACCCCTATTTTTTTACATTTTAATTAAAAATAGAAGAAGAAAAATAGCTAAAGCCTATTTTAATATTTGCTTAGGAAATGTACTTGTCAAGTGAATATATGTCTATAAAAGTCATAGAAATACCATTATATGTCTGAGTGAAGTATTAAAGATGCAACTTAGTTAATTACTAGAGATAATTTGACATAGATGCATGTATGTATCTCTATTTGGTTATTTTACATGAAGAGATTTGAAGCTATGTTTCTTAGATGAACGTTTTTCTGAGACCATAATAAGGCAGGGTATTTGAAAATAGAACCTGAAGTATCTTCCCTGTGTTTCAGAGAAGTTTGAACTCATGAAGTTAAACAATAGGTTTATTTTTTTTTAAGATGTATTTATTCATGAGAGACACAGACTGAGAGAGAGAGGCAGAGACACAGGCAGAGGGAGAACAATAGTTTTGTTTAGTACTCATTGTCAACTAGGAGCTTTAAGAGAATTGTATTTTTCTCATTCACATTAAATATGTTAATCATTTCCTATTTGGAAAGGAAGGGAAAGCACCAATGGGGAAGAATAAAATAAAGCAAAAACCATGACTTTAGATTTACTAGAATAATTGATTCATTCATGCATTCACTAAATAAATGTTTACTGGGCACCAGCTACATACCGTGCATTGTGCAAGGTTCTGGGGATGTGATGATGAACAAAGGATCATGTCTTATAATAGAATCATACCTTACGAAAGAATCCCAGATACCATTGTGAAATAGTACATTATTCTGCTTCCCTATGATTTCCCATAAGAAATTTTAATTTAACTGGACATTCCCTGACCTTTAGGAGTTGTTAAAAGTACCTGCAGAGAATGGAATAGCCAGCAAACCTTGTAGAAGCATGTAGGAGCTATTACTGTAAACATTAGGGAACTGTATAGGATATTCCAGTATGATCCCAGTATGGTAAATGGTGATGATTTTAGTTACAGTACTTACTGATTTAAAACTGCCAGCTTATGTTTTGCAGATCAGATATTTTAGGTGCCCCCCACACACACACCTTTCTTTCAAAAGTTTAGGGGTCACCACATCTTGTGTGTCTCTCTTTTTGTATATATCCTAGAAAAACCAAGTTGTACACATTAATTTTTATTGACTCCTCCAGGAGCCTATGGAGGAAATGGGAGAGGTGGAGTGTCTGGACAACCAAGACAAGTGACTTCACCATTTTTGGAGGACAGTTAAATCATTTTGAATAGACAGTTTGAACTTAAGTTTATTTAGATGAAGGAAAATGTCATTGTTAATCAGAGGAAATGAAATTGCAACACAAAATCACTTATACTATGTAATGTTTATTGCCACAGAGCTTCTTAATTTCCTTTAGAAAATGTGTGTATTTTTGTGTGTATTTCAAATTGGTGTGGTTGCCATTCTTATTTTCTCTTCAGGCCTCAACTCTTTTCTCTTTGGATCTCTATAAATAAACTTTTCTCAAATTTTTCATTCCCCAATATTCAAAGCGCTAATTTTCTGTTTTGCCAATGCAAAGTAAGACTCAAAATATAGTAGTACAACAATAAGAATTAGATCCAGAATATGAATGTCACCATTTATTGTCTTAAAAATTTCTGACACATAAGAAATATAAGTGATATCATTTAATAAAGTTTTAGTAAATAAGCTAGGAAAAACCTGCTAACCTATGTGTCAGTCTGCTAATCTATATTGACTTTTTTAAAAAACTAGAGCCAAGTGTACGTTAGGTGATTTGTTGAAATGTAGGTAATTAGTAGGATAAGGCAATGAATAGATGACCTATGAGGTCACAGGGAAAATATATGGGGAAGAATAAGTTAATAAGTTAATTTTTAAAGCTAGAGATTCTGCATTTAATTTGTGTGTCTTTTTGATGTTGGTTAGCTATTAATAAAGTTGTATTTTTAAAATAAAAAATTTTTAAAGGATTTAGTTATTCATGAGAGACAGAGACAGAGGGGCAGAGACAGGCACAGGCGAAACAGGCTATCTGTAGGGAGCCCGATGGTGGGACTCTATCTTGGAGCCTGAGCCTGGGATCACACCCTGAGCCAAAGGCAGATGCTCAACTGCTGAGCCACCTAGGGGTCCCAAAATAATAATTTTTTTAAAAGGAAATCACCAGGGCCACCCCGGGTGGCTCAGCAGCTTAGTGCCACCTTCAGCCCAGGGCATGATCCTGGAGACCCGGGATCGAGTCCCACATCGGGCTCCCTGTGTGGAGCCTGCTTCTCTCTCTCTCTCTCTCTCTCTCTCATGAATAAATAAATCTTTAAATAAAATAAAGGAAATCACCAAAGGTCTTTGTGATAACTATATCTGTAGCTATGTGTGAATTTAAGAAAATCACTTGAAACTAGCATAAAAGCTGAAGATTGCATTTCCTTTTATCCTTTCAGAATTTTTTTTTTAAGATTTTATTTATTCATGAGAGAGACAGAGACAGAGAGAGAGGCAGAGACAGGCAGAGGAGAAGCAGGCTCCATGCAGGGAGCCTGATGTGGGACTCCATCCTGGGGTCTCCAGGATCCCACCCTGGGCTGAAGGCGGTGCTAAACTGCGGAGTCACCCATTTTAATAGAAGGAGAATGTCAATGCTAAATGGATGTAAATTTTGTAATTTATTTGAGGAAATTACTTTGGAAGAATGCAGTAAAATACGTAATTCATCTAATTCTTGTGTACTTTGTTTAGTAAACTAAACTTCATTTAGTAAAATCTAGCTTAATATGAGGGAGGCGTCTTCACAGGAGTTGGCAGATTTTTTCTGTAAAGAACCAGATAGTAGATATTTTAAGTTTTGTGAGCTTATATGGTTTCTTTTACAAGTATCTAACTCTCATTTTAGCATAAAAGGAGGTATAGACCATATAGAAACAGTATGACTGTGTTTCAGGAAAACTTTATTTACAAAACTGGGCTGCAAGCTGGATTTGGACTATAGTTTGTCTCTATATCATAAGGAAATAGAGGAGAATGCTTTACTATTTTTCTCAATTTTTTATTTTTTGCCTCATTTTAATGTGTGAAATAAAATTCTCATACAAAATTGCAGAAACCTTGTCCTACAGATAATATCTGAAATAGAACTGTTGCTCAAGAAGTTTATCATCTGTTTTAAGACTGTCCAGATTTTTATATTCAAGGAAGCTTAGGTGTTTCATTATAAAATTATGGAAGTACAAGATGTTTGAAGGTTAAAAATTTGAAGTGTCCACAACTTCATTTAAGACATTAATAGGGGGGATCCCTAGATGGCTCAGCAGTTTGGCGCCTGCCTTTGGCCCGGGGCGCGATCCTGGGGTCCCAGGATCGAGTCCCTCGTTGGGCTCCCGGCATGGAGCCTGCTTCTCCTTCTGCCTGTGTCTCTGCCTCTCTGTCTTTCTGTGTCTATTGTGAATAAATAAATAAAATTTTACTTTAAAAAAAGAAAAAAGACATTAATAGGGCTTCTACTGGAGCAGTAGATTTCTGCAGTTTTGTGGTATTTTTTTTCTTTTTAATCCTATTCTCTATTTTCAATTTTTTTTTTAATTTTTATTTATTTATGATAGTCACAGAGAGAGAGAGAGGCGCAGAGACACAGGCAGAGGGAGAAGCAGGCTCCATGCACCGGGAGCCCGATGTGGGATTCGATCCCGGGTCTCCAGGATCGCGCCCTGGGCCAAAGTCAGGCGCCAAACCGCTGCGCCACCCAGGGATCCCTTCAATTTTTTTTTTTGTTAAAAAGAAAATAGATTTTTTTGCCTATTGTAACTATATTTCATAACTGAAAGAAGAGTCTATCTAATACTTCAGCTTTGTGCATCACTTTTCCAGCCAGCAAAATATGGTTTTAAAGTTTTATCAATAATCTATTGAAGATCTCTCTCAGGTTTTCCTTCACTTAATTTGTCATGCTTATTATTGAAAAGCATTGTTAAGTATCCGTGTCATGTGGATGATACTGTTAAACGTTGTAGTAATTTAACATATACCTAAGGATTAGATTGTTTTTACAAAAAGACCATCTATTTCATATTGCAATTCATGTAATTTTTTCTTCATTGACAGTTGTTACTGTAATTTATATGAGTTAAGGAAAAGTAGTGTTTATCTGTTATAATAACTTAATAGCTAGCTGTTCTTTAGGCATAATCAAGTGGGAAGGAGTGTGATCTTTTTAACTTTTCAGCTACAGATTTAATGAGTGAAATGGGAATTAATAAATCTTAATGTTCCTCTAGTAACTAAATATAAATAGAAAAATGTGGATATCCTTATAATAGTCACTTGCTCTGCTGTATCACTCTTGTTATGAAATAGTTTTCATGTTAGTGCATTCACTGAAATAGAATATGAAGACTGAAAACTGTGATAACCAGACTTGTTCCTTCCTAATGGCTAGCACTTTCTTCTGTTAAAAGGAATGAGGCATTTTTATGCCACTTTCAGTATGTCTCATGCTGAAGAGCAACAGTATCCTAAACAGACACCGTAAACAAGAAGTTAGTAAATCTTAATTTAGATCTCTGTCACAGATTTTCTCATTTGTTTTTATACATAGAGAATTCTGAAGCCTGGATTAAGACCTTTTTATTTCTCCTTGAACATTTAGATACCTGATGAAAAGGAGCAAGCATATATAACTGATTTGGAACCAGAGGGGCCCAACATGTCTTAAGTCCTTGGTACAGGATAGAGTAATTCTGAGTGTTTAGATGAGGGTCAGTAGTTGATTTGACTTAGTGAAACATATCTCTTGTGTTTATTTAAAAATTTTTTTTCAAAGATTTTATTTACTTGAGAGAGAGCGTGCACAAGCATAGGGGAGGAGTAGGAGGAGAGGGAGAAGCAGACTCCCCACTGAGCAGGGCACCCCACACCAGGCTTAATGCCAGGATTTGGAATTATGACCTGAGTTGAAGGCAGATGCTTAATTGACTGAGCCACCCAGGTACCCCATATCTTTTGTATTTAAGAGGTTTTTTTTTTAAAAAAAATTCCAAACTGAAGGAAAAAAAGGTTGGAAGGGCCTAAAAGGAGACTGAGGATTTGGAAAACAAACTGCAGTTTTGGCTAGCATTAACTGTAGAATTTGAGTGTATTTATTAGGTTAATTTTGTTTCATGTACTTTGAAATATAAGTAGAGTGTTTTGTATTTTTCTCTTTAGCAATAAGAATATATAATGAAGTCGAGAGGAACAAAATTAACTTACTTTTAAACTTAACTGCTGAATTTTCCCCCCTCTTTTGGATTAATGGCCTTCCATGTGTATATAAGGTGTCATGATGTAGAAAATATATAAGGTATCTAGAGTTTTTTGGTTTTTTTTTTTTTAAATGATGACCTTTAGGGCTAATGGTAAGGTCTATTTCTGGTTTTTCAGGGGAAAAGGGCTCTTATTAGTATCAGGGTTCTCAAGAGAAAAAGAACCAATAAGATATTTATAGATATACATATAAGAGATTTATTATAGGAATTGGCTCATGTAATCATGGAGGCTGAGAACTCCCAAATCTGCTATCTACAACCTATAGAACCAGGAAAGCTGATAGCATAACTCAGCCCAAATCTGAAGGTTCAAGAGCTGAGGAGTCTGATGGTATAAGTCCTTGTCTAAGTCTTAACATTGAAGAACTAGGAGAGTCATGTTAAGATAGTGATTTTGTCCTTCCTCTGTCTTTTTGTTCTGTTTAGCCCCTTAATAGATTGGAAGATGCCAACCTCTTTTGGTGAGGACAATCTTCTTGACTTAGTCTGCTGATTTAAATGCTTATCTCAAAAAAAAAAATCCTGAACTCTTCCAGAGACACCCCCCCCCCAAAGAGTGGTTTTCCAGCTATATGGGCATCCTCTTAATCCATTCAAGTTGACTTATAAAATTAATTGTCACAGTATTTAAACGAATTGAAAGCAGGGACTTGAACAGAAATTTTATGTCCATGTTTATGGCAGCATTATTTATAATAGCAAAAGGTGGAAGCAATCCAAGTTCCCATGAAGAGACGAATAAATAAAATGTAGTATGTACATACAGTGGGATACTATTCAGCCTTAAAAAGGAAATTCTGGGGCAGCCCGAGTGGCTCAGTGGTTTAGTGCCACCTTCATCCCAGGGCCTGATCCCTGGAGTCCCAGGATCAAGTCCCATGTCAGGCTCCCGGCATGGAGCCTGCTTCTCCCTCTGCCTGTGTCTCTGCTCCCCCCGCCCCCACTCCCGTCTCTCATGAATAAATAAAATCTAAGGAAAAAAAATTCTGATATAAGCTATAGCATGGATGGATCTTGAGAACATTATGTAAAATGAAATAAGCCAGTCACAAAAAGATGAATATTGTGTGATTCTACTTACACGAAGCATTTAGTGTATAGTCAGCTTCATCGACACAGAAAGTGGAAGGTTGGTTGCTGGGGGCTGAGAGTTACTGTGTGATATGGACAGGGTTTCAGTTTTGCAAGATGCAAACAGTTCTGGAAACGGATGGTGCTGATGATTGCAAAGAGAAAGGCTGGGAATGATTACCTAGTGTCTAGACAGGCCTCGGTTTATGAAACTTGAGGACAGACTGCTCATTCAGAGAGGTGTAGACTTTTTTGACCATTGTTGTTATGGAACAATCTCATTCTACTTCATACGGTTTACCTCTGTCTTCTCTACCTTGTCCTGTTTGATCCTTTAGCATAAACTTGGAGAACTTGCTCTAATGGGAACTGTATTCTTATTTGGCTGATGAGGCTTTTAATTCTAAGCACAGTGACTACATTTCTGATTTAGAATGAACCCAGAATATTTATGACTGTGAACTAGCCCTTCTTGCCTACTGTAGATTTTCTAGGTAAACTTAAAAGTATTAGATATTGACCTCCATGAGTATCATCAGTGTGTTCTTGCCTTTACAGTTTAGGCTGTAGAATTCATTCTAGAATTGTTACATAGGCTTAAAACTAATGGCCTTTTTTTCCTTTCACTATTTTTTCTTTTTAATATCACTTCAGAATAAATAAGAATACAAGTAAACAAAACCAGCCATAATTTCCATGAAATAAGTTACAAGAACTTGTATGTAGTCTTGATTTTTTTCATGCATATATGTGAGTGAATGTATGCACATATTTTTATATTGATAGGTTCATCTATGTGTCTATTTTGAATATATTTTAAGGAATTCAGGGCTTAAATATTTCTTGTTTTAGTATGAAGGTGGCTATTAAAATGATGGAAAATGATTTACTTTTTATTTGTATAGGTGTAAGGTTTTCAATACAGCTTTAAGGATATATGTTAAACCTTGTAAATTATGCACTCAGTTTGGAATTAATATAATGGATTATCCAAGCAACTGTATTACATTGATGTCATGCACACTTGTTAACAAATTGGTGTATGTGGTAAGTTAGAAACCCATTTGTTTGGTTATGTTTATTTGAGGTGACAATTTATATTTTCCTTAGGTAAAGAGTTATTCAGAATATCTTACTTCAGAATGTTATTTTTGAAAAAACAGAATAGCCATTTATCAGAAAATGACAGAAAGGATGGTATGTCAACCATTTAAATGTGTACCATATACTCAAATTAATTTTAAATTTTTTTGAAATTTATTTTTGACTGTTACCAGAAACCTCTACGTCTAAGCTTAGGCTTGTGCGTATAGTATGTGCATTCAACAAGTAAACAAGATGCATTGTTTTCATTCGTGATTGTCCCAAAAACTTTTTACTCTCTAGAACTTTCAGCAATAGAGCATTCTTTAGTCCTCCTCTGAATGCTGATTATACAATTAGCATTCAAGCTCCTAGGAAGAGAGATTTGTGATAGTGAATGGCAGCATACCAGGCCATTGCATGTTGCTTCATCAGTATAAAATAGTAGCTAAGTCTTGCTATTTCAGCATATTATCCTGTTGGAGAATTTTGTTTGCTTATCTGACCAAGGACAAGCATATCTTGTTGAATACTTTCAACACACATTTAACAGTGAAGTTTCATCAATAAATATTAGTTTCTAGTAGCTACTTCATTTGCCTTCCTATTTTTTAAATTTTTCTTTTCTTTTTTTTTTTAAATAATTCTCCTTTTTATTTATTTATTTATGATAGTCACAGAGAGAGAGAGAGAGGCAGAGACACAGGCAGAGGGAGAAGCAGGCTCCATGCACCAGGAGCCCGATGTGGGATTCGATCCCTGGTCTCCAGGATCGCGCCCTGGGCCAAAGGCAGGCGCCAAACCACTGCGCCACCCAGGGATCCCTAAATTTTTCTATGGATTGGGAAAGTAGTTACGGGGAAAAACTATCAAAATCTGAGTCAGGGCTTGGAAGGGATATTCAGTTTATTCATTTGTTTCTAAACTTTGAAAATACAGTGTAATTAGGACATGATCTTTTTCTGAACTCTTGAGGGGCTTCGAGTTTTGTTGGAGAGACTGAGAAATAAGAAATACAATGTAGTGTGAGGAGGACTATAGTATAGGTGAATACAAAATGCTGTCGATTGATACCATCCAGTATAGCAGCCAGTTACCATGTGTGGTTATAGAGTACTTGAATGCAGCTAATAGATTGAGGAACTGAATTTATTTTAGTTTCAATTGTTATAAGTTAAATTTAAAACCTGATATAGGGGGGCAGCCCTGGTGGCTCAGTGCCGCCTTCAGTCCAGGGCGTGATCCTACAGACCCGGGATCAAGTCCCACGTCGGGCTCCCTGCATGGAGCCTGCTTCTCCCTCTGCCTGTGTCTCTGCCTCTTTCTCTGTGTCTCTCATGAATAAATAAATAAAATCTTTAAAAAAAAAAAAAAGGATTTGAATTGAGGTGTTCTATAAAATACATACTGGATTTTAAAGACTTAAAGTTTTTATATAGATTATATGATAAAATGCTAATATTTTGGATATATTGGGTTAAGTGAATATATTATTAGAATTCATTTCAGATCCTTCTTTTTACCTCTTTAATGTGGTACTAGAATTTTTTTTTTAAATAGGCCCCATGCCTAGCATGGAGCCCAACATGGGGCTTGAACTCACAACCCTGAGATCAAGACCTGAGCTGTGATCAAGAGTCAGATACTTAACTGACTGAGCCACTCATGTACCCCTTGCTAGAAAATTTTGCATGTCATACTTAGCTCACAATATATTTGTGTTAGCGCTGCTCTGGCTAGATGCATGGGAAATCCGTGAATACTACATTGAGGAATAGAGGAGCAGCTCAAAGGGAAGGTGATCTTTGAACCAGCTGTTTATGGTTTTATTTATTTATTTTTATGTTTATGGTTTTATATGTGGTTCACTGGTTGGTGATTAGGGACAGGATATCCCAGATAGAAGAATAAAGAAAGATTTGAAGATAATAGTAGGTGGGGGTGGGGGGAGTAGCATGACATTCATAGTAGATATGTGAGTCACATGGGGGTTTCAGAGCAAAGAATGTAAAGAGAATAGCAGTGAATGAGGCAGAAAAGATTGTTTGGGACTGGAGTGTTCAAGAGCCTTACAATCTCCACTAAGGTGTGGTATGGTATTTGAACTTCCTTTATAGTCAGTGAAATACTCATTGAAGTTTCTAAGCAGATGAATAGTAATAAGATCAAATTTGTGTTGGAGGCCTGAGTGGCTCGATTGGTTAAGCGTCTGCCTTCGGCTCAGGTCATGATCCCAGGGTCCTGGGATGGAGCCCTGCATTAGGCTTCTTGCTTAGCCTTCACCTTCTACCCCTCCCCCTAATTGTGCTTGCGTTCTCTCTCTCTCTCTCTCAAAATCTTTTTTTTTTAAAGGTCAGATTTATGTTTTTAGAGTAGTATTATTGGTATTGTGGAAGACCAATTGAACAGGGTGAAGAAATGGAAGCACTAGCACCCCCGTGGGTGCTTGTGATCATTTAGCAAAAAAGATAAAGAGGAACTAGACTAAGGTAGTTATCTTGGGGTAAGAGAAGGAATTCAAAGTATATTAGGAGGAAGAATTAGTGGGACTTTTTGGAGTAAAGAGAAGAGATACAAAATAACTTTGAGATTTCTGATTTTGAGTAGCTTATGATGCAATTATTTAAACTGGTGATAGTGTATTACAGAATCTGTAATACAGAATTCCTTATTATGGAAAAAAAAATTTAGGCAGAGGATGTAAGGACTCTGAGGTATCTGTGGAGGATTCATGCTTATAGGTCTTTCAAAATACTTGTCTGTCATTTAGGAGAGACAGATGGATGTGAGAGTGGGCTTGATATTCTTATTTTTTAATTTTTTAAAAAATATTTTATTTATTTATTCATGAGAGACGGAGAGAGAGAGAGGCAGAAACATAGAGAAGTAGGTTCCCTGCAGGGAACCTGATGTGGGATTGATCCCAGGACTCCGGGATCACAACCGGAGCCAAAGGCAGACGCTCAACCACTGAGCCACCCAGGTGCCCCTGAGTTTGATTTTATTGAAACAGTAGGATTATGTATGATTTCCCAAGGAGACTATAAAAATAGTAGTAAAGGGCAGCCCCAGTGGCTTAGCGGTTTAGCACTGCCTTCAGCCCGGGGCATGGTCCTGGGGTCCCGGGATTGAGTCCCACGTCAGGCTCCCTGCATGGAGCCTGCTTCTCCCTCTGCCTGTGTTTCTGCCTCTCTCTCCTTCTGTGTCTCTCATGAATAAATAAGTAAAAATTAAAAAAAAATAAACATGTAAATCTTTAAAAAAAATAGGAGTAAAGAATTAATTTCAGTATATGGATTCCGTGATCGCTTCTTTACTCATGTGAAAGTGATTTTTATTCAGGGACATGATGAGTGTTTACTCTGTGCAGGTGCTATATCAGGCACTGTAGATGAACAACAAGGCAGACATTTCTGCCTTAAAATTATTAAGTTCTAGAAGAAAAGGCAGACAAGCAAATCTGAGATTCTAGTACAACTGTAATAAGTATCACAATAAGCTACAGTGTAGTAAGGCTATATGAAAAGGTGCATGTGAGGGCACAACGGAAAATTGTTGGAGGAAGTAGGTGTAAACTTAATCTTTAAGGAGAAATGTGTCTTTTGTTCTTTTACCTGTGATAAACTTCTAATTGTGCACTCTCTCGTACCTATGTATGTGTTTGTCCCTTTTACCCAAGGGTTTTCATTGTGGTGTCTGTTAACTCTCTTTTTTTTTTTTTTAAACAAGATTTTATTTATTTATTCATGAAAGACAGAGAGAGAGAGAGAGGCGGAGACATAGGTAGAGGGAGAAGCAGGCTCCATGCAGGGAGCCCAATGTGGGACTCGATCCTGGGACTCCAGGATCACCCCCTGAACCGAAGGCAGACGCTAAACCACTGAGCCACCCAGGGATCCTCTTGTCTGTCAGCTCTTAACTCTCCACCCTCTAGGTACAGACTGTCTTTACCTACCAGTAGTTTTAGTTTACAGCATTGCAAGATTGCACTGTTGTCACTTGGCATCTTTTTGTGGGTTGATAGTACAGAAATGACTTCATCAGTATATTTATTTATGGCTCCCTAGAAATAAGCATTTGTTAGACCTCAAGCTTTCTCACTTGGGGCCTGCCTTCTTATTGTCTGTTAGGGGAGAGACAGAGATGGTGACAGATCTCTAATGGTATCGGGGGTTGTTGAAGGTGTTGGGTAAGGTGATCAGAAGGGAAGAAAAGAGGACGGAAACAATATGAAAGATGAGGGGCAAAAGAAGTTTTAGTGTGTGAATGTAAGGAATCACACTCGATCAGAGTTGAGCAACCTTGAGTGCAATACTTAGAAAAACTACAGAATTAAAAAAAAAAAAAGAAAAACTACAGAAAAGAGGGTTTTGTTTTTGCTATGAAAATAATATTTTTTAAAGCTTTTCACAATACTGACTTCCCTTAGCTACCAGTTATGTTTCATTATGGAAAGGCTACTTTTTAAAAAAATAATAAATGTATTTTTTATTGGTGTTCAATTTGCCAACATACAGAACAACACCCAGTGCTCATCCCAAGTGCCCACCTCAGTGCCCGCCACCCAGTCACCACCCCCTGCCCTCCTCCCTTTCCACCACCCCTAGTTCGTTTCCCAGAGTTAGGAGTCTTCCATGTTCTGTCTCCCTTTCTGATATTTCCCACTTATTTTTTCTCCTTTCCCCTTTATTCCCTTTCACTATTATTTATATTCCCCAAATAAATGAGACCATATAATGTTTGTCCTTCTCCGATTGACTTATTTCACTCAGCATAATACTCTCCAGTTCCATCCATGTTGAAGCAAATGGTGGGTATTTGTCGTTTCAAATGGCTGAGTAATATTCCATTGTATACATAAACCACATCTTCTTTATCCATTCATCTTTCGATGGACACCGAGGCTCTTTCCACAGTTTGGCTATTTTGGACATTGCTGCTAGAAACATCGGGGTGCAGGTTTCATTGCATCTGTATCTTTGGGGTAAATCCCCAGCAGTGCAATTGCTGGGTGATAGGGCAGGTCTATTTTTAGCTCTTTGAGGAACCTCCACACAGTTTTCCAGAGTGGCTGCACCAGTTCACATTCCCACCAACAGTGCAGGAGGGTTCCCCTTTCTCCACATCCTCTCCAACATTTGTGGTTTCCTGCCTTGTTAATTTTCCCCATTCTCACTGGTGTGAGGTGGTAGCTCATTGTGGTTTTGATTTGTATTTCCCTGATGGCCAGTGATGTGGAGCATTTACTCATGTGCTTGTTGGCCATGTCTGTGTCTTCCTCTGTGAGATTTCTGTTCATGTGTTTTGCCCATTTCATGATTGGATTGTTTGTTTCTTTGGTGTTGAGTTTAATAAGTTCTTTATAGATCTTGGAAACTAGCCCTTTATCTGATATGTCATTTGCAAATATGAAAGGCTACTTTCTACTTCTGTGTGTTATGTCAGCTAACAGATTTTGAGTGTCCTTGGCATGCCCTTCACCACTTCCTTTGACTTCTTGGCTTCCTCCTGTTTCTTTTGCAGATCCCTTGAAACTTCTGCTGTGAACCTTTCCTACACAATACCTCTCACTCCTTGTTTACTGCCTACAGCATCCTGTGCACACAGCTCTCTGTAGAGCTTAGCTCATGCCATTGTTATTTTATTATCTGTCTCTTTCTCTTTACTAGGTTGCTGGCCCTTCAGAAGACTGTCTTATTTTCATCTCTTACCCATCTTGTAATTAGTTCTCAAATGTTAGCTAAGTAAATAAAATCATAGAAAATGTATACTCTGCAGACCTGGAAATCTCAGTGCAGTCATGCTTTAAGATATAAACGTTAGAATTTATATTTTAAAATTATCAACCAAAGGATAATGTGTTTTTGTCCCTAAAATTTGGTTTTAAGTGAAAAGATGTGGAAAGTTCAACTTTCTAGTGAAAATTGATGGGCAATTTTGAATTGTGAAACTAAAACAAAATTTTAGTGTATGTTAATGGAATGTTGGATTGTTGGCTGTTTTTCTCCTCTGTTCTGTTAGTTGGCCCAGTGTAATAATTAGCATTTATGGTAAGGCAGAGTTTAAGCAGGTAAATTACCAAAGGCACGTGTCTTTTTTTCACTTAACTTAAAATAGAGTTAAAAAATAATTTAAATTTTGTTTTGGAGTCTGATACTGGGTAAGCATTTTGTTTTTTACTCAGAAATTAAGTCAAAGATATGATTGTAGGCTGTAGGGAATTAGACTGATTATTCAGTAACATAAGTATAAGCGGATTTATATGAATATAATTCAGCATTGTTGTTTTTATTATTGTTGTTGTGAAGGTAGGTACCTAAGTATTAGTACTGAGCAGCATATGCTGTTTAAGAAACAATAGTTATAGCTCCTAGTTAATACATTCTGCCATTCTCTGAAGTTTATTTTAGAAGCAAATACTGAACTAAAGTAAAAAGGGACAAATCTCAATGTTTTTGGTACTTATTTATTTATTTATTTATTTTAAAGATTTTATTTATTTATTTATTTATTTATTTATTTATTTATTTATTTATTTATGAGAGACACAGAGAGGCAGAGACATAGGCAGAGGGAGAAGCAGGCTCCATGCAGGGAGCCCGATGTGGGACTCGATCCCAGAACTCTAGGATCATGCCCTGGGCTGAAGGCGGGCGCTTAACCGCTGAGCCACCCAGGCATCCTTGTTTTTGGTATTTAAAAAGTAAGGATTCAGGTAGAGTCTAAGTTTAAAGTTACCTTCTTATGTATATGATTTCCCAATTTTTTTTCTTTCTGTGGATAGTGAGAGGACTATTTTAGTCTATCTATAGATAAAGTGGAACAGGCCAGGGCTTTTTTTAAATATAAAATTGGGTCATGTACAGAGGTACTAGTCCCATTTTAGTTGTTAATTAATGACAGATATGGCCCATAAAATTAACTTTGTTTCTGTGCTCTCCTTTTAAAGATTTTTTGTTGTATGAAAAATTACTTACTTTTGTTGTCTACAGTTCATGAACAAGGTTCTTTGGTTTAACTGCACAATACTTAAGTCTTAAAAATACTGGAAAACTAATTTTTATATGATTCACATGTTGGAAGTACTTCTTGCTTTATTCTTTTAATTCTTTCTTTGACTTATCTGCAGACTGAGAGACAACTGGTTATATGGACAGAATTGTCTTTAAGTACTTTGCTTTTTATAATACAAATTTATTGGACCTAGGGAACCAGTTTGTCCTGAGTCCTTTTAGAAAGATTTAATTTTATCAGTGTGTTCCAAACAATAGTATACATAAGGATCCCATAGACTACTTAAAAATACAGATTCTTGACTACCACCCCCCACTATTGTCCACCCCCGGTGACTCTGGGATATGACTTAAGAATTTTAAATTTAAAAAAAAAAAAGCGTTCCTGAATGAGTCTGATATAGATGATACACTGACCACCTGTTAAGAAAGACTAATTTATCTAATGTTAATACTCTTGTTATTTTTACCAGTCTCCTGGACTAAGCAGGTGCCCCAGATTCTTGTCCTAATCCGCTCTAAAGACAATAATTCTCATTGTAAAATTGGGAAATAAAACACATAGAAAAAAATCATACGTAATCTCATTATCCAGAGAAAACTGATAATGTTTTAGTTGGTTTTTCTCCATACTTTTGTTGGAGTTTAGTTGGAATTTGAGGCCGTTTTTTTTTTTTATATATATATATTCTATTCTCATTAACCTCATAATTTGTTTTATCATGTTATTAAAAATCATTACCATTTTCTTAAAGATTTTTTTAAAATTTATTTATGAGAAACAGAGAGAGGCAGAGACACAGGCAGAGGGAGAAGCAGGCTCCATGCAGGGAGACCAACGTGTGGGACTCGATCCTGGGTCTCCAGGATCATGCCTGGGCCGAACGTGGTGCCAAACGGCTGAGCGACCAGGGCTGCCCATCATTACCATTTTCAATGCCTCACCGAATCAATCAATCTATCTATCTATCTATCTATCTATCTATCTATCTATCTATCATCTATCTGTATAAATTGACTCATATATCATTGTTTACTTAACCATTCTTCTGTTGCTGGATATTTAGATGGTTTCTAATTTATTTCTGATAAATAACATTAGAATGCACATCTTTATGGGAAAAACTTTTCTGTACTCAGGATTTTCCCCCCCTTTGCTCAGGGTTCTAAAAATGTTTTTTAAAGCTTTTGACACGTACTGCCAAACTATTTGCTAAAAAGGTTCAGCTAAGTAAAGTTACCACCAAAAAACTGAAGCTCTTATGTTTGACCTTCACCAGCATTGAATGTGTTTTTCAATTAAAAAAAAAGTATTTTTGGTTCACTATATAAAATGCTGTGTAATTACTTACATTCTTCTTTGTAGTTAGACTGTTTTCTATGTGTAAAAATTAGTTTGATATTATATATTAAGTATTCTGTCAAGAATTTATATTTTTAAGAATTCTTGAGGAAGATCCTTAGTGATCAGTAAATGATAATTCTCTTGATTTTTTTTTTTTCCTCAATGGTTTGAGCAGTCCTCTTTTTCTACACACTTTGGAAGTTGAAAGGTATAAGCTGATTTTAATTATGAAGTTAATTTTTTTTTAAGATTTATTTATTAGAGAGAGAGAGAGAGAGAGAGAGAGAGAAAATGAGCACACAGAGAGGGAGAGGGAGAAGCAGACTTTTCACTGAGCAGGGCCTTGATCCCAGGACTCTGGGATCATGACCTGAGCTGAAGGCAAACACTTTAACTGACTGAGCCACCTAGTTGCCCCATGAAGTTAATTCTTAATTCAATAAGAAAACAAAGTTCTTCTGTTAGAAACTGTTGCTGAGAGGACATGAGCAACACTTCAAAAGAACATTTGTCAAAAAATTTAACTGGTAGTAGTAACAATATGAAACATTAAAATTTTACCATTTATTCATTGTCAGTTAACATCTTCTAATCATATATTCTTCTACTTAAAATTACCATTATATCTCTTGATTTTAGACGTAACTGTCACCTCACATTCTTAATTTATCAATTTTGAAGAACACCAACAAAATTTGGAGATTCCCCAGAAAACTTAGAGACCATTTTCCTTTTCCTCTCATCACAGTGTTTGATATTTATATAATTATTTTCATTTCTTATAATTTTCCCTTTGTCATTTTAAGTAATAAATGTAAACCTTTATCTGTCCTGTTTAGTCACTGAAACTATATGAGCTTTCTCTCCCTGTGCTGATTTCTGGGAACTACCTCCAGGCAGAAAGCCTTGGAATGGTAGGGTACACCTCATTTTTTTCTTCTTTTTGAGATCACAGTTCTGCGCTGTTTGTTGTACAATGCCTGAAAATACTTGTTTCCTGTATTTCATTCACTTTTCTCATTGATGGCAGGAAGATAATTTTGAATCCCTGTGCCTGGAAGCTGAAGTCCTTTAATGACTTCTTAATTTACTGAATCTAGTGATTGTTCTAGAGCTGCTATATTGAAGTCTTTGGATTGATAAGGTCAAATTCCCCTTTTTTTTGAAATTTTCCTTCTCTCTGACTTTTAAATATCACCTTTTCCTGTTTGGATCTTCTATTTCTGATCTTCCATTTTGCCTTTTTTTTTTTATTAGATTCTCTAACTTTGGTGCTCTTAATTATATTAATTTCAATAATAATTATAATAATAACAACACTAGAGGGACACCTGGGTGGCTCAGTTGGTTAAGCGTCTGCCTTCAGTCAGCTCATGATCCCAGGGTTCTGGGATCCACATTAGTCTTAACAAAAAATATACTTCATGTAAACAAACATAAAATCCTCATGCTAATTTAACCTAATTATTTCTTAAATCTGGCCTGCTCCATTCCCTGCTCTCCTTGTCCTGCCTGTTACAGCTCTCATCTTCTGTCTATACTTTTGTGTGCTAGCATAACCAATCTCTGCCTCTAGTTGTGTCCCTCTAAAATCTGTAATATTGGGATGCCTGGGTGGCTCAGTGGTTGAGCATCTGCCTTTGGCTCAGGTCATGATCCCGGGGTCCTAGGATCAAGTCCTACATTGGGCTCCCCCAGAGCCTCTGTCTAGGTCTCTGCCTCTTTCTCTGTGTCTCTCGTGAATAAATAAATAAATAATCTTTTAAAAATTTAAAATAAAATCTGTAATATTTCTAAATTTTAAATCAGAATGTACTTCCTAGCTTAAAGTCTTCAACCCTCCTTGTTCTGTACTTTGCCATTTCTTAGATCTTTCTCTTCCTTCTCCTTTTACCCACTCTAGGAGTCACATCATTCCTTGGCTGTACCATGCTGTTTTTCCAAACTTTTGTTCATGTTGCCTCCTCTATCCCCAACTTTTACTTAACTGACTCTTTCTTACTCGTTTCTAGGACTCAGTCATTTGTTTCCAGGTCTTTTTCCTTCTGACTCCCATAGCATTCCATGTGTAGCTCTGAGTCTTGTCTATTATGCTTTTAAATGATCTTTTGTTTCACTTTTCGTTTGCTATATTCCGAAGTCTTAGAAGACAGTACATTTTAAAATTTATATTTGTAACCTTAGTACTTACCTGAGTATTTGACTCCCAATTCATTTTTAGATAGTTTCTATCGTAAATGGTGACAAAATTGTTCATCCTTTCCCCAAACTAGTAATGTGGATTTTTCCTCATTTCTTCTCTTTTTATTACATGTAACCAGTTTCAGGTCCTTGAAATTTGCTTTTACTTGGGTATTATGTGTTTGCATTCTTTTGTTCATGTGTTCACTCAGCAGATTTCATTATAAGTGCTACTGTGTGCTAGACAGTATACTAATTATACTGCTTGCTGGACACTGCATTGACTTTGTAGAATTTATAGATTGTTACAGAAATAACATGATTTTAAAGTTCATTTTTTCCATTTAGGAACAGAGGTTTATCCAAGTATGATTTTAGGCACCTGAGGGAGGTTTTATAAGTATTCCTAATTTGGTTTTGTACGTTTCTTTTAAGCTAATTTGTATTCCTTTCCTATTGTGAGTGAGGTTTTTTTTATTGTTACATTTTCCAGTTTGTCATTGCTTATGTATGGGAAACTGGATGATCTTTATCTTGACAACATTTCTTAGTTTTTATGGACTTGGGTTTTCAGATATTTATTTAAAGCCACTGACATATCAGGGTTCTTTTTTCTCTCTTAGGTATTTGAGTTAAATTCATTTTTATATCTTAGGACATTGCTTAGTACCTCCAGTGCAGTGTTGAATAGAAGCAGTGACACTTGGCATCCTAGTTTTACTCTTTTAATGAAAGTACTTCTTATCAGTGTCTTGCTGTGATATTTATTTTATTTGTGTGTGTGTATGTGTGTGTGTGATATTTATTTTAAATAATAATTTCCAAAAGTCAAATTAGGGGCACTTGCGTGGCTCACAGTTGGTTAAGTGTTTGCCTTAGGCTCAGGTCATGATCTTGGGGTCCTGGGATGGAGCCCAGCATCAGGCTGCCTGCTCAGCCCCCTGTCCCTCTCCATTCATGCTCTATGTCTCTCTGTCTCTTTCAAATAAATAAAATCTTTTAAAAAGAAAAGCCAAATTAGGGAGACATCACACCTATTCTTACTTGGTAAGAATTTTATCCTGAATCCATATTGAAATTTATCAAATGCTTTTATCTGTGGAGATGATTATGTGAATCTGTTAATGGAAAAAAAAAAAAGTTCCTAAAGACAGACTTTTTTTTTTTTTTAAAGATTTTATTTATTTACTCATGAGAGAGACAGAGGCAGAGACACAGGCAGAGGGAGAAGTAGGCTCCCTACAGGGAGCCCAATGTGGGACTTGATCCAGGGTCTCCAGGATCACGCCCTGGACTGAAGGCGGCGCCAAACTGCTGAGCCACTCGGAATGCCCAAGACAGACTTTCTTAATATTTCCACTTTTTTCCTGATTTACTTAATGCGGTGCTGGATTTGATTGCTAATGTTTTACTTAGTATATTTTTATTTATATTTATATGTGAGATTGGTTTTTAATTTTTATTCATTTAATTCTTCTCTGGTTTTGTTTTAGAATTACGGTAGCCTCATAAATTGTGTTGAAGTATATCTATTTTTCAGATTAGAAAAACTTTGAATTTGAACTGTTTATTAGGAATTAGTTGTTTCTTAAAGATTTAATATAATTTTCCAAAATATCTTTTACAAAATGACTGTTTCTTGGTATCTTTATTTCCCCAAGCCTAGAAAAGCATCAGGAGCAAAGTAAGAATTTCTTTTTAACACTTGTTGAATAAATATTCTCTAGATAAGGTTCTGGAGAATGATTTGCTACATAGAATTGTTTGTTATAATAGTAGAGTTCATTGTAGTCACAGAAACGTTGTTACTTTGGCTAATTCACCAGGATATGGAATTAGTCTGGAAGAGAAATACTACATGGAAATTCTGTCTTCGTGGATAGATTTTCTTCATATAAAGATGCTGCTTGATGGTAGTCTAAATTCAAAGCTAACATTTCAAGGAAACAGTCAATTTGTATCATTGAATACAGTAGTTGGGTAATTACCATGTGTAAAAAAGACCCAGTCGTGCTCGCTTCGGCAGCAGATATACTAAAAAGACCCAGTGTAATCATTTTACATATGTATTCATGTTTGGGGTTATTTTTACTCTGTTCTCTTTTAAATCCTATTCTGTGATTTATATTCATTATAATTATTTTATAAGCAAATATTTTAGAAGTTAAAGTACTTTAATTTTAATAAAATTAATTAAATTGAGGGTATCCATCCACATTTCCCTTTTTAAATACAGTATTTTTAAAAAATTCATAAAACTCTTGGGTATGTTATAGAAGTAATTAACATCTGAATATAACTCTAGGATTTATATAGTAAAGCAGTGGTTCTCAGCTAGGGTCCGTTTTGTCTCCAGAGGACATTTGTCAATGTCTGGAGACTTTTTAGTTGACATAGTGGAAATACCACTATCATCTAGTGGGCGGAGGCCAGAGATGCTAGTAAATACTTTAAAACACACAAAATAGCCCTCCACTGTAAACAATTAATTTGACCCAAAGTGTTACTGATGCCAAGGTTGAGAAACCCTGTCGTAAAAGGAAAGATATAGACACAAATATGAATGAATACACGGTATAAAAAGGTCTTCTCAGATATGTGCTTTTTTCATCAGCCCCTAGAACTCTAACTTAATACAGTTTACAGTGTTCTTATATGCAAAGTTTATGAAGAAAATTCTACTCTTGACTGACATCTAGTGAGACATTTAAAAATAAAAAGTAAAGCTGTAGGTTGAGATTAAGAATTTAAATCAGTTAGAGTTAATTCTTATTTTTCACGTTTAGGAAATTCACAAATAAGGAACCTAGGAAGAGATTAAATGATTTGTTTATGGCTACTGAGAAATTCTAGCTAAGAGGGAGTAGAATGTAGTAAATTCTTGGCTGAAGTATTATATCTCCTTTATCTTTCACTTACATATTCCTGACTTAATACTTGAGCTTAGAACAAAGAATCTTTCTTTTGATAGTCGTCTGAATAATATTGAGTTACTTATATATAAGACTTTTTGTATTTTAAAAAATTGCCTAAAATCCTAGACTTTTAGAGACAAAGGAGACCTATCTGGTTTAATCTGATTCCCTCATTTACAGAGATTTAAAAATTCTATTTTGGGGAGATGAGGTGATTGAATCCAATGTCATACACCTTGTTAGTCCACATCTTGAACTGGAACCCACAGTTCCTGACTTCTAGTGGACTGTTCTTTTAGGTGATGGAAAGTTATTAAATACACTTTGGATTCTGTTTGAAGCTTTTATGTTTTCTTCAAATCATGAATTTTAATACTGTGAAATTGGTTTTTTTTATAGAGAATATGTACACCTGTATGTTTTAAAATAAGTTTGTATGTATTTTCTATGTCTCATGTTTCGTTTAATTTTTATTTGTAAATGTTATGTCAGTTTAAGCATGAATATTTCACATTTTTTACAGGCAACAACACCTCCAAATCAAGGACGTCCAGATTCTCCTGTCTACGCTAATCTACAAGAACTGAAAATATCCCAGTCTGCTCTACCCCCACTTCCTGGGAGCCCAGCAATTCAGATTAATGGAGAATGGGAAACTCATAAAGATAGTTCAGGGCGTTGTTATTACTATAACAGAGGTACCCAGGAAAGAACTTGGAAACCACCTCGTTGGACTCGGGATACAAATATAAGCAAAGGAGATTTCCAAAGTCCAGGAGACCAAGAGGTATGAGTAGTTAAGGAATCAACCAGTGACTTACCAGACTTACTCTCTTTTCATTATTCAAAACAAAAGAAGTAAATAGATTTGTTTCTTGGTATTGAAATGGTAGAGTACTTGAAATCTCCAAGATACTAAATGTTCTTTCCCAGTTTCATTATATTAATGCTAGTTATTTTCTAATGTCTGACTAGTAGTTAACCTCATAATGTATTTACTAGTTCCTGGACTAACTCATTTAAAGTTGCTTAGTGCCAGTGGCTTTCCTCACATTATAGAAGATATACTAACTCAGTTATTGTTATTGCTGAATCAGGGACATTTTTTAGAAAAAGGAAAGAAAATATATGATGTGACAGCCATATACATAAATACAAAGTTATTAACTTGTTAAAACAGACACATTTCTCTGTTGGTTTGGTACAGCTTACCCAAGTTACTTTTCAGTTTTTGTCAGAGTAGATCACTTTTTACTTAAGTGTAAAGAAATAAGTATAATTCCTTTGCTATAAATGAGTCATCACATAAAGTACAACTGTTCACCATAAAATCATTATTTTCTCTACCCAAGTGTTCATACTACCTGTTCCCTACCCTTCCCCTACACCTTTTGGAAAGTGATGCACTGAACTTGGCCAGATATATTTTGAGAAACAGTCATGTCAGAGGTCTGGAGAGATTCCTTGGGACTATTCAGACATGCAGGCGAGGTTTGGATGGGATTGGTAGAATGGAGTTAAATCCTGCTTTTTGATAGACGAGGCCCCTATCCCTGCATAGGACATTGTGCACTTATGGAAAGCATGTATAATAAAAACAGAACTCCAGTTAGGTAGGACCTGGAAAAATCAGCTAGCACATCTTGTATTTAGCAGAATCTAAAAGCTTTTTGTAGTTAATAACTCCTCTTCTTGTCCTATTTTTCAGTTGGTTATTTATAGCTTTGGTTTGGTGGTAGCTTGTACTTTTAGTGTTCAAGAATGGGATCGACAATAGTGAGAAATTTGTTCATGCATTACTATAACAAGAAAAATGTTGGGAAAATTATTTGAATCGTAGATCTAGAAAGATTTCAAATTACATTGTTTTGTGTATGAATAATAAAGTAAAACCTAATAATTTGGAAGAATTATGGAAAGGATTTATAGAATAATTTAAAGGAATTTAAAGTACACACAGCAACTATAAACGTGCTTTTTAGCTTTCTATTTTAATAAATAGATGAGAGTGATTTGTAAATAAGTCTTTCTGTACAGCTTGTTTAAAACATAGGTATTTCCAAGGTGGCTAGAACACATTTTCCAAAATTACTTGAGAAAGATTGCACATAGGAGGTAATATTGAGACTTTGTAGGTGAAAATGTATTCTGCTCATATATTTTTTCTGCTCTTATATTTAATTGATAGCTTTCCTGAGTATAGAAATTCTAGGTTGGGAATAATTTTTTTTTCATAATCGTAAGACATTTTGAACTTCACTCTATGGCAATATGGATCAGCTGCTTGCTGAGTCTCCAGGGTCAGAACTGTTAGGTCTTTTTTTTTTTTATTTTTTTTTAAGATTTGATTTACTTTTCATGAGAGACAGAGAGAGAGGCAGACACACAGGCAGAGGGAGAAGCAGGCTCCATGCTGGGAGCCCAATGTGGGACTCGATCCCGCGACTCCAGGATCACGCCCTGGGCTGAAGGCAGACACTAATAAACCACTGAGTCATCCAGGCATCCCAGACCATGAAGTCTTTACTTTTAGACTAGTCAGTCTCCACAGAAGTCTTAAAATCTGCCGGAAAAGTAAGGGCCTCCAGGGTCTTGGCAGTCAGCATTTAGTTTGACATAGAGTTCTTTAGTTTCCCCATTTTCTGGTTGGTTGGTACCCATGTCCAAGTTGTGCCTCTTGTCTTCCAAATCAGAATCTTAACTGTTTATCCCTCATGAGAAGTCATTAATTCCATTAATTCCTTCTAAGAAGAGGGAAGGGTGCACATCTTGGAAGCAGGCCTGAAGGAAAGGGATTCTGGCAATTGTATTCCTCATTGCAATATCCGTGCCTTGAGCCCTAGGTCCAGGAGGACCTAATACTGTCAGTTCCTGAGCCATTTGAAGATTCTGCTCTGTCAAGTGGTTGGATTTCACTTTCCTCTCCAACTCCACCTTCTACCCCCACTGTTTTAGAATCTGTGTTCTTTGCAGATAATTTAATCTTTTGTTCATCTGATTCTCAGCTTCCAGAGTTTCATGACTGCTGTCTCTTCTTTTGTTCATCCTGTTCTTGGCAGTGATAAGTCTTTAAAAGCATATTTCAGTACTTTTAGTGGGGTTTGAGAGGGGGAATAAGCATTCACTCTTCCATCTGATTCAGAGCTTTATTTAATGGTTACCCTAAAAGAGTGGTTCTCAACTGGATACAGTTTTGCCTCCTGGGGGACATTAGATAATGTCTCGGGACATTTTTTTTGTTGTTAAAACTTGAGGGCTACTGGCATCTAGTGGGTAGAAGTGGGTTATTAAACATCTTGTGATACACAAGATAGCTCCCTCAACAGAGAATCATCTGGCCCTAATGTCAATAGTGCTGTTGCAAATCCTGCCTTAGAAATGTCAACGTGCATACTTAGCAAAGTCTAAAGTTAGTATCTTCTTGCTCTTTAAAGCCATGTGAGAACTGTATGTGCTGTTTGCTATTGTTGTCCTTTATTTTTGTTTTTAGGCTCCTTACTGTTGTACTGTTGACTCTAAATTCATCCTCATCTTTAGCACTTTCTTTTCTAATGTTCCTTTATGCAGATTAGATTACCTTGGATAACTTTTGTCTTGGATAATTACTGTCCTAAGCATGTACTTATAAATATGTTCTTAATGAGGATTTGTTAGTGATAGAATCTTAGTTTTTGTCTGGAAATTTTATTTTTCCTCATTTTTAAAGGATATCTTTACTTGATATACAGTTCTTTGTAAAAAAGATTTTTAAAATTCTTTTATTTGATATAGAGAGTACAGACAGGGACAGCAGCAGAGGGAGAGGGAGAAGCAGATTCCTTGCTGAGCAGGGAGCCCGGCTCAGCTCAATCCCAGGACTCTGGGATCATGACCTGAGCTGAAGGCAGACGCTTAACTGACTGAGCCACCCAGCCCCTCCCTTGATAAACAGTTCTTAGTTAACTGTTTACTTGTTTGTTTTTTCCTGGTTCGCTGAAGATTTTATTCTCCTATTTTCAGGCTTCTGTTGTTGATGTTGGAAATCCAGCTGTCAGTTTGATTTTTTCCTTGAAGAGCAGCTGGTCTCTTCTAGCTGGCAGCTTTTAAGATCTCATATGTGTAATTTTCCCATAATGTGATTAGGTGAAAGTGTCTTTATTTCCTGCCAAGGTTTTTTTGGGATTCTTGAACTTGAGGAGTCCTATCTTTGATTAGTTCTAGAAAATTTTTAGCCATCTATATATAGCCTCTGTCCTACTTTCTCTTTCCTTTCATTCTGGAACTTTGATTAGATGAGTAATCTACTTCCACTGGTCATGTCTCTTGATTTCTCTTGTGAATTTTATCTCTGTGTCTCTTTGTGCTTCATTCTTAGTAATTTTTGGTGTAATTCCTGTTCACTGTTTTTCATCTTTATTTGATATTCAGCCAGTCCTTAAATTTTAAAAACATTTTAGTTTTTACTTATTTGTGGGGGGAGTTTCTCCATGTTATTATTTTGAAAAGTTTTAAACCTAAAAGAAAAAATAGTATAGTGAACATCCACATGCTAGATAGCCTTTATCTAGATTTGTTTTAATGTTTTGCCACGTTTGCTTTATTTCTCTCTTCCTCCTTCTGTCTTCTGCCCTCTAATAATTTTTTTCTGGACCATCTGGATAAGACAACATAATATTTTCTCTAAGTATAAGGACTTTCCAGCAAAATTGATGTTGTTGTTGTTCTTGGTGAAAGATTATTTATCATACCCAAGAAGTTTAATATTCATGTGTTATTTAATACACAGTTAATATTCAGTTTCTCACTTGTCAAATAACAACCTTGATAGTTTTTTTAACTGCAGTGAAAGATCCAGTGAAGGATCGTGTATTTAATTTATTTGTCCTATCTTTCGTTAGTCTTATTTCATATTTTATTTTTTGTAATTCTAGTACATGAGGTCTTTAAGAGTCGGATTATGCTGCTTGTCTACTGACTCTTACTCATGGTGTTTTGTTTCACATCTTGTCTACGTATGTGTGTTTTAATATGAGATTATATATAGTGCTTGGAAAGTCATATATATAGGAAGTCTTTAATGTGGGGTTGAAAGCTTATTCCATCAGAGAGGATGGCTTTTTTATTTATTTTTTATTTTTTATTTTTTATTTCTGCCAGGAAGCTATGAACATTTGAAACTGAATTTTCAGCTTTAGTTTTTATAGGCCACCTAGGTAAGAGTAATTTGGGATGCATGAAGCCTGGTTTGTGGTTTGAGATTCTCCCATTTTCCCCCATTTATCTAGGGAGATTCCTGTGATTTTCCCTTGTGTGGAATAAAGGGACAAGATTTGTTTCTGGCTCACTGATAATCTGAGGGTATAATTCTTTGGGGGTATCAGGTCTTTATTGTCAGGGGGAAATCCTGTTAGACTCTTTACTTTTGAAAGTCTTGATTCCTGTTCCCCAATACTTCATGGCCTTGAAAATTAATGTTCTAGTTTGGGGCTTGGCAGATGCCTTCAAAGAGAAAGCTGGTCTTTATATTGTACTTCTCCTTCTGGATTCACTTCTTGATGATTCTTAAAAAAATTATGTAATATTTTAAATTGTTGTAGTCTAGGTAATCCTTTCAGTACCTACCTGTCATTCTCCTGTAAATGAAAAATCTTTCTACAAGGCTATATTTGCTGCAAACTATATACCTCAAAGTTACTGAGCCAAGTACCCTGCTGATTGGAGTTAAGGAATATAGCAGAGTTGTATTGATTTTATTTAAGTGCCACTAAGTAGCTCTTTTCTAGCAGCAAATATTAAGATTTTCAAGGTACTCCTTGTTTTATAAAGTAGTAAAATATGTGGGGATACTGAATGTTTCTTTTCATGCAAGAAAGCAACATCTTATTTCACAAAATTGGGAAATTATGGGAGCATTTCATCAGCCAGAAAGTTTATGAAAATATTGATTTAGTGACTTTGTTTCCTAAATTAATTTTACTATTATTCAGATGTAATTGACATAGAACATTATGTTAGTTTTAGGTGTACAACCTAATGATTCAGTATATGCGTATATTGCAAAGTGAGCACCACAATAAGTCTAGTTGGCATCCATCATCACTTTTATAGAATTTTTTGTCTTGTGAGAAGTTTTAATATCCGCTCTCTCAGCAATTTTCACATATGCAATACAGTATTACAACTTGTGGTTTCCATGTAGTACATTATGTATCCATGACTTAGTTACTTTATAACTGGAAGTTTGTGCCTTTTGGCCCCCTTCACCCATTTAACATGCTGCCGCCTCTACCTCTGGCAACTACCAATATGTTCTCTGCATCTATGAGCTTGTTCTGTTTTGTTTTGAGGATTCCACATAAGTGAGATCATACAGTATTTGTCTTTCTCTGTCTCACTTATTTCACTTAGCATAATGGCCTTAAGGTCCATTGCTACAGATGGTCCAGATGCTACAAAGGTAAAATTTCATTCTTTTTTTATGACTGAATAATATTCCATCCTATAAATTTCTTTCTTTTCTCTGCTTCTAAAAGATTTTATTATACTTTGCCTACCTAAACGTATATTTTAAGTGGTCTCAATTTAAAAATAAGTCCTGATTTTTGAAATAGGTATTCCATTTTCTAACAGTATTACTGTTGCAAAACATATATAACTCACTTTATGCAAGGCTTCTGTAAAGTTGTCTATGTCAATTTTTATGAACATGTTGCTATTAGTATGTTTATGTCTTTCAGTTACTTTTACAACTTTGAGAATCTACACAGTGTAGTGTTTTAGACCAAATTACGATGGTAGAAGATATAGTCTGAGTCAAATTTAATTGCGGAAGGTATTTTACCTAAAAAATGATCCCAGAAGGGTCATTTACATGAGAGTTAATCTCATAAATATTTGTTGAATGAACAAAGTTTGAGCATAGTAAGCAAATTGCTACTCACTCACATTATGGAGCCTCTTGTTTAAAAAAGCAGAAATTAAGTTTTGGCCATTTTATTGTTTCTCTTGTATGTCTGGATTTTGTCATACTTTTAAAAGTAAAGCATACATAAGCTATTTCCATATTGAATTTTTCCACTTCTCATGTCTGAATTTTTTCAGTATTTTTTTTCTTGTTTTGAAGTTTAGTGTCCAACCATCTTTGATAAACATTCAATTGAGGAAATCTTGTCAGTAAATTAGAACATAAAGTACAATATTACAAGACTAATGTCTCTCCCCTCCCAGTTCCACACATTAAAATAAAACATAATTCAAGGTATTTTATTGAGCACTGTTGTCAAGGCATGAGAATTTTCAGTCTAACAAAGTGCCCTCATTCCGTTTCGCTTACACCTGAATGTATATATCCATACACACTCCTGTCAGTTTTTAACCTGATTTCAGTTCAAAAGCAGCATTAAATAATAGAAGGTAGCATTTTATCTCTCAATCTGAAAACAATGTTTTCAGTTTTATTTTGATGAATTTTTCCAGGTTTGCATCATTGTGATAAAATAACTATTATTATTAATTTTATCTTACCACTTACAGTGTACCATCTAAAGACTAACAGTTTGTCTTGAAAAATTAAATACTCACATATAGTCAAGATACTTTAGTACTTATAGCCAAATACAGTTAATTGCTTAGGTTTGCAACTGCTACATATATATAAATATATTTTTTTTTTTCAAAGAAGAAAAATCCTTATGTTTCTGACTATTTATAGCTTCTTTCATCAGAAGAAAACTACCACAGCATTTGTTACAACCAGTCAGATAGTCAGTGTGGTTCTCCTCCAAGGGGTTGGTCAGAAGAGTTGGATGAACGTGGGCATACCTTATATACCAGTGACTATACTAATGAAAAGGTACATTCTTTTTTACTCATCTAGTTTTTTTGGCAGGATTTTTTCATAATAGTTGTGTCCTGAAGTTTCAGTAGTATTTAAAAAACTCATGAAAATATTCTTTATTGCAATTCTGAAATCATGACAGTTGACCACATGAAAACTCATTATAACTACTGATTCATGGTTTTAAACTGCTTATAATTATGGTGATTTTTGTGGTATCAAAACCATTTAAGACTAACTTTTTTAAGAGTAGCCCTATTGAGTGTCATTCTGTTTTTTATATTTTATATTTTTCTTGAGAAATGGTTTTTTGGGAATAGTTTTCTCAGCATGTATCACTCTGATATACCACCTCACTTTCTATAATATTTTTTCCTTTATAACTATGTTATGTAAAACAAAAAACCATGAATCTAGTACTTTATGTTTAATAAACTAGTTTGGGAATGCATATTGTAGTTTCATGTATTAATGTCTGATATCAGCAGAGAACTGGGTAATTGTACTTTAATTATTTCACACTAGAACATAAGGAAACATTGGTTTTCATTTATTTCACAAAGATCATATGTTTATATCAGCAGTACTTAGTTTTTTGCCCCTCAAACTCCCTGTATTATATGAATCCTTATTATTAGTGTTATTGAAATGATACTAAGAAATGTGTGGGCTGCAGGAGGTAATTACTAAGGATTTGCATGAAGTTTGGCTTAAATTGTTCACTAGTCTTATATTTGAAGATTAAACAAAACTTGTGTTCATTTCTCAACCCTGTTTTCAGAGTGAGTGTAGCCCTGTGTCTAGTGTATATCTATACTGTGTGTCTTTGTTACATATTCCTTGTGTTAAGTGGCACTTGGCATTGGAACTAGCATGACACTGGAAGAAAGAAAAAATAAATTCACATTCAATATCGAGTTTATTCTTACCATTCTTAAAAGTTTGTAAACTTTTCTTATTGTGTTCTTGAGCAAATTAAATTCATAAGAAAATATCTAGTAGGTCTGGTAAATTTAAACTCACTTTTACTTAAATTTTAAAAATAATACTTTTTTTGTGTGTGTTTGTGTTGTTTTACACCTTTTTTTAAAATTTTTTTTTTTTATAGTGGCTCAAGCATGTTGATGATCAAGGTAGACAATATTACTACAGTGCAGATGGATCTCGTTCGGAATGGGAATTGCCAAAGGTAATAAACCTTAACACTGAATTTCTATTTTAAAATAGACAAAATATCTTAAAAAGGCTTCAGATTTATTTTAAAATTTAATATAGCTTTTAAAAAACAAAATGTTTTTTCTGAAATTCATCGAGAATCCTTTGGCTAAATTTTTCTAAGATGCATATGATCTTTGCTATGTAATACTGATAATTCCTATTTAAAAATTCTTTTGGTTTAACTTGAATTCAGTTTTTCATCATTCCTAGAAATAAGAATCTCCTTCACTGCCAGTAAAGCCATCTTATATCTAGTTATCTGCATATACTGAATTTTCTACATGAGGTTGGTCATACATTTAATCTTTTTTTTTTTTAAGAGAAAAAAGCAACTCAGTATTCCAGCTTATTCTCATATGTAAATATGTGTTGTAATTGTGCCAGTCATTAGCAACATGTCCTGAGAAGATCTTCTGGGGTCTCACTGGATACCTCTTTTCAGATAAGTACATCAGGGCTGAGTCTATCTTAAGGCAATGGGTTTCAGAGTGGTCATGTGCTTGTAACTATTAGTATTGAGATAATTTTAAATGATATCTGAGCAAACGTTTAAATTTTAATTGGTATTAAATTTTGATATAGAAAATGACTGGTTAGCAGACATGTCGTGTTAAGTAGACTTTAATTCTTAAAGAAATTTGTCTTTTTGCCAAAGTAAGTCAATTTAAAGAAAAGTATTATTAGTATAAAGATACATAGATGTAGAAAAAACCACTAAGGTGTTACTAACTTGAAGATTGGGAAACACTGTCTAGTAAAGTATAATTGTGGTTTCTTCCTTTGTGAATGTTATCTGGCCTCTAATTATTTTATGAAATTATGAGGCTTGATACTAGTAGAATAAGATACGTAGCCAGTACTTGATTTTTAAGAACACCTTTGTGACCTATCTTGAGCCAGTAAGTAGCATGAGAACTCCATTATATGTCTGAGAACTTCTCAAATGTTTAGATCTTAAGGAATGATGTAGGTTGCTATGATGCAAACTTGGCAGGGTTCGGGGTAAGTAGTAAGGATAAAGGAAGTAATAATTCTTTCGGTTAATTTAGCTAAGAAGTATAGCCCCAGAATTTTCTTGGTAGAAATGCCTTGTGAGATCTTCAAATAAGCCTTTGTATTTATGTATTTTACATGTATTTTAGCATGTATTTTACACAAGTACTTTCTCTTTTGCCCAGCTCAGCAGAAAAAAACTATTTCATATTTTTAACCATTTTTTAATACTTTCTAAATGAGAAGTTGTATGAAAATTTACATATAGCAATAGAATTGTTCTTAAAAATGCTTGTTTGCAACATAACAGTGTTAATGAAGATAACTTTTATATTTTGGTCACAAGACTCATGCAAAGGATTATGAAGATATTCTCACATTGTGGGCTTTCTTTTTTTTAAGACTTAATTTTTTTCGAAGAGTTATAGGTTTACAATAAAATTGAGAGGAAGGTACAGAGATTTCTCATATATCCCCAGTTCCTGCACATGCACAATCTCCCCCATTATCAACACCACTTACCAGAATGGTGTATTTTTTTACTAAGGATGAACCTACATTGACACATCATAATTATCCAAAGTTCAAGTCTACCTTGTGGTTCATTCTTGGTGTTGTGTATTCTGTGGGCTGTATATTCTGTGGGACAAAAATACACTGATAAGTCTACCATTATAATATACGAAGATTTTCACTGCCCTAAAAATCTTCTGTTTACTACCTCTCCCAGCCCCTGACAACCACTGATGTTTTATTATCTGTATGGTTTTGTTGCATTGTTTTTACTTAAAAATTAACCATAAAATAATGCCAAGAATAAATAAAGACCTTATCAATACTTCACCATTTGAGTTATAGAAGAATCTTTTGTTGTATTGCATCTTACTTCATAGTAGTTTTTGATTGCCTGGAGTAAGATCAGACACAAGACTTTTGAGTGATTTGTCCCAGGTCAGAGTCCACTGAAAGAAGAGGCTTCCAGGATGACCTTACATGAGGAGCAATTTGGAACTTATAGTTAACTCATAGCTAAATATTTGTTTATTTTTGTACAACTTCTGTACTTTCCATGGTCAAAAAACTGAAACATTCAACACATTCAACATTAAGAAACCTCCTTGTGGAGATGTCCTTGTTGAAAGAAGGCAAGGGACTGAGTCATATCAAAACTTTTCAGGGTATTTTCACAACAGTGGAAATGGGTACTGATTGTGATCATTATTGAGTCATTAGTTTGTGGTATTATTTCATTTTCTGCCACTATTTGCCACTTAGGATTAAATCAGAATGGGCAGTTTCTTGAACTTCTAATTAAATTGGATGTGAGGAGAAGGTTTGATTTGGGTACAGTGGGAATGAGGAAATAAGACAAAGTGTTTTAGAACTACTACTTAATAATTTTTACTATATGATAAAGAAAATTATAGTTAAATTTTGTATCCCAAGTAATTTACCACTTAGTAAATCCAAACTTAAAAACAAAAAAAATTCAAACTTAAGTTCTGTCAGATAGTTTCGTAACTCCCAGTGCAAATGATAGAAACTTAGCTCCTGTTTTCTGAATACATGTTTGGTGGCCAGCACTGTATAGATGTTATCATGAATGCAAATGCACAGGGCATGGTCTTTATCCTCAAGAAGTTTGTTATAAATTTAGAAAGAAGCATTTATATATGACAACTAAGTGAGACAAAGTATGTACACACATACATTTGTGCATACCTGGCTCTAGATTGGGTATAGGTGAAGGGGACCATAAAACTAGACTAGAGGAAGGACTGGGAAGGAAAAATAGGATGAATGAAAAGAGAACAAAACAAAGCATCTTCAGCTGAAAATGAGTCTGTTATTTAAAATTCCAAGTAAAACACATGAAGAACCCAATGCTAATATAAGCATGAAAAAATCAATCAGAACATTGTATTCCAGTTAAAATTAATTTTGTAGATAACTTAATAAAGATTTTAAATACGTTATGGATGGAGGCTTTCCTTCAAAAAGAACTAGAAATTATGGGGAAAAAAACCAAATGATATCTGAATAGGTGAATATGATAAAAAATGAATTAGAAAGATTTCAGATGAAAAACTCATCATTGCAATAAAAAATGCAGTCAGTAATATAAACAGAAGGGCAGGAAGATAACAAATATTTAAGTATAGCTAAGAGAAATGGAAGATGGGTGGGAAGTTTCCTATATTGATAAGCTAGGAATCCAGAAGAGGAGAATGGAGGAAAGAAGGGGAAATGATATTTAAAAATATAATTTCCAGGAATTTTCTAAAATTGAAGGAAAGCATGAATCTTATAACTGGAAAATATGCCATAAATACTGACCAAGATAAATAAAAAACATTTACATCTTGACATATTTTTTGCTGGGTGTGCAGAACTTCAACATAGGGAGACAATCATTACAGCCACCAAACGGTAATAGACCAGATTACCTACCATGATAGATTGCATCATTGGATCCATTCTTTACCCACTTCTGTTTTAGTGCTCTTCGCTGTGTACCTTTGTAAAGGCCTCCTACTGTGGGTAAGGGTATATTCTGCTGTTCTTTGAATTTGGTCATATGAGTTGCTTTCCCTGATGATTTATTTATGAGCAAATATGTCACCAATGGGCATGTGCACCAAAAAAATAGAATTAAAAATTTAAAAATGAACAGAGCCTCAAAAATCTTTGGGAAGATACAAAAGATTTAATATTCATTTCATCAGAGTTCTAGAAGAAGAGAAGAAAGAAAGAGTGTGAGGTTCAAAAATATTTGCAGAAACAGTGTTGAAAACATCCCAAATTTGGCAAAAGATAAACCAACAGAAATCAAGAAGTTGAGTAACACTAATAAACAGGATAGACCTAAAGAAATCCACATGTAGGCACCTACTATTCAGATTTCTGAGAACTAAAGACTTCCTCTTCCCTTTCCTCCTAAAATAATCTTGAAAGCAGCTCAATGAAACAACACAGTATCTATAGATAATAATGACTTGAATGGCAGTAGATGTCTTACCAGAAATCATGAAGCCAGCAGGAGGTGATATAACATTTTTCAAGTGCTAAAAGAAAAAACTGTAAACCCGTAATTGTACATTCAACAAAAATGCTCTTCAGGAATGAAAGTAAAATAAGATATTTTCAGATGAAAGTAAACGAAGATATTTGTTACCAGCATCATGTCTGCAAAGAATTTCTATATGAAGTCTTTCACACAGAAATAAATGATAATTGAAGAAAACTTGAAACATCAGAAATGAAGAGGTTACAATGGAAAGGTTGAATATCTGAGGAGATTTGTCTTGAGTTTTAAAAATTATGTCTGACATTCGAAACATTTCAAATGAACTCATTCTGAAACATTTCTGAAGTACTCATAGGTAGAGATGATACAACAGCTGAATACCATAAATAGGGGAGAATGAAATGATGTAATTTTTGGTAAGATTTTTGCATTTCATTTGAAATAGTAAAATGTTGATAGTAGATGGTGATATGTGAATTGTAATCCCTAAAACAAGCGCCAAAAACTAGTAAAAGATTCAAACTATAGATGAATTAAAATAGAATAGTAAAAACTTTTCATGTAGCCCATAGGAAGGCAAGAAAGGAGAAACATGAATGAGTTACAAGATAGAAAACATCTAAAATGGCAGACTTAAAGTCTGTATACTATTACATTAAATATAAATATATTTTTTAATTTTTTATTTATTTATGATAGTCACACAGAGAGAGGCAGAGACACAGGCAGAGGGAGAAGCAGGCTCCATGCACCGGGAGCCCGACGTGGGATTCGATCCCGGGTCTCCAGGATCGTGCCCTGGGCCAAAGGCAGGTGCCAAACCGCTGCGCCACCCAGGGATCCCTATTACATTAAATATAAACGGTCTAAACACCCCTGTTCTTTGACAAAGGATAAAAAAACCATGACCCCAGTATTTGCTTCTACAAGAAGTGATGTACTGCTATATATTACATCATTCTAAAGGTTATTTGTCAAATAATTTACAGTAAATTTCATACTTCATGGTGAGGTGACAGAAGCTTTCTCTTTAGAATTAGGAATCAGATTTGAACTTTTTTAAAATCACTGCTTCTATTCAACAAAGTAAAAAAAATAAAATAGAGAAGAAAGATACAGTTGTTGTTTTGATTAGAAATTCAAAGCTATTGAGAATTCTGCAGAGTTGCTGGTTATAAAATCAACATAAAAAACTACCCATCTCTCTAGTTAAAAAGTCAGGTTTGAAACGTGATAGAAATAAAGATCCTCTTTACATTAGCAGCAGCAGTAACAACAAAAGTTGTAACTAAAAATATGCCTATAAAGGGTTTGTAAGATTTTTATTTTTTAAAGATTTATTTGAGAGAGGGAGAGAGCATGAGTGGTGGGAGGGGCAGAAGAAGACTCCCCACACTGCAGAGAGCCTGACTTGGGGCTTGATCCCAGGACCTTGAGATCATGACCTGAACCTAAGACAGACACTTAATCAACTGAGCCACCCAGGTGCCCTGGTTTGCAAGATCTTAATGAAGAAAATTTCAGAGCAGAATTGAAGGACTTAAAACCTGAATAAATGGTATAGTTTACCATTGTGATCTTGCATCAGGAGGCTCACTGTTGTAACAGTGCCCACATTAATCCATAAATTCACTGCATTTTCATTTACTTTCTCCCTCTCCACGTTTTGGGGACTGATGCTCAAACGTCTATGAAAAACCAAAATATTCCTGAAAACGGGAGGTAGGGCGTGTGAGGGATGGAGTTCTTGCTTTGGTGATGAAGATAAGGTAGTAAGAGCACACGTATAGTGAAATAGACCAGTTGAGAAAGAAACTAGAGTAGAAAACTCAGATGTAGCATTATAAATCAGTGGATTAAGCATGGACTGTGCAATAAATGTTGCTAAGATTATTGGTTATTCACGTGAAAAAAAATGAAATATAGACCTTGACCTCACTTCACACTTGATGATTAATTCCAGGTAGATGAGAAATGTAATTAGCAAAACTTTAAAAGCTACAGAAAGATACATAAATACCTTTCACTTCAAAGTAGGAAGGATTTCTTTTCTCTTCTTTTCTTTTTTTCTCTTTTCTCTTTTCTTTTCTTTTCTTTAAGTTTATTCATTTGAGAGAGAGAGAGAACAAGTAAGAGAAGAGACAGAGGAGGGCAGCCCTGGTGGCTCAGCAGTTTAGCGCCGCCTTCAGCCCAGTGCCTGATCCTGGAGACCCAGGATTGAGTCCCATGTTGGGCTCCCTCCGTGAAGCCTGCTTCTCCCTCTGCCTGTGTCTCTGCCTCTCTCTTTCTCTCTCTCTCTCTTTCATGAATAAATAAAATCTTTTAAAAAGAAGAAGAAGAGGCAGAGGAAGAAGCAGACTCCCTTGCAGAGCAGGGAACCCGATATGGGGCTTGATACCAGGACCCTGGGATCATGATCTGAGCGGACGGCAGACCCACAACCTACTGAGCCACCCAGGCACCCCTGGAAGGACTTCTTAAAACTATAATAAGGAAAAACTATAAAAGGAAACATTGACAGATGTGATTACATCAAATTAAACAAAACACTTGTCTTAATATAATAAAAAGTACCATACATTAAGGGGAAAAACTGAGCTACAAACTAGGAAAAAATATATTCAACTCACGTAGCTTACAAATGCTTTAGAAGCCAAAGTAACTTCCTGGTTTCTTTCTGTGTGTAAAAGAAAGCCCCCCCCCCCAAAAAAAAAAAAATTAAAAAAAAAAATAAAAGAAAGCCCAGTTGAAATTGGGCAAAATATATGACTAAGCAATACCAGAAGAAGAAATACATGAAATACGTATATGAAAAGATATCCAAGTTTAAGGTAATCAGAAAATATAAATTAAAACAACTAGCTAACATTTCACCTGTCACATTTTTAAATGTGTATGTGTACTTAACATTTATTTTGTATACACAAGTGCATACATACTTAACAGTACCAAGTAGGGTAGTGCAAGCCATTCTGTTCTGCTGGTAGAAGTGTAAATTAGTATTACCACCTTAGGGCATATCCGTTTGTAGCAAAATGGTTAAATTATATCAACATTAGTGAAAATAAATGAGTTAGAACTGCATACTCACCAGCATGGATATGTTTTTAAAAATCACATTGAGGGATGCCTGGGTCGCTCAGTGGTTAAGCATCTGCCTTCGGCTCAGGGCATGATCCTGGAGTCCTGGGATCGAGTTCCACATCAGGCACCCTGCATGGAGCCTGCTTCTCCCTCTGCCTGTGTCTCTGCCTCTCTTTCTGTCTGTCTCTCTCGTGAATAAATAAATAAAATCTTAAAAATAAAATAATGTTGAATGCAGAAAGCAGTTGAAGAATGATGCATGTGGTATGACTCCCATTTATATAAATTTTAAAACTCCAGAAGTGTGTGAATGTATAGCGACATAAGTATGTATCAAAGTGTGATGACAATGATGACCACTAAGTTATATGTGCTGTTGAGGAAAGAGGGAGAGGAATGGAATCTGGAAAATATATTCAGAGGGCATCTAATACATCTATATTTATTTTTTCTCCCCCCTAAAGATTCCTAAAGCAATTGTTTTATATTAAATACGCTAAAACTCGATGGTGAGTTTTCATTATGGTTATTATTCTTTTGTAATTTTGAAATAATTCAAATAAAAATTCATCTAAAATTCTTAAAAGGTATTTTTAAAGAGATTAGAAAAAGTTGTTTTTGTTTTTTAGGGATTAGAAAAGTTTTAAACTTAGCCATCTTGTTACCTGGGGTGTGTGTGTGTGTGTGTGTGTGTGTGTGTGCGCGTGTGCATGCACACACACACATGTTTTAACTGTGGGGTCTTGTTGTTTTTCCTTTTTCTAATTCTGTGACACTTTGTTTTTGTCTTCTGTCTATATTTTATATCTGACATTTTATTTATGCTTTGTTTTTGTGAACATATTGTTGCCTGATAAAACTACCAGCATGTTTATAGTTGCAATTATTGCCATTATTGCTGTTTAGTTTCACATTTTTGTTGCTACACAGAAAGGATTTCTAAACAACTGTAGTAATTATAAAGTTCATAAGCTAATATAGGTGTATCCATTAAAGTTCACACACATGCTTCTACACAACTATACATCTTAATTATTGCTAATGATGATTTTATTGAAAACATAGCTCAGTTTAGGTCTCTTTTCACTTAGAGATTTGTGACACAGAATATTTTGGGGGTAGCCTTTAAGTTTCATCTCTGTTCATTCTAGAAATGATCCCTTTATGAACTTCTGTGACAAATTTTAAGATTGCTATTTGTTAAGCAACAGTGATTTAAAAGCAAATGCCATATGTGATTGCCTGTCTTTGGCAAATTTTAATGTGAAGAATTAAATTTGGGAGACAGTTTAGGGAGTGTGTGTAGGCTCATTTTGGGGAATTAAAGAAATGACATATTGTGGAGAAAGATGTTGGAAGATTCTTTAATATTAAAAACATTCCTATAATTTTACTGAAATGATAATGAATCATTAAAATTTTAAGATTTATTGGGCTTCTTAGGGGTGGGAGAAGTAGATAGGTATTTGATATTCTTTGCTTTCAGGAAAAGAAATTGGCTGTATAAAGCAGCATACTTTTTTTTTTTCCAGATTTTATTTATTCATGAGAGACAGAGAGAGAGAGAGAGAGAGGCAGAGACACTGGCAGAGGGAGAAGCAGGCTCCATTCAGGGAGCCTGATGCGGGACTTGATCCCAGGACTCCAGGATCATGCCCTGGGCTGAAGGCAGGCACTAAACCGCTGAGCCACCCAGGGATCCCCAGCAGCATACCTCTTAAAACTCATATTTCTGGAATATGAGTGATCTACTTGACATTTCAAACACATACTTTAATATCTTACAGATGTGTTCTTAATTTTATGTTATTTTTTGGGAGCAATTATTGTCTATTCTTTGTATACAACTGACGTATTCAGGATTAGTCTTTCAAACTAGTACAGTCTCTGCCTTCTGACCTGGTTATGTTTAACAACTTCAGAGAAACAAATAATAGTATGTTTGGCCTATAAATAAAAGCCAAAATAAAAGCAGCCCATTAAATGTGAGGATGCTGTTATATATATAATTGTTTTTAAAACCTAAACCAAAAATCGAACTCGTGGATTTTCTTTTTTTTTTAATATTTATTTATTTATTTATTTATTTATTTATTTATTTATTTATTTATTTAATGATAGACATAGAGAGAGAGGCAGAGACACAGGCGGAGGGAGAAGCAGGCTCCATGTCGGGAGCCTGACGTGGGACTCGATCCCAGGACTCCAGGATCACGCCCTGGGCCAAAGGCAGGCGCTAAAACCATTGAGCCACCCAGGGATCCCCTGAACTCGTGGATTTTCAAGAGAGGAGGAACATTAAAAAAAATAATTTGTCCAGTGACCTCATTTTATAAATTATGATAACTAACATTTATTGATAACCTACTATTAGGGCAATATTTGGCCCTTTTTATACAGCTTAATTTTTACAACGCTTCTGTGAATGAGATATTTCTATTATGTCTGTTTCCCACTTGATGAAACTAAGACATGGAGAGACTAAATATTTTGCCAAATAACATTAACTTGGTCTCCCCAACACTGAAATCTCTGATCATCTCAGTTGAGCTACAATATGGTCAAAGATGAGAAAATGGAAGTCAGAAGAATTCCTGTGATGAACTTTGCCAAGCATCTTGTGTCCTGTTTAGATTCCATTTCTGCTTCTATCAATTATGAAGTATAATTTTATTTTTTTTGTCTTTTGTTTTTAGTATAATGCTTCATCTCAGCAGCAAAGAGAAATTATTAAAAGTAGGAGCTTGGACAGGCGGCTGCAGGAACCGATAGTATTAACAAAGTGGAGACATAGCACCATTGTGTTGGACACCAATGACAAGGTAGGACTTTCTGAGAAAATCTGTTGAGAATTTTGTTAAGTTCTTTATTCTTTGTACTTTTATTTTCTCTGTAGCTGAATCTCCTACTTTGGTGACTACTGTTGTATATAGCATCAATTTGTCCTGGAATGGGTTTTGGTTTTTGCAGCTTATTGATTTTTGCACAGTGGACTGACTCATCTGTGGCTTAATAATGCATACACTTGAGCCTAGTAGGTGATAGATATTTTTGGTAACTCTGTTTTAAAGTCGTATATCTGCTATTGTTTGTCTTCAGTCTCTAGGAGGTTTTAATAGTAAAGACATTTAATTTCTTAATCCCTTGAGAGAAGTGGAATCCCACTCCTCTGTTTCCCTAATTGTTCTCTGCATAAAGAGACTTCTTTTATTAATCTGAGAAGTAATATTCTCTGTTTCAAATAAGGGAAAAACTTTGATGCAAACATCAGAATGGAAAACCCATGAAGTTTTTACCTTCCTTGTGAGTTTTCTCTTTGTGTTATAGCTTCATTTTAGAGATGGAGTAGGAAATTTTTTGCATGAATTTATAGAACATTAACCATACTAATGTAAGAATGTGAGAATAATGGTAACACTCTAAAACTGAAAAGCTTATTTTAAAAAGACATCTGTCAAAAAAAAATTAAAAATTAAAAAGACATCTGTCGCTAAGGACTCTTTTTTTTCTTTTACCATCAGACTTCTCTTTTGGCATAATTAACGGGTTTCCTGCATTTTCAGGTTGTTAGTGAAAACAGAATGAACTTTCCCTAAGGCATGTTTCTCAGTGGTACTTCCAGTTGTAAATTCCTTTATAAATTACCTCAATCAGTCAAAACAAGTTTTTGGGGTTTTTTTTTTGTGTGTGTGTGACTGTAATTTTGGTTTTCGTGAAATTCAATGGAAGACTTTTTGTTAGAAACAGTCTACACACGTTGTGTATAAGAGATTAATAGAACAACAAAGTAGTAGACCAGTTTATAATTTATGTTTTGTAAGGTTATTATGTGATTTGAACATAGAGGGCATACCAAAGGAAAGAAATTCTGGAATTTGTGTTATTGAAGAAGAATGCTTGAAACTATTTTAGCATTGAGAATAACGTGAGTAGCTAAGATTCCTAGAGATTTTAATAGAAAATTCATTTAACTCCAAGAACCAGATAACAGTTCAGTGTACACAAAGGCTTGTAAATGTTGTCATATATAATGCTCTAATACAAAAGCCATTGTTGAACCAACTCCACTGCTCTTCATTTTAGAACAGTGATTGTTTTGCTGATATAGACTTAAAATGTCTTACTTTTAAAATCTTTGAGATTTATTTTCAGTCTGTTATTAGAATAACTTGCCTGAAGTTCTCATGACGTTTCTGTTCTTAATGAGTGTTTCAGAATTGTGAGAGCGTGATTTTCTTGAGACCAGAGATTTACTTATCTTTGGTAGAAATGTCTTTTTTTTGTTACCTGCATCTTAACCTTTATAAATGAAATTCTAGGTAATTACTTCATCAAGTAAATTTTTCTATTTATTATCACTACCTAGTATACATATTTTTAAGATTTGAGGTTAGGAAAGAGGGTCTGTACGTGAACAAACTAGCTGACTAATTGATGATGAAGATTAAAGAGTGTATAGCTTGAAACGTAATAAAGAAACCTAATATAATGTAGCAAATACTGTTATGATGATATAAGTCCTAATTAAGTTGTCAGACAACGTTGGAGGACATAGATTCGTATATGTCTGTGTGCGTGTATATGTGTGGGTGCATCTGTTTCTGCTTATGTATGGTTTTTACTAAAACTTGTTGGTTGTAGACATTTAAGATATATTTATGTAGGCACATACATTTATAAATATACATAAATTATATAAGTTTAAAATCTTTGTTGTAAGTAGTTATTTTTTTGTTATAAGTAGTTATAATTCTTGTACATTCATTATTATTGCATTTGCTGTATTTATATTTCTGTAGGACAATCCTATGAAAAATAAATTGATTACCATTCACTTATTTTTTGCTTTGTGGGTCATCAAATCTTTATTTCATCTTTTTTCCAAACTTTTAATATCAGACATTCTTGTAGAAGTCAAGAAATCGAAATGTGAAACCTCTGAAGTGGAAAAAAAGTAACTTAAATGAGGCTATACTAGATTTGGATATTATGTGTAATTTTTTGTAAATATGTAATTTGATAATGATTTTAATATTTTCTTCATTAGTAGTATACGCCTTGGATGTTTGATTCATAAGGTTGTCCCTTCAAGGATTTTCTTGGTAAACTTTCACTGCTATCTAGTTTTTGTGTTTACAAATTTTATAAGGTATAAACCTGAAGATTTTTTTCCAATGAGTGGATATGGAGTTAACAATAAAGAAGTCAAGAAATGAAAAGTGAAACCTCTGAAGTGGAAAAAAATACTTAAATGAGGCTGTACTAGATTTGGATATTATGTGTAATTTTTTTGTAAATATATAATTTGATATGATTTTAATATTTTCTTCATTAGTAGTATAGGCCTTGGATGTTTGATTCGTAAGATTGTCCCTTCAAGGATTTTCTTGGTAAACTTTCACTGCTATCTAGTTTTTGTGTTTACAGATTTTATAAGGTATAAACCTGAAGATTATTTTCCAATCAGTGGATATGGAGTTAACAATTTGTGTATTTTTTTTTTTTTTTAACAATTTGTGTATTGTTAACAGTACCTTGTCCGGTTTCATAATAAGCATGGTAGACTGAGAGATGTAGAGATGAATATGCAAAGACATTATTTGGTTTTATAAGAAAATTAATAATAGGTGTTGGCATATGATTTTTCTAATATTACTTTTCCTGAGATTACTCAAAGTATTTAGGGGAATGGAAAAGATTTAAATGGAGCTTGGCTATTGGTATCAAAAATGTGTTTCTTCAGCTTTGTCCTCTATGAAGAGTCTTATAAACACCTGTGGTAGAAATCACATAGTGTGTTTTAATATTGACAAAGCTGAATTGCTTTTAAAATGCACGTTATTGATTTGCTCATATTATATATTCTTGTAGGCTTACACATTAAAACGTTTTTTTCTAGTGAGTTACTAATCTTTAAAGTTTCTTTGCATTTTAAAAAATCTTGTTTATCTATAAAAATAGAAAGATATCTGTAAATTACTTTAAATATTAATAGTAATTTAATTTAATGTCCTATGTAGTCATTGACTTAAGTAAAGTTCTCATTCTGGCAGTTGCCACATCTTTCCTGTGACTTGCCTAATCCTGGGTATTCACGCTGACTTCACCAAGAGCCAGTTTGTATGGCGACTATTAGATTTTTATCCTTAAATGTTTAGATTTTACCTATTTTAAATGTGGTCAGTTCAAGCTAATACAACATCATGGTTTTAAGGCAACATGCATCATTTCTTTTGAGTAATTCTGTACGTAGTATTTAAAATAAACTATAATTAGTATAAAGTAGGCCGTATTTCATAAACTTTAAGACATCTGTAGTTTGCAGATCAGTACCATATTAATTTCCTAGCTGAATATAGAAAGGAGATAACTAGGAAAAAAAATTAAGCTTCCCTTATTAAGCTCTCCCACCATGAATAGAGGGAGAAATATAATGATATAAAATAGAGTAACATTTTTCATTACTTATTTCTTGTAGGAATCTCCAACTGCCTCAAAACCCTGCTTTCCTGAAAATGAATCTTCTCCCTCTTCACCAAAGCACCAAGATACAGTTAGTATGATAGCATATAGTATAATATAGTCCCATTATTTCAATCAGTTTCAGTAAATTAATTTTTCTCTAAATGTTTAAATATTTCTTGGGCTTCTAATAACTTCCGTTGGTTTTAAAGATAATAATCACAATTAAAATAGGTTTAAATTAAGAATGTAATCAGCTTTATAGACCTAAGAGCCCCTTTTTATGCAAAATATGGTATCTTCATGATTAATTTATATTGCCATATTTGCAAGTGACAAAATCATATTTGATCTTTAAAAAAATAAACGTAAAATCCCTGGAAAATACTATCAAATTATACTTTAATCTTTTCTCCTCAGGCCAACAGTCCAAAGGTAAGCAGTGTTTCCCTCCTCCTTCATGAGCACAGGCTCCACTCTTTTTCTGTGCTGTTAAATACAGTGCCCAGTCGATTACAGATGACTATGAGAGATATGGAACTCAACTTAGTTTGCTCTAAACTGAAAACTTCTCTTCAGAGACCTGGTTTAACTCGGGTGAAAGTTTGCTTGATCTGTGTATTTGTAATCCCTCCTATAATTGACTGGCTCTGCTATTCCCTTCAGTGGCTTTCCTTTTCTTTTAGAGTGAAGGCCAAAATTTTTAATGAGAACTCTGAGACATAGAGTGCTCTGACACTTGACTGCCTCTCCAGCCTCACCTCATATTCTTGTGTCCTCCTCTCCTTGGTTGTTTTCCTCCAGCTGCACAGAACTTCTTTCCTCAAAAGAGCCTGCCTTTCAGCTTGAGGTCTTGGCACATGTCATTCCTCTGCCCACTGAACCATTCTCTCCCACCTTTGCCTGTTTACTTCTGTTAATTCATTAGAGTTCAGTTCAGATTTTGCTTCCTCAGAGAATTTTATTCGAATCTTCTAGATTTGGTCAGATTTCTCTGTAATACTCTTTATAGCATTTAATTATGTTGCTTGGTTATATTAAATAGAATAACACTTTTCGTTTTTTTATTTCCTGTAGAAACCTTAAACCCTCTATTTGTGTCTGTCTTCCCTAATAGACAAAGAAAAGTTTCGTTAGAGCAGGAATAGAGTAATCACAGTACCTACTGTGTACCATATATTAGCTGTTCAGTACTTCTGATTTTTTTAGAGGCAAAGGTTTCCACAGATGTTTTTTTATTTTTCTAACTCTTTGCCCATTCCCTAACTGAATCAGATCTTTTATGGTTCATACCACATATTGTACACATTTCCTTCTGACATTGCTCAGGTGGTTCCCCCGCCTACAACATCCGTGGCTTTTCCATACTTAAAGTTAGAAAAGCTTTTAAGACTGGCTTAAGGGGCCTTGCCGGACTAATGTTAGCCTAATAATGATCTTTTCTTTTTTTCCTGAATTTCCAAGTCACTTATCCAGTAGTGTGAACGTTACCTCATGTACCCCTCATTTCCCTACTGAGATTTTAAATAAACTCCTACTAAAGGATACATAGTGACTACTTTTCTCTTTTTTGTCTTTTGCATTATTTAACACTGTCCTGGGTGCATAAGTATTAAATATAAAAAGTGGCGGTGTCGAGAATTATTGTATGAATCTAAGGTGTTACTACAGTACTCTGTCTTACCAGTACATTTAGAAAAGAGCAGAAATCTTTGTAATTTATTCTAAATAGAGGTAATATATAATTGCCAAAGAGACTATAAATTATTTACATGTTGGTAAAAAGGAACCTCTAGGTTAGCTTAGAGACATGAAGTTGCAAATGTTTCACATGGAGTTAAAAGGACAGTTTGCAAATTATCTCCTAAACCATTTTACCCCTCCCAAACCAAACATTAGTTTGACAGCAAACTGGACCATTCTGGACTCACGATACCCCCTGCTGGCCCCCACAAGGAACTGCCTCATCAGTATTTTTCTTTCATTCTTTTGTCTTGGAATGAAAGTTGAAATAGCTTTGTGAATTCTACCTGAGTCCATTCTTTTTCACCTAAATATAGAGCTCTCCTTTCCCACTCCAGAGGGCACCTCTTCCATGCCGCCTTGCCTCTCCCTGTGGAGGCTTTTGCCCTCCTTGGCTTTTCCATCTCTTGCTCCTCTGTTCCCTCTTCTCAACTTGAGCTATTTCCATTGAATCTCACCCATGTTTCTCCCTCTTACCCAGTTCATACAGGGAGATGTCTTCCCTCTGTGAGTTAAAATCTGGTTCGTATGAAGGCTTGCTAGTAAGAAAAAGGAAGCTACAAATTTAGGAACAAAAATAACACTGTAATCAGTGTTAGCTACCTGGTGTCATCTTAAAATCTTGCAGATTGCCCACCTACCTCTTCAGTCTCTTCTGTATTATTTTTATTAAAAGCTTTATTGAAATGTAATTCATATTGAAATGTAATTCAGATGTACAACTTACTGACTTAGTGTACAGTTACATGGTTGTTTTAATATATTCAGATACATCAGATAGCCATCATCACAGTCAATTTTAGAATATTGTCATCTCAGGAAGAAACCACATTTGGTACCACCCCTCTAGCTCCATGTCTCACCAAGCTCTGAATGACCAGGACTCTACTTTGTGTCTCACTAGATTTGAGTATTTGGGACATTTTGTAAGAATAGAATCCTATAGGGACCCCTGGGTGGCTCAGCGGCTGAGTGTCTGCCTTTGGCTCAGGTCATGATCCTGGGGTCCTGGGATCGAGTCCCACATCGGGCTTCCCACAGAGAGCTTGCTTCTCCCTCTGCCTGTGACTCTGCGTCTGTCTCTCTCATGAATAAATAAATAAAAATCTTTAAGATATAAAAATTTAAAAAACAGAATCCTATAATATTGGTCTTTTTTGATAGACTTTATGCACTTAGCATGATGTTTTCATATAATCTAATCAAACCAGATTTAAAATTCCATTTCTTAATATTAAACATGTTCATTTTTTTCTTGTTTCATTTCCAATTTTCAGATACATTATTGTTATTTTTTGTGGCCCCTTCAAATCCTTTTTTTGAAATAGCCAGCATATACTTTTTAAAAAGATCAGTGTTCTGTTTCTGTACAAGTTCAGTGTAGGTTAAATAGGATTTTATGGCTGATCTAAGAAAAAAGCTGTTTGTACAAGTGTGTCTATGACTGATGAGCATTTTTTTTAATTTTTTATTTAAATTCCAATTAACATACAGTTCAATATTAGTTTCAGGTGCACAATATGGTGATTCAGTACTCTTCCACACATATCCTGGTGCTCATCACAGCAAGTACACTTCTTAATCCCCATCACCTAGTTCACCCATCTCCCCATCTGCCTCTCCTCTGGGAATCATCAGTTTGTTCTCTATAGTTAAGAGACCATTTCTTAGTTTTGCATCTCTCTCTCTCTCTCTCTCTCTCTCTCTCCCCCCCTCTCTTTCCCCCTTTGTTTTATTCTGTTAAACTGCATATATGAGTGAAATCATATGCTATTTGTCTTTCTCTGATTTATTTTGCTTAGCATAATACTCTCTAGCTCCATCCATGTCATTGCAAATAACAAGATTTCATTCTTTTTTTTATGACTGAGTAATACTCCAGATAAATGTGCATATTAAAGTTTCCAATCACTGAATGCTGAATAAAATTTTAGAATATATAATTTGGAAATGAGTTTCTGACCCTGTATTTCCAATTATGGCACTAAAATGCATTGGAGAAAAGAATGGTTCAATACTTTCTTTAGCAAAAGCATTAGTGGACATTTTTGCTCTTTTTTTTTCCCTCATTGAATAATACTTTCTAAAGCCTTAAAAAAAAAAAACATGACTTAAACATCTAATTTTTTAAAGCTCTAGTTCTTTAAAATAAATACCTTTTTTTTTGGAGGAGAGGGAGAATGAGAAAGAGGGAGGGGCATCGGGAAAGGGCGAGAGAGAATCTGAAGCAGGCTCCACACTCAGTGCATAATTCGATGCAGGGCTTGATCAATCCCTGAAATCAAGAGTTGGATGCTTAACCAACTGAGCCACCCTGGTACCCCTAAAATATTTTTTTTATTGAGGTGCAATTCATATAACAGAAAATTAGTCGTTAACCATTTTAGAGTATACATTTAAATGGCATACAGTATATTTACAATGTGTGCAGCAATCACTTCTGCCTGATTTCAGAACATTTTCATTACCTCAAAGGGCAACCCACACCTGTTAAGCATTCACTCATTTATTTCCCCATCACCTTTTCCTCTTCCCTGGCAACTACTAGTTTGTATTCCCTCCCTATCAACTTCCTGTTCTGGAAGTTCCATTACCCTGGTTCTTCTTCAACTACTAGATCACTGTGCCAAGTTATTTAACTTTGTATTAAAAAAAACCTTATAATTGCATGATTAACCAAAGATAAGGATTTTGATGGGTTGTATTGATTTTGGTATATAATAATTGTTAGCCAAATTGGAAATGCCTGTTTTACTAAATGAATACATTGGAAATTCTGGCGCCTACACAGGCACCTGGGTGGCTCATTTAGATAAGCATCTGACTGTTGATCTCAGCTTAGGTCTTAAGTTCCAGCCTCATGTGGGGCTCCATGCTTTAAAATAAAAAATAAAAAAATTCTGGAGCCTGCAAAGTGATTATGAGCCTGTGGAAATTTTCTCAGATTACTTAATAGAACAAACATTGTCTTGTTTTCCTTCCTTATTAGGATAGGATAATTTAAGTACAGTCATTTCAATTAAAATTTAAGCATATTTTGCCAGTCCTTATTAAAACATTTCTGCTATTTTTAATACGAACTTTCCTTTGGAGTATCAACTATATTTAGACTAAGAAATACTATGTGTGAATATGGGCATTTTTTTTGCAAGATTTATCAAAATATTTTTATGGATTTTTTTTAATGACCACAAAAACATCGGTTATTTTTGAATCCTATTAAGTAGTGAAAGTACACCAAATAGTATGTTCAAAATCTGTCTAAATTTTTCCTCCAAATCTTTCACCTGTATAGCCAAACCTTTTTTATTCATCTGCCTACTCAGCACTTTTATATCAAATTCAGAAACATCAGTGTTTATTTTTAAAGATTTTATTTATTTATTCATGAGAGACAGAGAGAGAGAGAGAGAGAGAGGCAGAGACACAGGCAGAGGGAGAAGCAGGCTCCATGCAGGGAGCCTGATGTGGGACTTGATCCCAGGTCTCCAGGATCACGCTCTGGGCCGAAGGCAGGCGCTAAACCACTGAGCCACCTGGGCTTCCCAACATCAGTGTTTAAAAGTTAAAGCTTTATTTTGTCTATCACCAGCCTTCTTTTATATTCCTTTCATGCAATAGTACTGCTAATTTGTTGACTAATTACAACAGATATATATTGTGAACATCAAGTACATGCTGTAGGCACTGGTTGTATGGTCCTGTGGACAGCCCAGTGAAGTAAGCAGTGAATAATAACAGCATGCTGTATACATTGGTCATACGGTCCTGTGGACAGCCCAGTGAAATAGATTGTGAATAAAAGATATGTAGTTGTCCTTTGCATTAAGTGCAATGACAGGAACAATCTGGGGGCAGTGGTAGATAATGGAGGGGTAGAAGTGCTCCTACCTGAGAGTGGTCTGGGAAAGCTCCTCTAAACCAGTGTCATTGAAACTGAGATATCGCCATCTAGCCAATTGTTGAAGCTTAGGAGTTTTCCTTGGATCTTCCTTCTCTGACCCTCCTCCTGTCCAGTGCCTGTCAGTTCTGTCTTTTGAGTCTCTCAAATTTGGCCCCTTGTCACTTTCTCACTGTCGCTGCCCTAGCTCCATCTCCTGTGCTAATTACTAGAATGTGTTCTGCTCAGTTCCTGTTTCAACACCCTTTCTCACTTCATTTATCGCACTCCCTTTTTTCCTTGCTGCTTCACCTCACCTAGTACTTCGAGGGAAATGAAGGGCCCTCAAATACGAAATGCTCTTTCATTTCACTTCTGTACCTTTATACTTTGTTGTTTTCATCTCCTGCTGTCACCATCTAGCTAATTCCTTAGCTCAGGGATCTCCAGGAAGCCTTTTCTTCACTCCCTCTCTCCATACCTTTCTCATCACACTTAACCCATGTTGCATGCTAAATGTTTTTGTATTTGTAAATTTTGGATGTGGCAAATTTTATTCTTATTTTATGTTCAAATTAGAGTGCTTAATACTTAGAGCATTAGTCCTTGGGTCTTAATCCCTAAGAATTTCATGAGCATTCTGGACCCTTGAACAGTGTCTAGACTATCCACACATAATTTTGTACCAGTTTCAATTCATCCATTGACTCAGGTAAGAATCCCTAATACAGAATCTCTGTCTCATCCTCAAGCTTCTGTGCTCTGTCACTATTGCTTCCCTTCTACTTTTCTTCCCTTGTTCCACTTGTGCCTCAGTTCTTTTGTCCTGTACAATTCCAGCTTTGGCATTTTTACAGATGTGATTTCGACTCTGGTCTTCTGATTCCTGCTCCCCAGCTCACATAAGCAATGCCATCCTCTCAGATTAATGTTTTACTTAGTTCTTGTATCTTTGAATGTTTTTTTTTTTTTTCCTTCCTGCTTCTGAGAGTAAATTGGAAATGTTCTTACTTAGGATCTTGTGCATACTTATCACTGTGTGATGTTTTTGTTAGGCAATAGAGAGCTCTTAGAAGTATCAGACTTCTAAGTATCAGACTTAGAAGTATCAGTGTATCTAAGGAGATCCAGCCTATGCTTTTCAAAAAAATTATAGTAAAATTTCATATGACTACTTCCCAAGTTCCGTATACCACAAATGAACCAATATTAATACTCTGTCAGCTTTGTCTACAGGTGAGAAGTTTTATCAGGCTAGGCAAAACTTTCAAACATTATATTTTATTTTTATTTTTAAAATTTTTTTTAAAGATTTTATTTATTCATGAGAGACACAGAGAGAGAGAGGCAGAGACATAGACATAGGCAGAGGGAGAGGGAGAGGGAGAAAACAGGCTCCATGCTGGAACCCCGATGTGGGACTCGATCCCAGGACTCCAGGATCACGCCCTGAGCCAAAGGCAGATGCTCAACCGCTGAGCCACCCAGGCCTCCCTCAAACATTATATTTTAAACATTATTAGAAAGTACCCCAAATTAGTTAATCTCCCTTTCAAGAAAGATGTGTCTTTTTCTAATGGAAGTACATTGAGAAAATAGCTGAGATATGATGAAATAGAAATAAATTCTGAATTGGGAATATTTTTTCTATGTTTTTGTATATTTCAGTTGAAGTAACATTGCTCTGTCATGCCCTTAAAGTGCTTACTAATATTGATGATTGCTATAGACACCAACTCATTGTCTTTAAATTCAGTTGAGTTTAATGTAATGAGAAGCTAAAGCAATGAGAAAGTGCTTCCTTCCTTCCATCTGGAGGAATTTTAAGATGACTATTAACTTGAGCAAAGTGGCTTTTACCTTCATGGGGTTTGGTGATAAAGCTTTGCCACTGTTTTTGCATCAGCTAACTAATATATCTGTATTTTTCCAGAGCCCCAATTCACCATCTGAGAATATGTTTAGTGAAGTACATACTGAGTTTTTTAATGCCACCTTAAGGCCAGTACTATGCATAGTAACATTTACTTTTGAGTAATGTATTAATACAGTTACTGCATTTGTTCTGGCTAGTTATTTTTACATTTTGACAAAGCAGGTTAATATCTTAAATAATTTTCAAACTGTATTGCTGAAAAACCCCCAGCAAAGTAAATAATTCCTTTTTGAGGTATTCATCATTATAGCATTAGATAACTTTCTTTGAACAGGAAGTCATAAATCATTCTTCCAGTGCTGACCGGTGGTGTTTGTGTGGAAATCTAATTTGATAGCAAAGTGCCTTATGGCTGCCAGGACTTAAGAAGAGGAAAGGTTTAATTGTAAAATTACTGAAAATAACTATACAGAAGTATTAGGAAATTGTATTCCTAATGTACTTTACTTTAGAAGTAAGCATATTACATACTGACTAATCTTTTTAAGCTAATTTTTAGAGTACCAGATCATTTTGACTCAATCATATGTAAAAATTGGACCTCATTGTCTATATGAATTATGTATAAATGATATTACTCTGTTCCATAGGGTCAAGAAAAATATGGATTATTAAATGTAACAAAAATTACTGAAAATGGGAAAAAAGTTCGGTAAGTACAAAAATCACTAATGTTCTGACATGTTTTATTTGATTGAAATAAAAATTATGAATATAGTTATATTCTAGTAGAAATGATAAAAAGGTTTCAAATAATGTATTTTCTAATAAGTATGTAGATTGTCATGAAATGTATGACTGAGCCACCCATGTGCCCCTGAAAAAAATTTTTTAAATAAAACTAATGCTTTCTCAGAATCCTCTGCTTTACCACCTCTGAATTTAATATTATCTTAAAAAATGTGTCAACACAAAGATTGTGTTGCATTTTGGACTCCTTACCTATACACGATTTTTTAGCATCTTGTAAATGATTCGGAAAATACTGGTTCAATAAGTTTGCTGACTCTTCAAATGTTGACATATCTTATAATATCAAAGAATTAACAGATCAGGGCAGCCCGGGTGGCTCAGCGGTTTAGTGCCGCCTTCAGCCCAGGGCCTGATCCTGGAGACCAGGGATCGAGTCCCACATCAGGCTCCCTGCAATGGAGCCTGCTTCTCCCTCTGCCTGTGTCTCTGCGTGTCTCTCTCTCTCTCTCTCTCTCTTTCTCTCTCTCTCTCATTCATAAATAAATAAAATCTTAAGAATTAACAGATCAGTAACATCATCAGAAAAGTCATTAGATATTGGAAAATTGTCAACCTCACAGTGGCAGATATGCTAGGTTTTCCAAAATTCTGCTTTCCCTTTGAAAGCTTCAATTTTTTTGTCAACAAATACTGTCCTTTAAATGACAGACTCACTTCATTTATTTTTGAGATAATATCTACCTGCCAAATACTCAGCTGTAAATAACCATAGTGTGACCATCGGTCATTTTTATTTTCCAGGAAAAAAAATGTGACTAATTCTGTTCGTAACTCCATTACACGAGTGCTTCAGTCTTTGGGGCAACTATTGTTAATTCAGTATTCAAATATCCAATATTCTTCGGTATAATTACTAGTTCTACAGTTTTTCTAGTTTTGAAAACTAAATTCAAAAAGTTTATTTAAAGTGGAAATATATTGATTTTACTATTTTTTCAGAGGAGGGAGTTAGTAGATACTCTCTATAGAAATAGAAGATTGAGTATAAAATAAACTTCCAAATAAAAATAAATCCCTTCTTGGGACACCTGGGTGGCTCAGTGGTTGAGCGTCTGCCTTCGGCTCAGGATGTGATCCTGGGATCCAGGATCAAGTCCCACATCAGGCTTCTTGTGGGAGTCTGCTTCTCCCTCTGCCTGTGTCTCTGCCTCTCTCTCTCTCTCTCTCTCTCTCTGTATGTGTGTGTGTGTCTCATAATAAATAAATCTTTTAGACACTCATCCACTGAGCCACCCAGGTGTCCCAAGAATGGGGATCTTAGACTGTTCACTTCAGGGGGAAAAGCATTAAGTGCCATAAGATGGGGACTTAAAATGGTAAAAACTGTGGATAAATCTACAATAAAGATCTAATCATTAGGAATAGCCATTCACCAAATAAGTAGCAGTAACAACCATAAGTAAAATCAATAGGAAATAAAAGGAAAAATAGAAACTCAATAGAAGTAAACTTAATTTCACTTTTAATCCATGAAGTTCAAGTATACATAAAATAATAAGATAGGTCTAATTGATATTAAATTCTACATTCTGAAAATAGAGAATAAACCTTTTGAGTGCCTTTAGAGTTTTCAAAAACTGTCGGTATGTTTGGCAGTAAAGGTAGGCCTTAATAAATTTGTAGTAGACATATTTGACATTCATTTTAGCCTGACAATCAATTGAATTCCCTTATAAAGTAATTATTGGTTGTCTCTGGAATGTGGATTGAAGGAGAAGAAATGGGGAACCTTCATCTTTATACATTTTTATATTTAGAGTTTTGATATATATGTGTTGATTTTGTAATTTATGACAATAAAAAAAACCCTCATCTTAGTAACCCCAGTGATCAGTGAGTATGTAATTTATTGTACCTAGTATCTACTGGTTGTACCTAGTGTCTACCACTTACCTAGTGTAGCCTTATTAGGGGAAGGGAGATAGCCAAGAAACATAAAATAATTTGTATCTATAAAGAATTAGGTGAAGGATCCCTGGGTGGCACAGCAGGTTTAGTGCCTACCTTTGGCCCAGGGCGCGATCCTGGAGACCTGGGATCGAATCCCACTTCGGGCTCCTGGTGCATGGAGCCTGCTTCTCCCTCTGCCTGTGTCTCTGCCTCTCTCTCTTTCTGTGTGTGTGACTATCATAAATAAAAAAAAAAAAAAAATTTTTTTTTAAATTAGGTGAGGTGAACATGTTTGCTTAGTTTTTTTTTTTTTTTTAATTTTTATTTATGATAGTCACAGAGAGAGAGAGAGAGGGGCGCAGAGACACAGGCAGAGGGAGAAGCAGGCTCCATGCACTGGGAGCCCGACGTGGGATTCGATCTTGGGTCTCCAGGATCGCGCCCTGGGCCAAAGGCAGGCGCCAAACCGCTGCGCCACCCAGGGATCCCTGTTTGCTTAGTTTTTAATCATGAATAATTCTTGCCAGATACAGAGTTCAAGTAATGCTACTTCAAAATAAATTGGTACCTTTGATTGTCAATGTGCTGGATTGCTATGTGGACATAATTATGTATATAACTATTCTAATAATATATCTCTATTAGCTTCATTTGGTTGGGGGCCTTGATGGTCAGTTTGGAACCATAAAATGAATGTAATTCTGTTAGCATTATGTCCTCAGTAAAAACAGTGAGAATGTCAATAATGAATGTAAATCGTGGACAACATTGATAACTAGGTTATATGTAATTTTTCAGTTTGGTTGGAAAAACTGAATAGCAGAGCTTTAGTTGGTTGTCTTTATAATTACAGAAAGAACTGGTTGTCTTCTTGGGCCGTGTTACAAGGTTCCTCTTTACTCTTCACCAAAACTCAAGGAAGCAGCACAAGTTGGGTAAGTATTTCTTCTCTTTGTTGGATTTACAAATTTAAATTATGTGGATAGTCGTGCACCTAAATTTTGTGAAGTATTTCAGAGTTCTAGCCACAGGTGGTGTGCAAATAAAAGTAAAGTTTATAAAAGACGTGTTTTGACTTGTAACCAAAGAGGAGGGCTAATCAGAAATCTGATTAGTTGTATTAATAAAATCAACAGTCTGTTTTATCTATTGAACTGAAAGGTGGGCTTACTACTTGGACATTCTAGAACAAAATATCTCTCTTAATTCAGCTCCAGGATATTACAAGTTTCCCCTGCTGTCCGAAAGCATAGTGCTTCTATGAACCCTTGTAAATTACCATTAATTTATATGGAAAAATTTTTGAGCATTCTAAACAGCCCCTCCCCCCACAAAAAAATCTCTTTGGGGCTTTTCTGATACCTTAGGATATATCTCCCTACTGGATGTACAAAGGAGCAAAAATACAGATGCTCACACAGTCAAAACTATGGTACATTGATGCTAACTAACATGCAAGAGTGTGGTTTCCTGAGAAGGAGCTTGGCAGGCCACTTTGGTGGCTCAGGGTGCGAGCTGTCTTCATAATTGTTCACTGCACAACAAACATTGAACACTCTTCTCACTTTTACCTTTTTTTATTTTTATTTTTTAAATTTTTTTTACTGGAGATCAATTTGCCAACATATAGCATATCACCCAGTGCTCATCCCATCAAGTGCCCCCTTCAGTGCCCGTCACCCAGTCACCCCAACCCCCCTCGCACTTCCCTTTCTACTACCCCTTTTTCGTTTCCCAGAGTTAGGAGTCTCATGTTCTGCCACCATTTTTACCTTTTTTAATAAAAGTAAAAACGACTCATATTTGTTTTGGTTAGCAAAACAGGTACTAATGTATGTCTTTTGTGAAAGCAAAGTGGTGTAATGTGAACTTTCAAAAAGCAGGGGACACCTATAAAGCTTTCTTGTGCTTGTGAATTAGCTGATTCAGATATTTAGTCAGAAAATAAGCAGAAATATATCAAGCCCCACCTTGAACTGTGATCTGATCTTTGGATACTAATCAGTGATTCGGGTGTACATGTCTATATATAAGGTCAGCCAGCTTTTAGAAGAATAAATGTCCCATTACTTGTGGGATTTTTTTTTTTTTTAAGATTTTATCCATTTATTCATGAGAGACATGGAGAGGGAGAGAGAGGCAGAGATAGAGGCAGAGGGAGAAGCAGGCTCCATGCAGGGAGCGCAATGTGGGACTCGATCCCCGGACTCCAGGATCACGCCCTGGGCCAAAAGCAGGCGCTAAACCTCTGAGCCAGGCAGGGATTCCTACTTGTGGGATTTGGAAGTGTTTTATATATCTCAGTGTTTACTATTGTTACTCTTCAGTTAGTTTGTAATACAAATACTATAAAAATTACAATTTGTGACATATAATAGCTACACTTTTTGAATGTTTACTATGTATCAGGTACTGTATCAGGGCAGAAGTTTATCATCCCCTCTACCCCTTTTATAGTTGAGAAAATGAGGTATAAAACAGTTAAGAATCTTGCTGAAGGTTGTATACTTAGCTAGTAAGTGGCAGATCTAGGTGGCAGTTGTCTCCAGAGTCTATGCTCTAGATATTTCCAAAAATTTTTGTAATTAAGTTTGAAAGGTCAGTGCTTAAATAAAATTTTAAATGAAATCAATCTAATGTCTTTAGTCTGCTTTATCTCGTACCTTAGCCAATATTTTCTTACATTTACTGAATGTCTTTAAAATTAGCAGGACCTATGGATCTTATATTTGATGAAAAAGAAATCCATTTTTAAAATTCAAGCAGATTCTACTCATCTATGTTTATAATGCAGCCATTTAACAATCTTCAGAACCAGAAATGTCACAGAGCATGTTTGTCCACAAATACTTTTGGTATGGCAACCCCAAAATCTTCTTGATTGGGACTAAAATGAACATTCTAGATACTTTTTCTGTTTGCCTTACCACTCCTTTGATTTGCTTCATTGTTTAGTCAATACAGTGGAACTGACCTGTGATATACTTTCCATATTTAAAGATTGAAATTTTAGTTTCACTTACCTTAAAGTAAATTGATAATTATGTGTTTCTCCTTTTTTTCCCCCTGAGGTAAAGCATGTGGTACTTTTTGTTTGTGTTACTGCATTTCTACAGGGTTATGCAATTATTTCTTCTTCCTACTTATGGCTCAACTTTTATTTGAAATTGAGTGTAGGAAATGAATTAAGAGGAATGGAGAAGCAGAGATTAATAAGTAATCTTTTAAAAAGCTGGATAATGGTCATTTTTTTTGTAATTTCTGATGCTTAAAGAGCAGAGGTTGTGGTGTATACCAATAAAAGAGCATTGTGGTAAGAGGCATCATTTAGGTAGGCAGACTTGCATGCTTTTAAAAGAAAACAAAAAACTTCTTTTTAAAATAAAAATTTTCAGTGAGTACATCAGCATGTGATTGTTAGTACCTAAGGCTGGTTGCATTTTATTTAAGGTTTTTCTCTTGAAGATCTTACATAATTCAGAACTCATAATTAAATCTAATCCTGACAAATCCTGTGAGGTATTTCTGTTTGTCAGCTAAAGTTGTGTCACTGTGTTACCATGTGGCAATAGCGGAAGCATAGTTTAAAATTCACTGAGCTAGCCAATTTTGAAATTGCAGATTTCTTAATGAATTTTAATTATAGGGATTTGCTATTTGAATTTTTGTCCTTAAATGAAATTTTGCTAACATATTATGAATAATACAGTATATTATCATTTCAGATTAGTATAATTAAATAAAAATACTCCTACTGTATTTATAGTCTCAATAAAAACTAAACAGTTGTGACAAGTGATAACATGCTTGGTTGTGCAGTCAATTCTTAATTTTTGTTTTATGGCAAATTTAAAGATGACTGTCTTGCTTTATCTTTTTGTATGTAACACCTATGAAAGGATTGAAAACTAAATGGTCTAAATAAAAGCAAGTAAGATTATTCACATAAGTGTGAAAATGTGTATAATGTATTTTGGCATTATACAACATTCATAAATATTAAAAATTGGTAATTATGTAAGAGGCTTCTTAATTCTGTTAATGCAACTGTTAAAAAGGAATTGAAAACAACAACAACAACACCATAGTTTTGTTTCTATACTCAGCCACCAAGTAGATTTGTTGTAGGTAAAATGTATCCTGTTTGTATAATGAAATCACACCTTACCTGAGGATGAGATTCTAAGGCTAGTATATAAGCCAAAAAGACAAAAATCAGCTATAGTGAAAATTACCCTTGAGTATCTCCTTAGGAAGGTGGTATTAGTAGAAGTTGGTCTGTAGCAGAGCCAGTTTTTGCCTTTGAGGTTGGAAGAGATTGCTTTTCCTCCAGTTGAATTTGATGATGTATATTATCGTTGTTGTTGTTTGGTTTATGTTAAGGGGCCACGTTACAGACGTTTGGTTCTTTAAAAATTAGTTTTCACACTTAGTGCAAAAACCTATACCTAGATCCACTTGAAGAAAGATCAGATTCACATCTTTTGCTCACTCCAGAGCATATACTCATTGACTAAAGGCTGAGTAAAGTCACCCACACTGTTTGAAGTTGTTTTTTGTTTTTGTTTTTACATAATTCGCACTTTGTATTTAGTTTTGGTTCTATGGATAGTTAATGTTGAGTAAACAGAATATACATATGCAGTACGCAACTCCACTATATAAGATAAATTTTACGTGGATGCTGTTGATCATCGAGTGAGCCTTCCTTTCTCCTTTAGGCTGGACACATTCCAGTGTTTTCTGTACAATATTACACTGGATTGTGATATCAGTAGCCTAAATTATAGATTATACATGCTTTTTTCTTACTTATACATGCTTTTTTCTTACTTCATTTCACCTAGTTGGTGCAACAGACATAAAAGCCTGTTTTGTTCTAGGCATTGTGTTAAGTTTTCCAATTTAGAAGTAAGTAACAGTCTTTGTCTTCGTGGCTTCTACTGTAATGGGGAAGACCAAGAAGGGCACAGTGACAATATGACATGACCTTGTGCTCCCTTTCAGATACCATTCATCATATTCTGGATTGTTAACAAAAATCACCCCACATATATCACTAATTATTTGAATTTACTTAGACATTCTTTTAAATTTCTAAAATTTGTCTCTTTTGGGGCTAGATAATTGTGTCATAGGGGCTCTCCTATAAATGGTATGGTATTTAGCAGAAGACAGTAGCATCTCCACCTCCAGTTGTGACAACTACATGTATATCTCTAGACATTGTCAGGTGTCACCTAGATTGCCTGTGGTTGAGAACCACTGCCCTAGAGGAAGGGGAATGTAGGGGCCACTCCCAAGAGAGGACTTAAGAAAAGGATACCAGAGGACATTGCCTGGCAGGTCACAAGGAGGAAGCTCAGGGATTTCTGAGGAGAGGGCTGAACAAGGTGGCAGTGGGCCAGAGGTACGCTGTATTTAGTACTCCTCAGGTCTTCTATTGTAAGACCTGACCTATCTAAGACAAGTCTGTTTAATGTAATCAAAAACATTCACCTTAAAAATAAAACATGATTTATGTAGTAAGAGAGTTAGAAAATATTCTGAGATATAAATGCTAGGGCCTTTACAAAAATATTTGGAGGTTAAACTTTGTGTTGTGTCTGCTTGTAGAATTGTATTTTCGTTGTAATTTGTTCCATATGCTTTTCTCATGTGTCATTTTGCCATTGTGCATTATTATGACATCATTTTCTTCCCTTTCTCCATCAACTCATTCTGCCAACAGGGCTTAGTCCCTGAGCTCTTGCTTTTGCTGCTTTTTTCTTGGAAAAATTCTGTCAGTCATTGGCCTGCATATGTGAAATCTGACCCTGTTTCAGCTGTCACTGTATGTGTTCTTGTTGCATGCCCTTTGCTACAATAATTTCATTTTCTTTGCCCCAGATATATGGAGGGATGTATGATAACATGGGACTAGAGTTTGTAAAAGGACAAATAACAAACACAAAATTTTGCCAACCATATTGAATGCATTTTTACCAGCATTCCATGCCTGGTCATTGTATTTGGTTGCTTTGTCATACTTGGTTAGTTATTTGTATCTTAGGCAAACCATTTCAAAGCATGTGATGACCAGTTAAGTACATTGATTTATCATGCGACTAATTGTGCACATTTAAGTTTTATAACTTTTGAGATATACCATTTACTTAGGATGTTATCTTTGCCTTGTTGTAGCTATATGGTTAATTAAATGTCTTTTAAATGACAAAAGGTACTTAAGACCGAGACTATAGAATAGTTAAAATTTTTGTGATTGTTATTATGATTCCACTAATAAAAATTTCATATAATACCTAAACTTTGTTTTGATTCCACTAATAAGTTGAATATAATTTCCTAAATACTGTTTTGTTATAACAAGTGCATTGTTTAAGTCCATGTTGCTAGCTGAAAAGATGAAGTCAACCCATTTATATATTTATTTTTTTAATAATAAATTTATTTTTTATTGGGGTTCAATTTGCCAACATACAGAATAATACCCAGTGCTCATCCCGTCAAGTGCCCCCCTCAGTGCCCGTCACCCATTCACCCCCACCCCCCACCCTCCAGCCCTTCCACCACCCCTAGTTCGTTTCCCAGAGTTAGGAGTCTCTCATGTTCTGTCTCCCTTTCTGATATTTCCTACCCATTTCTTCTCCCTTCCCTTCTATTCCCTTTCACTATTATTTATATTCCCCAAATGAATGAGAACATATAATGTTTGTCCTTCTCCGATTGACTTATTTCACTCAGCATAATACCCTCCAGTTCCATCCATGTCGAAGCAAATGGTGGGTATTTGTCATTTCTAATGGCTGAGTAATATTCCATTGTATACATAAACCACATCTTCTTTATCCATTCATCTTTCGATGGACACTGAGGCTCCTTCCACAGTCTGGCTATTGTGGACATAGCTGCTAGAAACATCGGGGTGCAGGTGTCCCGGCATTTCATTGCATCTGTATCTTTGGGGTAAATCCCCAACAGTAAAATTGCTGGGTCATAGGGCAGATCTATTTTTAACTCTTTTTTTTTTTTTTTTTTTAATTTTTTTTATTTATGATAGTCACACAGAGAGAGAGAGAGAGGCAGAGACATAGGCAGAGGGAGACGCAGGCTCCATTCCCTGGGAGCCCGACATGGGATTCGATCCTGGGTCTCCAGGATCGCGCCCTGGGCCAAAGGCAGGCACTAAACCACTGCGCCACCCAGGGTTCCCTATTTTTAACTCTTTGAGGAACCTCCACACAGTTTTCCAGAGTGGCTGCACCATTTCACATTCCCACCAACAGTGTAAGAGGGTTCCCCTTTTCTCCACATCCTCTCCAACATTTGTGGTTTCCTGCCTTGTTAATTTTTCCCATTCTCACTGGTTCAACCCATTTATTAAATGTGAAGTTACTGAGTAGTTACTGACATTATGAATAGTGCATAAAATATCACCAGGTTGTTGGATAAGTTCTATTTCCAATGAGAAACATAATTTGACTAGAAAATACTTTAAGAAATGAAATTTCCTGTAACAGATCTTTGACCTTAAGATTACAATTCATTAGCCCTTAAGGATTTTAAAACCTATAAACCTTTCAGTAAATAGGAGTGCTATTTTCTATTCTTAGTTAACAGACTAAGCAAAAATTTAACTTAATGAAGGCAAGATGGAGTGTAAGTCTATATTTAACATGAATTTTCTGCTACTTACTAATCTTTTCCTTATCAGGTTAACAAAATATAATAGCTAGCTAAGTGCTTTTTCTTTTCAAACCACCCTTGTCAGCTGTCTTCCTATTCCTTTCACAGTACCCTATTAAGTTGCTGAGGCTTTATAGCATCTGGCTCTAGTTATAATTTCTAACAAAGGCTGAATGAAAGAATATGGGGCTTAGAGTTTTCTGTTTTTACAGGTTACTGTTGTTGACAGCATAAATAGTCGATAAGGAAATAACTCTTGAAAGCACAGAATCAGGTTTAGAGAATGTTTATTAGGTGGAAAAGCACTTGATATCTTCCAGATATTTTTTATATGTATGTAAGAATATTGCCTTACCTTTTTGAACACATCATTTTACCTAGTCATATTGTCTAGGATTAATTCCAAGAAATGGAATTGCTAAAGCCAAATGATACACGTGTTTGTAAATTTGCAAATACAGTGTTACCAATTTTCCCTTTCTAGGCATTGTTCCAGTTTATACTCCACTTGCATATGAAGGCCTGTTATTCTATGAAAAACATAGTTTTTCATCTAACTTCTGGAATTTTTTTTCCTACATTGCTGGGTGCAAAAAGATTTTAGTGTAGCTTTATTTTATATTTTTCTTATGAAGATGGAAGTTGAGCCATTTTATTTCCTTTTCTATGAATGATATATTTATGTATTAGAGACATTTCAATTTTAAAGTAGGAATTGCTATTTTATGATAAAGACAAAAATTTGAGGTAATCACCTATTTGGTTTATTGTTAATAATGTAAAATTGGTCTTAATTATTTCTGTTTCTGATGAACATCACAAAGATTTTCCCTTTTTTTCTAAAATGAAGTTTGGGAGCAATCAATCCAAGCCAGAGTTCACAGTGGACCTTAAGGGGGCGACGGTAGAGATGGCTTCGAAGGATAAATCCAGTAAAAAGAATGTGTTTGAGGTAATACGTTTGTTTTCTAAGTATAATTCACATTCTTTTTTTTTTCTTATAAAGATTTTATTTATTCATGAGAGACACACAGAGGCAGAGACATAGGCAGGGGGAAAAACAGGCTCCCAATGCGGCACTCGATCCCAAGACCCTGGGATCATGACCTGAGCCAAAGGCAGACGCTTAACCAGTGAGCCACCCAGGTGCCCCCAAATTCTTAACCATAGTAATTGGATGTTCTTTTTTTTGAGTTCTTTTGAGCTGTATTTCAATGTGACCGATTAGGACAAAGTTAAGTCAGTTTAGTATCATAATTTAAGGTTAAAAAAAAAACTGGCATAAAGAGCTGGCTTCATTTGTGTAAATCGTTGGATCTTAGATTATAGATCACAAGTATTTGTTCCACAGCCTTGCCTTTCCCCTACCAATGGTAAAAAGGGTGTGGTTTCCTTTATCTACCAAATCTAATGTTGAAAAATAAATTGAAATCTTTCCATTTGGTCATTAAAAATCTCTCCCAGTAGGGGTGCCTGGGTGGCTCAGTCCATTAAGTGTCTGCCTTTGGCTGAGGTCATGATCTCCAGGGTCCAGGGTTCAAGTCCCATGTCAGGCTCCCTGCTCAGAGTGGGGAGTCTGTTTCTCCCTCTTCCTTGGCCCCCTCCCTGCTTGTTCTCTCTCTCTCTTTCTTTCTCATTCTCTCTCAAATAAGTAACCCTCCCCTAGTAATATATGATTCTGTATCAGTTATTTATTACTGCATATCAGACCATTTCAGGATTTAGTAGCTTAGGAAAAGAACAGTTGTGTTTGTTCAGTTTGGCCTATGCTGAACTGAGTGATCCTTCTGATCTCAATGTGGGACCATTCATGAGGCTTTTAGCCCTTCAGTGGCTTACCTGCACCTGGTTGGTCTAGTTCACATGTCTGGTGTCGGTGCCAGCAGTATGCTAGGGCTCCTTTCTTACAAGATCTCTCACTCTCAAGGAGGCTACCTCCGGCTTCTTCACATTGGCAGTGTCAAGGTTCCAGGAGGGTGAGGGTGAAAACTATACTTCCGCTTAGATTTAGAAGTCACACATCAGTGTATTCCATTGGTTAAAGCAAGTCAGAAAGCCAGCTGAGTTTTCAGGGTTGTGGGGAACTAGATAGAGCCCACCTGTTGATGAAGGCATAGTAAAAGTTGCATTACATTACAGAAGGTTGTGTATAGAGATTGGAAGAATTTTTCAGACTGTCTTTGCAAGCAGTCTTCCAGATCCCAGCCTGCCTTTATAGCCTCATGTGTCAGCCCTATCCTGTCTTATTAATGCAGTTGCTGTTTTCCAAGTGAAACCTAGGTTTTCCTGCTCCTGTGATTTTTACTCTTTATTAGTACTGACCCATGGCAGTCTCTGCTTGTCAGGTGTTAACCTATCTTCCAAGACCCATCATAAATGCTCCCACAACACTGATAATTCTTTTTAATTTCTGCTTTTAAAATAGTATTTAATGTAGTGTACCTTAGGTTATCATCTGTTGTAAATTATCCCACTAGATGATGATTTTTTTTTTTTAAGCAGAGAGACTATATTTTCCTTATCTTTAAGAAAGAACTCCTAACAGAGTATCTTATATGCAGTGAATATTCAGTATTGGTTGACTGGCTTGACCCACTCTCTTGAAAGAACTACAAGAAAGGAAATCAGTGTTTCCTGATTTAGCCTTACAGTTTCAATAAGTGATTTCAGAGTGAAAACAAATCTATGGTTGAATAAGTTAGGCAGTGGTACAGATGTTTTTCTTTCCTTAGAAAATCAGAGCACCCTGGGATGTCAAAGCCCTGAGACTTTTTGAAGGAAAGAATCTTGTTTAATGTTATTCAGAATTTCCCAAATTAATATAGAACTGGTTTGAAAAAAAATTTTTTTTTGAAGAATACCTTTTTTAAACATTACTTCAGGAACTATGTTTGAGGCATATGTCTCAGAATGTTGTTTGGGTACATTGCCATATGTTCCTCGAGGAAAAAAAAAAAACAGTTACCAGACAGAAATTAGGAGGAATGCTTTCTCCTAACACCTGAAAATATTTCCTCAATCAAGTGTAAGTAACTTTGAACCAAAGAGATTATACATAAATTGGTCGCTGCCTTCATGTAGAATAATACATAATGTCCTGAATTCATGATTTTGACACAATTTATTACTGCTTTTGCCCAGAAGTGACATAACATTTATCGTCTGTGCCTTCTCTTTGTACTAAGCCATTATATTTATTTGCCTATTAAGTAGGAAATAATGAAAGCTTAACTCTTTCATATATTTTTTTCTGCATTTATTTTTTAACTGGAGAGAGAAAAACATTCCTCAGATTTACATAAAAATATAGATTTTATTTCTTTACAAGTGGATTTTGTTTCAATTCTAGTCGAAAATGCATAGCTTTGGTACTTGAACTCATTTTTTTTAATGTTTATTTATTTATGATAGTCACAGAGAGAGAAAGAGAGAGAGGCAGAGACACAGGCAGAGGGAGAAGCAGGCTCCATGCACCGGAAGCCCGATGTGGGATTCGATCCCGGGTCTCCAGGATCGCGCCCTGGGCCAAAGGCAGGCGCCAAACCCCTGCGCCACCCAGGGATCCCTTGAACTCATTTTTTTAATGATACAGTATACTAGATTTCAGCAAGTTTTATGGCATTTGTGTGATGGAATATGGGAATCTAAATTATTAGATTTTCATTGAGAATTTTTTGTGAGAAAAATGTCATGTTTTATAAAGCAATTCCTCTGGGATTATTTTATATTAAAATAAAAGATATTCCATTGCTGTGCATTAACCTTTAGTCACTTACTATATGGTATCTAGTCTTCTGCTGGTCCGTGGACTTTTGCTTAAATATATTCATTTATTTGGGGGCTCCTGGCTGGCACAGTTAGTGGATTGTGTGAATCTGGATCTTGGGATTGTGAGTTCAAACCCCACATTAGGTGTTAGTGATTACCTTAAAGTAAAAATACAATCTTAAAAAATAGATATATTTTTCATTTACTTGGTTGAAAGCACTAACCGTATTCTTTTCCTCCCCCCCCCCCCCCCTTTCTCTAAAGCTGAAAACCCGTCAAGGAACAGAACTGCTAATTCAGTCTGATAATGACACTGTTATTAATGATTGGTTTAAAGTTCTTAGTAGTACTATCAATAATCAGGTATGTGTTTGACTTAGGTAAATTTTTTCACTTCAAGGCTACTTTTCTTTTCTGCTTTCTAATTGGTTATTGCATATCTAGTTTCCAGTTGATTTGTGATAAAATACTTTTTTAATATGTATTTTGATGAGAGATAGGAAAGTCAATGGTAGTTTAGCAGATCCTTGGGGCTGGTGATTGATTTAACATTCTCAATTATATATTATTGGCTACTAGTGGATTTTAAGTAATTTTCACATGAGATTCAAAAAGAAGTAGTTCGAGAAGACAGACAAACCATTCTTAGACATAGTATATATTCAGTGACCAATGAGTTGGGAATAGTACTATTTGGTGAATACAGGTCCTACCTAGGTAAAGGTATGAAGTGAATGAAGCTGTAGCCTCTTCATGATCACTTTTTCTTTCCTCATGACACCTCTAGCTACTGCTGGAGGTGTTTTAGTTCTCCCCCATCCCCCAAAAAGGGAGGTAGGTGTTCAGTACCCTTGTGTTCCTGGTATATTTCCTCGTGTGTGTGTGTGTGTGTGTGTGTGTGTGTGTGTGTGTATAGTAGGTACATAATATGTTACATAATGTATGTTGTGTGTGTGTGTGTATAAAACAACCAAAAAGAATCTCAAATTTATATTCTGCAGCTGTGTTAGAGCAAGAAGAAACAGGGGCTATATATTTTTGGACTATATTCTTACCTTCTCAGTGTATGGGGACATGGCTTCTCATTAAGGGTCATATGTCATGGACAAAAAGGAAAGTGAATACTTATGGGAGTGTGTTATGGTTTTAAACTAAACAAACCATATCTGGGGGCATCACAATGCCAGATTTCAGGTGGTACTACAAAGCTGTGGTCATCAAGACAGTGTGGTACTGGCACAAAAACAGACACATAGATCAATGGATCAGAATAGAGAACCCAGAAGTGGACCCTCAACTTTATGGTCAACTAATATTTGATAAAGGAGGAAAGACTATCCATTGGAAAAAAGACAGTCTCTTCAATAAATGGTGCTGGGAAAATTGGACATCCACATGCAGAAGAATGAAACTAGACCACTCTCTTTCACCATACACAAAGATAAACTCAAAATGGATGAAAGATCTAAGTCTTTTTTTTTTTTAATTTTTTATTTATTTATGATAGTCACAGAGAGAGAGAGAGAGGCAGAGAGAGAAGCAGGCTCCATGCACCAGGAGCCTGACGTGGGATTCGATCCCGGGTCTCCAGGATCACGCCCTGGGCCAAAGTCAGGCACTAAACCGCTGCGCCACCCAGGGATTGTGAGACAAGATTCCATCAAAATCATAGAGAAGAACACAGGCAACACCCTTTTTGAACTCGGCCACAGTAACTTCTTGCAAGATACATCCATGAAGGCAAAAGAAACAAAAGCAAAAATGAACTGTTGGGACTTCATCAAGATAAGAAGCTTTTGCACAGCAAAGGATACAGTCAACAAAACTCAAAGACAACCTACAGAATGGGAGAAGATATTTGCAAATGACGTATCAGATAAAGGGCTAGTTTCCAAGATCTATAAAGAACTTATTAAACTCAACAGCAAAGAAACAAACAATCCAATCATGAAATGGGCAAAAGACATGAACAGAAATCTCACAGAGGAAGACATAGACATGGCCAACATGCACATGAGAAAATGCTCTGCATCACTTGCCATCAGGGAAATACAAATCAAAACCACAATGAGATACCACCTCGCACCAGTGAGAATGGGGCAAATTAACAAGGCAGGAAACCACAAATGTTGGAGGGGATGCGGAGAAAAGGGAACCCTCTTACACTGTTGGTGGGAATGTGAACTGGTGCAGCCACTCTGGAAAACTGTGTGGAGGTTCCTCAAAGAGTTAAAAATAGATCTGCCCTAGACCCAGCAATTGCACTGTTGGGGATTTACCTCAAAGATACAGATGCAATGAAACGCCGGGACACCTGCACCCTGATGTTTATAGCAGCAATGGCCACAATAGCCAAACATTGGAAGGAGCCTCGGTGTCCATCGAAAGATGAGTGGATAAAGAAGATGTGGTTTATGTATACAATGGAATATTACTCAGCCATTAGAAATAACAAATACCCACCATTTGCTTCAACGTGGATGGAGCTGGAGGGTATTATGCTGAGTGAAGTAAGTCAGTCAGAGAGGGACAAACATTATACATTCTCATTCATTTGGGGAATATAAATAATAGTGAAAGGGAATAGAAGGGAAAGGAGAAGAAATGTGTGGGAAATATCAGAAAGGGAGACAGAACATAAAGACTCCTAACTCTGGGAAACGAACTAGGGGTGGTGGAAGGGGAGGAGGGCAGGGGGTGGGGGTGAATGGGTGACGGGCACTGGGGGGGGGCACTTGACAGGATGAGCACTGGGTGTTATTCTGTATGTTGGTAAATTGAACACCAATAAAAAAATTTATTAAAAAATAAAAAATAAAAAAAAAGCTACATTGTAAAAAATTTTTAAAAATAAACTGAACAGACTGAAAAAAAAGTTGGGAATCATACGCTTTAGTAGAGATTGAGCCGTCTTTCAGAGACTGTAGGTGAAGCCTCTTTACTAATAAGATTTGTGACTCTTACTGAGGTATCATATGGGTTTCATTTTTTCACTTATAAAATAGAGATGTTGGATTTGATTGTTTCCAAGTACCCTCTTAAGCTCCAAAATTTTTATGATGCACTCAATTGAAAACAACCAGATTTGCAATCTTCAGTATTAACTCTTCCTCCTTTTTCACCCCTTCTACCCACCTATATAAATACTCTTCTTTTGCAGTTTGTAATATTGTATATTTCTGAATCTTGTCTTTTCCTTTCCATTTATTCTTGAAACCACTATCAGGACTTTGTATGATGAGTCCCTTCCTAAGCAGTTTTTCTTATTTCATCTTATCTGCCACCAATCTATTCTTAATATCATTGCTGTATGAAACTTCCTAATGTTAACTGTATAATCCTCTCCTGCTCAGTAAACCTTCCATGACTCTTATTAAAATTCAACAACCTGAGCCCGATCTACTCAAATGTACCTTTTACTCTACCCAATATGGGCTTTCAGCTCTAGTTACTATACTCTGTCCCTAATCCCTTGAAAGCAAGTATGGCTGCATTCATTCATTTAACAAACGGAGTGTTTTATGCAGTGGAGATACATAGGAGCATGCAACCATGTGCCATACCTTTTTTATAGCAAAATATAGATCACTGAAGACAGACAACTTGGCAGTTAGTACATTGAAATGTGATGAATCTTATGATGGTGAGGGATATATAACTTATTATAAAAACTCTAAGTAGGGTCTAACCTAGTGTAGAGGCCTGGGGAGGCCTTGTAGAGAAAGTGGGGGTTTTTTGTTTGTTTAGTTTAGTTTTGTTTCGTTTTTCAATCGAAGCCTGTAGGATCAGGGAATCAGCCAAGTGAAAAGAGAGTAACATATTGTTGACTGTGAAATTTAAAATATATACTGTTTACAAAGTGGCAAAAGATACTATAGAAATATGCACAATAAGTTTAGAAAGATGCACAAGACTTCTGCAAGGAAAATTGCAAAACTTTATTGAGAGACATTGAAGAAAATCTAATTATATGAGAAGTAAATATATTATGTTCATGGATTAAAATATTCAATAATGTAAAGATATAATATTCTTCCAAATGATTTATAAACTTATAAACGAGATTTTTGAATCTCATTCAAAATCCCAGTAGGTTTTCTGATGGAACTTGGCAAGCTTATTCTAAAATTCATACTGGAATATAAAGGGTAAAAATATCCAAGACACTCTTGAAGAAGAAAGTGGAAGGACTTGATCTGTCAGATTATCAAGACTTCTGTATTAGTTAATACAACATGCTGTACTGGGATAGATCTACAGACCAGTGGAACAGAATAAAGAACCTAGAAACCCACCTATCTTTGGATACTTCATGCCATATATCACTGTAGAAAAATAAGGAAGAATAAACTGGAAAGTAAATGGTACTGGGTCAACTGGATATCCAAGAAGAAATTAGAACCTTTCCTAACACTATACACAAAAATAAGTTCTAAGTGGAATAAGGACATCAGTATGAAAGGCAAAGCAATGCTTTTAGCTTTGAGAACTCAGTTTTTAAAACTGCAAAAATGACTGATTAGGCTATACATGAGCTCAAGGATTTCTTTCAATGTCCAACATCCATGAATCTGAGTGTGATTGCTAGTTATGATACAAAATATAATTTGAAAAGATTGTTGGTGTGAAAAATTAATGTGCCATTGGTTAGTTAGCTTTATCTTATACTGTTAGCACGGAATGTAGCTTCATCATGTTCCCTCACTGTAGCTTGTAGTCTGACCTTTTAACTCTTGTTACTGTCATTCTTACACATTTAATCTACATGTGGGAAGATAACTTCATCATTAGTATATAAAACCATCATCCTGTGAATTATCAGCATTTTTTTCTTTTTTGAAGTTTAGAATTAATGAGTTCCCCTTATCTAGGGGGAAGAAGTATTTTTAAAGATTTACCAAGTATCTAAATCATATATGCTATATATTGATTGGTTCCCTAAGATGATTTGGGAGGATCAGTTACTGATTATATTGAGAATTATGCTATTATATCGAAAATAATCTCAAAAGTAATATGTGTTTGGGAAATCTCTAATCAATAGACAGTAGAAACTGATGAAGCAATTGAAGAAGAGATACCAGAGTCCCCAGGAATAGAAAAGCATGATAAAGAGAAGGACCATAAGGATCCTAAGAAACTTCGTCGTAAGTTATCCTTTACCTGTTTTACTAGTCGCTTGAGTGAGCATTTTCTCTTAGCTTTTCAAATATTTTAAACACATAGAGGCTGAGTGGAATCTCCAGTGTTACCAGGAACTTATAAAGGCTGAGTGGAATCTCCAGTGTTACCAGGAAATTATAAGGTTAGGTACTTGCAGTCTCAGTGTTTCAGGAGTACTCTCTCCTTGTTAACTCCTTGTCATTTTTCAGCGTCATCGTATGCACACGTACAGAATTTAATTAATTTTAAGATGATGTGGTCCTTTAAAAGAAAAAAAAAGTGTATTAGAATGCACTTCTATTGAGGTATCCAGGAAGCTGAATTATATTGATTTTAAAATATATAATTACTGTTTAAGATTCTAGGTAGAATCTTATACTTTAAGAAGTCGGAAGTCATGGGACATGTACCGTAGCTCACACTGGACACCAGGCAACCATCTCTGGACTAGGATGTGTCTGTGCAGGTGCAGCTGCATACATTCATATCTCCACATCATTCATATACATATATATGAATACATATATGTAAATATATGAGCTAAAGCTAGCAATTTAAGAAGAGCATTAATTTTCTGATGCAGGCCTCTTGTGAATTACACTGTTAATTAGGCCATTAGCTATAGCTCTGAACTTGTTAAATCTATTTTAACAAGTCCACATTTAACTGAGAATTTTTGGCCTTTGAATTAACTGAACCATTAGAAAATCGTTTCTACTTTTGTTCTCTCACATTCTAATGAAGGTTAGTCCTATTACTGACCTTGTCACTGACATGTAAACACGTCAAAAATTTGATTATCTTAATGCTTCACTAATATATTGTTTGTGCTCTCAACTTTCCTCAAATATAGTTCAAGAAATTTACTTTTTGGATTTTTCTTTATCAGAACCAAAGAAGAAATCAGACTAATGACAATGTAGGACATTTTTCAGGTGGTCCCATTCTTAGTTTAGAGGTAATTATGACAAGGTGTTATTAGCTTAAAGTACAAGTAATTGTGATGGATATATATCTCTCTAGACTCCTAGTCCAGTAAGGATACTGCAAGATAGGGACTTTTTAATTTATGTTTTCTGGATATTTTTGGGGGGTCATTTTACCTTCTAAAACTGATAGTTAAAGGAGATAAGTAGTATCATTTATGAAATAATGAACATAAATTAGAATAACCAGGGTCGTAGCACATTTACCAAAGAAGGTAGAATTTGTAGTCAGTGTTTAGTGATAAAAATGAACTGTTTTGTGTGGCTTATCACTCTGAAATTGGGTCTGTGTTAGCTTGATTCTTCACATACTATTAAATTATATTAAAGTTTAGAATAACTGAATTTATAACTATGATTTTTACATACGCAATTAATATGTTTTGAGTGCTAGGTGGAAGATTTTTATCAAAAAGTTTTTATTTTATGAAATGCTTTATATTTGTTTCTCTTAAGCCATGAAAGTGTCTAGCATAGATTCTTCAGAACAGAAAAAAACCAAGAAAAACTTAAAGAAGTTTCTTACACGGCGCCCCACTTTGCAAGCTGTTCGTGAAAAAGGTTATATTAAAGGTAGGTAGAGGTGATGTTTATAATAATGAACTTTGGCCAAAATCAGAAATGAGACATTTTAAATTAAAAACTGAAAACTTTTCTTTAAAGTTACCAGGTTCATTGGTTTAAAATACATTTGAGTGATTAAAATTGATTTTTCGATGCATATGGAGAGTTTAAAGCACTGAACAGACATAAATATCAAACTAATTTTCAGAGACCACTGGGATGGAGGCCCCCAACCCCACTTGAGTCTCGCACACACACTTGCTCTTTCTCTCTCTCACTCTCTCTTGCTCTGTCTCTCTCAAATAAATAAATAGAATTAAAAAAAAAAAAAAAGATTTTTAGTTTTGAGATGCACAGATCAAAGAAATTTTTAATGATCCCTAACAGTAAAAGGAAGAAAAATATTGAACAATTTTATCTTGATTGTTTGCCTTCATTTCTTATTTCAGGTTATCTTAAAATTAGTATAAGCACTTTATACTAATTAATTTTTATATTTATTGTTTATAAGCAATAATAGCAAGAATGCACTAACAATCTTACTAACAGAGTATTCTTTAAAATCATGTATAGTTGGGGATGCCTGAGTGGCTCAGCGGTTGAGTGGCTGTCTTTGGCTCAGGGCATGGTTCCGGGGTTCCGGGATCGAGTCCCACATCGGGTCTCTGTGGGGAGCCCCCTTCTCTCTCTGCCTCTCTGTCTCTCATGAATAAATAAATAAAGTCTTTAAAAAAAAACCAAACAAAGACGTATACTTGTATATACCTTTAGTTCTTACAAGCATTTTTAATTTAAGTGATAAGTTTTCTAATACAGGACTCAAACAGTGACATTAATTAGTAAATAAAGACATAGGTAAAAATAATATATAACATATATCTGTCTTTGAAGTTTGTAAAAAAGACCATCACTGGAACATCTGTTTGCAAAGCATCTAATTTAAAATACACAAATGGGTTTCATTAAAAAGATATTTAAAACTTCTAGGTAGAGTTCAGTTAATTAGTGATTCAAATTAGCAGCCTTAAGAGTTACAGGTAAACAGGGATTCCGAGATAATGCATATGAATTTAGTATATTGAGTTTAGAACTTAAAAAAAAAAAAAAAGCCTGACAAATCAGTGAATAGAAATTGCTGTTCTCATCAGGCCCTTTTATTTTTTTAGATTTTATTTGTTTAGTCATGAGAGACACAGAGAGAGAGGCAGAGACACAGGCAGAGGGAGAAGCAGGTGCAGGGAGCCTGATGCAAGACTCCATCCTGGGGCTCCAGGATCATGCCCTGAGCTGAAGGCAGGCACTAAACCGCAGAGCCACTCAGGGATCCCCTCATCAGGACCTTTTATTGAGAAATATAAACTGTTGCTGCTTTATGATGGTGTTCAGGACTTGAAATATTTTGTTTTCCTGAATATTTAGCACTAACGTGGCATTTCAGAAGTGTTGGGTTGAAAAATTAATAGAACAACCTTTGAAATAGACTTTTGAAATCAAATGTTGGCACATGATGAATATGCACCATGCTTGTTTTAACAGTTTAAAAAACATTGAGTTGTTTACTAAGTGCTAGGCATGAGCCTATGTGCCAGAAATACCTATTGGTTCAAGAATTACAAGGTTCTTGCCCTCTGAAATTTACATAAAAACAAGAAACAGACAAGATAATTTTATTTATTTATTTATTTATTTATTTATTTATTTATTTATTTATTTTATTTTATTCATTCATTCATTCATGAAAGACACGGAGAGGCAGAGACACAAGCAGAGGGACAAGCAGGCTCCAGCCAGGGAGCCTGATAGGGACTCGATCCCGGGACTCCAGGATCATGCCCTGGGCTGAAGACAGCGCTAAACTGCTGAGCCACCCAGGCTGCCCCAGACAAGATAGTTTAAAACAGTGCTGACTACTGTGAAGAATCTACAATAGTAATGAAATAGTGACTGTTACTGGGTTTCCTTAGGCTAATCATAAGGTTTTTTGTCAGGAGATGACATTTTAGCTGAGGGCAAGAGTAATAAAAAGGAGCTAAGTTTGGGGGAGAGGATGGATCTCTGCAAAAGGTATAGAAAACAAAAAGGCTCTCAGGTAAAAAGGAGTCGGAGTGGAGTGTTCATGGAGTTTAGTAAAGCAGGAAAATTGTTTGAAGTGGCATTGGAATGAGTAGGCAGGTCAAAGGACTCCGTCACAGCAGGTAGTGTTGGGATGCACTCAGTGTCTTCTATAGCACAATGAATGGTTATCACCATTTTGCAAAATAAATTTTAGCAGGCTGGTTTATTTAAAAAAATAAATCTCTTTCAGATCAAGTATTTGGAGCCAATCTTGCTAATCTGTGTCAGAGAGAAAATGGCACAGTGCCAAACTTTGTGAAGTTATGCATTGAACATGTTGAAGCATATGGTAAGAAAATGATTTTTATTTTTATATTAAGCACACCAACCCATTGTTCTGCCATTAAAATCCTTAGAGTTTTTATGATTTTGAGTGATGGAACAGTTGTAAGCTGTCAAGAAAAGCATCTTGTTTGCCAAAAACTTACATGTTTTAATGGTTACATATATCTGTTTTAAGACCTTTGCAAGCACCCGTTGAATATTCAGCACTTCTAGCTGATTAAGCATAAGGTATTATTTGAAGCCATTTGGAGTTGGCCTTTCTTTAAAATGAATAAGGTGGTGATTATAAAACTGAGTTTATTAAGTGAATTGATTGTGTAGAAGATAGGAGATTGTGTTTACTTACCAAGAGAAAGTTTCTTCTCTTTATAATAAATACGAGTTGATATTTTAAAACTGTTAAGTCAACTATAAAGTGTCTAAATAGACAAACCTCCTTATGCCATTTCCTGTTAAGTAAGACTTAAACCAATTTATATTTTGGTTAATTTTAACATAATATTTATACTAGTTTTATGTAAACTATCATGATAATTAGATTAACTTGTATCTGTACACCATCAAAAAATCTTGTACAATTAAAACATTTGCATAATTTGTAATTTCTGCCAGTTTCAGATCTTGTCTCTGACTTTTCTTGTCAACATGACAATAGGGACACTGTGCCTTTATTTGAAGTTCTATGAATAGCACATCAGATAATGTGCTTTGTTAAATGTGTACAGCATTATCATTTAATGAATATTTGGATTTTTTAGGCTTACTTGCGTGAATTTCACATGATTCTATTCCATATATGAAAGAAGTGAATATCAAAGTAGCAATTGTTTTTATAGAATCTTTATTTTAATTGGTTATTAAGTTTATTTATTACAAGCCCTTAATAGGACAACTATTTTTAAAAGACTGCCTTGGGGGATCCCTGGGTGGCTCAGCGGTTTGGCGCCTGCCTTTGGCCCAGGGCGCGATCCTGGAGTCCCAGGATCTAGTCCCGCGTCCGGCTCCCAGCATGGAGCCTGCTTCTCCCTCTGCCTGTGTTAATGCCTCTCTCTCTATGTCTATCATGAATAAATAAATAAATCTTAAAAAAAATCTAAAAAAAAAAAATAAAAGACTGCCTTGATATGTACATTTACGTTACGAAATGTGCAGGAAAATAGACGGGCTAATTTTATCTTCTGATTTCCTTTACTTTCTGAACTATCCCCAGGTATATCTTAATTTGTTAGTATTTCAAGTTTAATGAGATGATTTTTTTGAGATGTTCCACAGTCTACATGATGTTTAAACAAATTAGAATTGTTGCTGTTTATTAAACAGAATTCAGAGTATATCTCCACCCCCTCTCTCTCTGCCAAGGATCTTTAAAAGGCCAGTTAGAGGAAAAGAGTATTTGCCCATTTGATTTTAGGCTCATGTTAATGAATAAGGATTCTGAAACATGCAGCCATCTTTAGAAGAGGCAAACACCTAATTTAAACACAAAAATATTGTAATTTTCTCTTAGGTTTGGATGTTGATGGGATATACAGAGTAAGTGGCAACCTTGCAGTGATCCAGAAACTGAGATTTGCAGTCAATCATGGTAAGATCATACTCCCTATTGTTATGTGCAAACAGCATACTCATTACTTTCAGGATCTGTTTAAAGTGATTTTTAAAAATTTCCTATTCTGTTTTTCAGATGAGAAATTGGATTTGAATGATAGTAAATGGGAAGATATTCATGTTATTACTGGAGCACTCAAAATGTTTTTTCGAGAATTACCAGAACCTCTTTTTACATTTAACCATTTTAATGATTTTGTTAATGCAATTAGTAAGTATGTCATTAAACTCAGTTTTTTTTCTAGATGCTGAAAGTCTGTATTGACTAAGCTGTAGACTACATTCTGTTTGATCTCTTAAATTTTTTCATAGGATTGTTTTACTTCAGAAATTTTAAATGTGACCACCAGGTGTCACTGTGTATTATCAAATGTCAGGTTCTAAAATCTGTCACTGTCTTCAATTTCATGCATAATCTCTCATTATCTTTTTTTTTTTTCTTAGAACAAGAACCAAGACAGCGAGTTGCTGCTGTTAAGGATCTAATCAGACAGTTACCAAAGCCAAATCAAGATACAATGCAGATTCTTTTTAGACATCTCAAAAGGTAAGAGGTTCACCACAGAAAAGAAATAGTAATTAGGGAAAAAGAAGGAAAAAGGTAAGAAATGCATGGTTATGAGGTGTGGTATGGTACCCATGAGGCCAGGGTCCCTCAGACACTTACTTGTTCAGATTCTGGCTATGCTATTTGCTGTCTTTATAACTTGAAGAAGCGAACTCCCCTGGGTCTTGTTCCTCATAGGTAAATGATCTGGTATAAAAAATATTTACTTAAAGCGAATATTATATGCGAAGCAGTTGTATAAAGCCTGGTGTGTAAGTGTTCAGAAATTGTTGAAGTTAATTAACATGAAGATGAGATGTTGGTTATCCAATGAGGAATATTAAATTACCTTAAAGCCATCATGGCTTTCAGTTACTACATAGCCATTTTAATAACTGATTTTTGCCTTCTGACAGAGAGAATACTAGAATAATAAAATAAATTATCCCAGTGAGGGAGATTAAAAAACCAAACATAGAATTAATAAAATGCAAATTTAATCTCTGAAACCTAATGAAATTTTTTTCCCTATCATCCTCATAGATTGACTATTGTTACCTGAATTGTAGCTTATACTTAAGTCTGTGTCTTACTTTAAACTCTAAACTGAAACACCACACGTTTAAAGTTTGTTAGAGTATTTGTAATTATACCTTTTAGCTGTGTTTATCCAAAAGAAATCTTCACATGATATTTGGACTGAATTCTGCTTGGTTAAGTAGCTTGTATGTATCTTAGGAAAATGAGTACTATTTCTCATTTCTAAATGCACTGTTTATGTTTATGATACAATTTGAAGAATTTTTCCTCTCGTATGTTTTATTTTCTCTTTTAACAATTTTTTTTTCCATCCCTTAGAGTTATAGAAAATGGAGAAAAAAACCGAATGACCTATCAGAGTATAGCAATTGTTTTTGGTCCCACTCTGTTAAAGCCAGAGAAAGAGACTGGTAATATAGCAGTTCATACTGTCTACCAAAATCAGATTGTAGAATTAATTCTACTGGAAATAAATTCCATCTTTGGGCGTTGATTCTTATTGAAGACAACCTGTGGAATAGAAGCTGAATTCCATCAGATTTCAAACTCTTATACGTGATGTATTTTATTTTTGGACCAAGCAGTGACTCTTTGATTTTGCACTTTTTTGAGGGATCAGAAGGGAATGGGAGAGTCAAAAATGTGTGTTAGGCCCTCACATTTGCTGCTTTGTTGCAAGTTGATATAACTGTGTGTAATTTTGAATTAATTTTATCCTGAATGTTTGCATTTCATACTCTGAATTTCAGTAAAAATCAAACTTGCAATTCTAACCAGTCGTATACACTGGATAATTTGGTAAGAAAACTACTTTTTTTTTCTCAAACTGGATAATGTAGAATTTCTTCTCATGATTCATTGGATTCATCACTTGATAGACTAGTACTCACTATCAGTTATTTTGAAGACGCTCTTGGGCATTCTAAACAAAATGAAGTATATCCTTTTTGAAACCTGTGTATTTCTTTTTCAGGGTTTCTGCATGCAGTGGCAGTCTTAAGTATTACAATTCATTATAACCCAGTTGTAATCCCTTGGCAGAGGCTTGCCGCCTTCACTGTGTTGCACACTATCCTTACTGGATGGATGTCTTAATCGCTTGTTTGGGCAGCACACTAATATTACTTAACACACTGTGATATACTGGAGTTTAATTTAGCACAAGTCAGTTCAGGGTATTTTGGGGCTGTGTGTGCTACGCTGATTTATAGCTAACAATCCTAATTATATCTAGTGCCATACTGAGGTTTTGGTATGACCTTGTGGAAACAGACATTATTTGATGTAAATATAAGCTAAAGACTTAATGTCCTTTAGCTTACGTATATAATTTTGTTGTATAGTCTCAGAGTACATTCTAACCTGACATTTCTAATCATGATATTGGTAATCTTTTCCGTGAGTATTAGGTTTCCTCCAGAAATAGGCTGTTATTTGAGAAACTTAACTGTGTGCACTTTTAGATTTTAATTACATTTACAGGCAAATCACTGTAATGCAAATGGTACTGGAAAAATACTGAATAGACTTGCTAAATGGTAAATGCACTACAAGAGGAACCTTTTAGATAACTTAATATGTACAGAATACATTAGAAAAAAATTTATTACAGAATTCTAACTGCAGTATGAATAGTGGAAACCCATATGTAAATTAGACGGATGTCAAATGGAAAGTGACATTGCTAAATTTGAGAATTTCTTTTTACATTACTAATGTAGATTAATTTGTATAATAAAACAGGGTTTGGAAGGTTTTGTTACAGAGAGCATGGTCTGTTGAAGATATTTTAAGATGTATTTTTCTAGATTAACTGATGTATATGAAATGTCTAATCTGAATAAAGAAAACCATAAGAGGTTTAGAGATTTTCCATTGGAAATGTGCATTTTGGTTTTCAGTTTTTTTTCTTGTTTTTGCATTTACTGGCATATTCTTATACCTCATTTTTAAAAAATCAACTGAATCCATTATTTCCTGTGGTAAATGTATTTCCTCATTTTTTCACACCTTTTCTACTCCCTGCCATGCCAATACCTCCACTATCCTCCTTCCAATTTTTATTTCTTCATCAATATTTGAAAGTGATTTGTGACCAAGACTCCTTTTCTTAGAATGGCATTGGTAATTTACAGTTTGCCTTCCTTGGGAACAAATAGTTTTTGTGTACAATCTGCTTAAAAAAATCTCTCACCTGAGTTTTGTCGTAAAAATATTAGTTGTTGTTGTGGTCTTGTTAAGTTGTTAACAAACCAAGCTACTTGATAGCTGTGGAAAGCAGATTGTTTTGGGCAGGGAGAAAAAGACCCAAAATGAGAATGTGTTTATATTTGCCTAACAATGTCCTGAACAATACAATATGCTTTAGAACTGGCCTATGTAGTGATTGTATGGCAGAAAAACCATTAGACTCAAACCAGTGATGCTCTTTCTCTTGGTAGCTGTGGACATAACAAAGATTAAAAATTGTCCTGTGTTTCTTGTTTCAGAGTACATGTGTGTGTATGTGGAGTCTTAAATGTTTTATTAGTCTACAGCAAATTAGTTTATTGTAATATTGTATGTACAGTGAAATCAATGTCATGTGTTTTCATCCTTTGTGAATTAAAAATTCTCATTTTTTTTGTAATAACAGAACCAGTAATATTTTCCTGTCTTGACGATTTTTAGTAGAAAATATATTAAAGGCTGAAATAAATTGTAAATGGAATTTCATTTGCTAATAGGCTTTACTTCAGCATGTCGTTTATAAAGAAGTGGTTCGGAATTGAAAGAAAAAGCATATTCAAGTATGTTATTATATTTAATTAGAAAAAAAATACTTATTTAAATTTTACAACTGTAAGGAATTTTACCTTTTACTCCATAAAAGTGATGTTACCTTTTAGTTAGAGGCAAATCTGCAGATTTCTTTTCTTACGGGAAAAGCATAAATAGAATAATTCAGCCAAACTGGGCTTAGGCAGATGTGTTGTGTACATATACACACCTATGTGTATGTTAAGTGGGTGGGTATATGTCACCGCTGTTACATGCAGATGAAAACTCTTAACAGTATTAATGGCAGATATCTGGAGACCTTTGTGTTCAGTTGCATGCCACGCTACTTTGTAAGCTGGTAAAACTAGATGTTAAGAAAGCAGTGAGAGGGAAAAAAGAGTTATTCCATAATTTTGCTAAGAGATTCTTTTCCAGCTTGTGGGAGAGATCCTTCAATTAAATATTTAAAGTAAACACGTAGTTTCCCAGGACACTAATTTCTCCAACATCTTTAGGCATTTAAAAAACACAGGAATCTACAACATGTCATCTTAGTCAAGAAGAAAATAAAAATAGTCAAATGGACGTCGTACTCTCAGTGGCCTAATAAAAGTCAAATACTCCAGATCACATCTATATAGAGAATTTAAAATGGGTAGAAAATAAGATTTTATGGAGTTTTCTAGTCTCTCTGAACTCTAGCCATCACCTCTAATGATCCTCTTTTATAGGAAGTACATTTCTGGTACATGACTAGAGATGGTGTTTAATAGGGACTGTAGCCTGTATATTACATTCCTGGGTGTGGGGCACAGTTTTGTTTTTGTTTGTTTTTTTTTAAACAGTATTTCAGTATAACTAACACAGTTCTGTTAAATGCAACTTTAGTTTTAAACCAAAAAATATATATATACACACACACATACACATACACACACACACACACACACAAACCCACAAAAAGCAAAGGAGGCTGCAAAACAAAATCAACAGCCTAACAATAATGGTGTATGAGAATCTATTGGAAATTCACAAGCTGCAGACCCAGGCCAAGCAGAGTCAGCCTTGGTATTCTAGGGAAGGGGGAGTACAGAATGCCTAATGAGACATTCTGTAACCACTGAAGACAAGGGACTTCTCCCGAAGAATCTCAATTAGTCTTCTCAACTGAAGTTTTGTGGGCCAGTGGTGGCTGGCTGTAAATATATTCAGCTGGATTGAGCTTTTACAAATTAGCCTTATGTGAATATGGCACTTAAATGAACTCTTTCATTTCCTTCATTGCTTCCCTTCTCCCACAGGAAAAAAAGGAAAAAAAAAAAAACTTTCATGGCACTCTCATAAACAGAGCACTTGTAGAACAAGGTAACTGTTTAACAAACCACTACAAAATGTATTTAGAGAAGTCTGGTTTCTTACTTTTTCTCATCAACCCTCTCCTCTCTTTATTTTACTTCCTCTCTGTGTTTTCAGAAAAATGTTTTTGGTAAAGATTTTTAAATCACCAATGCTGGTAGCTAAATCAGGTAGTTCTAATAGTTGTGGCTCACACTGCAAGTAGCATTGAAACTTGTCATGAATCTTGTAATATTGATAAAAGTCATGAGGACATCAGAATAAATGAGGCTGCATTAGCCTTTGCAGAGGTAGACCTCAAACTCTGTAATAAGCTGATGGTGGAGTAACCAGTGAAGATTCAGGATAACATTCAAGGCCACCCTTCTCCTCCTGGGCATCTTGAGAGATTGTTCACATTTAGGTAAGAGAACTTGAGTTCACTCAAGTAGAACTGAGTCTCACTGATAAAAGGACAAAACCAATAGGGACCCTCACATTCATAGCCTTACTTTATGGAGGCACAAAATGATAAGCCTAAAACTGAAGGGAAGAGAAATCTTGATTAGTTACATTATGTCTCTTTTAAAGTTTGTGATCAACTTAAGTAAAGCATATTCTGGTATGTTTAAGTAATATCATTTGAGGAAGAAACTAGTAACTTCTCTACCTATTGGGAGCATCTGTTTCCAAGCTAAGTTAATTTTTATGTGGCATATTGAAACTAATACTTTGTTTTATATATTATGTACATCTATTATGAATTTAGAGGTGGCAGGGGAGTAGGTATTGCTTTCTGCTGGTCTCTTCTAGTTTTAGTTACATAAATAGTAAACCAACATCCCTCTCCCTCCCTTGCAAATCATCAGACTTCAGTGGTTCTCTTTCTACCGGCAGACGGCTGACGTTCTGGACTGGCCATTGTGTTCGTTAATCTCTGTTTAATATGGATATCTGCTTTCACTTTGAGTTCTGAAACTGTGCTGTCCACTATTGTAGCCACTGGCCACATGCGGCAACTTAAATTTCATTAAAATTAATTAAAACATGAAAATTCAGTCACTTTTCAAATGTTCAACAGGGACGTGGAGTTTATGGCCACTGTATTAGAGCAGATATAGAACATTTTCACCCTCAGAAAATTATTCTGGACAGTGCTGTGATAGAAGATTGGTTGTGAGGAATAAGGAATTACACAATACAAAATTCTTTCAAAAAATGTATGTTCTAAAGCATTATATTTCATAATTCACCCTCATGCTTGTCTCAAGTACATGCCACTAGAAGAGTTTAAAATCAAGGAAAGAACATTTTTCTAAAATTCTGCCAAACTCTGAATATTTGTCCCATTATATGCTCCCATTATGGGGTGCTGAAGGGTGGTAAATGTGATTTGACTTCTATTACATCTCCATTAAAATGCTTGCAATTTGGTGAAAGTCCATTTGAAACTGCAGCCTAAGAAAAGCTTCAGTTGACATTGTTGTCTGGGAAATGTAGGAATGCTATACTATCAGATAATATTTGAGACTATGTTACAGCATTCTTATAACATCTGGATCTTAAGAATTTTCACCTTGGTGGGAAAGGTTTTCTGAAATCATATTTTACAAACCGAATAAATAATGAAAGAAATGGTTCTAATTAGAGCATTCCCTTGAGATCTGAGTTCACTCACCTTGTATTTACTTCTGATTTTTAATAGTTCTCTATATGAGGTAGTGGAGGTCTCCAAAAATCTACATACAAAATTTCTCTTTAAATGAGTGATGTCTACGGAGGCCCGGGTGGCTCAGTGGTTGAGCGTCTGCTTTTGGCTCAGGGCATGATAGCAGACTCCCAGGACTGTGTCCCACATCGGGCTCCCTGCATTGGAGCCTGCTTCTTCTGTTGCCTGTGTCTCAGCCTCTCTCTCTCTCTCTCTCTCTGTCTCATGAATGAATAAAATCTTAAAAAAAAAAAAAAAAGACTTTAAATGAGTGACATCTAGCCACAGATACAGGGAAGTTTTGGTAGTCTCAAAGTGAGTCGGTCTGAACATGATTTCAACCAGATGCTTACTTAGGCATGGACAGTGACATGGTACATAGATTCCATAGACAAGATGCTAATTAGCATTTTTCATTTTTGTCTTTATCAAGATGTTTATTTTAAGGGTCTCAGACCAGATTCTTCTTTTTTTTTTTTTTAAAAGATTTATTTATTTATTCATGATAGACATAGAGAGAGAGAGGCAGAGACACAGGAGAAGGGAGAAGCAGGCTTCATGCCGGGAGCCTGATGTGGGACTCGATCCCGGGACTCCAAGATTGTGCCCTGGGAAAAGGCAGGCGCTAAACCGCTGAGCCACCCAGGGATTCCCCTCAGACCAGATTCTTCTTTCAGAGATGGTACTTCTGTGCATAGTTGACATATATTCTGGTTGAAGTAGGTGCTACTGTTGTATTTTCAACCTTGTGAAGGCTTTCTGTTGATAAGTATCTTAATGTTCTAGGTAGTGAGTATAATAGCTTGTTACTTTAATTAACCCAACCCATTGACAGATTGCTTCAGTTCAGACTTAAAGCAAATCATAAGGTGAAGAAGCCTTGCTATCTAGTAAAATTAACTCCCAAAACACTCTTCTTATCTGCTGATTAAGAAGTACATTGGAATGCAAAATGATTCTTTCTGGGTCCTTTCTTCTGCCTGCCTTTTATCTCCCCTCCCTTCTCTGTCTCTTTAGTTGGCTGTTTGCTTTAGACCATCAGATGACTGGCTACTCACAGAGGCTGTTTTGAGACTTATTTGAGGCCCTGTGTCTAAAGTGTCCAGCTTTCCTGGAGGGGAGTTAGAGTAAAAGAGGAATCAAAGGCATCTAGGGAGACCAACACAGCTGTGTCAAGGAGGAAACTAAAACTTTTACAAGGAGCAATCCCAGCATCTTTGGATGACATAGTTCTAAATGTGAGATTCCTGGAATTCGGCCCCTTATGTTAGTTGACCAGATCTGATGTAACATTTCTGACATCTGGCTTCATCTTACGATTACCCTCTTTGATCATGTCCTTGTCTCCTCACTTGTTCTATTAGCCAAATTGATTGCCTGAACAGTGACAACCTTCTTACCCATCTTATCATTCTAAACAACTGTAGCATATTTAGTTGGCAATAATGCTTCTACAGAGCCAGCATCAGACAACATACAGTTGCTATCTTAAATGATGGGTAATACTGAAACATCTCCCACTGAATAGGAGGTTGGAAAGAGAGTTAATACAGCAGTCTGCTAAGAGCCCATTCATTCATTCAACAAATTCAATTTGTTTTAGGTGTTAAAGCATAGAGTTAACCTCTAGAGATAAAATGGTAAACAAAATCGATGGAATCCCTGCTTTTATGTTTACAATTTTGAGATTGGTAAAGGGCAGCTGATATATAATTCTGACCTATACCTGTGTTGAGTAGGTGCATTAAAAATGGTCAATCTCTCTTGGGACGCCTGGGTGGCTCAGCAGTGGAGCATCTGACTTTGGCTCAAGGCGTGATCCTGGAGTCCCGGGATCGAGTCCCACATCGGGCTCCCTGCATAGAGCCTGGTTCTCCCTCTGCCTGTGTCTCTGCCCACCTCCCTCTCTCTCTCTCATGAATAACTAAATAAAATTAAAAAAAAAAAAAACTTAAAAAAAAAAAAAACGGTCAATCTCAAGTAGTTTTATTAGTGTGCCTTCCAGATTGGCCACTTGTGTTGTGGTCATGCCAGTCTACTGAGATTGAGCTAAGATTTATTGCTGCATAATTTGGTAACATGTTAATGACATAATTCTTGAGTATTTGTTGAGGTGAAGTAAGGAGTTTATCAAATATAAGAAATACTGACGGCTTTGATGAAGCATAGTTTCAATTGATGAGGCCTGGTTTTAAATAATTGGATTATCCTAGCCATGAAACATTAAAATGGGAAGTGAAATATTCTCAATAAGTGTTAGGAAAAGCATGGATTTAATAACAATAGTGGTTCCAAAAGAAATCCCCATACTTTGGTATAAAATTAAATACATGGAGAAGATTCTGGTGGTGACAGCATAGTTTTTCAATTTACACATTGAAACAACAACATAATCACATTGATGGTAAAAATATTCTTACCTTATTGATACCTTATTGATGGTAATAAGGTGTTCTTGCAACCCTCCGGATACTAGTAGGTGGGATTAAAGCACCAACACCTTAGAGGTAGGCAATGAAACTAGTGTCTCAGAGGAACAAGAAAAAAGCAACAGGTTAGTGTCTAACTAGCTCTGAGAACCAGAGAACCACAATATAACCATCAGGACTTGAGGGCCTAAAACATTCTAGCCTCCCTGAATTCTCAAAACCAACTTGCCAGAGCTTTCTTCAGAACAAGTCACATTGAAGAAAAGTTGCTGAGAGTGGAATCTAAATTGAACAGGATAGGTACACCAGACCCAAAAGATTGTCTAGTTCAAAGTGGGGGAAGGGAGTAGAGCCAGGAAATCCCAGGAATCAAGCTGTCATTTTTTTTAACACAATGCAAAAACAACACAAGAATGAATCTGTTAACAAAGCTTTCCTGAATCCTGTTTCAAAACTTCAAGAAAATTAATTTTACACAAAAATGAGCAAAATAATAGTATTAAGGCTAAATCCCATATAAAATTAGAGAATAAAGAGCACAATAACGTGTGTGTTAAATGGAAACGTGCTCACAAAAGAAAACAATTATTGCAAAAGGAACTCAGAGTCTAAGAAATGACATATAACACATGAAAGAACAACATAAAACAATTATAAGAGCTTGACAACTCAGGAAAGGATTAGAAGGAAATATTTCAGATTGTACATAGGAACGTAAAAGCACATCAATAATACCTTAAAGTATAAAGAAAAATTTTTTTAATTTTTTAAAGAAATTTTTTAAGTCAAAGATTTTATTCATGAGAAACAGAAGAGAGAGAGAGAGAGGCAGAGACACACAGGCAGAGGGAGAAGCAGGCTCCATGCAGGGAGCCTGACCTGAGACTCCATCCCAGGTCTCCAGGATCATGCCCCGGGCTGAAGGCTGAGCCACCTGGGCTGCCCAAGATTTTTTTTTTAACTAAAAAGTGTCATTGAAGATAGGCAAAGATCAAACATGGAAATACTAGGAGTTCATAAAAAAAAATAAAAAATAAATTAAAAAAAGCAAAATAAAAATACTTCAAGAACCTGAAATTAGGAAAGAAATTGAAATTCTATATTGAAAAAGCACAGCAAATAACTAATACTTAAAATAATCAATACCAAGATCTAGTCTAGTGAAATAGAGTATAAAGAAAAGCAAATCTTTTGGGCATCTGTTTAAAAAGAGCATGTGATTTGTATTAGAATTTTCAAAAGTAACACTTCATACCAGATGCAAATGGAGAAATATATGTAAGATTCAATCCAAGTGAAATAGATTGAATAAGAAAGGCAAGCTGTGTGATACCTAAATAAGGCATTTATTTGTAAGGAAATACATGAATCTAACGATTGGAAGCATGATGAAGGGCATTTAAGAGAAAATAAAAGGAAATATGTAGCACGTCAGTATAATTACATGATGCCACCTACCTATTTGGAAAATTGAATGATGTCTGCTTAATATAGATTATATAACAGAAATAATCCATTGAATTAAGGCCTTCAACTATCCTGACGTCTGCTAAGAGTGCTTTTTAAGCTATATTCAGATAAAGACTTACAAGGCCTACATCTCCAGCAAACAGAATAATCTTCAAATAGGAAAGTGTAAAATAAGTAATGCAGGGATATGATTGCAGAACAAGGAAAAGCCATGAAAAGTTTTAAATGACTCTATCTCCAGGACAAGGCCAACTACATCCTAATATGCTTCTGCTTCCTGAAGAACTTGCAGGTGGACTCCAAGAAGAACAGGTCAGTGATGTTCAATAGGTAATAGAGAAAATATTCACAAGTCTCAAAATGGACAATTTTTTCTGAAGTTAAAAAATGGTATCCACCATCCCTTTCACCAGAAAGGAATGCTGTAAATATAATCTTAGATTCAGCAAAGACTTTGATGAAATTGTACACAATGTCCTGTGGATAAACAGATAAAAATTATCATCTGTTATTTTTAGAGAGATATCCAGGTGTTGAATACTGAGAGTATTAATAAAAGAGCTTGGTGATATAGTACCAGAATACTATTGAATGACCTAAGACTTTCTCTTAATACCATGTTGTTAAAATTATCTGTTAATGACTTAAAGCATTAAACCCTGCAAATAATACAGAACTGAGAATATTAAGCAATAGGGCTGATGTCATATACAAAATTATATTAATAGACATGCTCTGGCTTCTGTGGCAGATTAATTTGTATCAGATGGACCTTCCAGCCAAGAACAACTTGGAAAGCTGATAACCTTTTTAAATATTATTGGGGTGAATTTACATAAAATAAACCCACTTTAAATGTACAGTTTGATTAGTTTTGAAAAATGCATATACTTGTGTAAGCCAGTACCACAACACAAAGAACATTTCATCACTGAGAAATTCCATGTGCCCCTTTTCAGCCAATACCTGTCCTCTGTCCCTGGCCTCAAGCAACCACTGATGGGCTTTCTATAACTATAGATTAGATTTGGCTTTTTCCGGGGTTCCATGTAAACGCAGCCATACTACATCCACTCTTTTCTGTCTAACTTCTTTGATTCAGCAGAATGTTTGTGATTGACCCAGAACCTATGATGAGTGTATCATCTTTTTATTGCAGAGCAATATTCCATTATGTGTGTATACCACAATTTGTTTATACCTTCATTTCTTGAAATTTCTGTGGAAAGGGACTTTATTGGGAAGGAGGCATAGGAGTGATAAAATGTGCCATATTTTGATAGGGGCATGAGTTATGTATTTGTCAAAGTTCCTCAAACTATTAGGATCTCTGAATTTCCTTGTATGCCAATTATGGCACAATAAGAAAGAGGGTGGGAATGTGTTTACAATTTTAAAAGTAATTTACCCTCTATGCTTGACTATAAGGTCATCCAGAATATCTAATTCAAAAAAAAATCGAAAATAAAGCAATAACTGATGAAAATCAATAGAGAAAAACAGATAATAGAAAGTTACACGTGAGTTCCAGATATTGCAATTGTCCTTTATAAAAGCTGTGATTAGAATGTTCAAGACATTAAATGAAGAGATCAAGCATTTCAGTAGAGAACTAGAAATTTTAAGATTCAAATGGAAATTCTGGGACTGAAAAATAAAGTAACTGAAATTAAGAACTCAAAGGTGAGCTTACGTATTAAATACAGCTGAAGAGAGAATTATACCAGAAGATATGTCAAAAGAAAATATCCAGACTGAAACTCAGGAAGACAAAAGAATAGAAAATAAAGAATTGAACATAACGGTTACATGGGACATAGTGAAAACAAATTTACCTAAAAAGTTAAGTATATAGGTATGATTTGTGGGGCTTGCACACATGCATATGTTTACTTGTGTGTGCTCACATGGCTAAAATATATTACAAGAGTAATACAAATGATGAGAGGCAAATAGAGCCAAGATATTCTGAGGTATTGACATTGTTTAGGAAGTGTTATAAATTAGGAAGTTATAAATTAGAGTTATAAATTAGGAAGTACTAATTTATATCAGATTTAATGAATCAGGAGACTTACTGTAATCTAATAAACTGTAGTAAAGGAAATGAAATACTGAAAACCATAAAAAAGGGGGGGTGGGGAAAAATGGTAATGTAGGATAGATGGGAAAAATAGAAAATAGAAATACAAATAGAAAACAAATAGAAAACAAATGGGTAAGTGGGGATCCCTGGGTGGCTCAGCGGTTTAACGCCTGCCTTTGGCCCGGGGCGCCATCCTGGAGACCCAGGATCGAATCCCACGTCGGGCTCCTGGCATGGAGTCTGCATCTCCCTCCTCCTGTGTCTCTGCCTCTCTCTCTGTATGTCTATCATGAAAAAATAAATAAATAAATCTTTAAAAAAAAATAGATGGTAAGTCAAAACAAAAATAATACAGAAAATGTGAAAAGATTAAATGCTTTACTTAAAAGTTTATCATACAGGGATGCCTGGGTGGCTCAGCGGTTGGGCATCTGCTGTTGGCTCAGGTCATGATCCCGGGATCTTGGGATCAAGTCCCACATCTGGCTTCCTGTAGAGAGCCTGCATCTCCCTCTGCCTATGTTTCTGCCTCTCTCTGTGTGTCTGTTTGTTTATGAGTAAATAAATAAAATCTTTAAAAAAAAAAAAAAGTTTGTCCTACTTGACCAAACCAAATCAAAACTTACAAATATACAACTTACAGGAGTCATGCAACTACACAAAAAAGTTTAAAAGAATGAAAAAAACATAAACAATGAAACAGTTATAGATTAGACTTAAGGCAAAAAAGATGACTAGAGATAAAGATATTCATATTGGTAAAAGAGCCAGTTTATCAGAAAGATACAAAAAGCCTGAATTTCATGCAGCTATTTACATAGCCTCAAGACATGGAAAGCTAGAACTGTCAGAACTGAAAGAAGAGAGACATATTCGCAATATGGTCAGAAATTTTAACCACCTCCCTTAATAACTGATGGAACATGTGAAGAAAAATCAAGGATATAGAAATGTAAACACCATTAATTAATTCGCCCTAATTGATACGTGTAGAACACTTCACCCTCAGTGTTAGAGTGCATGTTCATTTAAAGTGCATGTTAACATTTACCAATATTGACATAATGTTGGGCAGTTAAGGAAAATTTCAGCAACTTTCAGTGAACTCCTACAGAGTGCTCCCTGACTAGTGTGGAGTTACACAAGAAATCATCAAATGGAACTATAAAAATCACATATGCTTGGAAATTAAACAGTACACTTGTAAATAACTCAGAGGTCTGAGAAGAAATTACAATGGAAATTAAAAAATATTATAACAATACTGAAAATGACAGTTCACCTCCTATAAATAAGCAAAAGACAACAAATTAAACCCACAGAAGTAATGACATTAAAAGAAAAAAATAGTTAAGTGCACACAAGTAGGGATTAGTAAAGCCCAAAAAACAGCCATTTGAAAAAAACTAATAAAACTGATGAAAGTAAATAGTCCATATCAAGCACAAAAATGGAGGTGATGTCATCGCAAATTCTAGAGATATTTAAAGATAGTAAGAGAATTTTATGGAGGGGTGCCTAGATGGCTCAGTTGGTTAAGTGTCTGATTCTTGGTTTCAGCTCAGGTCATGATCTCAGGGTCCTTCAGTCAAGACCCCCATTGGCTCTGCGCTGGATGTGAAGTGTTTTGGAGATTCTTCCTCTCCCCCTGCTCCACCCACCACTTGTGTGTACTCATGCTCTTTCTCTCAAATGAATGAATAATTTTAAAAATAAATCTTTAAAAAAGTATTTTATGGAAACATGCCAGTAAATTTGAAGATTTAGATATAATGGACAAATTCCAGGGATAAAAAACCTTTCCAAGACTGACACAAAAGAAATAGAGAATCTGTCAAAGACAAAGGGCTAATCTTCCTAATATATAAAGAGCCCTCAGAAATTAAGAAGTGAAAGACCAACAAGCCAGTAGAAACATGGACAAGGAAGGAGGGGAATAGCAATCATGAAGGTACTAAGCGATTCATTATCACTGGGTGCTAAACTAGTGTGGGAGAGCTGCATGAGAAACAGGACATCTAGTCATTCTCAACTGTAAGTGCTTCAGTTTCTACACACTGGAGTCCCTACGATAGCTCTATTATTATTACTACTGCTGTTCTTTTTCTATCAGCCCTCAATTTACTCTTCTTCTTGGTGGAAAGATCTAGATTGACCTAATCAAGCCTTAGAAACTGTTTTATCCCCATTCAGCTTTGGTGGTGTAATTCTTTCCACTCCTAAGATGCTATCCTAAAACTCTTCTTGAATTCTCAGATGCTTTGTTTGGGATTGGTTAAAGGGACAATAGTAAAATTAGGAACATTTCAATTACATTTAAAATGTAAGGAATCTAATTTTTTTCTGGGTCGTGTTCTGCTATTTTCTTCAAAACAGATCGTTAGGAAGAAAAAATCTCTCTGTATAGTAGTATCCAAGACTAATTTCAAACAACTTACCCATTTTTGAACTCAGTATCTGAGAAGTCTGATAGGCAGTGAGATCTATTAAGACTCTTGTCTCAATCCCTTTGGTATGAGTTTATACTTCAGCTTAAGGCACCAGAGTATGTGTGATATTTATTGATCTAGTCTATATTGACATAGACTTTCTTTTTTAAAAAAAAAATTTAAAGCTTTTATTTATTTATTCATGACAGCAGAGAGAGAGAGAGAGAGAGAGAGAGAAAGGCAGAGACACAGGCAGAGGGAGAAGCAGGCTCCATGCAGGGAGCCTGATGTGGGACTCGATCCCGGGTTTCCAGGATCACACCCCGGGCCGTAGGCGGCACCAAACCACTGGGCCACCCGGGCTGCCCGACATAAGATTTTCAAGATCTCTGTTCTATGTTGCTTTGGGTTGGGGTAACCAACACAGAACTGTCCACTCATTTTGAAAATGACTACATTTTGCATAACATTCAAAAGTGAAGGAGAAAACCATCTTTCACTTAGTATGGAAGTGATTTGTGCAGAGACTGCCCTTGTTTCCCTTCATTTCACCTAAACAGAGCGATCAGTCTGCATTGTTGTCTGTTTTTCACACTGCTCATCAATAAAAGGCACATGGTCTCCTTCTCCAAGTAGCTGAGTCTGCTTGAAACTTTAATAGTTACTGTTTTATGAGCCAACCTGCTTCAAGTTTTTCTCTTAGAAAATGGTTATATTTTATTGAGAATAATTGTGCTGCCAGGTAATGGAAAATAAACATTAAACACTGATACTATCATGCTCTTGACTTGTCTAATTTTCCTAGTTCATAATGCATTGTGGCTAGACTGATGAAATCAAACCATTAATGGTAAATTACCTGTCAGACTGATTTGTCTGTTCTGTTCATTATCTTTGGTGAAAATATGTCTGAGATGGGATATGTGTGTGTTTTAATTTCCTTGAGCTTGGAGTAGAAGCTGGAAATGCCTCTTTGCAGAAAGTAAACTTAGTGTGCGTATGTTTAAAGTAAAATAGCGATCTACTCATAACCTAGTTTAGATGTTCGAAATATAATCATCGAGCTCTTACTGTTTTGGATTTTTCTTGTTTATATGAATTAATCTCAGGGTCCTAGAAAACAGCAGTGGGAACTCTTCACTCTTTATCTTTACTACCCAGAGAGATTTTAAGGACATACCACGTACATACATCACTCTGCTAGGCCCTGGACAGAAGGTTTTCCCACTCCTTGGGTGTTTGAAGCTGAAAGCAGCTTTGTCATAACCACATGACAGCCTTCCAAAGAGCAAAATGGAAACCGTAAGCTGATTCCAAAGTAGACTGAAGTGTAATTCCATTCAAAAACTTAGGAAACAGTATTTTTGCATCTGGAGACAACGTGGCAAAAATTTAAATCGGTTTTTTGTCTTAAGGTTGAAAGAGCATTTTTAAAGACCTTTGGTTAGATGAGAAAACACTTCTAGTATCAGCCTCTCCTCCCATGATCTTCAGATTCCTGAAGACTGCTTGAACTGTTTGTTTGCAAGCAGAGGGCGAGAGTAAAGTCATCTTGAACCAAGCAGATCTTGGACAAGATGAGGCAAGTAGCACCATCATCAGAATCATGGGAACATTCTGTGAGGAGGCAGAAGGCTTTGCAGAGCTGGGTCTGCCCGGCAGATCTAGGTTCTTTATACGAGGCAGTGCTGTGCTCTGATATGTTTGTTCTAGTGAATTCAGGAAAGACGTGGATAGGAGAGGACCTCTGATGTTCACTCCTTGATTCCTAACCAGCCAGCCAGTCAGTTCCAGAGTGGACGTTACTGCCTCAGAGCAGGGCTTGGCGAAGCGGGGCTCTGGGATGACACTGAGGCATGGAGGTTAAGAGTGTGCAGGCACTGGGACCAGAGAGACCTAAGTTCAGATCCCAAATTCCTCAACTGGACTTGAAGCAGATGTCTTGAACTTCTTAGGACTTCAATTTCTTTGTTCGTAGAATAAAAACCTTAGCATCTTCTTCACGGTTTTTAAAATAAGGATTAAATCAGATAATGTATTTGGAACACTTTGCATAGTGCCTAGTTTATAGTAAGTACCCAAAAAGTGTTGGTCATATAGCATACTTTGATATTACTCCAGCTATAATCCTATAATAAATTTCCTTACATTGTTCATATATTGGGGTTTATTTGGACTTTATAAGAACCCTGGGAAGTAGGTGGGTAGGTCTTACTATTCCATTATGAAAGAAGAGAAACTAAATTTCAGAAAGATCAGTGCCTGACAAAGGCAAAGTGGCAAAGTTGGGAGAAACTGTGTTCTGAGCTTCTGCAATTCAGCCATTCAAAAATAATTTTGAATGTGTTAAATACTAGAATTTATGACGAATATTACCAGATAGATTTTCTGCTACCAAGGTGTTTATAGTCTTGTGAGGGACAGAGATATTAATCAAATAATCCCACTAATAAATGTCTAATTCAAAACTAATTTAAGGGATCCCTGGGTGGCTCAGCAGTTTAGCGCCACCTTCAGCCCAGGGCGTGATCCTGGAGACCCGGGATCGAGTCCCGCGCCAGGCTCCCTGCATGGAGCCTGCTTCTCCCTCTGCCTGTGTCTCTGCCTCTCTCTCTGTATGTATCATGAATAAATAAATAAAATCCTTAAAAAAAAAAACTAAACTAATTTAAGTGCTCTGGAAGCAGGGAAGGAAGTTTTATGAAGGTGTATTTACCAAGGGGCCTGACTTAGACTTGGGGGCAGAGCAAGGTTACCTGCAGAAATGTCAGTGGAGCCAAGGTCAAAAGGATGAGTACAGGTTAGCTGCTCCCAGAGAGAATGTAGAGCCCCAAGGGTAAGGCCTGGCGGGGGGGGGGGGGGGGGGGGGGGGGGGCGGCCAGGAGACCATGGGTGCTTCCAGGAAGTGGGAGGAGGCCAGTGCAGCCGGAGGAGGTCACAAAGGCTGGGAGGAGGCAGGGACTGGGTAGGTGGAGATGGAGATGCTAGCTGCTAATGCTTATTGACTCTGTGCTGGTCCAGTAGGCTGGGCCCGTCTGCGATCGCCCTACACCAGATTCTGAGCTCGAATTTCCCTGTAACTCGAGGCTGCTAATCCAGTTTAGGGCTGGTGCCCAGGGATGTGTTGTTCCTTTCATGTTTTCCCTCATCTTGCTTGCTGGCTGCAGAGGCGTCTTGCCATGACCCCTGGGCTGTGTGCACATGTAAGGCGGGGAGAATGGGCTTGGGCCCAAGTGGAAGCTTCCAAGGGAGAGGGTGTCCTGTTGGCTGCCCTGTCTTGGGGGAATCCCGGGCCTTGGTTTCCGTTCCTTTGCCCCCAAGAGGCTGTTAAGGTAAGATCCATTTAGTTTGTCTATTTTATTTTATTTTTAAAAAGATTTTATTTATTTTTGTGAAAGAGAAAGAGGCATGTGAGAGCTGGGGAGGGGTGGGCAGAGGGAGAGGGAGAAGCAGACTCCCCACTTAGCAGGGAGACAGGTGTGGGACTTGATCCCAGGACCCTGGAATCATGACCTGAGCCAAAGGCAGATACTTAACCGACAGCCACCCAGGCGCCCAAGTTTGTCCATTTTAGCAACAGCTCTCAAGGTCAAAGCAGCTGAGTGCTTCAATGCTCTCTACCCCTCTGGGTTTCCATTGCCCTTAGTTCTAGCCTGATAGTTACTATCTGGTCAGCTTAGTGATGCTTTTAAGGAGTTTGTTTCTATTTTATCCAGTATTTTTTTCACCGCAGTGAGCAGCTTGGTCTGAAAATCGGGTGTGCCATTGAAGGAATCAAAAGCCCACCTACCTATTTCTGGCTTCTCGCTCCGCCTTATGTAATCTGAGGGTGACAAGGGTTCGTTTTTTTCCCCTTGTTACTTAACGAGGAGTTAAGTAACTGGCAAACTCTTTTTTATTATGGAAAAATACATGTAACCCAAAATTTACCATTTTAATTGTGTAATTCTGTGGCCTTAAGTACATTTACAATGTTGTGCAGCCATTCCCAGAACTTTTTCACCATTCCAAACAATTTTATACGCATTAAACCACAACTCCCGTTCTCATGTCTAGAGCTTAGGAACCTCAGATGTGTCTCTATGAATGTCACTACTCTAGGTGCCTCACAGAAGTGGAATCGTACAGTATTTGTCCTTCTGTGTCTGGCTTATTTCACTTAGTATGAGGTTTCCGAGGCTTCCTTCCATTTTATGGCTGAATAACACACTGACCATGTCAATCCACATGCTGTTTGTCGGTTCATCGGCTCCTTCCACTTGGGGGCTGTTGTGAATGATGCCGCTGTACACGTGCATGTGCAGACACCTGTTTGAGGTGGTGCTTTCCATTCTTTCTCGTCGATTTCCTAGGAGTGGAGCTGCTGGGGCACACGATAAATCTGTGTCTAACTTTGGGAGGAACCAATAATGTGTTTCTCAAGTCACTTCTATGGCACATACTTTCTGACCTGGGGCCTTCCCCGCACAGGTCCTCACACCCCAGCTTCTCAGAGTCAGCAACCCCCGCCCCTGTCCCCCATGTGCTCCTGGGGTTCCTCCACCAGCCCTGTGACCACACAGGTGGGACTTAAGGGTGCATCTCCTGGGGCTTCCAGGAGGGCAAGGTCTATGTGTGAATCTAGCACAGTACCTGGCACGCTCATGAGCTCTGCTGATGAATTTTATATCCACCCTTCCCAGGGTTGTGGCCTTGGAACACAGCCTCTGAGAACCTGTTCCCCCTTCATCTAGAATGGGTGTAGATGCAGCCTGGACCGAAGGCTCAGAGCCCAGGCACACCCCGCGGACACAGAGCCTCGGACCTGCCCTGCTTCCTACGGGTGAGGACTCAAAGTTTGAGGGTACCTGCGACCGAGGTGTGCCCTCGTGGGTGCCACTCCCTCCTATGAGCACCAGCAAGCTTGGACAGTCTTTCCAGCGGCTAGATTCGGAAACAATCGAACACTTTTCTTCTCTTTATTCCCATTAGGTTTTTCTTCCTTTTTAACAATTGTAGTGGAGGGATGCCTGGGTGGCTCAGGGCATGACCCCAGGGTCCCAGGATTGAGCCCCACAGTGGTGTCCCTACAGGGAGTCTGCTTCTCCCTCTGCCTGTGTCTCCGCCTCTCTTTCTGGGTCTCTCATGAATAAATAAATGAAATCTTAAAGAAATTGTGGTGGAATATATGTAATATAAAATTAAGCATTTCAACCATCTGTAATCATACGTTCAGTGGCATTGGTGCATTCATAGTCATGCAACTTTGCCATTAGTTTTTCTTTTTTTAATTTTATTTATTTATTCATGAAAGACACACACACACACACAGAGAGAGAGAGAGAGGGAGAGAGGCAGAGACACAGGCAGAGGGAGAAGCAGGCTCCTTGCAGGGATCCTAATGTGGGACTCGATCTCGGGACTCCAGGATCATGCCCTGGGCTGAAGGGAGATGCTCAACCGCTGAGCTACCTAGGTGTCCCCCTTTGCCATTAGTTTTGAGAAGATCTCAAAAGAGATTTTCCCTTTCTAAATACTAAACAGGGTGTTACCCGAGGGAAGCAGAGTGTGTGTGATTTTTCATAAATGTGCACAGCATTGCAGGTAGAATAGGTAGGCAGCACAAGGCAGCCCCCAGGCTGTGGAAGAGAGGGGGAGCCACAGCTCTTCCTTCACCACCCTTCCTCTCCCTCTACTCTCCCTTCTGTCCCCACTTCCCCCTTCCCTTTGTTTCTGTAGTATCGGAAGTCAACACAACTGAGGTTGTTCACCTTCTCCCAGAGGCTCAGCATCTCTGATGGTGTCTGCAGGAGCGGCGCTGCTCTGTGAATAATAGCTATGTATTCCGGCCTTGTGGGCAGTAGGTGATGGGGGTGCGGGCGGGAAGCAAAGCAAAACTAAGATAGCTGGAGTGGAAGGCTTTATTTACACATTTATTTATTTTGCCAAACACCATATTTTTAAGGAATTAATCCGTTAGGTTTTATTTCAGGGCCATCGTTTCTAGAGCAAGTGCCATTGCAAACTGTAGCAGCTGCAAAGCAGGAGATCTCACCTGGTCGTCTTGTGGCACTGGGTCCCAGGCTGGCCTCCGAGAGACCTGGGCTCTGCTTTCAAGCTCCATCATCAACCTTGGGCCTGCCTGCGACCTCTCCTCATCTGCAAAGTGAAAGAGATGACAGGCACAGTGCCTACTGTGAGCTCTCTAGCTCTGGCGGTCCATAGCCTGTCTTCCACCGCTCGGGGAGGAATGTCACCCCCAGGCTCTGCACAGTCCTGAAAGCAGGATTGATAAAGCTGGAAGGACTGGAGGGAGCGAATCCAGTGCCCATTTTGCAGATCAGTTGATTGTGGCTGTCGGGGAGCAGTGCCTTCAGGCTGAGGCAGATCAAGGAGCAGAGGCAAACTGTCTTGAGAGAACCAGCACCCTTGTGTCCCCTCCAGATCCCAGGCTGTCTGCACCAGGTTGGGCAGTGTTGAGACTCTCCCAGGGGTTCTGGACTGGGTGACTGGGGGATCCTGGGGCTCAAAGTTTGGCTTTCAAAGATGTAGGATAACCACAGGGACACCTCCGTGGCTCAGTGGTTGAGCATCTGCCTTTGGCTCAGTTTGTGATCCCGTGGTCCTGGGATCAAGTCCCACATTGGGCTCTCTACAGGGAGCCTGCTTCTCCCTCTGCCTGTGTCTCTGCCTCTCTCTGTGTGTCTCTCATGAATAAATAAAAATTAAAAAAAAAAAGAGTTGTAGGATAATCACAGACCCTCCCCTTCCTCCTTTCTTTTTCTTCCTTTTCACCCAGGCAGTGGGCCTGTGCCAACCCCCGCACCCCCCCCCCCCCGCCCCCGGCTTGCAGGAGCCTGTTGTTGATTTACGGGGACACGGCTCCTCTGCGTGCACCCAGCTGCATAACTTAACGGGATCTGTCACCTTCCATCAACTGCCACACAGCTGCGCGCAGGAGCAGCTGTCCTCCCGGCCTTTGTTTGGTGTCAGTGCTCATCTGGGCGCCGTGGGGCCCCGCTCCTCCCGGCGCCTTGACCAGTGCGGCCTGGGTCTGCCCGCCAAGTGCTAGGTTGGCCCGCATATATACGGTGTCTTGTGCAGAGTTTACACTAGTGAGAGTGAGCAGAGGTCATCCATAAACACGGAGTTGTGGGTAACAGCATTTGCTCTTACAAATCATAATCAGCTCCCCTGGTGGCCTCTTAAACGTGTGTGGGGCTTTTCTTCTCATCCATAAAGTAGGCCACTCGAGGCAGAGGCTCTGAGTTGGCAAGTGTACAGAGCACATGTTTTGCCTTTGGTGCCTCACATGAAAGTTCAATCCCCAGTTTGGGCTGGAGAGAGTCTGTGTGCCTCTCAAAACACGTCCGCACACACCTCCCGTCACACATGAACACACGCACACGTGCGCTCCCTGGCCGGCCTCGGGAGTGGGAACCCTGCCGGGGGCTGGGCGGGCCATCCCGTGGACCGGGAGCCTCGTGAGGTGTCCCTGAGAGCCTCCTGCCTGCTGCTGCTGGCGGCCCCAGAGCGGGCCTGGGGACAGGAGTCCAAGTTCCCCACTGACCATCTGCCCAGATGCAGGGCTGCAGAGGGGAGGGAACGCAGGGTCCCAGACAGTCCACCCCGGGCGCCCCAGGGCCTAGCTCCTCCGCTCCCTGCCCCTGAGGCCTGGGGCGAAGGGGGACTTGAACCTCTGGGGCCCAGTGTCCTTATCTATAAAAAATGAAGGTGAAAGAACTTGCCCTCTTAGGGGCTGTTAATGGGATTTAAAGAAAGGATGTGTGTAAAGGGCCAATGGTTTTATTGGGGCCTCCATACACGGCAGCAGCGATAATAAATACTACTATTATTTTGTTGTCTCTGATCCCAGGAAGAGGACACGGCAGGGAGCCACACAGGCGGCAGAACCAGGGCCGGCAGAATCCAGTCATCAGGAGGCCCCGGCTCAACTGGGCTGCTCTCATCTGTCCCCCAATGCTGGGAGCTCATCCCTGCCGCAGCTACCTCCTCTCGCTCTTCCCGAGGTGCTGTGTTCCCTCCACACCCACTTACCCCAGAAGGTGCAGCTTGGTTCAGGTGCAGATGAGCAGGAGTATTATTAGACAAACATTTTGATTTGCCCTTGCCATTTATATGAATAACTGTCATATGTGTGTGTATACACTTTAAGGTATAAAATTAAATTATCCTGTATATCCTGGTTTTGAAACTTAAAATAAAATTTTTTTAAAGATTTTATTCATTTATTCATGAGAGACACAGAGAGAGGCAGAGACACAGGCAGAAGGAGAAGCAGGCTCCCCGTGGGGAGCCCGATGTGGGACTACATCCCAGGACCCTGGGATCACCCCCTGAGCCAAAGGCAGACACTCAGCCACTGAGCCACCTGGGCATCCGTGTTTTTGAAACTTTTACCATTCATAATGCTGTGACTATTTTCCCACGTCTTTATAGGTAGTCTTCTCTAACATAATTTTTAATAACTGCAAAGTGGTCCCTAGTGGTCCCCAAGCTGGGGGTGCATGCAAGCCAGTCCACTGGAATGAGGGAAGAAGATACTACAACTTCCTTTCATATGAGTTTTTATCCAAACATAAGAGAACTTACAGTCTACTGATACTCTAACTGCTGGACTCGCCCTGGTGTTATTCCCGGCCAGCTAGTCCCATGGCTACCTGTGGCACCTGTGGGTCCTGGGGGTGGGCAGTGGCACCCCCACGGTGTTGTTTGCTTCTGGCAAATTGCAGCTTACTGCAGTTCATGAGTCTAGGTTAAAGAGATTTTGCCCGATTATATTCTTTTAACTTTTAACCTTTATAAAATGAACAGGTGGCCTAAACATCTTCCTGCAAAGAAAACACAGTGCATGAGAAGAGAACCAGAAAATGGCAGAGTGGATTCTTCTTGAACTTCTGGCATGTCATAATTCTTATTAGATGTAAAAGAAAAATGCTCCAATATCATCAGATCTGAAAAGTCAGGCGAAAGTGTATTAATATTATGTGAAGATTATGTGAATAATGGATATATAGTCATTTCACTCATGATGGCCTTACCTTAGCTGTGTATTATATACAGAGATATTAGCTAATGAGACTATCACCATAGGCAAGACATTAAAATATAGACATCGAGCTATAAGGGTAAATCCCAACATGTCACCGATGTTTAAAGTCAAGCAATATTTTAGTACTTAAATATTTTTGCTAAACTACTAACTAATAAATGTTTAGAAACTTAAAAGCCACATACCATGACAAAAATGCCCAAAATTGTCAGAAAATACTGTTGGAAGCTGCAAGGAAAGCAATTGCTGAATGTTTGAAGAAACAAGTATGAGAATACATAATGCAGTGTGGGAGTGTTGCCACATACTTGGATGAAAGTCCATGTGTTTCCAACAGGATTCAATTATGGCAGTTGCCAAGTTCTGCTTCCAGAACAAAACAAAACACATGAATTATGTTTGTGTAAGCCACTCTAGGAAGGATAATTGAAGAACATATATTCTCAATATTCAACGAGGTTTTCAGTAATGGTTAAAACAACAACAACACAAATGATGTAAGTATTAAGTGCAGAGAGGGCACCTGCTTTGGCTTCGACAAGATTCTTCTTTTTTTTTAAGATTATATATATTTATATATTTATCTTTGAGGGGTGAGGCAGAGGGAGAAGAAGAGTCTCAAGCCGACTCCACGTTGAGCACAGAGCCAGATGCAGGGCTCCATCCTATAACCCTGAGATCATGACCTGAGCTGAAATCCAGTCTGGTGCTTAATGGTCTGAGCTACCCAGGCACCCCAACAACAAGATTCTTGAGCATCATTGCACAGATAATGGTTTAGCGTTGTGGGGAACAGCACTGTCCCTGGATCCTGGTCACAGTTCAAAATCCCGTGCTGCCACTTGCTAGCTCTGTGACCATACCATGGGCAAGTCACCTAACCTCTCTGTGTCTCCATTTCCTCCCCTGTAAAATGGAGATAATTGTATCTACATGACAGGTAGTTGCAAAAAGTAAATGAATTCATATGTGTAGGGTGCTTAAACTATGCCTGACGTGTACTAAGTGCTCAACAAACATCAACTGATAATTTATACTGCACTTGACATTTATTTTTAGACAACCTACTACAGCAAAGAATTTGAAGCTGGAAGTTCTACACTGAGCATCAGTGATGTGCTTCAGTTAAGAAAATGAAGCTTTTAATATACAGTAGAATCTTCATGATATTTTATATATCAATTCATTATTATATACATATATATGATTTGTATAATATATATGTTTATATAACAGAATACTTATGTTAGAATATTAAGGACATAGAGAATGAAAAAAATCTTTCATGTACACAAAAGTTAGATGTGTATCGTGTAGCAAATTAACAGTTAATAAATATAAAAATGAGTTAGGAACTTTTGTGGCTTCCTATATTATGTTACTTAGCTTTTAAAATATGTAAATAATTATATGGGGTTTGTCTCTTCAAATTATGGTGACATTTAAAAAAATGAATAAAACATGAAACTTTTTGAAAGAAATAGAGCATTTTTGTTTCCAGTGTTATAGGACTCTATTGCTGCAAAAAGTGCAGTTATATATAAAAACTCTCCTATACCCACTTTAAAATGTGGAAGCTAAATTTACTAACTTATTTAAAGATCTTCCAGTGAAATTTTTAGTATTTTGGATGTATTCATGTAAAATACAAAAAATTTAAGATCTATAGATTGAAATGCTAGCAGGAGAAAATCTCTTAGCCTAATTTCAATAAAAATCTCTGTATACTGTCCACAATAGCCAAACTGTGGAAGGAGCCTCGGTGTCCATCGAAAGATGAATGGATAAAGAAGATGTGGTCTATGTATACAATGGAATATTCCTCAGCCATTAGAAACGACAAATACCCACCATTTGCTTCGACGTGGATGGAACTGGAGGGTATTATGCTGAGTGAAATAAGTCAATCGGAGAAGGACAAACATTATACGGTCTCATTCATTTGGGGAATATAAGTAATAGTGAAAGGGAATAGAAGGGAAGGGAGAAGAAAAGGGTAGGAAATACAGAAAGGGAGACAGAACATGAGAGACTCCTAACTCTGGGAAATGAACTAGGGGTGGTGGAAGGGGAGGAGGGTGGGGGGGTGGGAGTGACTGGGTGGCGGGCACTGAGGGGGGCACTTGACCGGATGAGCACTGGGTGTTGTTCTGTATGTTGGCAAATGGAACACCAATAAAAAATATTATTAAAAAATAAATCTAAAAGGTTAAAAAAAATCTCTGTATACTTAGCATATGAGAATGAAAAATAAATTTTTTAATAAGTGTTCCCAATTATGCTTTTCTTCTATTTGTATCTGTCTTTATAAAAGATTGTTTTCAATTATGACAACTCTTATAACCAAGTATAAAAATATATTGGCCTTTTAATTATTGTATCACCAAGTGTTGAGATAAGATTTTGAGAAATAATGGCACATATCCAAAATCATGTTACTCTAAGCCAAAATGTTTCTGTAGTATTAATGAGTAAAATAAAAAATTCAGAATATTGGTTAAAATTTCCATACTGTACGTTTTGTAGTGTGCACACCATTTTTAGTTCAGTTGTATGCATATATAACTTATTATAAACAAATATAGCAGGATGTGAACTCAAAAATTATGTCTGATAAGAGTATGTAAGTGTTGACTGAAAGTACAAGAGACCACTTAACCCTCTATTGTTGGGCACTTAAGCTTTTTCTAAATTTTTTTCCTTTTGCCACATTCTGGCTGATTTTCTGGGATAGATTCCTAGAAGCAGAAATGCTTCATCAAAGAGTATATTCATTTTAAGGGAATATTTTTATGTTTATGTATTACAAATTGACTACAGAAAGAGAGTAAATCTGTAATAATCCATGTGTCCACCGCCATCAATGAGAACGTTCATCCCCCACCAGCGGGTGTGTGTGTTTGAATCTGATTTCACGCTAGTAGGAGGGGAGGGCTGTGGTCTGTCTCAGGGCACTCGTGGAGCCCAGAGGGTTCTGAGGAAGACAGTTTTGGGCAGGGAGCCCAAGGGACCACAGAAAATGGCCATCCAGGGCATCCTTTGCTTCACGCCTTTTCTCTCTGGATCATGAGCTCCCTGGGGACTTAGGGGCATGGCTCCTGGGTCGTCAGCCAGTGGGGTGGTGCAGGGTGGTGTGGGAACATGGTTGTCTTGTTCAGAGGTGGGTGTAGGAGGTCAGTAAGCGAGGTTCTGTTTCTGGAAACTGTCTGTGGGATGATGATTGTTTACACGCTACAGTGTCTAAGGATCAAAAGCAAGTGGAAAGAAGCCTCCTCCACTCTCAGGCCATGTGGAAAGCATTTATCTCCTGCTGGAAACCTTGCATGAGAACAAAAGCAAACCTCACAGAATGCTTTCAGGGCCTGCATCTTCTTGTTACTGGTGCCTTGGCCTTTGGCTAACAGAGCAGAGTGGGACTTCCCACCAGAATCAGAAAAGCCAGATTTTCCCAGCAGAGTGGGCTCACAGCAAAATGGTGGGACTGAGTTATCTGTTTCCTGGTCTTGCTAAGCCAGTGACATGTTCCCTACAAAGCTTTTTTTCTCTGGAGGCCCAGAGTGCTGCCCAGTTGAAGGTGTTGTATTGGGTCTTGGATTCCCTTCTTGAGGCACAATGTGGAAGTGGGGGATGATGACTTGGTCAGATGAGGCTTTTTGGTACCATCTAACCCCATCTTTGTGCAAGTGGGTCCCTGAGAGTCAGAGGACTAGCCTTGCAATGGGGGTGGGAGGGCTCTGGCCCCACAGGGAACCCTCACCTAGCATCCCTGGGTCCTCCTAACCCTACCCAGAGCTGGAAGGCGGTCATGGGGAGGGGTGGAAAATCTGTAGGCCCAGGGAGGGGTGAATGTAGCTGTAGAGTCTGAAGAGAGGATGATTGAACTTGCCCTCCAAGAGCAAAGGACTCGAGGAGATGGTGACCACTTGCTTCACGTCATTTGTGCAGGTGTCCAGGCAACCAAAGAGACTGGAAGGCTTATTGAGGAATCTTCCAGAATCAGTAGGGGGGCCAGATTAACATCTCCACTGGCCCTCTTGATTTGTCTTCTCCCTATTCTCTGAGACCTTACCCTGTCTATCTCTAATTTGCCCAAACTTTCTCTTGCTCCATGCACACACACACACACACACACACACACACACACATACACACACACATATACACACTGATTCCTTCCACCCACCATTCTAGCCAACCTGCCAGCCATGTATTTGTTTTTCACTTGTTCATTCATTCACTCATTTTTTTCAATCCATAAACATGAGAATATTTTAAAGCACATGGCTGCAGCTGGGAGGGGTTTATGGGCTCTGACCTGTTCATACGACCTCACAGGTGGGTGGAACTTTGGACAGAATCTAGTTCAGAGCTTTGTGGGCTCAGAAACTAATTTTTGTCCACTTGCCCAGAGGTTCATTCCAAAGAAGTCAGAAGATACTGATTTGTAAACCTAAAGGCCAAAAATCAGTAGTACCCTCAAGCTAGACTGGGTGGACTAACTACTTCCTACCAGTGTTCCCTCCTGGGGCAATTTAAAGTCCAGAATGGGGATGTCGACTCCAGATCAAGAATGGATTGCTTTTCCTCACGCCAAGAAGAGTCCTCTCTAGATAATGCTACAGTCCATTAGCCACATAACAGCTGGAGTGGTGTTTAGAGATGTAAATCAGCTCATGCCTCTCCCTGGCTTAAAACCCTGTGATTGTTTTTCATTGGACTTAAAATTCCAGCTCCTTACATAGGAGTACTAAGTTCTGCAAGATCTGGGCCTGCCTTCCCTTCCAACTTCACCTCCTACCACCGTACTACCTCTGAGTACTTTGCTCCAGCCCTCTGCCCTCCTTTCTGTTCCCTCAGTGTCCAACTAAATGTGTCACACTATTACCGCACTAGGTACCTCCACCAGCAGGCTGCCACTGCAGCCGGGAGCCTCAGTGCTGTAGGGGTGAGTGTTTGCCTAGTCTGGCTTGTTTGCCAGTATACCTCCAGTGCCAGCCCAGAATAGGTGCTCGAAGCTTTTGCCAATTACTGATGGGACAGGCTCTGCTTTGAACTCGGGTAGAAAAGACTTTGAACCTTGCTCTGTAGGGCGGGGAAAAGATGCATTTTAGCCCTTTATCTTCTTTTCTTCTTCTCCTCCTCCTCCTTTCCCTTCTTCCTATGGTTAGACATCACCATGAACTTCCAATTTCTGTGCAGATGGTTAACCAGTTTGGCTGCTTGTGTGTTTGAGAACAGTGTTGAAGATATTCTGAAGCAAAAGGAAAAGTTGGATTTTAGAAATTAACCAGAAGACTAGAAGAACACTACCTGAAAGCTGTTTTGATTTGGTACCTGTGGTGGGGGAGGCAGGTGGCTGCATCCTGGGGCAGAGATGGGCAGAGACAGCAGGCAAGAAGAGGCCAGAGGAAAGCTTCTGAGATTCTTCCCTTGCCTCACAAAAGCCTTTCCTGTTTGATGAGATTGTAGTAAATGAGTTCGGCAAATGCCCTGATGGCTGGGGTAGAGGAGGTGGCACAAGCTGTAGGTACAGGGAATGAGGTGACGTGGGTTTGGTAAAATGAGGAAATCTATCCTCGGATGACTGCAAGACTTCACAGGTGCCAAATCCAACTGATTCTGTGTTGTGGGTTTGGGATATTTGGGGAATGAGAGAATCCAGCCACTAGCCACCCTGCTGCTGACCTAATGCTTCATCACTCTGCCTTTTAAGGTCTGGAAAGCTTGTGAAATCATCTGCGAGTCCTGCAAAGCGAAAGCCTATGAGTTGCAGAATCACTGGAATGCTCCAGAGTTTCGGACTGTGCCCAAGTTAAAGGCAGCTTCTTTGTTTTTCAAGGAATCTACCTTGGCTACTCTCCAAAAACTCAGCTGGGTCCTTGCCTCCAGTTTCTGGGGACTGGATTTGTACGTTGCCAATTATTGCTGGACGGTATGAGAGAAGGAAGAAGCAAACCGGGGCTCCCAGGGGAAAGCAAATGGTCTGAGCTGTCCCGCATGATGGGGCAGAAAGGACACAGTATTTCTGCTCTGAAAGCTGGGCTGCCCGATGCAAGTCCCCTAGCATCTCTGGGCCTGAGACTTCTTATCCATAAGGCAACGGGGTGCTGATTGTTTATCGTCCCTGCAGGCTCTGGCATCTGACACTTCAATCAATCCTCAGCCCAGAGCTATTCCACATCTCCTTGGGTTGGATGGGAAATTCATCTCCCTTGCAGATTAAACACCTATTGATTCCCCTCACCACCCCACCCCCTCTGGTAAAGGGGAATGAGACAGCTCTTTCTTCCTCTGCAGACAGAAGGAAAGAAAAAAACAAAGTCAAACCAGACTCCCATTCGGTGATTTTCTGTTCAAGGCCTGAATGCTAAACAGCACTGGCTCCCAGGGGGTGACTCAGCTTCCGCAGCTCATAGAAATTTGGAGTTGGAAGGGTCCCAATAGACGTCCAGTCCTCTGTAAACTGAGGCAACAGAGCCCCCCCCCCCCGCCCCCCAGATAGGAAGTGACAGGGAATCGGGTGGTGATGGAACCCGACGGGAGTGCACCGGTATGTACACAGCATGGGCGTAAGCTGACGGCTCTTCGCCCGCAGAAACCCTTCCAGGGCTGACTACTAGGGGCTGCTCGGGGCTCACGTATGGATCCTTTATGTAAATGCGATTAGATAATCGTGTTCGCGTTTTGCCTCTCCGATTGGAGTTCGCGTTAAACTCAATGAAGCCATCAGCCCTGCTTCCCGGGTCAGAGCACGGCTTCGGGGAGGAGGGGTCTCTCTACCCTTTGTAAGGAGACGCGGCCGATGATTGGTGGCTTCGGGGAGCGCCGGAGCCGGCGGCCAATGGGGAGCGTGGGGAGGCGGGGCGGCCGGGGCGGGGCGGAGCCGCGGGCGGCGGAAGCCGGGCAGGGGGCGGGGCGAGGCCCGCGCGGTCGCCGTGGTTACCGCCCCCGCCGCGGCGGCCCCGGCTCGGTAAACGCTCGTTATGCCGCCACCCGGGGGCCGGGCCGCCGTGCTGGAGACTGAAAGACACCCGGTCCCCCTCCGGGACTTCGGTGTGGCTTTTATGGCCTCGAATGTGTCCAAGCGTATTAGTAGGACGCGCAGGGTTTCCCGACAGGCCTGGGTGGATGCTGCCCGGAGAGAAGCTGCCTTGGCGGGCGGTGGAGAGCTGCTCCCGAGGCCTGGCTGCTCGAGCCCCGCTGTGCGCGCCCGCACCGGGTGCCCGGGTGGTCACGGCCCAGGCGGGCGGCCGCGGACAGGCGCCCCCTCCCCCAGCAGTCGGCCCCAGGTCGGGGTGCTGGGGCGGCTTCCCCCGAGACGCCCCGGAGCCCCACGGTCCTGCCCGCCAGCAGGGGGGGCACGAGCGCGCACGGCCGGGGACGGCCCGGGCCCCTCCAGCGCCACGTCCAGGCCCGCGCCCTGCCCTCCCGCCCTGCCCCCTCTGCCCCCACAGCACCCTCTGGCGGGGCCCGGTGCACCCCGATCGGCGGGCCGCCTGACCCGCGGGAACCTAGCCCCAAGCACCCGCCTCCCTGGCGCCCCCCCCCCCCCTTCCAGGGCCTGGGGCTGCGGCGGGCTTGTTTGATCACCTGCCTTTCTGTTTCTTCTGCAATTATGACCCTGCTGACCCTGGGGAGAGGGCAACACAGCTGCCAATCAGGATGCTCTCATCTCTAAAGGTCAAGGTACTGCCCATTTCCCAAGATCCTTTGTAGCCCGCAGGATGCTTGTTCTCTTGACAGAACGCGGCAGCCCTAAGTGTGACTTTCTCCCAACAGAAAGAGTAAGAAGCTGAAGATAAAAACGAACCCTTTTATTAGAATGTAGAGGTCAGTCTTCTTAAGTGAACGCACTTCTTCTCACTTGGGACCTGTCTTCAGTCTTAAGAGAAAGCACTGACATGAAATGAGTCAGTCTGCATCCCTTGCATTCCAAGCTTGTTTCCCTCATCATTTTAGGTAATTTCTCCCCTCCTCCCCCCTTTAGCTACAAGACACAGACCACCTGATGAATTGCACCATATGCAACATGGATCCATTTGAAATACATCAATTTGCAATCTTAAAAGTCATAGGAGGTTAGAGGAGGTTCGAGGATGAAGGGGCTGGAAGGCCAGGGATGCACACCCATGGAGTCCCTTGCTTTCAGATAAGGAGGCTGAGCCTTTCAGTACACTGAACCTAACTCCCATTCCCACCCGTGAAAAAAATGTGTTTTCATCCTTATTTCTGTGCTTGAAAACCTAACACGACTCCTGGTTTGGACCTAATGTACTAAAGACAAACTCTGGCCTCTGCAGTCTGAAGCCTGGAGCTACAGGTCTCATGAAACCACCCTCACTGTGGATGCTCTTTCTACTGCCATGCTTCGCCCTGCCCAGAATACCTTCCTTTCATCCTCTAACTCCACCTGCAAATCCCCCCACCTCCATTCATATCAGGCAGCCCCACAGCTCAGGCATCCGCTGCTTTTGCCTCATTAGGTACTAGAATAAGGCATTTCAGATGGGAGGGTTAGTCCAGCCCTTGGTAAGAGGCCTCTGGTTCCCACAGGGTCTGGTTCTAGCCTTCATGTGGTCCTAGGTTTGTGGAGCAGCGTGGTAAGGTTTGAGGAAGAAGGAACCCATTTGCAGTCAGCAAAGAGGGATGAAGGTGAGCTAGGAAAGTTGAGGTCAGTATCCGTAGCAGCTGAGACCTGTTTGGGATTTGTCCTGAGCTCCATAATAACCCTTGACACTAAAATAATTTGAAGAGCTGTGTTTTTCCCTGTCAATTTATGACTGGCCATGTCTGGCCAAGAAAAAGGAGGTGGAGGAAGCACGCCAGGAGCCATTTGCCAGACAACTCGGCAAATAAGGCTACATCTGAAACTGAGGCAGGCCAGAAATTGTAATTAGCGTGGAAATGAAGATCTTTTCAGAAAAGAAAATGGCCCCGGCGCTTGTTCTCTATTGTTTCACCCATCCTCTGGCACCCACCCAGACAGCCCTGAGACAGCCCCTTGGCTCACAGATTTGTGAATACCCTGCCAGGATAAGGGGGAACAGTCACCCGTCTTCACCTGCGTCTTCACCTGCTTCCGGAAGCCCACGCGGCCTGTGGTGAAGGGAAGCTCAGGGAGGCTGGTGGGAGGCAGGTTGGTGGTCAGCAGGGAGGCCGGAGGTCTGCTCCCCTGGATGCATCTGGGCACATTTTGTCACAGTGCCCCCCCCCCCCAAATGTGGGGAGTTTAAAATGATGTCCTTGAGAGTTTGTCTGTTTTCCCACTAGCTACCTAAAATGTGCATGAGAAGCCCGGAGCTCTGAGCTGAAGTCAGAGGACACAAACTTGTCAACATTTTTCTTGGCAATAAAGAGGATAGGGGGACGCCTGGGGGGCTCAGAGGTTGAGTGCCTGCCTTCGGCCCAGGGCATGATCCTGGAGTCCAGGGATCCAGTCCCACATCGGGCTCCCTACGTGGAGCCTGCTTCTCCCTCTGCCTGTGTCTCTGCCTCCCTCTGTGTGTCTCATGAATAAATAAATAAAATCTTTAAAAAATATATAAAGAGGATAGGTTTTTTCATTCTCAACCTAATTTTGTTTATAGAGTATGGGTGGTAGGCCCTGCTGGCCTACATTATACTCATTCTAATGAAGCTATCCATCATTTGAGCATTTTCCAGTGACAGGCCTGGAGTCAAGTGCTTTGTATGCAGTTTCATTTTATCCCCCGACTGCTCCACCCTGTGAGCTTTGATCACTGTGAATGGAAGAGGAACTGGAGGCTGAGAGGTTAAGTAACCTACTGGATGCCACACAGCTCCCAAGTGGTAGCTCCGACTTAAAACTCAAACTGGGGATTATTATTATTATTTTTTAAGATTTTACTTATTTATTCCTGAGAGACATAGAGAGAGGCAGAGACATAGGCAGAGGGAGAAGCAGGCTCCTCGTGCCCAATGTGGGACTCCATCCCTGGACCCTGGAATCAGGCCCCAAGCTGAAGGCAGACACTCAACCACTGAGCCACCTTGGCGTCCCCAAACTGGGGATTCTGAGCCCACAGCCCAGCAGCTCTTGGCAGTCCCTACGGGCACGGGGCTGTGGGGGCCTAGGCCGGGGAGACCCTTTGCCCCTTGCAGCCTCTCAGGAGGAGTCTGTGGAGTCTGGCGGGGAAAGGCCCCAAAGGTCCCAGGCAAAAGTACTGCAGAGACAGCCCCTGGCGGCTGGAGGATGGCATGGAGGTGGGGGAGGTGGCCTCCAGTGGGGCCTCGGCTCGCTGAGCCTCCGAGGGCCACATACCCCAGGTGCACATGCGGTTGAGTAGGCCCATCACAGGACGAGTGATTAGCCACGATGCACTGTGTTTATAGTTCCTTGATTAGTCCTCCAACAATCCTGGGGCGGGGTGGGGGGTGTAGAATCCTTATTAGGGTTTTGCAGAGACAGAGGGAGCCAAAGAGGTAAAATAAGTAGCCCCAGGTCATTCTGCTAGGAGGTGTCAGAGTTGAATTTGACCTACTTGGGACACAACAGGCAGGCTTTGGGAACTGGAGGAGTCAGAAAAGTTGTGGACTGTTGGGATCTGTCAGGAGGACACAGGACATGGGGATGTGAGGGCTTCTGTCCTTAGAAGCCTGTGCGGTGGTGGGACGTGGGGTCAGGAAGGCAGTGAAGCAAGTCTCCTCCTTCCATTTGCTCAGGTTCCAGGCAATTGATAGTCAACAGTGATACGATCCTCAAACTATATTTTCAACCACTTTTTATCACCTCTCTGCTGTAGTCAAGCCCCCATGAAACCTCCCCAGGACTGTGGAAGCCCAGCGGGGGGGTGAGGGGGGCCCCTGCTCCCATCCTTCCCCTTCTTGAAACTGTGTTCAACAAGGCAGTCACAGACATCCATTAGAACTCGGATTGGGTCATTCCTCTACCAACCCCCCAAGATTTCCTCTATGTGAACTGTTTCCTGCCCCCTCCTCACCTGACTGAACTCTTCTTCTACCACCATCTTGTGGCTGCCTCTGCTTGGTCTTCAAGCCTGGGCACTTGCTCTTCTCTCTAACTAGAATACTTTCCCCCACTCCCTCACCCCCACCCCAGGTATCTGCATGGTTGTTTCCTCACCTGTCTGTGTTTTTCACTAAAAAGTAACATAAGGTTTCCCTGGCCTCATCTGAAATATAAACCACCCCCTCATATTTCATATTTTCCTTTTGTCTTCTCTTTCTCCTTACTGCTTGCTTACTTTACACTCTCTTATTTTTTTATTCACCTTCTGTCTCCCCAGCCAGTGTGGAAGCTCCATGAGGGCAGGGGTTTTTGTTTGCATTGTTTGGTTTCTTTCATTCACTGCTGTGTCCCTGTGCCTGGAACAGTAGCTGGCACATGTGATGAACTAAGAAATGTTTGCTGAACAGACAGATGAATGAACAAATCCTACAGTTTATCCCTTGTCATGGAAAGGATCTAGAACCTTCTGATAGGACAGGAGGGCACGGGGGAAGGGTAGGAAGTAAGGAGGGTCATTGAAGGAGACCTGAAGGAAGCCATGTGGAAGGATGAGGCGGGCAAAGACCTATGAGCTAAAAACAGATGTCATGAGAGGCGGTGGATGTGGGGAAGCCCTCTCTGTGTCACCCACCCCCTCTTCTCCATTATGTACTGGGGCATTGTGACTGAGCCCTAGCACCTGGTATCAACTTGGAGAGTCCCATGGGAAGCCCTCCTGTAGATCTAGGGACAGGATGAGATATGTCAGATACATCGGTGTGTGAAATGTAACTTCTACGGTTAGAGCTGGGATGAAGTGGCCTTGTCTTAAGGAAAGGGAGGCCAAGAGAGAGCCAAGGAGTCTCTTGGAAACCAGATGCCATTGGCATCAGGGCAGGAAGTGTCTTCTCCTCTGGTGGGGCTGCTTTGTCCACCTCATCAAGGGTGACGTCTGAGACCTGCCAGGTAAGACCTGGGGGCCCAGCAGGAGAGTCCCAGTGTTCTTCTAGCTCTTGGCAGCAGTTTAAGAAACACAAGCTTAATATATGGAAACAAGCCAAATGCTCATCAATGAATGCATGGATCAAAAAGACTTAGTATATATACATAGTAGATTAATGTTCAGCTATGAGAAAGGAGGCTATCCTGCCATTTGAGACAACAAGGATGAGTCTGTAGCACATTATGCCAAATGAGGTAAGTCAGAGAAAGATGAGTATTATATGATATCACCAATGTTTTGAATCTAAAAGAATGAAGCCTGTATAAAAGAGAGTCAGGGATGCCTGGGTGGCTCAGTGGTTGAGCATCTGCTTTCAGCTCAGAACATGATCCTGGGGTCTGGGATCAGGTCCCATATTGGGCTCCCTGCAGGGAGCCTGCTTCTCTCTCTCCCTATGTCTCTGCTTGTCTCTCTCTGTGTGTCTCTCATGAATAAATAAATAAAATCTTAAAAAAACAAAAACAAAAACAAAAAACAACCTGAGTCAAATGGTTACCTGGGGATAGGGGAGTGGTAAAGAGTGATGGTATTTCAGGTACCTACTTGTAGTGCCTAGTAAATAAGCCATAGAAAGATAGTGCACAGTATAATGAACATAGACAATAATAGTGTACGATAATTATGTAACATAATATCACTACATTGGCAATCCTATTACAATATATAAAATGTATCAAAGTGACAGGCTGTACACCTTAAACTTATGCAATTTTTTAAAAGATTTTATTTATTCATGAGAAACACAGAGAGAGAGGCAGAGATATAGGCAGAGGATGAAGCAGGCTCCATGCAGGGAGCCCAATGAGGGACTCGATCCCAGGCTGCGGGATCACATTCTGAGCTGCAGGCAGATGCTCAACTGCTGAGCCATCCAGGTATCCCTAAACTTAGGCGATTTTATATGTCAATGTATTTAAAGAAAAAGTTCAGGCTTCTTGTCCCCAGATTCTGGGCTCTCTGGGACTTGGAGTTACACAGGCCTGGGATGAATCCTCACTCTAGGGTTTATCGTGTGTGATGTTGAGAAGGTCTCTCTAGTAAAATGAGAGCGGGCCACTGGGAGAAGTAATGACATCATGCACAGGAAGTGCCTGGAATTCAGGTGCTCAAGGAACCCTATAAGAGCCTTTTCTCTTCTGTCAGAGTTACATTCAGAAGCTAGGATAGTGTCCAACTGCACTTGAGAAAGCAAGGACCCAACAAGGAATCTGGGAGCTGGTGCTGGGCTCCAGCTCCAGTTTTATGGTCTGGGCAGGCTACTCCACCTCCAGAAGGCAGTGTCTGTAGGAAAATGGAGTGGCTTGAGCTCCATGACTCCTTATGGTGCCTTCCAGCTCCAGTATTTGTGATGTGTGACCCTGAGCAACGATCAGTTATTTATTAATTTGTTTATTTAATATTTATGTATTTATTATATTTTATTTTTTTAAGATTTATTTATGATAGACATAGAGAGAGAGAGAGAGGCAGAGACACAGGAGGAGGGAGAAGCAGGCTCCATGCTGGGAGCCTGACACCGGACTCAATCCCGGGACCCCAGGATCTCGCCCTGGGCCAAAGGCAGGCGCTAAACCGCTGGGCCACCCAGGGATCCCCTATTTAATATTTATTTAAATTCAACTTGCCAACATACAGTATAACAGCCAGTGCTCATCCCATCAAGTGCCCTCCTCATTGCCCGTCACCCAGTTACCCCATCCCTCCACCCCCTCCACTTCTGCAACCCTTTATTTGTTTCCCAGTTAGGAGTCTCTCATGGTATGTCTCACTCTCTAATTTTTCCCGCTTAGTTTCCCTCCTTTCCCTTCTAGTCCTTTTCACTATTTCTTATAGTCCACGTATGAGTGAATTGTCTTCCTCTGACTGACTTATTTCACTAAGCATAAACCCGTTAGTTCCATCCACGTCAAAGCAAATGGTAGGTATCCAACCTTTCTGGTGGCTGAGGAATATTCTATTGTGTATATAGACCACAGCTGCAAACATCGGTTTTAATTGGTTTCCACTGAAGAGGAAATAGGAGACAGGGGCCCATTAGCCTTCACAAAGGGCCTCCTCAGAGGGCTTCTCCAGAGTCGGTGGGCACCTGCTTGTTCATACTGTGAACTTTGAGGAGCTCTGCTGCTACCCTAACTGCCATTGTCACTCACATGTAGGACCCAACCTCAATCTGGCCAAGGAAACACAGGGACATCCCTCACGTGTTGGCAGCCGGGTCCATGATTTGTGAAACTGGTTGTGCCTCACATTCACCTAAAAGCAGATTCTCAGACCCCACCTCAGGCTTACTGATTTAGAATCTTTCTGGGCCAGCTCAGCAATCTATATTTTTTTTTCAGTTTCCCCAGGGGATGCTGATAGCCATATAAGGATGTGCATTTGGGACATCCTGGAGCAAATGGTCCTGTAGTATACAGTGTGAGATGGACAGGACACAGGTTCTCCTAAATGTCTTCACAGCGTGATGACAGAAGGGGACATCCTGTCTGAAAAAGTCTGCCAGTTGACAGCCCACCCCACAGATTTGAGAGCATGGTGACCAGGGGCTGTGCCCTTGCTTCTCTGGTGCTTTGCTAGGCCGAATGGGGAGCAGCTCTTTGTGGGACATCACCCAGTAGGGCAAGAGGATGAGTGGAAAGGCAGGCAGGAAGGGGCTGTGTGAGTTCACCAGGGCTGCTGTCGCGAAGTTCTACATGCTGAGTGGCTTTACACAAATCTATTTCCTCACGGTTCTGGAGGAGGGAAGTCTGAGCTCTGGTGTCTGTAGGCTTGGTTTCCTCTGAGGCCTCTCCCTTGGCTTCTAGATGTCTGCCTTCTTCCACAGCATGGTCTTCCCTTCGTATGGGTCTATGCCCCAATCTCCTCCTCTTATAAGGACATGGGTCATATTGGATTAGGGCCCACCCCGTAGACCACATTTTAACTTGATTACCTCTTTAAGGATCCTATGATAGCAGCACATGCTGAGGTACCTGGGGTTAGGTCAACATAGGGATTTGGGGGGGACACCATTGATCCCATAGCAAGAACACACAGAGGCAGCATGGAGAAGAGGGGGAGCAAGGGGAGTGTCTTCTTGTTTCCAGGCTTGTCCCAGGGCCCACCTGCCCTTCCTATGCACCGGCTCCTGAGGGCTCACCTCCTCCACATGTTTCTTGGAAGGGAGTGCTGGGCTCTCCCTCTCATGGTTCCGATCTCATTTATTCCTCACAACCTCCTATGAGGTTGGCAGGGCAAGTTTATCACTATTTTGCAGGAAAACCTGAGTTCAGAGAAGTTAAATGGTGCATCCCAGGATGTCATGATTGGCACCCAGCCTCTCATTCACCCAGAACTGTATTCTTTCCACAGGTGCCTGCTCTGTGCACTATGGCTTCCAGGGACTTGGGTGCAATGTCTGAGCAAGGCTGAGAGCTGGCAAGGGAGGGCACCAGGAGAGACTCCATGCCTCTCTCCCTCCTCCTCCTCCCTCCCTCATCCTTCTTTCTTCCCTCCCTCCCTTCTTTCTTTTTTTGGCTTTTGTTTTTGTTTGATTACCTCTTCTATTCTCTGATGGGATTCCTGGGAGAATAAAGCCAATTCTGTGTATATGGTTAAGTATTTTTTCACTTTTGGGCCTATTAAGAGCATGAGACTTGCCTAATTCATTAAAAATCCCAGTTCCATTTGCTTTGATGTGGATAATGAGAAGGCTGAGGGGCCAAGGAGACCAGGGGGTGGATGGCTGGGCTGGGAATTAGAGAACCCTCTGGAGGAGCCGATTCATTCTACAGACACTGAAGTGCTTGCTCTCCCAGGCCACAAATGAGACGCAGCCTCTGCTGTTACTTCAGGGAACTAGAGAGGGAAACAGTTAAACAAATGGATGGTGCCCTGACAGTGCAGTGAATAGGGTGATGGAGATGTGCTCATTGAGGTCCCAGGTAAGGGCAGGAGGAATGGGGCAGCTGACAGGGGATGGGGAGGGAACTGGGAGCTACAGTTGTTGGGCTGGGAGTGCTGGTTATCTCGGCCCTGTGTGTGACTGGTCTCACCCCCGCATGCACACGCTGGCTCTTGTGATGAACAGTGCATGTTCTAGTCTGCATTTTCTGTTCCCTGGAGCCTGAGCCATGCTGGTGGAAAGCTCTGTGGGAGCCCCAGAATTCCCAGGCTGCCTGCCAGCCCTCAGCCTGCCCCAGAGTCGGGTACTCAGTGGCCACTATGCTGCAGGCAGCCGATGACCAGTGGGGGGAAATGACATGGGGCTGAAGAGTCACAGGGCTCCCTGGCCTGTGGTCACCTCCAAGACAAGCTCAACTGCTTGTTTCCTGAAGCATCTCTGAGTCACCAGGAGGGTGGGAAGGAAAGTTAACGCCTAATCTGCAAAAACCAGAAACCAGAAGCAGGTGGGCCACGATGACAAAGCACCAGAGGGTGGCCCGTGTGGGGGCTTGAGTGTGACCGTCTTGTCACTCTGCTGTTGTATTCTGACTTGGGGACTTCCAAAAAGGAGCATCCTTGGCTGGCTTAGTCCCTCCGACAGTACTTTCTGGTAGACACGGTGGCACTAGCCGCGGGGGATGAGGTCGCCCGGGCCACTGGGCCTGGAGGTCCCCCTCCTGCTGCTCCTCCGGCGTCCCGCTGCGCTCAGGGAGGCCGCTTCACCCCGCGTGAACGTCGGGCCCCGCGGCCCCTCGGCCGGCTGCTCTCGGGCAAGGCGAGCACAGGACTGCGGGCTCCTTGGCTGTTAAGTCCTTACGCTAATCGAGGGGCGCGGGCAGGCTCTCTCGTTGCTTGCGAGCAGGCCGCGGGGCTTGGCGGGTCGGTGGTGTAGCTTTTGCCTCAAAGCCCGCCCCGCGCCCCGCGCCCCCTGCCGTCCGCGCCCCGCGCCCCCGCGCCCCCGCGCCCCCTGCCGTCCCCGCCCCTCGCGCCCCGCGCCCCCTGCCGTCCGCGCCCCCTGCCGTCCCCGCCCCCGCGCCCCGCGCCCCCTGCCGTCCCCGCCCCGCGCCCCCTGCCGTCCGCGCCCCGCGCCCGCGCCCCGCGCCCCCTGCCGTCCGCGCCCCCTGCCGTCCCCACCCCCCGCGCCCCGCGCCCCCTGCCGTCCGCGCCCCCTGCCGTCCCCACCCCCCGCGCCCCGCGCCCCCTGCCGTCCGCGCCCCCTGCCGTCCCCGCCCCGCGCCCCCGCGCCCCCGCGCCCCCGCGCCCCCGCGCCCCCGCGCCCCCGCGCCCCCGCGCCCCCGCGCCCCCGCGCCCCCGCGCCTCCTGCCGTCCGCGCGCTTTGGCCGAGGGACCCGGCATCGCCGACGGGGGCGGGGGCGCTGCTTCAGGAGCCGCCGGGGAGGCTCCAGGCTGGTGATTTAGTGACAAGTCCCCTGCTCATCTGTCCTTCCGTCCCTGGGGGCCGGCGCCCGGTCCCGCAGCCCCGCGGCCCTCGCCGTCTGACGGGGGCGGCGGCCTGGGGGCTGCGCTGCTGGGGGCGGGCGGGGCCCCGGGCGGCCGGGCTGGCGGCCAGCAGACGGCTTTGTGTCTCCGCCGCCCTCCGCGGGGTGAAGCTTCTAGTTCCCGAGACGCCAGCTGAGCGGGGGAGGGGCGGGAGCCGGGCCTGAAAGGGACAGACTGTGGCCGCGGAGAGCGGGGCTGGGCTGGGCACAGCTGCGGCGGGGCGGGGGCGGGGGCGGGGGCTTGACACCCGCCCCCTCGGATCCCCCGCATCCGCCCTTCAGATCTCTCCGCCAGGGGAGCAGATGTCTTGCTGGAGAGACTCCCCGTCAAGCCCCCCCTCCCGCCCCCGCCTCCCCTCCTCCCGGAGGCTCCGCAGGGCAGGCGTCAGGCTGAGAGAGGGCCTGCCAGCTGTTGGCTCCCTCGGGCGCTGGCCCTGGCCCTGCTTTGTGTGTGCCAGGCGGCAGGTGCCATGCAGGGGGTACTGACCCCTGCAGTTTGTGTCTAGGGGCTGGGCTGTGCAGGGAGGGGGCGGGAGGGGGTTGCTGGTGACAGGAGCCTGCTGGAGGGGCAGCAGGCTGTCAGAGCAAGGGCAGCTGCCTCTTCGGGCTGCAGGCCGTAGAGGCGTCCCGAAGGTGCTCCACCAACAACAGTTACGACATGCACAGAACACTGGACGGACAGCTGGAGAAAGTCTCGGCCTAAACCTAAGATGCCACGGAACTCTGTTTTCACTTGGAAAAAAAAAAAAAAAAGGCCTCCAGCCGTGGTCTCTCCCAGGCCTCAGACTTTCCCAGGACAGCGAGTGCCGGAGGAAGGAGCCCTTGGTGCCAGGAGACATTTCTCAGGCTGCTCTGGCAAAGCCTGCTCTGAAGCTGACCCTGAATTGGGCCCAGAGCCCCGGGAGTGGGGATTGGCTCAGCTGAGCAAGTGGCTCCACTTCTCCAGGCTTCTGCGGGCTTCTGGGACCGCCCACCGCCAGGACCTTCCTCCCCAAGCCTTCAGACCTCTTCAGATGGTGGGGAGAGCAGCTGCCGCTGTGAGGTCACCATGGTGACTGGCGACAGCCGGCAGCCCCCAGCCCCAGGCCCCCAGGGAGCTGCCTGCCCACCGGCTGCCCCCGGGCCTCCTTCCAGCCACACATTGCTCTCTGGCAGCCTCCACTCAGAAGCAGGGCTCTAAGTAGAGGCAAATGGGCTGAAAGTATCCCTAGAGAACTCTAAGGCATTACACACGTAAGGTATTGTTGTTAGAAAGAAAATCAAACTCATTACTCAGGAGACAACAAAAATTATGATGTTAGAAAGAACCTCGGTCTTGTGATTTGTTCATTTAATGAGTCTTTCTGCTCTGCTGACATCTTCACTGTATTTTAAGATCATTTGCTCCTAGTGTGTCCGAGGTAAAGAACGACAGACGCCCTTCTCAGAAATCAGCTACTTGACGGCCAATCGAGGCGTCTCTTCCTTAAGCGGAGCAACCCCAACTATTCCGACCCTGGCTTTTTAGTGACCGCACGTCGTTTTTTCTTTGAGAATGACATAGACCTATCTGCTGACTGAAGTAGCATCGGCTGACTTATTTGGCTCTCACAAGTCCACTTGCCAATCAAGAAGAGGCGGAGGAGTAAAGCATTAGAGGAACCCCCGGGAGTCGTGTGACCATTATCAAGAGAAGAGAGCCAGCACCCAACTTCAAAAAAAAAAGAAAAGCACTACTTTTTTTTTTTTTAATTTTTATTTATTTATGATAGTCACAGAGAGAGAGAGAGAGAGGCAGAGACACAGGCAGAGGGAGAAGCAGGCTCCATGCACCGGGAGCCTGACGTGGGATTCGATCCTGGGTCTCCAGGATTGCGCCCTGGGCCAAAGGCAGGCGCTAAACCACTGCACCACCCAGGGATCCCGAAAAGCACTACTTTTAACCTTTGTGTTTCCCATATCTTGAACCATCTCTTTTGATCTTCTCTGAATCCTTTTTAGTTTCAAAGTCCTCTGGAAGGGATGTTAATCAAAATTACCCATTATTCTGATCAGGGCTCAAGTAGCTACGCTGTATCATAGAAGAAGTACTTTCCCAATCTTTGTAAGTCATACAAGTATCCTTTATTATAGCCCAAGTTAGAAGTGCCTTCACTACTAACAATCCTAAATTGTTGGGGCACTTGAATGGCTCAGTCAACATCCAACTCATGTTTTTGGCTCAGGTTATGATTTCATGGGTCATGAACTCATCAGTTGGGCTCCATGCTCAGTGGGGAGTTTGCTTGAGATTCTCTCTCTCCCTCTGGCCCTCCCCGCAGTTGCATGAGTGTGCTCCCTAGCTCTCTCTCTCTCTTTCTCTCTCTCAAGTTAATAAATGAATAAATAACAACCCTAACTTGTGGGGAGCCTGATGCAAAACTTGATCCCAGGACCCCAGGATCATGACCTCTGAGCCACCCAGGCACCCCAACAACCCTAACTTGTTATTTCATGTTCAGCTAGTGGTCACCTATGGCCCCTGAATTTTCTTTCTTTCTTTCTTTCTTTTTTTTTTTCTGTTCTCTACACCTGTGCTGAACTATCAATTATTTTTGTGTTAGTAGAAGCTCTCTGCCATTTCATTTAGCGTATTTTTATTGAAGTATCATAGACACACACAAAACTACAACATATTGGAAGTTTACAACTTGCTGAATTTCACAGACACAGCTCATGTAATCAACATTCAGATTAAGCAACATTATATCATCATCAACAGCCCTGAAGCCTCCCTTGGGCCCCTTTACCACCTTGGCCCTCACCCCACCTACGTTAACTGATGTCTTGATTGCTAATACCATAGATTAATTTAGCTTGTTTTTATTCTTTATGAAACACAATCACAGTGTGCACTATTTTGTGTCTGGTTCATTCGTGTTGTCACTCACCTCCACTCTCCTTTATTAAAGTCCCCCTTTGCATTGGTAGGCCTAGAAGGATCTAGGGGCCTGAGAACCAGGGCTTTGCAAGCTCAGGCCTGTTGGCATTGACTGTAGCTAGGTGACACTCCTGTGATGTACCAGATTTCCCAGTTAGAAATTTGCTTGCCCATTTACTAGTGATGTTTGTCTCTTTTATTCCTCAAAATCAATGCTCTCCTCCCCAGGTCAGTTTGTACTCTTATATTCAGGGTAATCTCTGAGGACATAGTGCATGTGTGTGTGTGTGTGTGTGTGTGTGTGTGTGTGTGTTACTACGTTAGCCCTCTGGGGAATTATTTCTGTGTTTATGATTGGAAGTATTATGGAAAGTTGTGTCTATGTTTAGGGATGCCTTTAATTCAGATGTTCAATTCAGCATTTAATCCCTAGTTGTGGTTTGTGTTAATATGCTGTGGGCGTGACAGGTATGGGAGGTGGGGAAATCACACAGGCTGATACCTGAGAGCAGCGTTTCCCAGCCTTTGTCACCACGTGGCACCACAGAGACGACAACATTTATATGGCAACTTGGGGTCAATGAGAAGATATTTTGGATAATGGGTGACAAAACGTAAGACCAAGTTTTACACCGTTCAAATATTTACAACAGTTCCATTTATGTATATATTTATACTTAAACAGATATATAATGAATTTAAATATATTGAGTAAATATGTAAAGCATGCATTTATATAATTATATATATTTATATTTAAGGAATCTAATAGCTCTTTTCTTTGTGTCATATGTAATGTTGATTTGTGTGTGTACGTTTGATGATGTGAATAGAATTTCAAATCCAGGCTCATTTATTTCACGTCAACAATTTCAGAATAAAGACATTCTAATTTGCAGAATAAACATGCGTTGTTAGAGCAGCGCTTCATCAGCTGGCTTGAGCACCACTAAAAGGAGCATCAACCAAAATCAAAACAGAGGTATCGGATCTACACAATGCTGGGGACCGAGCTTTGCCTGGGGGAGTTTCTACCCCCTACCCCCAAGGCCTTCTGTGGGCTGTGGGCCATGCCCCAGGGCTCATGGGACCAGAGAGCCCTGCAGCAGCTCGTGGACTCCTTGTCCGTGAATGGCAGCTGCAGACTTGGAGTGGCTCCCCGGGCCCAGGCTAGGGGTGGAGGCAGCCACAGGGGAGGGTGTCTCCATGGTGTGCTGCCTGCAGGACCAGGAGCATCCGCCAGACCCCCCTCCCCAGGCTGCTCTTCGAGGAGGAGCAGGAGGTGAGGCAGCCCCAGCTGCGCAGGCCCTGCTCAGCTGGCCCGAAGGATGAGGGGATCATCGCCTCTGGCATCCCTGGAACTCAGCTGCGGCATTCCAGGTGCCTCACCATTTGGGACATTCTTCCTAAGACATATCAGTGACAGAGCCTAATGCCCTAGAACCAACATCTAAGTCCATGCAGGCTGCTAAAACAAAGTCCAGTAGGCTGGGTGCTTATAAACAGCAGAAATGCAGTTCTCACAGTTTTGGGGTCTGGAAGTCTGAGATCAGGGTGCCGGCATGGCCAAGTTCTGCTGAGGACCTCTTCCAGGTTGTAGACTAACTTCTCATAGTATCCTCAGGTGGCAGAGAGAAGAGAGTCTCTGTGGTCCTTTTGTTTTTAAGGCCATAATTCCATTCATGACCTACTTACCTCCCCCCAAGTCCCTACCTCCTTATACCGTCACAATGGGGGTGGGGATTTCAACAAATTTTGAGGAGACACAAACATCCAGTCCATTGCTACCCTTCCCCAGGCAAGCTGCTTGTGCCAGTCGAGACCAGGGGAGTCCTGTTGGACAGCTTCCTGATTATCTATTCAGTAGTCTGGTGGAGAGGTATCTGAATACATGTCACACTGAAGACTTTTACACAGGATACCGACAGGTGAATCATAGAGTCAAGAGCTATGAGTCAGGCCCACTCAGAACAGGTGAGGATTGGCACTAGTCTGAGAGAAGGTATCCATTCTAAATTCAGCCTGGCTAAACTGGGCTGTATCAGAGAGGGTTGCGATATGTTATTCAAAGATTGATTTATTTATTTGAGAGAGAGAGAGAGAGAGAGCCTGCAGTATGTGAGCGGGGGTTGGGGGTGGTAAAGAGCAGAGGGAGAGGGGGAGGTTCTCAAGCCGACTCCCAGCTGAGCCCAGTCTGATGCAGGGTTGGACCCCAGCACCCTGAGATCATAACCTTAGCTGAAATCAAGGGTCGGATGCCCAACCAACTGAGCCACCCAGGTGCCTCAGATTATTCAAGTGGAATAATAGGGAAGAGTTTAATAAAGGTATTAGTTTCAAGGGTATTGGCAGGGTTAAGGGAATCAGCAGCAGTTAGTAAATCATCTTGGGAGCAGGGTCCCATTACCACTCTTTGGCTTGAAGAGAAGAAGAAGAGGGGTGGGACCAGATCCTAGAATGCAAAGAGCCATATATTTTTTTTAAGATTTTATTTATTCATGAGAGACACAGAAAGAGAGGCAGAGACATAGGCAGAGGGAGAAGCAGGCTCCCCACAGGGAGCTCAATGCAGGACTTGATCCCAGGACTCGAGGATCATGCCCTGAGCCAAAGGCAGATGCCCAACTGCTGAGCCACCCAGGTGTCCCAGCTGTAAGCTTTGGTAAAGGAATGTGGCCTCTGACAACCTGTGATGTGATGGAAAGGAGCTGATGCAAACGTGCTATGACCTCATTGTCCTCCTGCCTTCAGCCTCCTGCCAGAGCCCACTGTGGCCAAACCCAAGTGGAGGCTGAAGGGAAAGGAGCCCATACGTGTGGTGTGCAGAAGCCAGCTTCCTGGAAGAGAGCAATGGAGGAAAGAGAACTTTTCACACCTTTTGCACTTCACCATCCACCTTGTCCAGATGGACTTCATGTCCCCAACACCAGGTGCACAAAATCCCATTAGATACCCAATGACATCACTTCCACCTGAAACCTAAAATGTTAGCCATAATGCTCTTCATGGGGGTAAAAGTGAGGAAAGACAATCAAGTAATTAGCAGAAAAGCTGCTATAATCCCCACTTCTACACCTGGTCATGAGACCCAAGATGATAATTAGGACTTCTTTTCCCACCTATTACACATTTTCCCAACTCTTTGCTAGCACCTTGACTGATCAGACTCCCTTCAGGATCTGTGTCCTTGGTGGTCCTCTTTTTGGTTTGCTTCAGTTTTCCACTGGCCAGTAATCCAGGTAACAGAATACTCAATGGTGGCCCATGAGTTCCCAGATTCTACATCTGTCCTTCCTGGCCTCATTGTGTGGAGGCAACCCAATTTCTCCTTGGTAATCAAATCAAATGCTTTGGTGAGAAGTATGATCGTCTTTTCTGACTGTTGAATCAGAAGAAAGAGAAGCTGAAAATGGTTAGATGGTGATATCAGCTTCTGTCTTAACAGAACCACAGCCATGTTTTCTGGTTCTTCCCTTGCACACAAGGACCTCCACTGAACTCAAGGTTACAGGGATCAGAAGCAAACATCCCTTAAGAGAGTACAATAGTGAGAGGCCACTCCCATGTCCACTCTTGATTCCCAGACTTGTGCATTCTGGTTATGAGAGAGCACTATATATTGGCTGCTGGTTTGAGGAATGTACCACGTCCGATTTTGCAGACTATTATCTTCCAACAGGCATGATACCTGAGCCCTTGATGGGCCATTCCACTGGAATATGAAGCCATATATTTCTGGGTGACAGGGTATGTGGGAAAACCACATCAATTTAATTGGAATAAACCCTCTACTGCACTTGCTTTGCACTTTTAAAAAAATGGGTTTCCTGGTCATAAGCAATGTGACCTATAGTGGTGAATAAGGCATTCTTGTAGGTGCTGGTAGAGTGTTATGAGCAGGCAAAGCAAAAAACAAATGTAGTGTATGTAACTATTCATATAAGGGCAAATCACGGCCCCACCCCCACCCCACCCCGGCCCCGCCCATGGTGGGATAGATTCAGTGTCATCAACCTCTCACTAGGTAGCTGGCTATTCAGCTCAGGGAAGAATCCCATATGGGAACTCAGCCCTGACCGATGCTGATGGCAGCAAGGGCATTCTGCAGCGGCACTGCTTAGGTTAACCTTGGTGAGGTAGAGTGCATGCTGTTGAGACTCATCACTTCGACTCCAGGAAGGGGTGGGGTAAGCTACTCTACGTGGTACCAGTGAGTTAGCCCCAGTATGCCCTCTGGCAGGCACTCACATGGAACAGGAGTATTTTCACAACCTTGGCCTGTTCAGTAAAGTCTATTCATACACCCCTCCCCATTCCTCCTTGTCACCAATTTACCTTCACAGAAACATCAGGAATACTGTTTGACTGAGGAGCTCTTGGGTGGTTCAGTCAGTTAAGTGCCTTCAGCTCAGGTGAAGATCCCAGAGTCCTGGGATTGAGCCCCATATCTGGCTTCCTGCTCAGCGGGAGTCTGCTTCTCCCTGCCTTCTACCCTTCCCCCCTGCTCATGCTCTCTTTCTCTCCCACATTCTCTCTCAGATAAATTTTTTTTTTTTTTTTTTTTTTACAAAGAATAATGTTTGATTGAATATCAGGGTACTAAGGTCCAGGTAAGTTGACACATAAATTAATCACCACACTGCGATTTACTTGTGCCTGAATTGGTAGATAATGCTCAGCTAATGATGGTGGTGCTGGTCACATAGTCACTTGGTATTGAATGACCAGGGATTCGGTGTCTATCAGAGCCTAGTGATAAGCAGGGAACTGCTTTGCCGATGGAGAATAGTTGTCAGCAAAAGAGGCTGTACACCCACACTGTAGAGATCTCTACCAGACTTCCCCTGAGGCTACCACCAGCATCTTATTTAGTCTATGTATGAACATTGTCTCTAGGACTGGGTCTGCTTACTTGTATAGTTCCAAACGCAGAGCAGCTTGCTCCATGACCAGAGTATTTCTTGCTCTGGCATCCCTCAGAACTGGCGGCTCAAATGGGTCAGAGCAGCACACCCAGTGGTGGTGTATGTTATTCTGGGAAACCCACAAGTCCTCCAAACATTGTAACTCTTTATGGTAGGAAGTGCAAAATGTAGCAATTTATCATTCATCCATGACATCCTTCAGACCCTAGAAACTTCACAATGTGGAATGCTATAAACATGCATGGGGTTTGTCTCCCATTCCCCAAAATGCATGTTTCTTATTAAGGCACTTAAAATATTTGCCACCAGGTCCAATTAGCACAATGTCACCAATGTAATACAGTGATTTTTTTAATATCAAAATGATCAAGTTCTGTGGACCATAGTACAATAGAGAACAAGGCAGTCGATAAAGCCTTGACATAAGGCTTCCGGTGGAAGTGTACAGTGGTCCCTGCCATGTGAAGGCAATCAGCTTGCTGCTGGGAATTGGGATAAAAGCCTTTTCTGGGCTTCTAGCTGCATAGTGGGTGTCAACGGTGTTTTTCATTTGCTCTGGTTAAGACCCATCTGGAACTACATTCGCAATTGGTGTCACCACATGACTGAATTCTCTATAATCTAGGGTCATGCTCTACAATTTATCTGATTTCTGCACCAGCCAAACGTGGGCTAGATATTAAAGTGATAGGAATCACCACTCCTGCATGTTTTAAGTACTTAATGATTCCACTAATCTGTGCGATTCCCCCTAGGGTTATGATATTTCTTTGGGTTTATGATCTTGGCAGTGGGGGAGAGGCAAGTTCTATTTGGAAGGGGACAGTTCCCACTTGGAACTGATAATAATGGTGTTCATTCCATGGGTCAGGGAGCCAGTTTGAGATTCTGTGAGTTAGTAACATATCCATTACTATCATATGTTCTGGGGCTGGAAAAGTCACAAGAGCATGGCTCCTCAGCCCTCTTGGAACACTATTCTATTTATCACCTGATCTCCATGAGCTCACACTCAGACTTGTGGATCCCAGTGCCAATCTGAGCCCCCCTGGTTAGCATGAGTTCAGAAACAGAATCTAACAGTCCCTGGAAGTTCTTAGATAGTTCCCTTTCCCCATTCCATTTAACCATCTCTGGTTTTTCTGGGGAGGGGTTGGGGAAGGTTCACAGTATAGATTTATGGCCGCATTTCAGGTGCTTGTTTAGAGACTTCCCCTTACTCCCACACCCCAGTCAAGGGATCCTGGGCCTCTGGCTTCAAACATTGGGTAAACTGATTCTCCACCATGATTTTTCCCACCAGACCCAGAATTTTCCTGCTTGTGTATGTCAAGCGGCACCTGAATAATCTGGACATCTACCACAGGCCTAGGGACCCTATGATTAGGTAGATTAGAGTGCCAGAGATCCCTACAGACCCACGCATTCCAATTACCACTCCTCTTTCACAGCTCATTATGCTAATTGGGTCCACCATGGCTTTGAGACCCCTATGACACCGGGATCCCATTTTTTCCCATTAAAATCAGGGAGTCTAATTTCAATGCAACCTCCCCCATTGTCATTTCCTGCTCACAGAAAACAGTCAAAAACTTTTCAAGGAGGTCTGTGAACACTTGACAATGGAATTCTTCTGGTCTTGTGAAGAGAGTATCCTCTGGCCTCCTGGGGAGTGTGGTTAAGGTGTGGCTGTGCATGTTGTACAGAATAGATCCCCTCCAACATTCCTAACCTCCTGAATCTTCAGTTTCCTTCTCAGAAAGCTAGAAAAGTCCTCATTAATGGCCAGCCACCATTGAATACAGGCTTCTGTTGGCCAGTATAGCTGACTGCCACTCCCAGCGTCATGAGCCAGCACATGAAGTCCTGAGTCTTGAGTGAGCATGCCTGTATCATTACGTTCTCCCATTCAATGGCCTTACAACTCTCTCCTGTATATGCTGCACAGGTCCCTACTGGGTGTCCCACAACCCTTTTAATGTATAGGCCCTCGGCCCCCGTACTAGGCTTTGTCCTCCATCCAGGCTATACTAGAATATAATTTTTACTGAGGGCCTGGAGATAATGAGGGCTATGGACCGAGGTCCTGAGGTGACTTCACCACATCTGTGTCTGCTCTAATGTCCCAACCTATGAATCAGGGTACCACTTTTTCAACCAGCAGAGAGTGTAAGAATTCTTAATTGACTCTGCATATGTGTCACTGTTATAAACAGTCCTTGGGCATATCTGCCCAACAGGAGATCTGTGACTCTCTCAAAGCTACCATCAAGGCTTTCTGCATTTCCATCCATGTTCCAAGTATTCAGGACCATCAATTTGTCCCCCTTCTGTTGTATACGGTCTCTGGGGCTATCAGATAAGCCACCCCAAACCATGGTAATCACCACTGTCAGCATAGCTAAACCACTGGATCTGCCAACATTGTATCTTCGATCTATGTTCTTTTAATGCCACTGATGGTGATAATTTGAACAACTATAATGCCGCTGTATTTTATAGATTACCTGTCTTCTATCTTCCTCTATCTGGCAAGGGGCTATCTCTGGCCATACATCTCAAATATGTGAGCAGTCCAATCCTAGAATCTCATCTGAGGGTTACCCTATAGGGCCATCCCTGGCATCCCTTTATCAGTCAGGGACCCAATGGGAAGGGGATGGCATGCTACAGTGATGTAATTGCAGAGAGTTTAACAAAGATATTTACAAAGTTGTGAGCAGCATTAAGGAAACTCAACAGGGTTATAGTAGTGCTCCTGGGCTGCAAAGAGCAGAGATCCCTGGTCTTATCTAGTCTCTGAATGGTTACCAGAACCTGGAGAGGGAGCTATAGTTGTAGGAAGGGGCCACTGAAAAGGCTATGTGGCCTTGGGAAGAAGAATGTTGTTACTGTCAATCCTCAGCCAAAAAGGGCAAGAGTCTGTGAGTGGGGGGAGGCTGCAGAGTCGTCACGCTTGGACTCCAGGGGAAAACCAGCTTCTCACCAACATGCTTGTCTGGGTACAGAAAACCTAGGGGGCTCTCACCAGCACTCCATCCTGGAAATCCTCAAGCTCTGTGTAGACCAGCCACATGAAAATTGGTAGAACACACTTCCTGATTTGGAGGAAAAAAGTCACCTATTAAAGATATTTGGGGGAATATTGGGAAATTTAAATATAAGAATTGATATTCAATGATGTCAAAAAACTATGCTAAGTGGGATCATTTCTTATGGATAATAGGAAAATGTTCTTATTTTTAAAATGTAATTAAAAAATGGCACAGTGTCTGTAATGGTTCAGCCAAAAGGATGGTTTAAGATGGTTCAGCCTAAAAGGAAAATATATGGATGGTTTAAGACGGTTTTAAGGTTCAGCCAAAAAGGAAAATACATGGATACATAGAGATGCAGGAGATAGGGCAAATGTTACCTGTTCTTTAATCTGGGTGGTGGGTATGTGAGTGGTCCTTGATATACTCTTTTTTCTGTATGTTCAAAACTTCTCAAAATATAAAGTTAACAACATAACAGGGCATCTGTGGCCTCCCATTTCCTCAAAGAAGTGGAAGCAGATGGAAGCATTCAGCGGTTGGACAGGGGATGTCACCCCCTAGGGACAACAGTGCTCAGCATGGGTCACTAGACCAGCCTGTATAAAAGTAACTATGGAGCTTGACAAAAGTGCAGATTCCAGGGCCAGATGTTCTTGTGTGCACCTGCATATTTAACAGATTTCCTGGGTGAGAAGCACAACAGTAATAAATCACCCACCAAACTAAAATTCAAGAGTGAAACATTTTGATTCTGTTCGCCACTGATCGCTGTGTGATCTTAGACAATTGGCTTAACTTTCCTGAGCCCTGGTGGTGTCCTATGTAAAGTTGTGACATTACACACATGCTACCTCCCCTACATCACTGGTTTCTTCCATATTGTATGTTTCTTAAATGTTCTATAAAGTGCTCTTCGGGTGTAAGGCGATAATCCTAAGGGGTAAAGAAAGAATACCTATCGCTTACTGAATGCTTATTACACCTCTCAGTAAGTGTGGTACGTACACTGTTTGGTTTGGTGCTCATAATGATGAAGAGAGACACAAATGACATGCTTCTCCTTACAGATGAGGAAATATACTTGTCCTGTTGTATCCATTTCCTATAGCTGGGCCGACTCCGATTACTCTTTCATTCATTCACTTATATTTGTTCTGGAGCTCAAAAGTCCTAAATTCAAGGTGTCGTCAAGGCTGTGCTCCTTCTGGAAGCTCTGGGGGAGAATCTGCTTCCTTGCCTCGTCCAGCTTCTGAAGATTGCCAGCATGCTTGACTAGGGCCCCTTCTTCAAACCCACAGTGCAGCATCTTCAGATCTACCCCTGCTCCCACTGCTCTCTCACTCTTTCTGACCTTTGGTTCGCTGTCTATTGTCAGGCCTTCTCTTCAGCCTCCAACCTTCTTGCCTCCCTCTTAGAAGGCCCTTGGGGTTACATTGGGCCCTCCTGACTAATCCAGGAGAGTTTTCCCACCTCAGAAACCTTAACCAATCACCGCTTCAAAGTCCCTTTGGCCATGTAAGGTAACACGTTTACAGATTAACACGGGGATTAATATGTGAACATCTTTGGGGGGCCATTGTTCCCCCTACAGCTGCTGAACACCTAGGGAGTGCCTACCCGATTGCAAAGCCCGTGCCCCTGGGCTGCTCTTTCAGGGATAACTTGAGTCAGTGACATGCCAGGCACCCTCCAAGCCTCCTTACAATCTTCAACACGGTTTAGTTTATCAAGAAAGGGGATGGTCTGAATTTCACCCAAGTTGTCGAATGTTTGTTGAATGGTAGACAATTAGAGCAGCACACAGGTGCAGCAGAGGCTCCGGATGGAAGTGGAGCCACGTGGCGGGGCTCTGTGGGTGCAGTCACATCGCCTTGGATGCTGGGACCTGCGGTTTCCCATAGCCCCGTACAACACCACTGAGGCACACACCTGCTTTTCTTTCCTTGATTGTAGAAGCAATATTTATTCATTTTGTAAACTGAAAATATAAGTGAGTATAAAGGAAGAAATGTCACAAAATTCCCACAATTTAGGCAGATTTTTAACATGGTATGTCTTTTTTTTTAATTTATTTTTTATTGGTGTTCGATTTGCCAACATATAGAATAACACCCAGTGCTCATCCCATCAAGTGCCCCCCTCAGTGTCCATCACCCAGTCCCTCCCACCCTCCGCCCACCTCCCCTTCCACCACCCCTAGTTCATTTCTAACATGGTATGTCTTGCTCCAGCATTTTTCCTACACATTTTTATATGATCTGGATCATACTATATATGTAACTTTGCATCTTTTCTCCCTCAACATCATATTGTGAATATTATTCCAAATCATTAAAAACTCTCTGTAAACATCATTTTTTAATGGCTGCATTATTTATTTAATCGATACATTCTTTTTGGACAATTAGGTTAGGTTTTATTTTCCAATTTTTTTTGTGCCATTCTATACACTGCTTCAGTGGATATTTTTGTACATCAATCTATGTATAATGAAGTTGCATCTGATGCTGGGGTTAAGCTTTAAAGTCAAAGTGTAAAACCAAAATTGAGAATAGATAAAATTAATCTTGAAAAAAAATCCCTTAAGTCAGCCTTAATTCATCAAGGCTACCAGAAGCTCTCAAGTTAAGAATTAACTCTTTGTATTCCTCTTTGTCGTTCAGCTGTGACTGCTTTCCCTGGGGCAGTGGAGAAAATACGGTTGAATAGGAAACGCTAATGGGATAAAGAAAATATTTTTTCCTCCCTCTATCCATCCTTCTTCCCTTCTTTACAGCCTTCTTTTCTTTCTCTTTTTCAGGTATAGTTACATACACACACTGTTCCCTCTTTTGATTACAGCTGACCCTTGAACAACATGGGGTTGGGGTTCTGACCCCCACCACACATCTGAAAATCTAGTTATAACTTTAGAAACACCTACTACCTACAAGTAGCCTACTGTTGACCAGAATCCTTATCAAGAACATAAACAGTTGATCAACACATATTTTATATATGTATTATGTCCTGTATTCTTACAATAAAGCTAGGGAAAAGAAAATGTTATTAAGGAAATTTTAGGAAGAGAAAATAAACTTACAGTACTGTCCTGTATGTGTAGATGCTCTAAGTGTGCATCTGTGAATCATCTATCAGTACCTACAACAATTATCACCTTATAGGACATAACACACTGCTGGTGTCATATGTAGAACTAACACTAGACATAAAAAATGAAACAATAATATACAATCTATGTTTGTATGCATAAACTTTGATAAATGATAACTTTTTGTAATAGATTTGTGTATATTTTATGTTAGTGAATGATAAAATAGATGAGTACCTATATTTTAGGCATTCGTGCATAACATACCTCATTTTTCCATATCTTGTTTTTTGGGCATTTCTAGGCTGCATGATCCATTTATGAGTTTTTCTTTTTTTTAAATTTTTATTTATTTATGATAGTCATACACACAGAGAGAGAGAGAGAGAGAGAGAGGCAGAGACACAGGCAGAGGGAGAAGCAGGCTCCATGCACCGGGGAGCCCGATGTGGGATTCAATCCCGTGTCTCCAGGATTTTGCCCTGGGCCAAAGGCAGGCGCTAAACCGCTGCGCCACCCAGGGATCCCCCATTTATGAATTTTTCAAACTGTCACAAGTCTTTCCCAAATTTCCCCATATGTTTTTTTAAAAAAATTATGTATGTGTGGGGCCATGCATCTCTAATCTGTGTTGTGCACGGATCAGTTGTATTTCCCTAGATGGATACTCTGAAGGGTAATTCCTGAGACAAAGGGAATGCTGTGTGGTCATTGGGACATCTCAAGCATTGCTTCAGTTGGCTTGGCCCTGTCTCTTGTTGCCTCATGATTCTGATCAGCTATGTGCAGGTGCAACTTGACAGCCTCCTGTGACTTCTAGATTCCCGTCCTAGGGCTATTCTGAAGCCTTGGTGTTCCCAGGTGTGCAATCTGGAAGCATTAGTGCCTGTGAGCCTACTTTGAACTTTGGTAATGGGGCCAGTAGATGATTGCTTCCCCTTCATGCTCAGAGTTGGAACTTTTAAAATCACTTCAGGGACCTCCTCAGAAGGTCCTGCAGGTTTGAGCTCTTGCCACCAACTGCAGAGTGACTTGCTAACACATCCTTAGGCTGGCTTCTCTCCTTTGGTTTCCCTATGCATGTTCTGCACTGCTTCCTGAGCTCAGCTTCAAGCCCACTTCCTGGACTTTGCTTCAGAGACACTTAAGGCAAGACATCAGGTGAGCCCTACCAGCAGGTGACAAAGGTCCAGTTACCCTCACTCTTAGAACCTTGAGTATCTCCACCCTCTAATGGTTGATAATTGTCATGGGAATGGCATTCCTTTGCTTCTTTTTCATTTTTAAAGATTTTATTTAGGAGAGAGAGAGTGAGAGAGCACATAGGAGCAGAGGGGGAGGTAGATGGAGAGGGAAAGAATCTCAAGCAGAGGGATGCCTGGGTGGCTCAGTGGTTGAGCTCTCCTTTCGATCCAGGGCATGATCCTGGAGTTCAGGGATCGAGTCCCACATCGAGCTCCCTGAGGGGAGACTGCTTCTCCCTCTGCCTATGTCTCTGCCTCTCTGTGTGTGTCTCTCATGGATAAATAAATATTAAAAAAAGAATCTCAAGCAGATTCTACTCTGAGCACAGAGCCCAATGTAGGGCTTGATCCCACAACCCTGAGATCATGACCCAAGAGGAAACCAAGAGTTGGTCGCCCAACCGACCGAGCCATCTGGGCACCCCCTATACTGTCATTCTAATTTATATTTCTTTGACAAATAATGAGGTTGAACAAATTTTCTTCTGGAAAGTTTTTTCCTCCATATTTTATAATTCTTTCTTTAATGCTTTAATTATATAAAGTATCCTCATAATCCTGGTGTTCTAAACTTTCTGTTTACTGAGAACTATCTTTCCACATATACTGTGATCTGGGCCCTGTCATAGGCCCTGTCACTTGGCCTGCCGGGGCCCCTCAGAGCAGTTGTGCATTTGTTTCCATCAGGAAACATGGAGGAAACCATTTTTTATATTATGTTCTTGGCTTGGAGTTCCTAGATCACTGTGGGATGATACTCTTCAATGTAAAAAAAATCTCTGTGGAGTTTCTTTCCCCACCAAAAGGCTAAGACCAGCTTCCCAATGGTCTTGGTTGGCCAGTGGATTGACTTTTTTGGGGGGCCCACCTTTTCACATCAAAGACACCTTTAACGGGAGTCTTAGTTCCAACTCCCTCCCTTTCTCAGGCCCAGGGCTGTGGCTCCTGCTCCTGTCTGGCCATTAACACTCCAGTCTTTGGGTTTCCAAGGCCAGCCAGCCCTTAGAGGTGAGATAAGGCAGGAGCTCTAGCTGGCCAACGTGGTTTTGTTTTCCTCTTCACTTTTTGGCCTTTGGGGGTTTCCCTTACCTCTTCTCCCCCCCCACCCCATGCATTTAAAAAGGGGTTTGTCATATTTTGCCCAGAATAGTCTTTGTTCTCTCCCAGGAAGGCATTCAGACTATCTGGTTCTATGCTGGTGGAAAGGCAAGTTGTCACTTGGCAAAGATTTGGGGTTTGGAAAGGGAAGCTGTGCTCATGCCCCACGAGGATGAATCTCAGTGGGACAAAGCTCAGGCTCCTGGCTCAGCTGACCTCCTCCACATGCATGTTCTCCTTGCAGAGCACTTCTTCTCTCCAGTGCTGGGGAGTTTTGTAGTTTATTTCCCAGGGGCCCAGCACAGAGCCTGGCATACTATTAGTGCTTTATAATTGTTTACAGGGAACGTTGTTGTTTACGTCCTTCCATTATAAAACTTCCCAACATTATTTTTAGATTAAATAATTTGAATGTAACCTTTTATTTAAAGATTCTTCATTAAAGTTAATCTTAACCCCTAAAGATTAAATCTCAACATTTAATCTTCAGGGAATCTGGGTCCAGCTCCTATTTCTCCTGGAAATCGGCCCTAGAGTCAAGCTTAGGACTAATGGCCTTGTGGTTTTTCCACATTCAGTCTATCAACAAGGGGCCTTTATTTCTACTCCCAAAATAAGCCTTGAATTTCCGTTTCTCTGCATCTCCACTGCCACGCCTTGACTGGCAGGACAAACAGGCCCGTTGGTGTTCTCCCTCCAGACTCACCCACTTCTAGCCCATTCTCCCTCATCGGAGCAGAATGATCAGGCTACCAGACTGCTTTGAACCCTTCCAATATCTCCCACTGCACTTAGATTAAGGTCAGGACTCCTTGCCTTGCCTGCAAGGCCATTGGTGACCTGGTGCTTCTCTTAATTCCCGTCTGCCCCCGCTCCCCTCCCGTCCTGGTGGCAGCCATCCTGCATTTACTTTCAGCTCCTCAAACCCATGAGTTCTTTCTTGCTTCAGGGCCCAGAGCACTGATCTGCTCAGTCTTGGGATCAGAAGCTTTTTATTAGACTTTAGGAATGCACTTAAATGTCTTTGCTTCCCTCAGGAGAATAATTATAATTTGTAACTATTCTTCCAGTTTGGTTGTTGTATGTTTTTTTTGTGCTTCACTGTCTGTCCCTTCAGAATGTAAACTCCACGTAGGGAGGGACATTCTGTCTTTTTGTCATCGCTGGGTCCATCACACCCAGTCCAGTGTAGAGCATGAGCTTAAGAAATGTGAGGGACTCACATCTTGGCTCAGCGGTTGAGCACCTGCCTTTGGCCCAGGTCGTGATCTTGGAGACCCGGGATCAAGTCCCACGTCGGGCTCTCTGCATGGAGCCTGCTTCTCCCTCTGCCTGTGTCTCTGTCTCTGTCTCTCTCTCTCTCTGTGTCTCTCATGAATAAATAAAATATTAAAAATAAATAGATACATGGTGAATGACAGGGCAAGTGAGTGAATGGTAAGTTCTCTCCAAGGGTTTCAGCCTCTTCAGTTGATTTCCTAGCTCTCTAGCTAAGGACAGCCAGAGCCTCCCATGATTTGTTGAGGTAAGTATCTCTTGGAGATCCCTGAATGGGATCTGCCCTGAATTTATTTATTTTTAAAAAATTTTTTAGACAAAAATCCGATTCAGGACCAGAACCAGAATTCTTCCTAAGGAAGGGATTTTTTTGTTGTTCTTGTTGGGGAAGATATCTTGACTAAGCTCTTTTGGGATACAAGACGAGACTGTGGAAGGTATTGTTTTGGCAGAGACCCAAGCAATAAGAAGAGCTGTTTAAACTGCCTTTCAGCAGAAAATGAGGAAAATTTTTATCTTAGCTTGAGAAGGACCCAGAGAGAGGAAATGAGAGGGGACTGTCAGATGGTGACAGGCTGTTTGTGGTCAAACTTTTGACCAGAAGAAGCAGAGGCTCTCTTAAGAAGTAGCTGGAACAATAGGAGATTCTGAGGAGGGGTCCTGAGGGCACTGGTTCTGGAGCTGTAGGCCCAGGCTCTTTCTATCTATGTGCATCACTGTTCTGGTTGCGCCACATCTGTGTTACTCTGGACACAAGTCCCTAGCTGCATTCCACCTCGAGCAGGTGGAAAGGGAGCAGGAGAGAGAGAGAGGTTTTCCTTTCGTATTTTTTAATTTTTCCTAAGAAGAATATTTTCCAGAAGCTTCTAGGACACTTCCCTTCAGACCACTGGCCAGATCTGATATTTCTGATTTCAGGTGCCTACACCATAACCCATCCCAGCAAAGGGCAATGGAATTGTCATGATCAACAGGCCCAGCATGGCTCACTCTCTGGCCCTGTTGGAGAGCTCACCTTTGGAGAGCATGGAACCTATGGTTGAATAAAATGAATTTTCATTAGCAAGAAAAAAGCAGAAGATAACTGTTAGGTAGACAACAAATGATGAAGAGTAAGTGAGAAGGAGCCCCTGATAAGGGGGGTGTTTTTTGTTTGTTTTTGTTTTTTTGTTTAAAGAATGAGAGGTAAGGGGGAGGCAGAGAGTTTGTTTATTTTTTTTTAAAGATTTTATGTATCTATTCATGAAAGATGCAAAGAGAGAGGCAGTGGGAGAAGAGGCGCCTTGCAGGGAGCCCGATGGGAAACTCGATCCCAGGATCCTGAGATCACGACTTGAGTCAAAGGCAGAAGCTCAACCGCTGAGCCACCCAGGTATCTCAATACAGAGAGTCTTAAGCAGGTTCCATGCCCAGTCCAGCACTGAGCCTGACACAGGGCTTGATCTCACAACACTGAGCTCATAACCTGGGATGAAATCAAGAGTCCAACGCTTAATCGACTGAGCCACCCAGGCGCCCCAATGGGTAAGTATTTCTAATGTCCCCCTGGTTGTGTGCAAATCAAGGGAGAGTGTAACTTTCACACATTGGTCAGTATCATGTCAATCTAGGCTGTCAGGTAGAGGCAGATAGGACCATATAACTTAAGTTCCCAAATGAATATGTGAAATCTCAGGAGTGCTTTGGACACCCATGAGTCATGGGAAAGACGTGTGAGCCAACTTCACCTAGATTTTAAGTGGCCAGAAGATGTAGCTGACACATGAGTTATGAATGCACTGCACTGCTCCCCGTTGAGTGGGACATACAGGCTATGGGGAATTCTCAGAGAACACTCACAAGGGTCTCCCAGGGGTGTTGTCAAGTTGACCTGGCTCCTCCTTATCTCTCTGCACTTGCCTGGGTTCTTCTTGCTCCTCCTTCCAGGAGTCCATCAAGGTTTGGGGAAGGTCTGTGTAGCTGTAGCTTCTCAAGTCGTCCCCAGACCAGGTAGGCAGCCTGGGGAGGTGTGGAGTCCTGTTCCCCTTCCAGCTCTGGATGGAAAGGAGATCTTGCCTCTTCCCTCAGTGTGGAGAGCAGGAGTTAGGTGTCCAGAGCTGGGAGGATGTGTACCTGAGGGTGTGATGTTGGGCTTCTACAACAGTATGTTTCTCAGGAACTGGGCCCTTTGTCTAAAAGGAATTCTTGGGGACATCCATCTTCCATTGATAAATACTGTTGGGGCATCTGAGACTTAGTTATATTTGATTCTCTGGTGTGTAAAGCCAAAGGAGCTATTAGGTAGCAATTGTGAGGAGCTCTGAATAAGATCTACAAAGGCAGTTATTAAACTAATCTGGGATAAAGGCAAGAAAGGGTGCTAATTCTGCCTGGCTTAACAGAAGCATAATTCCTCTGGCAGTCTTTCTACAAGTCAAAAGTGGGTAAGAGCTCCAGTCAATACAAAGCAGAATGGCAGCTGGTGATGCAGAGCAGGTGACTGCTGACGTTGCTACCTTAGGAGAATCAGTGTCCCATCCTGGCCATTGCTGGGATGAGCAGCCTTTCTTTCTTAGCAAAGGGGGACCCAATCCTGCTGGACTCTGAAGCTCTCTTGGCAGGTGGGAGGAGGCCAGTACTGGGCCAGTCTCTTGTCTTTGGTGCCTCAGATTCACACAGTCTTTAGGGTTGCTCCCTCCCCTCCTTATATCTTATTGCTCCTCCGGCCGGGCTCTATTCCTCCAGTTTACCTCATGGTCCAAGATGGCTGCTTCAGCTCTATCCTCATGTCTGCATTCCAGCTGACAGAAAGGAGAAAAACGGAAGATAAGAGCTGCCTTTTTCTTTAAGACATCTAGAAATTGCACATACCATATCTGTTAATATTGAATTGGCCAGAAAGAGGCTAATTGGCCAGTTTGCTAAATGAAACAAAAGAGACACTTGGGAATAAAAATTATGGTAATGACAAATGAGCCAGGGCCTGGGGGAAGAAGGCAGTAGGGCGCTGGGCTGCACACTGGGATATATTTGGCCCATCCAACCTTGCCCTGGGCCTCTGCAGGCCTGGAAGGAGAAACTGAGGATGGCAGGTAACCCCTGGCAGAGGCGGGTGCTGACAGCAAGGCAACATCTCTTCCTGCAGATTTCATGGTTGGAACGTCAGAGGTAATGGCACCTCATATACATACACACTGTTCTGTACTCCCTCATCCCAAATGCTGATGCTGTTGGCAGCCAAGTTATACCCTTCCTGGTACCTCCCTCATGCTCAGGAGGCAGAAACATAAAAAGAGTTGTTTCCAGGAATGTTTTTTGTTTCTGCTCCCTGTCCTCTTGCAGACTCTGCTCTTGGCCTCAGTGGAATGTACACAAGGTATGTGTGGGGGTTTCGCTGAAAGGATTTTCCTTCCTCACAGGCTTCACATGTACTCGTGGCACGATCTCCACACGATGCTCTAATGCAGTTGTATTTGTCTTTATATTTGTCAGTATTGAAAATGTTTGCTAAATATTTTTATATTTGAAATTTTTTTTTCTCTTTCTCTCTTTCTTTCTTTCTTTCTTCCTTTCTTCCTTTCTTCCTTTCTTTCTTCTTTCTTTCTTTCTTTCTTTCTTTCTTTCTTTCTTTCTTTCTTCTTTCTTTCTTTCTTCTTTGTTTCTTCCTTTTTTTATATACATAGAGGCTCAAAAATGGAGGTGACTCATGTCTGTCTGTGTCCACCCTCCTGGTTTTATCTTGGCATTTCCATGCTCTCTGCCCAGCACCCAAAGATCAGCCATCTGGATGATTCCCCTGGCTCTCTCCCACCCCACATGGCCTGCATCACTGATCCTCTGCCCTTTTACCTTCCATCTTTATCAGATTTTGGTGTCAGGGTTATGTGATTTGTTAAATGAATTAAGTAACTTTCCTCCCTTTTTTGGTACTTTCTTAAAAAGTGTATATAACTTAGGAGTTAATCTCACCTTGACAATTTAAAAGAAATCCACCAGAAAATCTGTCTGGTGCTGAGTTTACATTAAAGGTGGTTCCTGCCTAACTTCTTTAGGTCCTGTTGGTTTCAAAGTTTCCACATCTGGTTGCATTGATTTTGCCTATTTATATTTACTCGAAAAAGCATTTTTTAAAAAAGATCTCCAGAATTATTACCATAAAATCATGTATAATTTTAATTTTTTAATCTTTGAAGTTTATCACTTTCTCATTTCTAATCTTTTTTTTTTGTTCTTAAAACAGTTTTCTTTATATTTGCCAAATGTTAATCGGTTTTGTTTCTTCTCAAAGAACTAAATTTTTAATTTACTTATTCAGTTCATTTCTCTACTAATTAATTTTTTCTACTTTTATGGTCTCATTTTCACTTATTTCCTTTCTTTTTATTACTTTTTTAAGTAATAAAAATATATTTTAAAAATATTTTATTTATTTATTCATGAGAGACACACATGAGAGAAAGAGGCAGAGACACAGGCAGAGGGAGAAGCAGGCGGCTCCATACAGGGAGCCCGACTTGGAACTTGATCCTGGGACTTCAGGACCACGCCCTGGGCTGAAGGCAGCGCTAAACTGCTGAGCCACCTGGGCTGCCCAGTAATAAAAATATTTAAGGCCATGATGTTTCCTTTGAGTTTAACTCTTTAAAAAAAAATAGACTCTATTTTTTAGAGGAGTTTTAGGTTGACAGCAAAACTGACATCAAGGTCAACAGGTATGGGTTCTTCCTGCTATCCAAAAGTAGAGTTTTCATGAAAACTTTTGTAAAATGGTATAAAGCAAAGAGTTTCTCTCTGCTTTCTGAAAGTTCATGTTTCACTGCTTTGCTTTTATAAAAGACCTGCATTGGGTACCTACTCCCTGCACAGCGTCCTCCATATCAACATCCACCACCAGACTGGTACATTTGTTACAATCAGTGATTCTACATGGATCTTTCATAATCACCCAAAGTCCAGAGCTTACCTAAGTCATCAGTCTTTTTTTTTTTTTTAAGATTTATTTATTTGTTATTTTAGACAGTGTGTGGGGAAGGGGCAGAGGAAGAGAAAGAGTCTGCTGAGTATAGAGCCTGACCTCCTGACCATGAGATCATCACCTGAGCTGAAACCAAGTGTCAGACGCTTGACTGACTATACTTCCCAGGCAGCCCCTAAGGCTTCAGTTTTAATGCTGTCATTCTATGGGTTTGGCCAAGTTTGTGATGGCATGTCTTCACCATTATTGTGTCATTTAGAGTAATTTCATGGCCCTAAGAATCCTCCGTGCTCCTCCTATTCCACTCTCCTCACTCTTTTTCTTTGAACCCAACTGGTTTCATATTTTATTGTTTTTTCAGAGTAGCCAATGACTAGATTCTTAATTTTCTTCTTAAATCATTGCTTTTTTGATGACTGTTTTTTAATATCCACGTGACTAGGATTTTAAAAATCATTGTTTTGCCTAGAGTCTGATTTTCAGTTTTTGTTTGTTTTTGTTTTTATTGTTTTTATTGTTTTAAAGTAGGCTCTACATCCAGAGCAGAGCCCAACATGGGGCTCAAACTCATTACCTCAAGATTAAGACCCAAGCAGAAATCAAGATTCTGATGCTCAATCGACTGAGCCACCCAGGTGTCCCTGATATTCAGTTTTTATCATTTGAGATCAAAGAACATGGACTGAGAAATTTCTTTTCTTTTCTTTCTTTTTTTTTTTTTTTTTTTGACTGAGAAATTTCTGACCAAAATTTGGGAGAAATTTTGGTTTTGTTAACTAGCATTTCATCAATTTTTATAAGTACTTTGCATAAACTCAAAAAGAGTGTGCATTTTGTTTCTTTAGGAACTATGAAATACTTCAACATTGTGACCAGGAAGTAGACTGTATATTGTTTTCAATACCTTGATATTCATGGAGATTTATTTTACTGACCAGCCTATGGTGAATGTTCATATGCGCTTAGAAAGAATATACACTCTGAAGTTGGGAGCTGTGTTCTATAAATGTTAAGTAGTAAAGCTAGTTGATTCACACCTTTTATATTTTTCCTGGTATTTTTTCCATCAATTATTGAAATACAGATGTTAAGAAATCTTCTATATTTGCCACCTTGTCTATTTCTCCCATTAGTTCTTTTTTTTTATTTTAAGTAGACTCTACACTCAACATGAGACTTGAACTCACAACCCTGAGATCAAGAGTCACATACTCCACTGACTTGAGCCAGCCAAGCACCTTGATTTCTCCCTTTAGCTCTTTTAATTTTCTAAGTGCATTTTGAAGATCTGCTGTGAGTTGCATATGCACGTCTTCTTGACGAATTGATCCTTTTATATTAGGAAGCGACCCTCTATCTCTAGTAACACTGACTTAAAGTCTACTTTGTTAGATACTGATTACAGCTACACCAACTCTCTCATGCTTATAACTTGCATGGTATCTTTTCCCCCCTCCTCTTTGCTTTAAACCGGTCTGTGTCTTTATACACAGCAGCCTATATTTCATCTTGCTTTTGTATCCTGGTTGTCAAATTCAGACCCCTAATTGGAATGTTTGTCCCATTCACATTCAGTGTAATTATTACATGATTAGATTTATGTTTCCCAGGTGAACTGGCTATTATTCATCTCATTAGCTCTGTGTTCCTTTGTTTCTTCTTTCCTGACTTAAAAAACCCACTCCTTTGAAGTACTGTGGATATACAAAAGGCTGTACATACTTAATATATACACTTGATGAATGTGGAGATAAGTGTACATTTGTGAAACCATCACCACAATCTATGCCACAAAGCTACCCATCACCTCTAAAAATTTCTTCCCCTCCTCCTCCTCCTTCTTCTTTCTCCTTCTTCTTCTTCTTCTTCTTCTTCTTCTTCTTCTTCTTCTTCTTCTTCTTCTTCTTCTTCTTCTTCTTCCCTTTTATTGTGGTAAGAACACTCAACATAAGATCTACTGTCTCAGAAAATTTTGGAATATATGATACAGTATTATAAACTATAGGTTCTGTGCTGTACAGTAGATCTCTAGGATTTTTTTTAAAGATTCAATTTTATTTATTTATTCTTGAGAGACACACACAGAGAGGCAGAGACCAGGCAGGGGTAGAAGCAGGCTCCCCATGGGGAGCCCAATGTGGGACCTGATCCCAGGACCCAGGGGATCATGTCCTGAATCAAAGGCAGATGCTCAACCTCTGAGACACTCAGGTGCCCCTAGACATCTAGGACTTTCCTTGTACTCTTTATCTTCCTGTTTGCCTCTCCCCCTATTTCTTGCCCTTTTTAGGGGTGGGAGGTTACTGGGTATTTTTTAGTATTCTATTTTTTCCCTCGTATTGACTTTTTAACTATATCTCTTTGTGATATTTCTTTTAATGGTTGCTCTCAATCTCCCCTTCTAATAATGTGCTACTTCATGAGCTGTATAAGAATTCCATTTACTATTTTCTGTATTTTGTGTTATTATTGTCTTATGCTATGAAACCTATGATACATATTATTATTTTTGGTTTAAATAATAAATAGTGTTTTTAAAATTATTTAAAAAATATACACACATGCTTGAACATACACACACATACACACAATCACACAACTACAAAGATGAAATCTTTTATATTAACTGCACTGATGTTTACTCTTCCTGTTGCTCTTCATTCCTTCCTGCAGATCAGGGGTTCTATATATTCCATATGCTGTGTTTTTTCCCTTAAGAAAGATATAATTCTTTCAGACTGAAAAATCTTTTAATATTTCTTGTCTTCTTTTAGCAATTCAGTGTGCTGGCAATGATTTCCTTATGTTTTTGTATGTCTGAAAATATCTTCATGTTGCCTTCATTTTCGAAGCAGCTTCGTATTGGGTATAGAATTTTACATTAACATTTTTTTTTCTTTTAGCACTTTAAAAAAGATATCATTCTATTGCACTTTGCTCTCTATTGTTTCTGGTGAGAAATGACATATCCTTCTTCCTTGGCTACTCTTAAGATTTGATGTTTATATTAGATTTTTAGTAGTTTGATCATGTTGTGCCTAGGTATGGTTATTTATTTATTTATTTATTCATTCATTTTTAAGATTTTATTTATTTATTTGACACACACAGAGATAACACAAGCAGGGGGTGGGCAGCAGGCAGAGAGAGAGGGGGAAGTAGGCTCTCCACTGAGCAGAAAGCCTGACATGGGGCTTGATCCCAGGACCACAGAAGCATGACCTGAGCTGAAGGCAGGCACTTTACTGACTGAACTACCCACGTGCCTTGGTATGGTTTTCTTTTAATTCCTTGTGCTTGAGATTTGCTGAGTTTTTTTTTTTTTTAATTTTGGATTTGGAAATTTATTGGCCATTATCCGCTCAAATATTCTTTTGCCCATTTCTTTCCGTCCTCTCCCCTGGGACTCCAATTACACATGCATTAAAATGTTTGATATTTGTTATTGTCTCACAGATCTCAAATTCTTTATTCTATTCTTTTCATTCATTCATTCATTCATTTTTATCTTTGTTCCAGTTTGGAAATTTTCAATTGCTCTGTCTATAAATTTACTTGGTTCTTTCCTTTGCTGAGTCCAGTGTGTCATGAAGGCCATCAACTGAGTAATTTATTTGGGATATTGTATTTTTTATTGCCAACATTTCCATTTTATTCTGTTACAGTTTCCATGTCTCTAGAAATTCTTTGAATGTTTTCCCCCTTCCTACTAGATACTTTAACATTTCTATCATTGTTGTTTTAAAATTCCCTGTTTGGTAATTCCAAAGATGATCTATCTGCTTCTACTATTTCTTCTTTTGATCAAATATCATATTTTCTTGGTTTTTTCATGTGTCTTCTAATTTTTTTTATTGATGCCAGCTATTTTATATTAAAGAACAATAAAGAATGAAGTAAACAGTATTTACTTCCAGGAAAGGGTATTAGAATTAAGAGGCTGAGTTAAAATTTGTGCAGTTGGGTCTGTATTTTATTATAGTTTTATTTCTATTTGGTCTGCTGATAGATACCAAATGTCTCAGAATATTTTGAGAGTATAATCAAAACTTTTCTTTCTCCGGGTCTTGGGGCCTGGGTTAGCAAGATTCTGGAGAATTTGTTGTTTTTATAGCTGAGCTGACAGCTTTCTGAGGCATAGGAGATCTCTCACTTGACTTAGAGCCTGACAGCATTTTGAGTTGTGACGAGTTCTCTTTGCTCGAACCCCAGATTTTCTGTACCTGTCTGCCTAGAATTCCTGGAGCCATTTCCTTCAGCTATCCTTCCCTGCTTCATTTTGTGGCAGTCAAAAGTCCAGAGTATCTCATATTGATTTTTCTCAGCTTTCTTCCTTTGCTCTGCTACTTGCATACTGTCTTGAGCTTGGTGGAAGACCCACATACTTCAGGCAGTATCTCTTTCGGCTCTTTTGCTCTGCTCTCAGCCTTTGACACACTCTTCCTGAGAATTCAGTGAAATCTGTGGGAAGTCATTGGTGGATGGGAACAGCATGGCTCTGTGGCTTGAACTCCTGGGAATTCTTATCTATAATACTAGTCAATTCATGCTTGTTAAACAGTTTTGGGGGTTTCAGCTGGTTTCTCCTTATCCAAAACTACGGAAGATTCTTCCTCTTCTTGCCACTTTACCAGAGACCAGGTGTAGGAGCAGTTGTAGGTATCTTATTTCCTACAGATACAGCTTGGCACTTTTGGTGGTCGAATCCACTCAGGTTACTTTGCGTTCTCAGCTCTCTGATGGGTTCTGAAAAACTATGATTTTGTAGCTTATCCAGTCTGTTTCAGTTGCAAAGGTGAGAGTGAGAATATCTTGTAATCTTTTACATCTTTATCAGAAGCAAAACTCAACGTAATGTAATTTATTGTAATTATTGTTCAAATCTTCCTTCTTTATCTGCTACTGGTAAATCACAAATTCATTAGAACATCCCAGGGCAATTTTGCTGCTGTTAATATTCTATGTATTTCTAGATTTTTTACATTATATAATTTGTTGCCATACTTGGTAAATAAAGAAAGCAATGTATTGAATCAATAAATCCCAAAATGGTTCTTTGGCATACTACTAAACAAACAAATGAAAACCCACAAAATAAATAATTCTCTCAAATTCAGTTGATTTTACCTTTGACAATATGAAATTGTTATTTTAACTATTTGTCTTAATTCCACTTGTGCTATATTAATTAATCTTTTCTTTGTGCTCATGTTTCTTATTTTTGACTACCACAATCCTTTTATATTTAGCGCTTTATGTTATTTATGATATTATGCTTTAGAGATAACCTTATAAGCAGAAAAGTTTTAGATTTTGCTTTACAATTTAATCTAAGTCCTTGAAGATATTTAAGCCATTTATATTTATTGTCATAATTTGATGCTTATTATGACTTTTTATTTACTTATTTATCGAATATTTGTTGAATACCTTTCTAGAAAAAAAAGTAAACAAAGCAAAATTTTTGCCTTTGGGAGGTCACAGTCTAGTAAAAGATTGTGATTACCACTACCGATGATAATTTTACCTAGGGAATATGAAAGAGTGAAATGAGAGAACTGATTCCAAAGAAAAATGCATTTTTCAGTTCTAATATATTATCCAGTTGAATTTATATGGGGGTACAAAATATATGCTTGTTCCTTGCTCCTTTTTATGGCTACAAAGGGGATTTTTTCACTTTCAAGTGATATGATATATAAAGTGGTTTTCTTAAATCTACTCAGTGTACCATGATCCTAGAAGAAAAATTTTATTTTTGTAGCCACTTTGGATCATCTCAATATTTTTTTTTTGGACATCTCAATATTTCAATATAATTTCAGTATAATTTTGCCTAGAGGTTGAGGATAAGTTCTGCTGTAGAACAGTATTTTGCAGGCCAGTGTTGAATTTCTACTCTAGAAGGGAATAACCTTTTTTCAGTGAATGAAGACGTTTCCATCATATAGTTAATAGGTCTTGGGGGGCACTTGACGGGATGAGCACTGGGTGTTATGCTATATGTTGGCAAATTGAACTCCAGTAAAAACAAAAACAAAACAAAACAAAACAAAAACCTCTTTGGTTCTTTGGGGTCTGAGGAGAGAAAAGTTATAATATGATTATTTCAGATAATTTTGTCCCTGAAACTAGAGGAAGTTGTTTCTTACCAAACTGCTGGCTGGCTGGGTTAAATGGGGGGCGTAGAAGGAGATGGCATCTGACCTTCTAGCATTGCTCAGGGTGGGAAAGGATCTTGAGCAGTGGGCCTATCACTGCACCCGTTTAGAATGGATAAAGGACCACACCTTCTGCCTGGAAGCCAAGGACAAATGACTGTTGCAGTCTGTCTTCGGATAGACTTCACAGAGGCCTGAGGGAGGAGAGTGGACTTGAAATTCCAAACTCAGGACTCCTCAGGACTCTGCTGTCTTTTGCACTTGGAGAGGATTGGAGAGGAAGTTGGCAGAACTATCACTTTGCCGAGAGCAGTGAGCAGCTTAGACAAGGAACCTGGCTTTCCTCAAGTCTGTGGCAGAGCAAGCTTTCTCTAACCCTCTCTCTCCCTACTCTCCACTCCCCACCCCTGTATAGCTTCAGAAGGTCATGGCTGCTGACAGTCACCTTCTGTTCCCCCCTCAATCCCTTCTACCTTGTTGGGCCCAGGGTCACTTGGATCCAAATGAATGTCTAATATTGGAGCTGACACCCGCTTAGAACTCACAGTTGATAGGGTGACTCTACGTTCCAGTTTTCTGGGGACAGTCACCCTCTATACTTCTTGTTTCGGCCTAATTATTAATAGCTCTCCTTTTCACTCAACAGTGACCAGAGTTAGGCAATAAATCATGTGGTTACTCTAACTTTTTATCTGTAATGAGACCCATTCTTTGGCTTATACTGACACCTGTAGGACACAAAATGGCTTTGAAGAAAATGAAAAGGTAGAAGACTCGCTATCCTCAATGGCCAGGATGTTAGCCCACCTCCTGAGTATACTGAGAACCCTGATTGTTTGGCATGTTCTAGAAAAGGACAATGTTGGGGAAACATTTCCACTTGAAGATGCTACACACTCTGCTGTGCCGAGTGTCCAGGTTATACTAATAGTTGGAGGAATGTCAGTGCTCTGAAGAGGACATTTTGACTCCTTCTGTTGGTGACCATAATTTCTGATCAAACAGCTCTAAGAGCTATGAAAGACGGTGCCTGGGTTGGGAGGTGTGACACTTGGACCCTTCTCTGGGACGGACAGTCGTCTGGAAAGGGCAGGGAAGGACTCTGTGAGGACAGCCATATGAGCCTTGAGGCTTTGAGTGTTCACAACTAGGAAGGCTTAGAAGAAGGATTTCTGTGGGTCATTGTCAAGGCATCTTGGCTCATCTGTTGGAAAGTAGGTGATGTTGGTCCATATAGACAAAGACAGGGCCATTAGAGAGACATGTGCTGTAGAGGAGCATAACCTCCTTTCTCCTCTCCCTCAGGTTCCATTGTGACACCTGGGGTCTATTCTGAATGTCAGCAACAGCACACCACACTTAAAAAAAAATAAATTCAGAAGTCAGGACAGCTTTGAGCAGAATTAGTCAGTAGGCTTGGCTGTCACAATGATGGATTTGCAGTGCATTAACCCTTGGGCTCCTGGGCCCAACTGCCCTGTGGGGCCACCTTTTCCTGCATAAGACTGACTCCTCATGGGGTCCCCTGTCCTGGCAGAGGTCACCTCCTCCTGTGGCCTCCCAGCTCAAAGCTCAGAAAAGTGAAAATAGACTGTTGCCAAGATAAGAAAGGAGGCTTGAAAAGCGTGTTTGCCCTATTCAGAGTAAATCAGGATAGGGAAGGGAAACACAGGATGTTGTCTGACTTCCAGGTATTCTTGTAGGTTTTTACTGGAGCTTTTGTTTCTGAGTTGTTTTTTTTTAAGACACTAGTTGTTGTAAAGTTTTAGTTAAAGTGAGGCCAGTTAGAAACCCCAAGCCTCACCAATTCCCTTGGAAAGGGCTTGCACTGGCTTTTTCCAGACTCTCTGTGAGAAAATCCTGGCTGTGCCCCCTGACCTGCATCTTGGGAATGTGAGGACTGAGGGGGCCGCCTTCTGGCTGTCACTTGCTGAATGAACAGCCCATAATGAGTCAATTCTCTGCTGCCTGCTATTTAAAACAACGGGTTCCTTCCTGTTTCCTACGCGCTGACTGAGGCTTCTTCTGTGTGAGAGGAAAAAAAAAGGAACTCCGGGATAAAGTGCATCCTCGGAGACTGAATGAGCTACACATCTCAGCCCGCTGTGGCACAAAAGCTTCTAACTGTTTTATCTGTACAGATGGCTCTAATTTGGTGTTGGTGGCATGACTCTGTGAGCTAATTTCCTAAATACTTGGTTCATTAAATCAGGAAAAAAAAAAAAAAAAAAAAAAAAGAACAAATCCTCTAAGCCAAGTTAGACTCATTCCAAGAAAGAGAATTGCTCCTAGGCTTGCATGTTGCATTTTTGCAGAAGTCCCTAAGTATTTAACTGCAAGGTTGCCTCCAAGAGGGAAAGAAGGAGAGTGTGAAAAGCCCCAGGCCAACATTGAAAATGTCCAGCTGTGCGGATTCTTTGTCCTTCACCCTGGGGAAGCGCAGTTACTCACTAGGATGAAGCAGGTCCTCAGTGATGCCCACATCAGGGCCTTTCTCAGGAAGGGCCCTAACTTTGACTCTTTCACATTTCTCCAATCAAGTGTAAGGGATGTAGGGGGGAAGCCGGGTGCCCTGGCGGTAGTGACAGTTGAGTTGCCTTGCAGCAGCGGTAGGAGACAAGGAACTCTTGCTTTCCTGAGGACACCACCGAGCTGTTGCCGAGCCCCGTGGACATCAGGACTATGCCACCTCTGGCTGGTGTGCCTAGTGGCTCTGGGAACCAGAGCTTTTGAGGGATGACAGAGAAGCATGCGGACAGCTCAGAGCGCTGCCAGGAGTGTGTTCACTTGCTCATGCAGCAAGCACACTAGAGCCTCACGGCAGGCCACGGGAGGCGGACAATTAGTGACTCAGGTCCCCACCAGCAGGGCTGTCATTTCTAACTGAGCCAGGCATATAAGAGATGCATCAGGGCATCCAATCCACCTGGGACGCAGGCAAGAGATCGCAAAAAGGGTGCCACTGAGCCAAACTTCAAAGAAAAGGGATAGACCTACATTAGTCACGAAAGGAGGAGGACATTTCCCACTGAGCACATAATAGAAAACACGTTTGTGATATGTTTAAGAAATGGTCAGTGCTGTATCCCAAGCACAAACAGTTGGCACTCTGTCAATAAGTGCACACACGATTGACTGGTAGGGCATGACCAGAACAGAGTGTGCATGGGTGTGTATGTGTGCATATGTGTGTATGCATAGGTGTGTATATGTGTGTGCACGTGGTCTGTAGAGGAGTAGAGGACTCGAGGCTTTATAGAACAGGCTGGAACCTGTTGGTTCCAACCAAGGCCTCAGATTGCCAAGAGACTGTTGACAAAGGGAAGCCTAGAAAAAATTTTTTAAAGTCTCAAAATATGTAAGCATCATTTAGGATGTAATAATCAGACATGTATTTCCAAAAGCTTATCCTGGCTGCTGTTCAGGGGTGAATGGGAGGGGCACTGATTGGGAGGCGAGTGTGGAGTCAAGGCAATGTGCTGCTGGGACTCAGGGAGGGACAGTGGAGGTGGAGAGACATCCAGAAGGCAGGGCTGGTGCTTGAGCAGCTGGGGGCAGGGTGGGGAGGAGAGTCTATTGTGACCCTCGGGGTCCCGACTCCAGGGCAGCAGGGGATCTAGACTCCACACTAGGTGAGGAATGGGAGCAGTAGGTCCAGGGAAAGAGGATGAGTTCAATGTCATCGAATCATAGGTTCTGAGGGGCAGCAGAACCAAGGAGAGCATGGGCATGGGGGTGAGGGGGCTCCTCGAGAGGGAGATGTCCCAGCAGTGACGAGAGGAAGTTCAGGAAGGAACCAGGGACAGAGGAGACAGATGCCCATGGTGGAGCTGGAAGCCTCCACGTCGAGTCCAGGAGAACAAGGGGCCAACCAGAGAGCTCGAAGGGAGAACAAAGTGGAGAGAGTCTGCGGTGTGCAGCAGAGAGAGGCGCGGGCCTACCCGGCCCAGGGTGGCTGATGGCACAGGATCTCAGGGAGGCAAGACAGGCCTACAACCACGGTTGTAGGTCCCCCCTGATTCCGGGCTTGGGTTTGGAGGTAGACTTCTCAGGGTGCTGGGGGAGCCGTTGGGGGGGTTGTGCATGTGGGGGGCAGAGGGTGGCAGCCAGACTGGGCTGAGGGAGGGACATGCGCTCCCCTGACAAGCTCACCCATACAGGCACCCCAAGCCCCCAGGCCAGCTCCCCAGCCAGGCTTGGGCTCTGGCTGCTTATTTCAGGGGGTCCCAGGGAGAGGGCGCCCCCACGCCCTGGCTGCTGCGTTCCAGGGGCAGCTCCGCTGAGGTGACATCTGGAGGGGGTGCCAGTCATGGCCTGTGTGCTATGGGAAGGGTAGGAAATTTTGTGCTGCCACTAACAGGGCACCGTGGGGCACTTTCTACCATGACCCTGTTGGAACACAAGGCTTTCCTCTTCTTATTGGGCCCGAGTGTGAAACCGGGGACAGCCTCCTCAGACTGCTCCATCAGCTGCGGGGCCTCTGGGAGCAACAGCAGAATGAGCCAGCCCGGACCCCCAGACCCCCCGACCCTCAGGCGCAGAAACTGCTCTGGGTTGTGTCTTGTGCAGCTGCTCGCAGCAGTGCCTGACACGGGGAAACGCTTCAGAACACCTGATAGACGGAGTGAGCTGAGGCTCCCAGCTTGCCCAGGCTGGAAAGATGGAATATATGAGTCCTCCCGGGGTACCTGGGTGGCTCAGTGGTTGAGCATCTGCCTTTGGCTCAGGTCATGATCCCGGGGTCCCAGGATCGAGTCCTGCATCGAGCTCCCATTGGGAGCCTGCTTCTCCCTCTGCCTGTGTCTCTGCTTCTCTGTGTGTCTCTCATGAATAAATAAATAAAATTAAAAAAAAAATGTGAGTTCTCTTTCTCTCCCATGACTTTTCCTGCCCCCGATTTCTTTTCCTTTGCCCGGTGCCTCTCCATCATCTTGGTGTGGTTTCTTCTGCCTTCCTCCTCACCTTTCCCTTGCTCACCTTCTCTCTCTCTGTTTCTTATTATCTTTCTATTCCCCTCCTTCCCTTCCTGCTGATATGAGGGGAGTAGTGTTCCTCCCCCCCACCTCACCCTCGAAATTCATAGGCACCTGGAATCTGTGAGTATGACCTAATTTGGAAATGGAGTTTTTGTGGATATCATCAAGTTAAGACGAGGTCATACTGGATTGAAATGGCCCTAAATCCAACAGGACAGGGGGCCTTACCAGAAGAGGGAAGGCTGGACACAGAGACCCCGGGAGATGGCCAACAGTGCCCGAGGGCCCAGGTGGGCAGAGGGATACTGTTACAGGTTTCCTGCCACCCCCCGAGAGGTAGGAGCCACCCAACCAAGGCCTCCAGCAAAGCTACCAAAAGGCATTAAATCAAGCCCACCCACGCTGATTTCAGACTCCCAGCCCCAGAACTGCAGGAAACTTGCTGCTGTTTGGGACCAGACTGGGCTGGGGGAGGGACATGCACTCCCCTGACAGGCTCACCCATACTGGCACCCCAAGTGTGGTCCTTGATGAGGCAGTCCAGGGAAGGGACACGGGCCCTTGTCCATCTTCTCTGCATGGGGTTGTAGGGACCAGGACGTGACTTTGTCCTGCGGAGCTGTGCACACTTGTCGCTGGGCCCGGAGGTGGGGGGCCTGCAGGCCTGCTGTGTACCCCTAGCCTCACCTCTGGTTCTGAGTCACACGATGAAGTCACACAAAGTGCCACCAAATCACAGAAAATACCTAGGGCGGCGGGGAAGTCGCTCTGGGACCCGTGTGAGGAGAGGAGGGAAACAAGACTGGCTGGCCAGCAAGCCGGGAGTTTGAGGCCTGCTAACAAATGCATTGTCAGAACTCGCCACAGGTCGGCCCTGGGAGCAGGTGAAAAATGGGCTGCGGAGATGCGTGCCGGCAGCTGTGCTTCCAGAACACATCTATCTCAGGTACTGGAGTGGCCGGGAGGCAGGCAGGGAGTTTCCACAGGGTTCGTCACCCACATAGACCATCTATGGCCCGGGCACTGTGGGCGGCCTGGCACCAGAGGGGGTGCTGCGCAGGCAGGGGGCACCCTTAGTGAGTTCTCGGGGACGTGGGTGCTCCCTGCACTCATTCTGCCAGGGGGCCAAGGGCCAGCAGCCCTGCTCGGAGGTCACATGCCGGCCAGTGCTCATCTAAGAATCCTTGTTCTTCTTTCACCCGGAAGAGTGTGGCACAAAAGGGTGGGGGGCAGCTCGGTCAACCTCTGCAAGCTCCCCACGGAGCTCTGGACACAGCAGCATCATGGGGAGAAGACAGGGATACAGAGGTACTGTGGGCAAAGCAGAGAGGCTCACACTCTCGAGAACCCCAGAGCCAACAGTGCGAGTGGGAAGGCATCATCTCCTGCTCCCTCAGAAGGACTTCAGGCCTCTTCAAGGAAGAAGAGCCAGGAAGAACACTGCAAAGAAAGAGAACAAGGCTGCACGGCCCAGGTGGAGTCTCTCCACCGTCCCCTCAAACGGATAAGGCCGGGCCACTTCCTCCAAGGGAAGGGCATCGTGGGGGCAAAGGCAGAGGCCAGGAGCAGGACAGGGAGCACCACAATGGTCCATACCCGGGAGAAGGAAGCCTCGTCCAGGGAGATGTGGTGGGTGGGAAGCCTGGGTGCGGAAGCGCTCACGTCCTCAGGGTGTCCTGGCTGAACGTTCCAGGGAGACCCAAAGTGAAATAACAGCAGCAGAGCAGTAGCAGCAACGTGCTGGAGACTCTTGCTTCCCTCATGGCCAGGGAGGAAGAGTCCTAGTGTGGTCAGGGGGAAAAATACGGTGGGACTGCAATTAGCTTAGGGCAGGGATAAGCTGGTCAAGCGGTTGAGCCATGTGCCGCCTGTGCTCACCTAGGGGAGCCGGGGAGAGCAGCGCTGTCGCCCACATTACCAGCGGGGTATGTGCTGTGTTGATGATTCCCTGGGGAACTGAGAGGGCCTCTGTCCCAAGGCTGTGGTGTGAAGGAGGCCTTCCTTCGGGGCGGCTGGGGAGAGCGGTCTGCTCTGGGTGCCGGCACCTGGGAAGGGAGCAGCACCAGGGAGCCCCACGTCTTCCAGATGGGGTAGCTGCAGTGTTGGAGAGCCACTCCCCCGGCTCCAGAATTTACAGGAACAGAAAGGAAACCTGTCTTTCAGGGTTTTAAAACCTGTTTTGTATGTGTCTGTGTGTGAGCCGGGGACTGCTTCGTCAACTTGGTAAAGCCTATAAGACTCCTTAGAAATGGTTTTAAGTGGATAAAATAGTAAACTAGATTGAAATTTGTCCTGAAATACAGTTATTAAGATGTAAAAAAATAATTTGATATACATATCTCTCCTAAAATTTATTTATTATTATTTATTAATTTTATTAAATAACAAGATATAAATAATAAGGGGGTGGTTTAATAACCACCAATTATTTATTTATTTATTTATTTATATTTTATTTATTTATTCATGATAGACATAGAGAGAGAGAGAGAGAGGCAGAGACACAGGCAGAGAGAAAAACAGGCTCCATGCTGGAAGCCCGACGCAGGACTCGATCCGAGACTCCAGGATCATGCCCTGGGCCAAAGGCATGTGCTAAACCGCTGATCCACCCAGGGATCCCTGCACCAACTCTTTAAAAAAAAAAATTTTATTTATTTATTCATGAGAGACACAGACAGAGGGAGAAGCAAGCTCCCTGCCAGGAGCCGGATGTGGGGCTTGATCCCAGGACCCCGGGATCACAACCTGAGCTAAAAGTAGACACTCAGCCACTGAGCCACCCAGGTGCCCCACCCACCATACTTTTGAAGTAGTGATGAGTATAAACGATATTTTGATATAAATGCAACTGTAAGGTGATGTGAAAATATCTTTGATTTCCGTTGGTGATGACATCATAGGCATTGTCAATACTAATGTGACTTATTGACTGCATTTATTTTTGAAGAAAGTGCTAAGTTTACAGAATATAAAGATGTAGCTTTTTTTCTATCCAAATTCACAGATCCCCTGAATTCTCTCTAAGGATCCTTTGGAAATGCTGGATGTAGGTTAAGAACTACTGTTTTTGGATGAAGCCATGGAGATTTTGGAGTTTGTGCATTCCAACTGCAGCTAGCATTAATTATCCTAACATATTTGTTGACCTGCAGAGGGGCACCCTGCCTGTATAAGGAAGTTGAGCTTCATGCAAAGTTACCATGATAGGCTAAATAACGCCCCCCACCCTCCAATTGTCCATGTCCTAATGCCCAGAACTGTGTATGTTACCTTAAATAGCAAAAGAGGCCTTGCAGATGACGATTAAATCAAGGATTTTGAGATGAAGGGTTTATTCTGGATTATCTGGGTGGACCCAAAGTTGTCACAAGGGTCCTTACCAGAGAGGGATCAGGTAGTAAAAGGTGCAGTAGTAGGAGATGTGATGGCAGATGCAAGAGGTTGGAATGACATGAGAAAGGGTTGTTAGTCACAGCATGAAGGCAGCTTCTAGAAGCCGTAAGAGGTACGGGAGGCAGATTCTCCCCTGAAGCCTCCAGAAGGAACTTAGCACTGCTGAGGTCCTTTGGTGGTAAACTTCTGACCTCTTGCAAGATAACAGGCCTGTGTTGCTTTAAGCCACTAAGTCTGTGCTAATTTGTCACAGCAGCAATAGGAAGCAAATACACTATATAGGATGTATCATTCTATCTTGAGAACATTTTTTGTTGAGGTATGTTGACATTCATGAAGCGTCTGGGTCTTACACACACAGCTTTGTGACCTCTCACATCATGCTCTGTATAACCATCCCCCAGACCAAGCTATGGAGCATTCTAGCACCCAGAAGCCTCTTGGTGGTCCATCTCAGTCAGCAGGCCAGGAGTGACCACTCTTCTGATCTCCATCCCCAGAGATTAGTTTTCATTTTGCTTGCTGTTGAGCTTCGTGTAAATGGAAGCATGCCCCATGCACTCATTTGTGTCTTGCTTCTTTCATTCGACCATATGTCTGTGAGGTTCAGCCACGCTGCTGCTTGTCACTGTTCCACATTCCATGTAGTCCTTTTATCAGTTTAGTGGGAAATTCTTACAACCATGCCAAAAAAGGAAAAAGAAAAAAGAGGTGGAAATAAAATAAAGGCACCATCTTGTATTTTTTCATTGCATGGCTTCCCTTCAATGGCCTAAAGCATTCCAAACTTCTTCCTCCTTCCTCCACCAGGAGACCAGGGCCCTGCTCAGCAGCCCGCTTGGAGGTATTTGGACCTGGGTTCTTTTTTCTCCACAAACCGGTGCTACAGGCTGTGCCAGCAGCATCTGGGCAGAGTGGGGGGCCTGTCTGCCACACAGTTTTCTTAAGGGGAACCAGCCTCCCGACTCTTGATATCTCCTGAGATTTTTCTGGCAAAGATTGTCTTTAGGGCCCTCTTGTCACCTGTGTCCTCTGCCCCTCTTCACACCTTTGCTTTAGAATAACTGTATTCCTGGGTCGCCTGGGTGGCTCAGTGGCTGAGCATCTGTCTTCAGCTCAGGTCATGATCCCGGGGTCCTGGGACTCGAGTCCCACATCGGGCTCCCTGCATGGAGCCTGCTTCTCCCTCTGCCTCTCTCTCTCTCTCTCTTTCTCTCTCTCTCATGAATAAATAAATAATCTTTTTTTAAAAAAGGTGGCACGGTCACCTGGAGAGTCTGCGTTCGCTGAAAAGGAGGTTGTCTTCTGCTCAGCCGGGGCGGCTCACAGAGAGGACATCCTCGCGGGCCTCCCTGCCTCCTTGCTGCCGCGCAGGACGCTGTCGGGCCTCAGCTCCGGGACGGCTCCCCCCGCTCTGCCCCTGCCGGCCCAGGGAGACCCCACGGCCCAGGGTTTCCCGGTGCTGGGAGGGCAGCAGGGGCAGCAGAGCCCCCGAGGAGGGCGGGAGGCAGGTGGGCCCACAGGCCCTCATCAGAGCCCCGGGGCCCGGCTCTGAGTCCGGGATCACAGGCTTCTTGCCGGGCTTCCAGTCCTTGTCCCCTTTGTCCTACCCCTGGTCTGCGGTTGGCACCACTGTGTACGCGTGTGCTTGAGGATCAAAATATCCCGGGTATCACTGATACACCTCTCGGAGAAGGATCTGCGGCCAAGAAGGCTTTCCAGTATTCCCCGTTCTCTCCTTTATTGGACTCATTACCCCAAACTTCCAACCTCTCCCCTTACTCTTAAACCTTAGGGTGCGATTCGTCTTCACCCGAGGCCCCGCAAGGCGCGGGGGAGGCCCGAAGAGCGCGGGCGGGTGGACGCGGAAGGAAGCAATTCTGCTGGTTCACATCCTTTCTCTAGTCTGAAAAAGTCACCGCTCCCCCCCGCCCCCCCCCCCCCCCAAAAAAAACCCTACAGACAAAACCCTGGTGAGAGTGTCTGAAGAATTTTGTTTTGAAAGCTGATCCCCGCCCCAGGTCCCCGGGAAGGAGACAAGGGTGCGGGGGGCTGCGGCCGGGGCACCCACCGCCTCCCTCCGGGAAGTTCAGGGCCTCGGCCCCCCCCCCCCCCAGGTTTTCAATAATAAACATTTGTTATCCTTGCCCACATTCGTTGCATTTTTTGAAACGGAAAACTAAGCCATACAAAGAGGAGCCGTGGGCAGAAAAAACCTGGCTGCAGCCGGGCTGGAGAGGCAAGGAAGGAGGGGCCACCTACCATTCATTTTTATAAACATCGTAATAAAAACGCGAGTTTGAAGCGGCGACGGCTATAAATAACGCGGGCTGTTCTCACTCAAGGTTTGCCCAGGCCCCAAGGGCTGGCGGGGCCCGGAGCTGCCCGTCCCGTCCTCCCCTCGCGGCCTCGGGCCTCGCTGTCTTGGCAGGAGCGCCCCCCCCCCCCCCCCCGACCCTCCTGGGGCAGGAGGACAGGAGGACACCTGACGGGGAGGCGGATGGGTCGCGGCTTCCTTCCTCAGCGACTCACGGGCCGCAGCCTCGCAGATGTTCTCCTCGGGTTTGTTTTGATAGCTTGTTTCAAAAACAGTTCATATCCACCAACTGTTCAGATAATAATATTCCAAGTGGCAAGCAACTGTGATTATTTGGGTTGCTGTTTATCCTAGCAGGCCCAGCCCAGCTGGAAAACTGGGGCCGGGGAGTCCTTGCAGCTTTCTTCCCGTGGGAGCCCCCTGTCCCCCAAGGGGCGGTGGAGTCAGAGGCAGGAGGCCCCGTAGTGGGGACTTCCCGGCTCTGAAAACCCCCTCAGGGACTCAGCCTGGTCCACCATCCCACCGAGAACCTCCTGTAGGCGCCTGTGCTGGGACTTCTGGGGGCCTGGCTGAGGGTGGGGGTGCTCATTTGAACCGACTCCCTCTCCAACCTCCTGAACGGTCCAGGCTGAAAATCCAACTTCCCAGATGTGTCCCCCCCACCCCACCCCCCGCCCCCCGACCACCAAGCCCCAGGCGCCCTGCCCTCTTCCCTAAATGTGCAAAGGCACCTCCACTCGGCCTCCGCAGGCACCCAGGCCGGGACTACTGGCCCCTAGGACATTCCCCTCCCTTGACCCCAAAGTCAGTGATTTGCCAAGTTCTACTGATTCTCCTGGGCCGTTTTTATCTCTAACATCCATCTCTTGTTCTCCATCCCAGCTGCCTCCACTCACACGTGGCCCCGTCACCTGTCCCTTCAACTGTGGCAGGAACTTGTGACCTTGGTCCCAGATTTTCCCCTCCCCCACCCGTTACTAGGCTCAGCTTCCCGCAGCTTCGCTGTCACTCTCCCACTCAAAAGCCCTTACTGACTGCTGGCTGCATGCAGAGTCATCACAAACCATGATGCCGGGCCCTCCGTACTCTCACTCTAACCTGACTTTGCCCCTGGTCTCTCTCTACTGTCTACACAGACCCTTCCCACTGCCCAGGCTGGCTCACTGTTTCCTGACCACATCAGTGCTTTCCAGCTGGACCACCATATGGCCGATTCTGGGGCTGGCCCCTCACCTGATAAACTCCAGGAAGATACTTTCTGGTGTTGTACAGCCGGAGTGACCAGAGGGCCCCTGGGCCTTTGCACAAGCTGCTTCCTCATTCTGGGGTACTCTCCTCTCCCAGCTCCATCTGTCAAAACCATACTATTCTCAAGCGCCACTTCTTCCTTGAGCCTTTAATCAAGGCTAGCAAAGGTCACCTTTGCTAGAAAGGGTAGCTCTTGTTCATGAGTCCCTGAGAAAAATTATAGCCCAAGGGTTTACTATTTCTTTGTGTTTGTGTGTCAGATTTTGTTATAACATAAGCCTCCTTATGGAGAAAGACCATAGGTTACTTTTCTGTATATAATTTGCTGTGCCTAGCACTCGGGATGGTACGTAGTAAGTGCTCAGTGGATTCTTGCTGGACGAATGAAAGAACGGACGATTTATGTTGGGCTTGGGCCTGCCAAATTTCACCATTGACCTCTGGTTGCATTAAACTTAGGCACATCTATTAGGCTTTTTCTCATCCTCTTTTGCTCCTAGATTGCAGACAAAGATCAAGTAGAACACTGAGGATGTTCCCTGTGTTATCCGGACTCACATAACAGTGAATCAGGGATTCTGAGGTATGCGAGTCCACAAAATCCAAGCCATGGTTCCAAGGCCTGAGCCCAGGTGAGTCTCCAGGGTGCAGGGATACAGGGGGCAGGGGCTATGGGCTGGGGAGCTTTGGGCCCCTGCCTCCCACTTCATCTCCAGCAGAGATCAGCTCTGCTCATACCTGTCTCATTCTTGAGGTCTGATAGAAGCTGTATGCAACCAGAGGCTAATTTTTTTTTTTAAATGAAAAACCAAACTAAGCCATTGATATAATCCATAGATATGGTCCTAGGTAAAGATTCCAAACTCTTAAGAGAAATGCCTGTTTAAATCTCTGTGTCAGGGTCTTACAGTATGTGCTACAGCTTTCAATCCAGAGAAATCAGGGCCCTGTGCCAGGACAGCCCACAACAGAGTCAGCATGTCCCAATGTCCTGGGTCCAGGAGAAGAGCAGGAGGGTGGGAGCCTGGGTGCCAGGTTCCCACGCTCCTGCTCTGCCATGAACAAGTTGTGTTGACTTAGTCCGGGTTCTCAGCTCCCTAGACTCTGCACTCACTCAGAAGTGCAGAGTGGCCTGAGTGGCCCGAGTGGCCGCTGCAGGGTGTTGCGGAGGTCACAGACGCGGGTGCCCGAGCCCCAGGGAAGCTGTCCTGGGCAGAGAGCCGCGGCGGGAGGTGACGCCCGGGGAGAGGGCACCAGGCGAGGGCTCGGCCTCAGCCCGAACCTGTTGATCTGGAAGGGGCCTCTCCGGCTCTAAGGTTTCGGCCTCTGACTCAGCTGGCAGCCGCGAGGGCCCGGTGGCTGGGGGAAATGCTGCGTGCACATTTATTCTGGGTTTGGATATTTAAAGAGCAGGGAGTGCTGCGCGACATTTCGGAAGTGCTTGAAGAGGGAGGGGGCTGCAGACTGGGCTTTTCTTTAAACAGTTATAGATATCCTGTCCTGAGCTCTCGGTCCACAAAGAGCGATTTTCTTCCCCTAAGAATCTGACGTGGGTCCTGCCCATTGTGTCTGCCCGGCTGGCTCCGGGCTGCTCGGCCTGGCAGGAAGCAGGTGGCCCGAGGCAGGACATGTGCCCGGTCCCCTCCCCGGCCGGCCGTGGGTCCCCATCCAAGTGCCACCAGACTCCCGGAGGGCTAAGCGTGGCGGTGGCCCCCGGGGCTCGGTCCCCCGGGGCCCGGGGCTGACCGTCTCTGGGGGGTGCAAGGAGGAGATCCCTGGCTTGCGGGGGTCTTGGCACAGGGGGCAGCCCCAGGGCCGCGGGGACACCAGGGAGCCCAGGCTTCCTCTTCCACGCCGGCTGTTTTCACTGGCTCAGGAAACTGACCGGAAGCTGGGACTTTGTTTTCAAAGCCCTGCGTCATTTTTACTATTTAAATGGCCACTTTGGGCTGCTTTTGGGGAGGTGGTTCTTTTGTCGCTTTTCTCACTCAGGATGTTGTTTCCAGTCAATTTCCTCCCAGGCTCCGTCTGCCGCCTTGGGCCTTTGTTTGGCTCCCCCGCTGCACACGAGGGGCCTTCCAGACCCGCGCCCCAGCCGGGACGGGACCACCAGCTCCCTTTGGTTTGCCTCAGATGGCGTTTATTGTTCTCGGGTCTGCTCACGGGGGTCCTCCTGCCCACATGCTCGTTATGGCACATTTGAGCAACGGGAATCAGTGTAGGTGATCGAGGAGGACAGTTACCATCACCCAGAGTCCCACCGGCAGCCCTCGCGTGTGGTTTGTCTGTCTGTCTGTCTGTCTTTCGCACTGGGCTCATACTACACAAATCATTAAGGAACTGGCTTTTACACCCAACACGGTCATTGACATCGCCCCAGGCTCTTGGATGTTTCCTAGGCATAATTTTGAAGTCTCTTTCGCTCTCCTTTGGCTCTGCCTCCAGCAAAGCGGCATCAAAGACATTGGCCACTATTACAGAGAAAAGAAGATAAACCATAATTCGCATCTATATGGAAAGCCTAGATGGCTGGGATTGTGGGTAACTCTTATTTTCTCGTTTCTCTTCTGTGGTTTGCACGATTTTCTGGAGCAAACCTGGGAGGAGAGGCAGGACGGTGTAGTGATCAGAAGTGCGTGCTCAGGCAGCTGGTGGCATGGGTTCCTTGCTGCCACTGCCTGCTGAATGGCTGTGACTCAGTTTCCTCGTCTCTAAACTGTGAACACGGATGCTACGAGTGATGCACTAGAAGCTGAGTGAATCTTGGGCAAACAGTAATCATTGTGGCTTTTACTTACATTTATGTCTCCATTATAAATAACAACCATTATAATAAATTATACTTTCATTGTGATAGTAGAAATTCTGAGTTAGGGGCTTATGTGAATCGTGTCCATCTTTCATGTCCTAACCTCCCATAGCTCAGAATCTGACTGTATTTGGAGATTGGGCTTACAAAGGTAATTGAGTTAAAGTGAGGTCATCTGGATGGGCTCTGATCCTATATGATGGGTGTCCTGATAGGAAGAGATTGGGACATGGATACCCACAGAGGGAAGACCATGCGAGGACACAGAGTGAAGCCAGACAGAGAGGCCTCAGAAGAACCCAACACTCTGATCTTGGGCTTCTGAAATTATGAGAAAATAAATTTCTGTCGTTTAAGCTCCCCCAACCTGTGGTACTTTGTTATGGGCAACCTAATGAAGTTCCTTAGTATGAGTATTGGTGCCGCTGGTGTTTATGGCCTCTCTGCCCTGAGATCCTTACAATCCAAGAGCGGCACCAAGAGGTCTAACGACGGTGGAAAAATCTCAGAGAGAGGAAAGAGCCCCTACCGTGGACCCAGCAAAGCAGACAGCCCGTGGCCACCTCTGGAAGCTCCCTCATCTTCCTGACATGCTTGGTGTCCTGGGGTATCCTTGGGGCCCCCACACCTATGCTTCACCAGGACTACTTGTCCATAGAACAGCCACAGCTCTCAACTCCATTTGGAGAGAATTCACTCCTTCCTCCTCCAGGAACCTTGGCCAACCATCCTCCCACAGAAGGTGTCCTCTTTCCTGAAGGTGTATCTGCATTTGAATGAAGTGGTTTTAATGCTGCAGGTACCAACAGGAGGGTATGTTCACATGTGCTCCGTTTGGATCACAAACACAATGGTTTCTTAGGGTAGGACTTTTTTTGAATGCTTTATTATTATTTTTTTTAAATTTACTGTCTTGTGGTAAGAATACTTAATAAGAAATCTACCTTTTTAACACGTTTTTAAGTGTATAATACATTGTTGTTGACTACAGGTACAATCTTGTACAGTAGTCATCTTTCTCGACTATTCTCGAAACTTCATGCCTGTTAACTAGTACCTCCCCTTAACCCCTCTTTCCAGCCCATGGCAACCACCATCACACTCTCTGAGTCTGTGCATCTGACTTTTAAAAAATTTTAGCTACTTCATATAAGTGGGATCGTGTCTTTCTGTGACTGGCTTATTTCATGGCACAATGTCCTCAAGGTTCATCCATGTTGTCCCATGATACAGAATTTCTTTAAGTCTAAACAATATTCCATTGTATGGATACACCCGATTTTCTTATCCATTCATCTGTCGATGGACATAGGCTGTTTCCACATGTTGCCTATTATGAATAATGCTGTGGTGAAAGCCAGAGTACTAGCATCCCTATGAGATCAAGATTTCAGTTTTTTAGGATAAACACAGGGCAGTGGGATCACAGGGTAGGTTTTTGAAGACAGGGAGAGGAGGTCCCTAGGAGATGCCTATGCAGTGCCTCCTCAAGTTATCCAAGTACAGCTAGCCCACCACAGAGAGGGACCAGTGGGGGAAAAGCGGTTGTTGGACCAGAAAATTTTGTTTTTGAGGGTCAGCTCCTTTTCTTGGGCTGGAGAGTTAACCACTGCACCTTGTCTGCTAAGCCAGCCCCTCTCCAGCCCTATTTTCTCAGGAGACAGTCTTATAAATCTGGCTAATAACTCCCATTTCATTTCCCCAAACTCCATTAGAGAGAAATTATAATGAAGCTCAAATACTTGCCAGGTTATTCATGGGAAAGACCTTTGGCTTTTAAAGAATGCATTTTAGATGGCTGGATTAATCTAGTGGCACATTACAATATGGCCCTGCTGAAGCTTGCAGGAGATCCCTGGCACCCAGCATTGTGCATTACACAATGCTGCCAGGGAGCATGAATTATCTTTACAGGAAGAGGCAGGAATTAATATATCTGATGGAAAAGACCCACTAGCAGGCAGCACTTGATGAAAGCCCAGGACCCTTGGTTCTCGTCAAGGTCCTGCAAGGTGGAGTCATGATCACACAACTCAAGAGCAAGCCCTCTGGGCAGGCTCCTCTCCAAGAAGGGCACGGGGCAGAGCAGCAGAGAATTTATGCACTACCCCTTTCCATCTGGCCCGGCTCACCCACAGGGGCCGGGGCAGGAGTGTTTGCAGCCTTGGAAAGAGACACTTACTTAGATACCTAATTTATGACAGGCACGTTGAAAAAGAAAATGCTGATTTCATTCATTTTATTACCTCCCTGGCACAGCAAGTTAATTTTAAAAAAGGTATGATTGCTGCCTTGTGCTCACTTAAGAGTTTGATTTGTAATGTAAATATATGCATCTGTGTGGTACATACGTTGATATAAAAGTAATAATAACGATGAGAGCGTCTATCAGTAAATGGGTTCCAGACCCCGGGGAAGGAGTTATTTATAATCCTGCCAAGCCAGTATTATTCAATTCATTTTATTGATGGAGAAACTGAGGCTCAGGATGGTCACGGACCTTGCCCAAGGTCACACAGCTGCTATGCTGGAATTTGACCTCACTTATAAGACAGTGTTCACGACAGGGTGAACCAGAACTTCTGTCTGTACACCCTGCTCCATCCCACCATCTGCGTCTCTCTAATTTAGTAGTAACTAGTACTAAATTTAGTAGTAACTAGTCTAGTTAGTCTAGTCTAAAGTTAGTCTAGTCTAGTCTAAACTAGTACTAGATTTAGTAGTAACTAGTCTCGACTTCATAAGGGCTATCTACAAAAAATGTATAACTAACATTATTGATGGCGGGAGACTAAATCCTTTTCCTCCCCTAAGGTCTGGAATAAGAGATGTTTGCCTCACAGTCAAGGGAGGACCCTGGGCATTAGGGAGAAGCAAGACTGCCAACCACGTTCACTGTTCCATAATACGAGGAGGCTGAGGACTGTGACTCAGAGCAGACTATATGCTGCCACAGAAATGCAATTTTAATGAGACACAAGGAGGTTAAATGTCAAAGGATGAAAAAAGATACATGCTGCTAACCATTAATCAAAAGAAAACTAGGGAGAAGATATTAATATAAGACAAAGTAGATTACAGAGCAAACAATATTTCCAGGGGAAAAAGAATGTCATTTCATAATGATAAAGAGATTAATTAATCAAGAGGACATGGCAATTCTGAATCTTTGTGTACTGACAGTCCTTCAAAATCCACGAAGCAAAAACCGACAGAACTGCAAGAAGAAATACACAAATCCACAATTACAGTCCAAAATTTCAATACCACTCTCTCAACAATTAATAGAACAGGTGGGCAGAAGATTAACAAGGACACAGAAGACTAGGACAACCCTATCAGCCCACTCAGCTTGACTGACATTTATAGATCAATCAGCAGGAGTGGAATACACGTGTTCTGCAGGTACACACAGAAGATTTACCGACCACATTGTACTCTGATCTATAAAACAAGTCTCAGTTTATTTAAGCAGATTCAAGTCATATAAAGTATATCCTCCGACCGTGGTGGAAGTCAATTACAAATCAAGAACCAATATTCAGAAAATCTCCAAATAATTGTAAATTAAGCAGCACATTGGTAACCAGCCAGTGAGTCAAAGAAGAAATTATATGATTATCTTAATAGCTGTATAAAAAGAATTCAACAAAATCCAACTTTTGTTCCTGATTAAACACACACGCAATGTAAAAGATTTAGTAGTAACTAGTCTCGACTTCATAAGGGCTATCTACAAAAAATGTATAACTAACATTATTGATGGCGGGAGACTAAATCCTTTTCCTCCCCTAAGGTCTGGAATAAGAGATGTTTGCCTCACAACTTCTGTTTGACATAGTACGGGAGGCACTAAACAGGGAAACTAGGAAGATAAAGACCTAAGAGACACTGAGACTGAAAGGGAGAAGCAAAGCTCTCTTTACTTGCAGACAATATAGTCATCTATGATCAAAGTGATCAACTAAGAAGTGAATTATTGCAAGCCTGCAGGATACAATATCAATATAGAAAAATCATTTTTTGTTTTGTTTTTGTTTTGTTCTGTCTTTTTTTTTTTTTTTTTTAAGAGAGGGAGAAAGAAGGTGGGGGCAGAGGGAGAGGGAGAGACAGACTCTGCAACCAGCTTAGAGCCTGATGCGGGGTTCCATCTCACAACCTGCGATCACGACCTGAGCCAAAATCAAGAGTCAGAAGCTTAACCGTCTGAGCCACCCAGGTGACCCCAAAGTCACTTTTATTTCTGTATACTGGCATTGACCAATCAGGAGTTGGAATTAAGAAAAAATAATGTCATTTACAACAGCATCCAAGAAAGTGAAATTGGAGTACATTTGACAAGAGATATGCAGGATCTGTACACCGTGAACTGTGAACCATTGCTACGGCAGTTGGAGAAGACCTAAACGAATTGAGAAAGATGCCTTGTTATGGGTGAGGAGACTGACCCCAGCTAAGATGTCAGTTCTCCCCACATTGATCTATTTCTAGACTTAACCCAACTCCTACCAAAATCTCCATCGTTTTTACGTAGAAACTCAATTGATTCTAAAATTTGTCTGGAAATGTAGAGAACCTAGAACAGTCAAATAACTTTGAAAAAGAGAAGAGGCTACCTGATTTTAAGATCATTGAAATTAGGAGGTTAAGTTCTTTCTCATATCTCTTTTTCAGTGCAAAACCTTACCTGTGACTCCCTAGGAGTCTTCTCATTGGCCTGAGGTTGAGGATGATCTTGTGGGGAGGATGGGTCCCCAGAGGAAACCCTGGGGGCTGTTCCAGAGAAGAGGAACAGACAGATGTGGGACACACAGAAACCACAGATATCCATCGCAAGGGAGCCATGAGAAGAATTCAGGGCCAGCCGCTCATTTCGTCTGGTAACTCCCAATAAAACAAATGTGGTTGTGGAGGTTGTGCACATGCTAGACAAGCTACACACCTCAGGGCCACAGAACCTGGGAAACAGTGGAGGGAGTATTCAAGACACACTTGAAGAGTACGTAAGGTTGTGAAATGTCTTCCCTTGTGAGGCACAGCAAAAGTCTAAGGGAGCAAAGGTGGAACCTTTGCTTCCCCTCCAGTGATATCACCTTTAAAGCTATCCCCATTGTTCAGTGGAGAGTCTCTCACAGGGAGCACAGTCCAGGGCACTGGCCAGCCAGAGGTTGGCAGCACTGTGTGGCCCTAGGAAGTGGGAAGGGGGCTCTTCCTCCTTCTTTGCTAGTCTAAGCTCCCAGATGGAGGACTGAGGAAAGGGTGGCCTTGGAGAAAGGCCAGGAGCTGTGGGATGCCAGAGAAAGTCTGTGAGGGGGACAGCAGATGGGGGTGGAGGGGGAAAGGGGATTAACGCTCAGTCTTCAGATTATGCTGTGGATTGGAATGGCCAGCCTTCAGCCTTTAGCTGCAGAAAGGGCTGCTGCCTGAGGAATACTGGAGTGGCACGTAACAAGCAAAGTAACTTGCAAACTTCTCTGAGAAGTAGTTGCTCTTAGAGCCCACAGACCCAGACTTGGCCCCAGGGGCCCCTTTCCTGCCCCTGCCCCTACTCTAGCTCTCTGTGCCCCCATCACAGAAACTTCCAGGTGGCAATCTCCATGCTACAGGGGCTGGGGAAAGCAGGTAGGAGGGCCTCAAGTGGAGGAAGACATGTCCCCCCCCCCTTCACTTCAGGCTCATTTTTGGCTCCCAATCTGACATCTTCTCAGATCACACACAAAGATGTGTTCTTGTCCTTGGGCCACCAGAAAGATATTCCCAGTATATTAGAATGATAATAAAGTTGCAAAACTTACTTAACGCCTGTTAGGTACCAGGCACTCTTCAAAGCGCTGTACCAATCGTAGCTCTTTGAACACTTACGACTGCATGTGGGAGTTACTATTATCATTCCCATTTAACAGTTGAGAAAACTGAGGCACAGACATATTAGTAACTTAGCCATGACAGGCCTCTGTGTCTTCCCTGAACTCCTTTCCATTCAGCCCCAACCTTTTTGGAAACAGTTGCTCCAGAACATACCCGGTGCCTTAGGAGAACCAGGTGATACTGAGAAAACCACCCCACTATAAATACATACACTCAATTCTCATTATTTAAGAGAAATCTTGACTTCCTGGCCTTTTTCAAATGACTTTACTGTGTTCAGGTTTCTGAACAGGTTCTTATTTTACTACCAGTGGCCCATAATGGTGACTTTTTCTTCCCCCGGAGGAAGGACTATTTGTCCCAGGATGACTTGGTTTCTCCTTGGAAGACCGAAACTGCTAGACCTGTAAAAATGGGATAGTTTGTCTCTAGCTAAAGAATTCGTGGTGGGCAAGGCTGTGTGGGGGGAGTGGGGACAGGAAGAGAGGGCGGCCCCCGACTTTCACTACAGGTCCCTAACACAGAGGATGTCAGACCAAATATTGGAAACCAGGCAGCTATGTCCAGACTTTATCACTCTCCTTTTAACCTTCTATTTTGAAGTGGTTACAGATTCACAGGAATTTGCAAGGCTAGTAGACAGACGTCCTATGGACAGACTATTTACCCGGCTTCCCCTCAAAGGTGACACCTTACACAGCAAGAGAACAATGAGAAAGGCAGACTGACACTGGTACAGTGGTGTCACACATCGGGCCATTTCATCACACGTGCACATATGTGTGATGGGGGCTGCAGTCAGGACCCAGAACTCCTTCCTCACGGCAAGACTCCCTCCTCCTCCTCCTCCTTCCTATCCTCTGGCCATCACGAATCTGTTCTCCATATCTTTCATTTTGTCATTTTGAAGATGTTATGTAACTAGGAACATCGACTATTTACCTTTAATGTAATTATTGGTATATTAGGAGCTAAACCAGCCTTTTTATTTTTTTGTTCTCTGTTTTTCCCTTTGCTTTCTTCTGTTTTTGCTTTTCTGTCTTACTGTTGGTTACTTGAACATTTGTCAGGATTCCATTTTGATTTTTCTCTACTGTTTCCAAGCGTTTCTCTTTACAGAGATGGTTTAGTTGTTGGTTTAGCTATCGTACATTATGCATACATAATTTATAGCAGTCTGCACTATTGACATTTTACCAGTTTGAATAAGGTGCTGAAAGCCTCCCTCTTTTTCAGTTCCTATTACTCTCCCTTGTTTATGATATAATTTCCTGGAGTATTTCCTCTCCATGCATTTAGAGCCAATTGAACAATGTTGTAATTTTTGTTTCAACCAAACACAATTTAGAAGATTCAAGAAGTCTATTGTCTTTGTCTTTTTCATGTTCTTCCCATTGTTCTTTTTCCCCTCCCAGATGTTTCTTTCTGTTCAAGAATTTTTTTAAGCTATTTTAGAATATGTCTGCCCACCACAGATTCTCTTTGTTTTCCTTCATTTTAAAATATCTTGATGTCTCTTTACTCATTAAGGATTTCTTCACTGGATACAGGATTCTGGGCCAATAGCTCTTTCAGCGCTTGAAAATGTGGTGCCACTTCCTTTTGGCCTCTGTGGTTTCTGATGAGAAATTCACTGTCATTCAAATTATTTTTCCCCTCAAGGTAAGGTATTATTTCTCTCTTATTGCTTTCAAGAAGTTTTTGGTGGGGCACCTGGGTGGCTTAGTTAAGTGTCTGATTCTTGATTTCAGCTCAGGTCATGATCTCAGTGTTGTGAGATCAAGCCCCATGCAGGGCTCTGCGCTCAGTGGGGAGTCTGCTTGAGACACTCTCTCTCCCTCTGCCCCTCTCCACCTAGTGCTCCTTCTCTCACAAATAAATAAATCTTTTTTAAAACAATTTTTTTTTGGTCTTTACTTTTTAGAAGTTTAACTATAATATGACTTGGTGTGGTTTTCTCTGGCCTTATCCTCTTTAGGCTTCATTCACCTTTTCAGATCTGTCAGTTTAGGTCTTTTGCTGAATTTTGGAAATCTCCAGCTATATTCCTTCTAATGCCTTTTCCACTCTTCTCCTCTCTTTTGGGGACTCTGGTGACATGAATATTAACTCTTACAAGGCAGTCCCACAGGTCCTGAGGTTCCCTTTTATTTTTTATTCTATTTTCTCTTTTGTTTAGACTGGGCACTTTCTATTATTTTATGCTCAAGTTTATTTATCCTTTCATTTGCCATTTCCATTCTGTTGTTGAGCCCATCCATTAAGTATTTAAAATTTTGGTAATCATCTATTTTTCAGTCTTAAAAATTCCATTTAAAGAATTTACATCCTTACATCTTCTATTTCCTGGTTGAGATTTTCTTTTTGTAAGTGGGCTTGTAATTGTTCATTGGAGCATTTTTAGGATGGCGGTTTGAAATTCCTTGTCACATAATTCTAACATTTGTATTGTCTTGGTGTTGGTGTGCGTTGAATGTCTTTTCTCACTCATAGTGATTTCCTGCTTCTTGGAGTAGTGATTTTTGCTTGTATTCTGAACCTGGATATTGTGTTACAAGACTTTGCCCTTTATTTACATCTTCTCTTTTAGCAAGTTTCTACGGATACATGGGTCAAGCCAAGCAGAGCTCTGCCCCACTTCATGGTGCTGAAAATTGTGGATTCCCACCCACTTTCCAGTGATACTGGGGGAAGGGGAGGTGCTGCCTCATTACCACTGTGTGAGTGTGGAAGTTCAGTGTCCTCACATGGTCTTCACTGGCTCTAGAGAGAGGGTGGGTGGGACTGAAGTTTCCAGATCCCTACTCAGTCTTCTCCGATGCCACCCTAGTATGCAGGAGGAGGAAGGGCACCTTGTTAGAGTAGGCGAGGTGGACATGGAGGCTCCCTGTCCTGTTTGTGCCAATGGAGTGGCAGTGTGACAACATTTTTTCCTTGGTGTTTGGTTGAGGGTGGAGTGGTTATTGTCTAAAAGTTTTCTGGGCAGCCTGGGTGGCTCAGCGGTTTGGCACCGCCTTCGGCCCAGGGTGTGATCCTGGAGCCCCAGGATCGAGTCCCATGTTGGGCTCCCTGCATGGAGCCTGCTTCTCCCTCTGCCTGTGTCTCTGCCTCTCTCTCTGTCTGTCTCTCATGAATAAATAAATAAAATCTTTAAAAAATAAAATAAAATAAAAGTTTTCCATCTTGCTCGGTTGCCCCTTTCCTGGTCCTTTACCTAGGGAAATATATTTACATTGCTAGTATTTACATTTATATTAAATATTTGTATATAAATATATGTAAAATATATCTATATATTTATTACAAAATATAAATGTATCAATAGAAACATATATTTATCCAAGTATTTTTATTTGTATTTAACAGGTGGAACAGAGAAAGTGTGTATACCCCATCTTGATGTGGAGATCTAATCTTAGAAGAAAAGAACTCTCCACCCCAAAGCACAAAAAGAAAGATAAGCTTGACCACTGCCAATGCCCCAGCAGCAGCAGCTCAGTGGACAGATCACCAAGATGGGAGAGCTCTAAGCAGTGAGCTCTCAGCTTTCAACTCACATAACACACTCAATCCATTCAGTGTGTTTTCAACTGCTTAACCATTTTACTCACTAGATTTTGTTTTGTAGGAACAAGCCCCCCTTCTGAAAGTGAAAATTTGTCACTCTAAGATTTAAAAGAAAAAAAACCTACTGACCCTGAAGACTTTTCTAGAAGCAAAGTTATAGCACTGCAGTTAGAAAGCACACTGTCTTCCAAGAGAACTTGTTTATTTGGGGTATCATTTCTGAAGGTATTGTCAGACAAAACCAAACAGAAAAAAGTCACCTTCCTTCTTTCAGAAATAATCTCTCCCTTCTACCTTCAGTGGGTCATGGGGATCCCTGAGGGCTTCTGTATTATTAATAACTTCATGGAGAAAGGCCAGGCTTTAGGCTCCAATAAATGAACAAAAATGTGTTGTATTGATGGAAGCACAACATTATTAGCTTTAGCCCTGGAAGGTTTGTTAAGGATTCAGTGACTAGTTTCACTTGCAAATAACAGTTAGTTACCAAACACCTAAAAGGCTAAATTTAACAAGAAGTACAGCATTTCTACCAGTGTTTTCTTTTTTTAAACCTTCATTCCATTACTTATTCAACAAATATTTACTGAACACTTATTTTGTGCCAGTCACTGTTCTGGGTGCTGGAGATACGGCACCAAAGAAAACAAAACTCTGCCTTCATGTTGGCTGACATTCTGCTGGGAAGACATATGATAAATGTAATAAATAAATAAAATATATAGCACATTAGAAGGTCATAAGTGCTCTGGAGAGAAATGAAGCGGGAAAAGGAAGTAGGAAGTGCTTGTAGGTCGGATTGCATCAGTGTGGCCAGGGGAAGCCTCATTGAGAGGATGACATTTGAACAAGAACTTGAAGGAGGGACAAGGTAGCGAGGGGGTGAGGCATTTGGACTGCAGGGCAAAGGCCCTCCCCACAGTGCTGACAGCCTTGAGCTGGGAGCATGCCTGACCTGTTCGAAGACTGTCAAGAAGGCAGAGGAAAAGACTCCATGAGGTGGACTCCTAGTCAGGGCAAGTGAACATGGTGAAAATAATGTTTTAAGATTAATCTGGCAGTGGGTCCCAGAGGAGACTCACTACTTTGGTCAGAAGGGAATAATCGTGCACCTGGGAGAAGCAATCAGAATAGGCTGGTGTGAGAGCCTCCTGAGGGAAGCTTCAGTGGAATGGGCAATTACTGGTTATTGGGGAGGACTTTAAAGTACATGTGTGCATGTACCTGTGTTCTGGCGCTTTTGACAGTGAGATGCACACCCCCCCCCACACCAGTTTCCTTCCTGCTAGCCCGGAAGTTATATAGCTCCCAAGAGGTTCCTTCTGGCTTCCCCCTCTTATATTGCTTGCCCCCCACGAATGACCCTCCCAGTGGAATAGTGGAGTATCTTGAAGTTCATGGCCCATCATTTCCCCCAGTGGTCTGCTCCTGGGTGGGGAGGCATAGGTGGTGTTGACGCAGCCAAAACTCTACTGTAAATTCATGAAATTTTTGAATTATAGAGGCTCCTAATTAAGAAATAACAATAATAAGTTTGTCATCCATTTGCTGGTGGGGTGCACTGTGCCGAGCAAAAGAGGAGCCTGGCCCTTTCACTCTGGGTTATCAGTGATAACCAGAGCTTCTCTTTTAGATACGCTGGCCCAAAGGTAAGTGTGCGTGAGTGGTGGCGGGGTGGGGGGGTCTTATCAGACACAGCAGGTGTTGGTTCCCCCCAGCCGGTGCTCTGTCTCCCAAATGGTGGATCCAGTCGTTCTTTAGGTATCCTCAGACATTCGGGTCTTTCAGACAATCAGGGACATACCTCGAGTTCCAGGCCAGATCGGGCCAACGTTCATTTTTAAAGTGGAAAAACTGATTAAATCAGACACAAAGTGTATCCCATGGGATTCTGGTCTCATGAATGTCTCTTCACGAACAGCTCTAATAAGCTGAGGAAATGCTTCATTCTCTGTTTCCTGTTACATGACTCACAGTGCATGTTAGCACATTGAAAGCTCTGAGAAGTCCTGTAATAAGGAAACTTTTAGTCTATTTAACTTAGCATTTACTAGTCTTTGCTGACCATAGAATTTGTTTTCCTTTGGATAATTCACCTCAGAGTCAGGCCTTTAGTGTCACCCTCTTCCCTTATCTTTCTCTGGTCACACAGGACGTGGCAGCCCTTTGTACCCTTGTTCCAGGGGCCTGAATCAGTTGGGGACCCTTGACAAATGAGGTCTTCAGTTCAGAACACGGCTGCCACTCAGACAGCCCGGATGTGACAGCGCTGCTCTGCCATTTGCCCCCAAACATCCTGACAGCTTATCATTTCTTAGATACTTGGAGGGTTCCATCTGCTGTCTTATCTTAGACCTTCCTCCAGGGTCCTCAGGTGTAAAGTGAGGTAAATAGTAACAGTACTAACTTTGCAGGGTTGCGATGAAGTTACCAATACGTGTTCATGCATGTCCGGTGCTCAGGACAGTTCCTGACAGCCTGTGAGCTCTATATGCATTTCCAAGTCTTGGCTTGAGGATCTTTCTTTCTTTCTCTTTCTTTCTTTCTTTCTTTCTTTCTTTCTTTCTTTCTTTCTTTCTTTCTTTCTTTCTTCTTTCTTTCTTTCTTCTTTCTTTCTTTTTTTTCTTTTTCTTTTTTCTTTCACTTTTTTCCTTTTCTGGCCTGAGGACATTTGTTAATGACCTTTTTTGTACTCATTATTGTTAAATTACAATTATTGTATAATGTTAGTTGTCTTACACACACACAGACACACACAGACATGCACACACACTCCACTCTCTTCTTCTGAATTCACTGATTCCCATTGATCTATGTCTCAGGGCCTGGGGCCCAGTTACAGGCCCCCTGAGGTATTAACTCAAAAGATGAGAGAAAGAGAAAAAAGAGGCTTTCTTTGGGGAAGAGAAATGGGAGGAAGGGGGTGGGGTCTGCAGATATACAGGATCATTGTTCAGTGAGGGTCCTGGACAGTTTTATAGGAACAACACAGAGAAGTGTGGGCCAGCCATTCCCACTGAAGGGAAGAAGAAGCCACTGGGCTCTGTAAAGTCTCTCCAAGAGTAAGGTATGTGTATCATGTGTTAGGAAACACTGTCACACATGCCGGGAGGAAAAAAGATGTAAGCAAATGGGAAAGATTCCCCTCAGAGGTAACGGCCAGCTGAGAAGGCAGCGGCTGCCTTGTCCAGAGGAGGGGAAATGGCCGGTTTGGGGGTGCTCCTTGCCGCCCACCCTTCCACCTCCCTCACAAGAAGCAGAGAGGCACTAGAGATCCGGGAATAGCAAAGTGTGTGTTTTGCCTGTCACCAGTGAAGGAACATTTCTGAGGAAGGGGGCAGGTTCTGGAGACCCCAGCCTTTCCTCCCAGACCAACTTTTCTGAAGTGACGAGGATAGAAGGGATGCCAAGGAGACTGCATTGACATTTCCAAACCGCAAAAGTGTGTCCCTGACTCTCAGAGGGCAAGACCCGGGCAGGCCCAGGGGCCACTTTGGGAACCGGGCTGTGGAGTAATGCAGTGTTGAATGCATGTGCTCAGGAAGGCGTGTCACCTTACACTTTAGTGACAAAGAAAAACACTCTTCAAAAAATATACGCCTCCTTGTGCATCTTCAGTAGCTAACGGATTGAAGGTGACAAGGGAACACAAACCTCAATGGCTTGCCTGTCTCTCAGGCAGGAAGGAAGCTTCCATCAGCATCGCTCTGCCCTGAAAGGTCTTTGTTCGCGGTCTCCCCTGCCCTGGGATGACTGAAGTCATTCGGAACCTCCAAAGTGAGGCCCAGTCCCATCGGTACCTGGCCACCTGGGCCTGCAAGTCTGGCAGACCCTCATCACCCTGCCACCAAACAGAATGCAAGGTTGGGTCCCCAGTGACTGCTCACACACAGGAAAGGGACAGGTCCAATTTAAATTGTGTCACTGTCTCCATGCCCAGACTGGGAGGGACAGTGCTCAGTGGAGGCATGGGCAGGGTGCCAGTAGGCTGGGGAAATGATACACTGCCTGCCAGCTAGCCCCCCTCCCCCCTCCGTGTTTTCCCGAGGATGCCCGAGTAGGCCTCACAACTCAAACATGGCCCACTTCTCCCTGGAGGTGGCTGTGTCCTTCTGACCCGCACCCAGGTCTCTACCTGCAGAGCAGGGCTGAGGATGAGCTCTCAGCCGGCCTCTAGATTTACTGTTGCACCAGGAGGGCTTGGAAAGCCTTCAAACAGGACCCCTGCCCGGATGGGCACCTCAGGTAGTCAGGTCCCCTGGAGCCCAGCCTCTGAGCTGCACGGCCACCCCTAGCAGAGCTGACTGCTTGGCGTGCTCTGCCCCGATCTGTGTGTCATGTAGTTTTGTTTGAAAGACTTGTCCTCTGCTGCTGCTGCCATGGGCCTGCTGGCCCCTGGCTGCCTGGTGAGCAGCTCCCGGCTGGAGGAGGGGGGCATCTGCAGGCGTCGTCCCTCCCCCAGCCAGGCCTGTGGCTCTGCTCGGCCAGGCCCTGTTCGCCATGGCTGCCTCTCAATTCAGGGTGTGTCTCTTCCATTTGTTCTGGAAAAAGTCCCCAGGGACAACCTGGACCTGCCTGGGAAGCCAAAGCGCAGGCTTCCAAGAATGCTGGGGCCGGTCTCAAAGCTCAGCTCCTCACAGCTCCAGTCCAGGGAGGCATATGGAGGCGGTTCTTTGTGTCCAGTGGAAGATACCAAAGGCCTGCGTGAGGAGGGGGCCACCCAGCCGGGACAAACCATTTCATCTCATCTTTCCTGAAGGCTGAGACAAGGCAGGACAAAGCCCACGTTTTCCCTTCCCCTGGTAGCCATGTAGAGGCGTCAGTGAGGTGGGGCTGAGGCCTGATTCAGTGAGCTCAAGAGCTGTTATCTGTGGGCAGATGGCTTCTCCTTGCTCGCCTTGGACTAATTGTCGGAGGCAGGCCCTGGGCCTCCTACCACAGGCCCCAGCCCAGGGAGATCCCCAGGCTCCTGGACCTCCACCTGCTCTGGGACCAAAGCTGCGGTGGGGATCACTCCTTATAAATAGCACTCACCTAATCCAAGTGCTGAATTAAATGAGACTTAAAATAGTCACACAGTCAATACCTGGTTTACTGCTCCTGGTAACCAACAGCTCCCACTTTGAAGTGCTGGTTTTCTGTGGCAGCTCCCCACTTTCCAAAGCTCTATCTCTTGAATTGAACCCAAGGCTGATTTTCTTCTGTGCTGCATGTGGTCTTTGTGTTGACAGCCAAGTCTGCAGAGGACAGTTTGACCAACATCATTACCCTGTGTGATCCTGAGCTTGCTCTGGCTCCCTCCACTGACTGGCCCAGCAGCAGGAGAACTCATTTCTCTTCACGTCTACCCCACAACCCCCGCTTCCATCCACTTTTTCTCTGTCTCTTGGCACTCACAAGAATGACCTGCTCTATGCCCTGGCCCCATCCACCACACCCTCAGGTCCTGCTTTCAGCTCAGCGTGCCCCAGCCTCAGGCTACTGCTGCAAATACTCTCCTCACCTGCTGGGGTCACAGCACCAGGGCCCCTCAGCCACTGCTGCACAGCAGGGCCCAGTGGGTAAGCAGATGGGTTTGGGTTTTCAACGAACATTAAGTATTAGCTAAGTGTCATGCAGCACGTTATACGTGGGGGTTACAAGAGGAATGGCCATGGTTCCTGCTCCTGAGGCATCAGAGGCTTTGAACAGAAGGGGCGGCGGTGGTCCTGTGTTGTTTATTCTCTCCTTCATTTACTCAAGCTTTACTGGGGGCTTGTAGGTGCCAAAGACAAGGACACTCCATATCCAAACTGAATGACACCTAGTCCCCACTACACAGGAGCTTGCAGCCCAAGTACAACATTAGATAAACCGCTGTGTTCAGGGTAGGAGGCCACAGATGATTGCAGAGATATGCAGAGTAAATGGTGGGGGCCCCCTGGGAAGGTTGTCTACAGCAGAAAGCTGCAGTCCAGTTCTCTGATGATGATCCTGGAGCTGAGTTTTCAAGGGCGGTGTGGTAGATTCACGATGGTCCCGGTCTTTGCCACTCCTCACCCTGAGAAGTAGGCTCTGACTCTTCTGCCCTTGAGTATGGGATGGGCTAACTTGCTTGACCCATAGGATACAGTACAAGTGATGTTCTGGAATTCCCATGTCACCCCTCCTGACATGGGGGTGCTCTTATTGACAGTCCCACCTGGGTCCAACTAATGGACCCATTCCAGGGAATGAAGCTCTCCTGGATGCTCCAGACCAGCCCATCTGCTAGCTGAGTAACACTGAGTGACCTCTGTTGATACCATGAGGGACAGAAGAATCACTCAGCTGAGCCCTGCCCAAATTCCTATTTTAGAAAATATTAAATACTAGAAGGTAAGGCCTACAGAGGGGTGGGCAGATATATCCCCAGGATCATATTCAGGTTAATGGGGATAGGGAGAGTATGCAGGTTGTCATCCTGGTCACAGAACTTAGCATAGGTTGCTGCTGGGTGTCTCAGGCATGTGCTCCTTTCTCTTCATCAAGATAAATGATCACCCCCCACACACACACTCCCTAGACGACCACTCCCTACTCTACAATTAGGCATCCTGGCATTCGCAGATTCATTTTCTTTTTTTAAAAAAGATTTAATTTATTTATTCATGAGAGACACACACACAGAGAAAGAGAGAGAGAGAGAGAGAGAGAGAGAGAGAGAATGAGAGAGGCAGAGACATAGGCAGAGGGAGAAGCAGGCTCCATGCAGGGAGCCCGATGTGGGACTCGATCCTGGGATCCCAGGATCATGCCCTGAGCTGAAGGCAGAGGCTCAACCGCTGAGCCACCCAGGCATCCCCAGATTCATTTTTTGACTCGTTTGAAATACAATAATTTGATGTATATTCATCATACTAGCAACACTGATTTCGCCACTTCTCAGGCACTGGATTTAACACTTATGGGAATTATCTAATTAATCCTCATGCTGTCCCCCTCATGAAGCAGTTAGTACAGCCAGCTTTGCTATAATACTAGTTTGAAAAATGAAAATTTGTTTCACCGTAATTGATGTATGAGGAGAACAATGTGATCATACTGTGAGTTTTGTGTTCAATTTTGTCCACAGGCACAGACAAAACTGGGATGCAAAAGACTGCCACCAGCTGCACGTCCAGCACGTCCTGGTGCCCTTGTACAGGAGCCATACCCACCACATCCCGCCAGTACTTTCCCCCCAGTGTCAGACAGCCCTTCCCCCTCTACTGTGAGGGGAACTCATACACCAACATCCACCTCTGCAAGCAAACTCCAGGTCTTCCGCAAAGTAGAGCACCAGACTTATTTGTAGTAGTTACATATTTCTTAACCACTGAACATGTGTGCAATGATGCTACAGTTTCTACCTTATTCTATGTGTCACTGATTAAATTTTGGGGTATTGTACCCCAACCCCACTGCCTCGAGTTTTCTATCTTGTGATTTTGCAGAGCAGTGATTTTTAGGAACGCGTGTGTCATGTTGTGGCAGAACTGAGTGCACAGTTCTCTCCGCCTTAAAGATGGAGAAAGGGAGATTTGCCGCTAAATAGTACCCAGAAGTCAGAGGCCTGGGTTGAGAAACTGGCCCTGCTCACTCCCCTGTCTCCTGGATCAGGGGCTTGAAGCCCTGTGTTCAGCGCCTTTCTGTGCTCTTCTAGGTGAGTGGAGAGGAAAGACCACTGAGAAAGGGCAAGGCTTTGAATCTCTCCGGTGCCCTAATTCAGTTTGCAGCTCGCAGTTTGTCAGCAGGCCTTTCCTCTCCAGCCCCCCTGCTCCCTGCTCCCCAGGCTTGCTTCTGACTCTGCAGCGTGTGGTGCGGGGCTGGCACCTGTCCCTCTGGGCCTCAGAAATGCTTCTGGAGCCTGCCACCCTGAAGAGATGGCCTGGCTGCGGGGAGCAGAGGGGCCAGCCTCCTGGGGCAGGCATGGCCAAGGCCGGGAAGGCTCAGTGGCAGCCTGCACAAACACAGACCTGTAGTGAAGCAAACTGCTGCCTCAGAGCTCCAGGTGCGATGGGAAGTCTGCCCCCATACCTGATGGGGAGTCAGTGGGGACAGTGGCCTGCAGCCTGTTGAGACCCTGGGAGCTTCTAGAAGTGAAAGCAAGCTCCTTGCCCCTCCTATTTATCCTCGAGCCTGTGTAGCTGCTTTTCTTTGCTCTTTTTTGCCTGCGTTATCTGTTATCCGAAGCCCACCTAGGATTCAGAGCTGATCCCACACTTCCATGGTCTCCAGGGAAACTCTCCACCCCAACACACTGCAAGCTGCAAGATTCTGTGTCTTTAGAACTCAGTGTCCTGTGGTTTCATGCTCCTTTGGTAATTAATCACATCTGCTCCGTGATGAGGCTTAAGTCATCATCTGGTGCTATTAACTCCTCAGATACAGGCAGGTCCCCCCTAAGACGAATTGTGTTCTCAGGTCAAAGGTAAGTGCTGCTGGAATCAGAACACATGTTCCCATAGAAGCTGTGTTGCAATGGAGGGTGGGCCCCTACGTCATCACATAAGAGCCTATGTAACCCATAGTGTGGCTGAACCAGTAGTTGGTGTGCTGAGGTGTGGGGAGGCCATCCAGCAGGAAAGGGAAAGCAGAAAAGAGTTGATTCCTCCTGAGCATAAGACCAGTTGCCAGGAAAACACACAAACAGTCAAAATAAACAAAAAACTCCAAAACAAACAAACAAAAAACAATATTGAAAGGATTGGATGACTCTATCTCTCCTTCTGGAACCTTCTCCCACCTGCTGTTCTTTCTCCCCTTACCTGTCATCCTCCCTTGTGCCTCATGCCTGCATTTGGAGCACCTAGTGAGACGTTCCTGTCTCCAGAATTCCTAGAACTGTCTTTCCCAAGGCTCCCCAAGCCCATGAACATTCTTATTTTGCCTAAAGGGTTTATCCAAGAAAAACATTGAGACTAATAAATGCACTGCTACAAGGAGGATGGCAGAGAGGTCAATAGCAGAGGATTGGTTAGGCTGGTGACCTTGGGTGAGGAATGAACCTCCAGCTACAGCTTCCTCCTCTGATGACAATGCAGTTATAAGGACAGAGAGGATGTGGGTGGACCTAAATGCTATCCTGAGTGGGTGTCTTAAGAGCTCAATGAGCGTTTGCTATTTGGTGGCGTAGGCTCACTACCTAGGCCTGCAGGCATCCCTAATGGGAAACAATCCAAGCTTCTCTAATATGTCCATTTGGACAATTATATTTCAGACTCTATTTATTTTTTATTATTTTAAAAAGATTTTATTTACTTATTCATGAGAGACAGAGAGAGAGAGAGAGAGAGGCAGAGACATAGGCAGAGGGAGAAGCAGGCTCCATGCACCGGGAGCCCAATGTGGGACTCGATCCCAGGATCCCGGGATCACAACCTGAGCCAAAGGCAGATGCTCAACTACTGAGCCACCCAGGCACCCTCAGATTCTATTTCTTTAAATATTACTTCTTCTCTATTTTCCCTTATATGTCCATCTAGGCCTCCAATTTCATTTATTTGAAACATTTTTACTGATTCTTATATGTCTGTTAAGCTTGAAGAAGCATCTTTTTCCCTCTGTCTGTGCTGCTTCCTCCTGGATACTTTTAACTCATCTCTCTTCCAAGTCACTAAACCTGTTTCCTGCTGTGTACTATTGTTTAATCTACTGGATTCTTATTTTCTATTATTGTGGTTTTCAGTTCTAGGAGTGTCCTTTCCTCTAGATTCCAGTTCTCTGGTGAAATTCCCTGTCTTCTCCATTATTTTCTTGAACTGTTGATCATAGCTATTTAAAACCTGTGTCTGTTACATTTAGCATCTAAATCACCTCCCTCTGGTTCTACTTTCTGCTTTGTCTCTTTCTATCCCCTCCCCTTACCCCATGTGATTTGTTGCTGTCTCCTGGTCGTCTGATGATTTTTTAATGTTGGGCATTATGTAGGATAAGTCACAGAGAGTTTGGCTGATGTTACCTTCTTTAAGAAAAGACTTAGTTTTCTTCTGAGAGGCTGATAATTTGCTGATCTCCTTGAGATTATTTCAGGCTCTTACTCCTATGGGCTAGCTCTTCCAAGTCCTCAACTAAAATCAGTGCCCTTCCTTCTTGCCGCCCTTGAACTCATTGCTGTATCTCTAGCACTGTAAGATGACCGAAGTTAATATTGGCTTTCTAACCTCTTAGAGGCCGATTTCTGCTTGGTTTCTCAGTGTGTGATGGATGCTGTGATGCAATGGCCAGGTACCTTCAGAAATGAAAGATTTATCCCCCTAACTACTTGGAGTCTCATCAGAAGGCAGCCTCCAGCAGTGCTTGGGTGGCTCAGTTGGTTGAGTGACTCTTGGTTTCGGCTCAGGTCATGATCCTGTGGGTCATGGGATGGAGCTCCATGTTGGGCTTCATACTCAGGGGGAGTCGGCTTATAGGTTCTCCCACTCTGCCCCTCCCCTCACTCATGCACATGCTCTTTCTCTCTCTCTCTCTCAAATAAATAAATGTATCTTAAAAGAAAAAAAAAAGAAGAAGCCTCCAGTCATCAGCCTTCTTTGGGGATTGCCTCTTCTGAAGAAAACTGCTTCTCCACCTCATTCCAGCCTGTACCCTGTTCGACAACTCAGGATAACTCAGAAGGCTTCTTCTAGCTCTAGAACTTGCTATGGGTCAGCAGAGGCTGGACCTGCAACACAGCCCTGCCTTCTTCCTCTCCCCTTCACAGAGGTTGATCCTAAATACCCTCTGGTGAGCATCATGCTTACTAATCTGTTTTAGGGAACCCAATCTTCAACATTAGGCCTGTATAAGCACAACTGAGAAGTCAGCAAATGCCTCCAGGGGAAGTCCTGCACAGAATATTAGGCACATATCAATGCATTTCCTGTGCCTTCAGGATCTTGGCCCCTTTGGGGCCCTGGTTGCCTTGGTTGCTCTCCAGTGCTTTCCAACAGTTGGCCTTTGTATTTTATCCAGCTTTATAGTTGTTCTCAGTGGGGGATTAATCTGATATCATCCATTCCATCATAGCTGGAAGCATGTTCACTGTTTTAAATCTCAAAAGTCAGAAGGAGCGATGAGGGAAACTGTTGTGGTAGATCTAATTCTGTTCAACAAAGAACAGTTGGTTGGAAATGCAGAAATGATGAGAATGTGAGGAGGAAATGATCTGGTTGTCTCGGACTATGCAGGACTCCCAGGCTGGGACGTACAGAGCATAGCCAGATACATGCTCTGGACTTTAGAAATATAGATTTCAACCTTCCAAGGAAAAGATATAGATACCAGAGCCAGATAAGTAAAAGTGAAGAATTATCAAAAGACTCTCAAAGTGAAATTTTGCTATAAAAAGTGAATTTCCCTCTAATGACAAAATCTCTTACAGAAAGAGAAGCAAATCTAAAATATGGGCTGATATGCAGTATGCCTTTTGGTATTTCTTTTTGGAGAATAGATAATAAATAATGGCTATGAATAGAGATATTAATAGTTTGAACAATAGGAACAACATCAGAAGGACCTAAAGGAGAGGCTGGAAGGCTGGGAGAAACCTAACAAGATAAGATTTAACGGGGACAATGAATTTACTCAGGTCCTGAGAACCTAACTTCACAAGAGCAGGGTGATAAAAATCAGGTTTAGTAAGTGTTGGTGTGAAAAACAACCAACCAGCAACATACCTTAAGCACTTCAGTTTACTTAAAAACACAGGTTGAATTAATAGTATGAAGTTGTCATCAAAAATAATCTTCAGTCATGCTAAGAGAAGTATAAAGTCTCAAATGAAGAAGCTGGAAGAGTTCTGTGATGTTCCGTGCTGTGCGCCAGCAGGGTAGTAGAAGGAGTGGATCACATGAAGTGCTTCTGAAGAAATGAGAAGAGGTAGGTGTGTTGAAGGTGTTGTCTTCAAGTCTGTCTTTGGCTATCACACTGAGGGGGCTTTTGTTTCTTTTTTTCCCCCTTCACATCATGAAAGACAGATTGTGAGGATACAGATTTAGATTCAAATAAATGAAAGAATTTTAAATGAGCAGAACTGTTGGAAAGCAAGGGGGGCTTCCTTTCAAAATAGTGTTGTCTCGCTCACTGCTGTGTGACTAAAGGTCAGTTGTTGGCTGAAAGGTGGAGGAGATAAGGGAATGTTTTGGTTGACTCATACTGTTTAGAAAGTTTGAGTGAACATTCAAGTTTGGGAGATTTTACTTTATTTTAATTTTTAAAAAATATTTTATTTATTTATGAGAGACACAGAGAGAGAGGCAAAGACAAAGGCAGAGGGAGAGGTAGGCTCCCCACAGGGAGCCCGGTGCGGACTCAATCCCAGGACCTTGAGATCACGCCCTGAGCCAAAGGCATTCAGTCAACCACTGAGCCACCCAAGCAAGCATCCCTTTTGGGAGGTTTTAAGTAAAGTATCAAGTGTCTGGATTCTGTTGAAGAATCGGAAGATCTGCCAACACCAGGTCCTCTTTTCTGCATGACAACAAACCCACTGGAGCTAATTTTCTCCTCTCCTTCATACCAGGCTACATTCTCCAGTTCTCCCAAGTCTTTCCCACTCAAGCAATGCATGCTCTTGACCAGACAATTGGACACAGCTCCATCACCTGTCTGGCCACTGTAGGCACTGGAGTTTGAAAACCCTACTGAAGAGGACACTCAACTGTTAGATCAGGGTAGAGCAATCTCACAGCCTTGCTACCCCTCCCTTTCTAGTAGGAACAGCCCACCCAGAGCCCCTGTGGCCAAGATGGCTGTGTTTTGTACTGTGTTTCTCCATGTTGGACTGAACAGTTTGGGTTGACACCTGATCTCAGGGCTGTCAATTCACAGGGTGACAGTAACACATAATCGGGCCTGGTGTGTAAAAAGGTACTGAATAAAATTTTCTCAGATTCTAAAACTAAGAAACGCATGTGAGCCAGCAAGTTTGGTTTTGATGCTAAGGGGAGGCTGGAAAAGTCATAAAGGACCACGAGCAAGTTGAAAGTGTGAGGCAATTAAAAAGAGTTCATTTTTATAGGGATAGGAGGGGGCATGTGAATGAAGAGGCAGAGGTATACCCCTGAGAGGGCAAATCGTGTGGTCTGAGACAGACAAACCAAGTCGCTGGGCCCCAAGGCCGTCTTGGATCTTTATAGTTTTTCAGCTTCAGACCTGGTTCATGCATCTTCTTACTCGAGCTAAGTGGAATGTTCTCTTGTCCTTGCACTTGAGAAAAGCTAATCAGAGCCATTATTAAGGCCTCTACTAACCTGAAAGTCTGTGAGTCTACAAATTGAGTTTAAGCATCTACCTCCCTGATATGACTTCCCTAGGCCCCCATCACTGTGGACAGATAACAGATGCAGTAGGACTCCATCTCATGCCCCCCTTTTGCTTCTGCAACAAAGGTATACGTATAATTGCAAGGCAAAAAAGTGCAAGCATGTGAAGATCTAATTTTATCACATTATCATATTCCCAACAAGAAAAAAAAGCGTGTAGGTAAACCTCCTTGCTTCTTATATACATCTGTCAGCCCTAATCAGAAAAACCCCACTTAAGTGATGGAAAACTATTCAGAGGTTGTCATCATTCTTGTGAACCTGAAGAATATTTAACTTGTTGATTAAGCACTTAACATTACAAATGAATGCAAAACTGTCTATCAGTTCTGGTGTGATTATTTTGGAAATGGTGTGAGTTTTGAGGGTGCTGTGATAATGAATGACCTTTGTGACACTTATGGCTTGCATCAGCCTTTTTTTGAGGAGTCACTCTGAGGGCTCAAGGGGAGAAAAATAAAAAGAAAGAAAGATGCAGATTATAACATCATAAAGTCGCTGATTTGTCTTTTTCAAGCAACTGGTGTTGAAACGACATGACAAAGAATTTCAGGCTGTAGCTGGAGGGAGTGAAGGGCATTGAGGAAGTGCAAGGAAAATGTGTTATTGAGGAAAGCTGCCAACTCTGATGGGTCTCCCTGGCATCCGCCAAATAATCTGACACCAGTCTCTGAGCAGTCCCAGAGACTGAGAGACACACAGAGACAAAACAGCTGGGGAACGGACTACACTTTCCTCTGTGCAGCCAAGTCTTTTGGCGTCACAGAGATTAGGACTTGACTGATCTCACCGGAAAATTGTTCCAGCCTTTGCTATGCTCTGTTTTCGTAGACACCGTTGAGCCTTCCAAGGGAAAAAAATATCCACACCTGCTTAATCATTTCAAAAACAATAGAATACAGGGCACTTATTACCAAAATAGTGCAACAAGCAATTGTTTCCCTTCTCCCCGTTTTTGCTAGTTTCAAAGGGTGTCAGAAAAAAGGTATCTTTGCAATTTCTGGTGATAAAGACAAATTCATAAGAAAGCACCAGGGAGAGAGAGAGAGAGAGAGAGAGAGAACACGTTTTATTATCTACTTTTAACATTTATTTATAAGTCATATGAAGTAGAATACAGGAAAATAGCTCTTTGTGGTGTGTGGGTTTTGACAAATGCACAGCATTATACTTCCATCCCCAGGATCCATAGGGCACAGCTCTCGGAGCCCCAGGGTATCCCTCCACCCTCACCCTGGCAACCACTCATCTCTCCTCCGCCTCTGTAGTTTGCCTTTTTCAGAATATTGTATGAATGGGATCATTCATATAATTGTTTGTTTATTAATTATTGACTCATTAACTTTTGCTAAAGTTTCCACAGATATAGTGGTCTGTGTCGAGAAAAGAAAATCTGGAAAAATATTTTGGTTCCTCGGGATCTTAAAAGATAAGAAGGAGGAAGTGGGGAAGTGGCTGGGCCTGTCTGCAGAATTACTTTCATCTGTGCAGAGGATGTGTCTTAAAGGTGGTAATAAGAACTGATCCCAAAGCTCTAGGCACCCAAACTTGGCCTCTGTAACACACAAAGGAAGAACCCATGTGCTTAGCCCTTGGCCACCTTTAACCAGCCTTGGGATCTGACCCAGGGTTGGGTAATTAACACAAGTAATTAGCTCCTATTTAGTTATGAGCGTAGTTGTGGTGTATGCAGCATCAGGCTTGTGGAGAAAAGTGCAAATTAACTCGGCGTCCTGCTCCATAGCAGCCACCTTTATTATGCTTTATCAACATAGCAGCTGGATTAGCCCTCCATTCAGTTTGCTTTCCCTCATTACGATAATTGCCTTCTGAACAATGGCATGTGTCAGCTTGATCCTCCTTACTCGGGGAACATGATTTGTTTGTACAAGTAAACCTGCTGGCAGAAGGGGCAGCTGGCTAGGCTAATATTTGGTTCTTGAGATTGATATTAAGTTTTAAAAATCAAGTTAGATTTGCTCTACTAGAGATTCTTGGAAGGCTCATTATTAAGTCAGGCCCTATGCCGGTTGTGTTCACCCAATGATGGGTACCCCCATTTTTCAGATGAGGAACTCCCATCCAGCTTCTCTGCCCCTCCCCCCCCCCCCCGGGAGACTTTCCCCCATGTTTGTGGGCTCCACTGGTTTTGTTCTTCAAGATGTTTGATAGGTTCTACAAAGTGGCTGCCATCATATGGAGCTTCTACCAAGAGGCAATGATACCTCAACAGGGGTCACATGTTATGTTTTGTCAACATACTTGGAAACTTTCTGAGAGTTTCACAACCACTTTATGAAGTAGACTGAGGGCATGGGAGTCAAGTCACTTGAGTTCCTTAGAGGCTTTTTAAAATGGCCACTCCTCCATCCTCTCCATGGGCATCTTCAACTGTTGTTTACAAGGAGATTTAGGAAAGACTTTTGAGCCCTTGGCCATCCCAACAAAGAAGGGACTGGCCTCAGCTCAGGCCCTCTAGAGGAGACTAACTCATAACTTCTAGCAGTGAGTGGGCCCAGCTCTGTACAGCTGCCTGGAAGGAGGTCTCCTGCAACCCCAGAAGGTATGGAACCCTCATTAATCCCATTGCAAATTGTTACTTCTGGAGGACTCTGTGTGTGTACCCCATGCAGGAAAGTCAGAGGGAGGGAAAGTACAAGAAAAGGGAAAGACAGTCTGGTTTGTTCCTTCTGGGAGTTAGTTGGGGGAGAAAAAACAGTTATCTCAAGTAACTTGGTGACTTAGGTCCTTAAGATGTACATGTTTCTATAGTCATATCTTTGTAGGAGTAGTAGTAATACTGGCAAAAGATACAACCCCACCCCCACCCCCAGACTCTGGGGTCAGGTAAATGTTGGCTCAGTTTCCAACTTTCATTACTCTCTGTATAACTTTGAACGAGCTCCTTAAATTCTGTGAGCCTCAATTTCCCCACCTGTAAAAGAGGATATTACTGTTCTTGTAGGGTTATTGTGATAGATAAGATCATGCAGCTAAAGCTAATCAACTGAAGGCTATTTAACCTCAAAGACCATGCTCTTGGGCATTAAGCAGATACATAAACTTTTGTTTCTGTGTGAAAGACAGGTGACTGTGTCTGTGCATATATTTCTATTACAGAGCTGGACTGAGAAAGAGTCCATTTAAGGTTCCCTCCCTCAAAAAAAATCTGGGAGTCTTAGGATATAGCCAATAGATTGAAGGTGGGCATGTAAGGCCTGCTAATAAATATTTGGAGTACATGGTAGCATCTTGGCTTAATTAGGGATTCCACCTACTAGGGCTGGAAGGTGGTTTCTTGCAGCATTGTGATTCAGTGGTTTCTACCAAACCCTCTGCCGCAAGTGGTGAGCATAAAGTTATCTGCACTGAGTATAAAAGACTGGTGATGGAGGGTTATGTGCCCTACTCCTAGCCAGCCTGCTATTATCTAGTGGGGTTATTTATGGTTAGGTAAAAAGGACAATCATGAGAACCATCCTTTAAATGGTTTTGCAGGGGTAATATGGAGTCATCAGACGGTGTCTAGGCACCTCATGTCCCACTGGGAAACTGCAATAAAGCGATATGGGAACAAACATCAACTAAACTCCCCTAACTTCCCTCCACCCCTCACAGAAAGCAGAAACAAAAAAACCCTACAACTGTGAGCTTTCTATACTTGTTTATTAGAAAACTGCAAGATGCTCATTTAAAAAATAACATTAGAAAACTATCCAATGAATATGTGTTTATTGTAGAAAGATGGGGAAATGTGGGTAAGAGAAGGAAAGTAGTTACCTATAAGCCTTCTTCCTCTCTCCTTCAAGATAACCGTTGTTAACATGTCGGTATCACTTCGGGATCTTTAAGCCACACACACACACACACACACACACACACACACGCGTGAGTGCGCGCACCCCCACATGTATAGACATATGCATATGTTTGTTTATAGAAATGGGATTGCTCTATACACACAGTTTTATAAACGGAATTCTTCACATACTATCTCATAAACAATTCCAGGTTATGAAATCTTTGAGGTGCTGTATCTTTTTATAGGGGTTAGCTGGCTCCAACATCAGACATTCACAGTGTCCCTCCAGACGCAGCCCTCTGAAGAGGCCTGGCCCCGGGGATTACTTTTTGGGTATACTGTGAATTCAGGAAGCTTGAGTGGGCTATGGGAGCCCCACATGCAAGAAATCAGCTTTCATAAATCCTAAATAAGAACCAGAGTTATTGTTGCTTCTTCATAAAAGTGAACTGGAATAACAAATGCCACCTGACATCTCAGCCAGCAGGGACCCTTTGCTGTGTGCGTACATTTGCAATCCAAATAAGGCATCAAAACCTAAGAAGAGAATGGGCGACAGAGCCGGGTGAGGCTGAGAAATGCTTCCCTGTCACTTCTTTGGCAAGAGAACTGATCTTTCCACCACCTTCTTACCTCCATCATATCATAAACCTGCAGCATATTTCCCTCTGTGGGCTTTTGGCAGCCAGACCTTTAGCCTGTGGATGAAAGACATGGGCTCATTTTATCAACCACCTCTGCATTCCTCTGTTCTTACGAGCTTTCACGCTAGCTCAGACCAGCGACTCTTGGTGTCTTGATTCTGACATGAACTAAGTCTTGAGGCTTCAGAGAAAAGGGTTTGATGTCATTTCAAAATGATACAAATGCAATTAACTCTAATTTGTTAATGCAGAAGCAAGACATTTCCAAAGTTGTTACTAGTGAGTAAGGGTAGCCTATTTCTGAGATGTGGGGTGTTTTCCTGCTTCCTGGTAGGGGTTCCTCTGGCCTCCTAGGTGGCTGGGTGGGCTGCTACCTCTCAGCCTGCAGCTCAGCCTCACAACCGGTATTCCTGATCTCTGGCACCATCTCATTTTTGTGCTCGCAGCCCTGTTGGTGGCAAGCAGTACTCACTAGAATCAGCTGGGGCCCAAGCGGGAAGAATGTGTTGGGGGGCTTCCTGTATCCAAGTCACAGGAAGGACGGTGGTGCGGGTGGGCTCCAGGGGTCCTTGGATGCTGGGGACCATGTGCCTACTGCCTCTTTCCTCTGCTGCTCTCTGAAGGCCTATTTCCTTCTCTCCTCAAGAATATTTCTGTAGCTTCTGCCGGCAAGGGCCCTGGGTGCTGGGGTGGGGATGGGGGTATCCGACTGGCCTGACCTGGCTAACTCGTCCCTGGTAACTGGGAGGGAGCTGATGGCAGCCCCTCTACAGCCCCATGGATGGCATGCAAGGGAGGTTTATCTAAAGGTAAGGAAGTGTGTTTCTCAGAAGCTGGCAGATTTAAAAAGCACAGATATACTCAGCTCTTCCCATCCAGCTTTGCTTTTCAGTTCCTTTGGATGGATGTCATTTTCACACTGGTCTCTCCTTGGTCCTCCTTGGCCTCTGCCCACCCCTGTCCATATGATTTTGTTTACACTGGTTCCCAGGCACAGATGCCTCCTCTCCTCTCTATTGATCCAAATCCCGCCTGTTACCCGAGGGCTGAATCTCATCCAGAAGTTCTCCCCCACCTATTCCAGCCTGTTTGAAGCTCCTTTCCCCAAGCTTGTGATGATAAACTCTTCCTGTACTCTGTTGGCTCCTGTTTTCTGAGTTGAGTCTTATCCCTGTCGCCCTCCCTATGTCCCTTCCGGGGAGAGCTGACCACTCAGTCTTTCTCTGCCTTCTAGTTTCCCATGGATAACTTTAAACCATTTCACTCTGGCTTCTTTCTCTCTTTCCCCAAATGCTTTTGCTAGATCCACCCATGGCATGTGCACTGCCCATTGGCCACTTTTTAGTTTTTATCTTACTTGACGTTTCAGAAGTACTGGACTCAGCTGGCCACTTTGTCATCCTTAAATCCTCTCTTCTCTTGGATTTCATGGCACCAAGCTCTACTTGTTTCTCCCCACTTGAGATACTCAAGTGTTTTAAAAAATATATTCCTTGTCTTCTGGGGTACTTGGGTGGCTCAGTCAGTTAAACATCCTACTCTTGATTTTGGCTCAGGTCGTGATCTCAGGGTTGTGAGATGGAGCCCTCAGTCAGGCCCTGCACTCAGTGTGGAGTTGGCTTAAGATTCCCTCTCTGCCCCTCCCTCCACTCTCATGCATGCTTATGTCCTCTCTCTCTCAAATAAATATTTAAAAATCTTAAAATGTATATATATTTTTTCTTATATACATATTTATTATTTCTTCTTTCATCTGGCTCATCTTATATACATATTTATTATTCTTCTTTCATCTGACATCTCTGCTTGTATGTCCCACAGACATCTCAAAGTTAACATGCCCAAAAGTGAATTTCCCTCAGAAATGTGGCTTTTCCCTAGGCCTTCCCATCTGAGTAAATGGCACCTTCACACAACAGTTGTTTTTACCAGGGTAAACCTTGACACTCTCCTCTCCCTCTACCCACATCCATCACCAAAGGACAGTTCCAAAACATATAAGTTCGTCTGTTTTTGTCCGTGTACCCTGTCGCTGCCTCATTGTACACTAACAAGTCCTCTCACCTAAACTAGCTCCTGACCTCACCTGTTCCTTTTCAGGTCACCTGTCCCACCTTTCCCGCTCAGCAGCCAGACATCTTCCCACATCATTCTTCTGCTCTCATACTTCAATGATGACTTATTGCTATTTAAAAGAAATCCAGAATCCAAACTCTGTCCTATGGAGACCTGATTAGGTGGCCGCTTCCTCTCCAGCCTTATTTTCCCATCAGCTTCCTGCTGACACTCCCACCCACACACTTCTGAGTTCCTGCAATCCCAGGCCCTGGCACACACCTTCCCACAGTTCCTGTCTGGAACTTCCGATTCCTCACTCTTTGTGAGGTCACAGACTAGGTCACTCCCAACACAGGCCTTTCCTGACTTACCCAGACTAAATTGAGACCATGTATCCTAGACTCTATTGGATAGCTCTATAGCGCTCCTACTTTTCTACATAACATTTATTACAATTTTAATTCTATGTTACTTGTGTGATTGTCTGTGTCCCATTAATGGTCTGTTTCACAAGGGCAGGGATCTCCACTTTGTCACTGTTTCCCCAGGAACATGGTGTGTGCTCAATGAGAAGATTTTGAATGAAGGAATGAATAAACAAAAATAAATAGATTTTAATATCCCCAAAGGACAAAATGGTTTTCATTCTTTCACCCTTAGCTAAGAGTTAATAAATACTTATTGACCTCAATACTGTATCATGAAAAAAAATAGTAATAACAAGGAAGAGAATCACAGCACTATAAATCAATGTGACAGTATAAAGGTTATGTACTCTAATATAATTAGTCCCAGCCAGTAAGGGACAGGATTCTCCCCATAGGATTCCTGAATCTGTGAAATAGTAATGCGCTTAATAATGTAAGTTTATTATATTTTGAAATAGCAGATGAATTGAACACACACATCTGGATATTTGGAATTGTATAGACAAAAACATCTGGATTATTGGCAGAATATTTCAACTTAACTAATGTATTTTAGAGCTGTGTAAACTGTCACAGATTACTCTGAAATTATGTTTCTTGGGAGATGGCCACATGAATAAATGACAGAGGAGATTTCTAGTTCCAGAAAGATGATGGACTAAGAAACTTGAAATCCCTCCTGTCACAAATGCACTGAAATTCTGGATACATATACCTTAAAAATTGTATAGCTGAGATCATGAATATCTGAAATGAGGAGAAAATGGAAAATGGAGCAGTAAGTGCAAGAACTGATGTGGAGTTTGCTTTTGGTCCCAATAAACCTAGGCGCTTGGGTTTTAACACCTATTTGAGGAGAGGAGACAAGGTCTTGGGATACTGAGAAGTATAAATTAGGACTTTTGAAAAGCTGAACTCTCAGTGGAAAGGGAGATTAGAAAAAATCTGTCTCTTGGCACAAAGAGAAGACAAGGAAGCAGTCTCAGCTTGGGTCTAGGGAAACAGTCTCCCTAGAGAAAATTAAGCCCTGGGCTAGCCCTTGGGTTTTAGGTCCAAAACATGTCTTTAATCCACTCAGAAACATGCAAATATCTCTGCAAGTCTCAGGAAACTCCTAGCAGAGAAATAAACATGACAATCTGTCCCAAAGTGGATACCCCTGGAATGCCTGGAGTCCTGAATCACCCTGAAGTGACACTCCAACAACACAGGCCTCACTGTATTTTCTCAGAAAATAAGCTCCATTAGCGATGAGCTCATGAGTTTAAAAAATTAAAAACATACAATGAAATAATTCACTGTGAGCAAGAGTCAGCAGACACAACAAACAGTAAGATTCAAGTTCCATGAGCTTGAGATAACAGAAGAACAATTGGAGAGGGAAAAGTATGCTAAAAATGCTTTAAAACATAATAGAAGGAATCAAACTCTGTAGGAAAGATCAAGATACTAATAAAGAAAAGAAGTTTAAAATAAAACTAAATAAACTTTCTAGAAATGAGAGATATACTCACTGAATGAAAAACTCATTTTGATGGGTTACACAACACATCAACACATGACAGGTGCAAATTATTGAACTAAAGGTTAGAAGATTTTAGCTAAAATACAGCAGAGAGAGATAAGACAGAAAATAAGAGAAAAGATAATGAGAAAGTCCAATACAAGGTAGTAAGAGTTCCAGAAGGAGATAGTAAGGAGAAAACTTTAGAGGAAAATGGATGATAATTCTGAACCGATTAAAGCCATGAACTCTCAAATGGAAGAATCCTAAGGAATCCCAAACTGGGTGAGTCTAAAAAAAAAAAAAAAAATCCACGCCTAGATATTTTCTAATGGAACTATTTAAACACCAAGTAAAAAGACAAAATCTGCAAATCACAGAGGGATAAGAGATCACATCACATAGTAACAGGGGTTAAAATGATGGAAGATTTCTCAATACCAACAATAGAGACCAGAAGATAATACAATAACATCTTCTTAGAATTAAAATATTAATCAAGAGAGGGGAAATAATAAAGAGAGTTTAGCTGACAAATAATGTAGAGGATTTGCCTCTCATAGAACTTACTTAGAATAATTACCAAAATATGGATCATCACAGCATGAACTCTTTTTTTTTCTTTATTGTCTGTCTTTTTTCCCTTAGTACAATGCTTTTTTGAGATTCATCTGTGTCATTGGGTATACTGGTAGTTCATTTCTTTTTTACTGGTGAGATGTATTCCGTCTTTTTTATCCATTTACCAGTTGATGGACATTTGGATTTTTCCAGTTTTCAGTTATTATGAATAAAGCTGCAGTGAACATCACAAAGGGTCTTTGTATGAATATATTTTTTTATTTCTATTGGGCATCTGAGGAATGATACTGCTGTGTCGCATGGTAAGTTTATGTTAATTTACAATAAACTGCCAAACTGTTCTCCAAGGTGGTTGAACTATTCTGAATTTTCATCATTAATTGAGAGGTCCAACTGTTCCACATTCTCACCAATACCTCTATACTTCCACGACAATTTACTACAAGTTTAGTGGCTTAAACAATACAAATTTATTGGCTATGAAGCTTTGCTAGACTAAAAATTAAGGTGTTGGCAGGATTGTGTTCTTTTCATGAGGCTGTAAGGGAGGAACCATCTCTTTGTTCACTGCTCATTTTCTTGCTGGCTGTAAACTGATGTACATTCTAGCTTGACTTCTGGCCCCCTTCCTCCAATTCAAAGCTTTCAATGGTAGGTAGTGGCATCACATCTCTCTAACCCATCTTCCATCATTATATCTCTCTGACCGCAACAGGGAAAGTTTCTCCTCTCCATGTGATTAAATTGGATCTACCCAGAACACCAGCATAATCTCCCTGTCTTAACATCCGTACCCTTAATTACACCCGCAAAGGCCCATTTGCCATGTATGGTAACATATTCACAGGTTCCAGGGATTAGAGCACAGACATCTTTGGGGCCATTAGTCTGCCTTCCATAGTGAGTTCAGTACTTTCAATTTTAGCCATTCTAATGGGCATGTCATTAGTAGTATCTCATTATGGTTTTAATTGCTTTTCCCTAGTGACTAATGATGTTGAACATACTTTTATTTGTTTGTCATTTATACATTTTCTTTTGTAAAGCAACTATTCAATTGTTTCTTTTTTTTAAAATTGGTTTATCTTTTTGTTAGTGGGTTTTAAGTGTTCTTTACACATTCTGGATGTAAGTCCAGCACAAATGTCTTATAAATATTTTTCCCAGTCTCTGGCTGACCTTTTAATTTTTTTAACACTGTCTTTTGAAAAGTGAAAGTTGATGAAGTCCAATTTTTCAAGTATTTTCTTGTGGTTCTGCTTATCATATCCTACCTAAGAGTCAGCTTAACCCAAAGTCATAAACATTTGACCTACATTTTCTCATACAAGTTTTACACCTTTGGGTCTACATTTACGTCTGTGATTCATTTCAAGTTAATTTTTGTATAAGGTATAATATAAGGATCAAGTTCCATTTTCTTGCATATGGATGTCCAACGGTTTCAGCACAATTTGTTAAAAATACTGTCTTTTCCCATTGAGTTAACTTTAGTACTTTTGCTTAAATTAATTGGCCAAATATGAGTAGGTCTATTTTGGGAGTCTCCATTCATTGATATATATCATCTATCCTTTGTCAATATCACACTATCTTTCTTTTAAAAGACTTTTTAATTTATATATTCATGATAGACACACGGAAGGAGGGGCAGAGACACAGGCAGAGGGAGAAGCAGGCTCCATGCCAGGAACCCGATATGGGACTTGATCCTGGGACTCCAGGATCACGCCCTGGCCCAAAGGCAGGCACTAAACCACTGAGCCACCCAGGGATCCCCACACTATCCTTTTTAATATGCTATTTAGTAAGTCTTTAAGACAGGTAGTATAACTCCTCCAAGTGGTTCTCCTCCATCCCCCAGTATATTTGACACACAATGTTACATTAGTTTCAGGTTACAACAGTGATTTGACATGTTCATACATCACAAATGTAGCTACCCTCTATCACCATACAACACTATTACAATCATTGACTATATCCCTTATACTGTGCCTTTTATTCCTGTGACTTATTCATCCCATAACCAGAAGCCTGAATCTCCCACTCTCCTTCACCCATTTTGCTCATTCCTTCACTCACCTCCCCGCTGGCAATATATTGTGCAGCCATAAAAAAGAATGAGATCATGCCATTTGGAAAACATAGAGTATATTATGCTAAGTAGAACAAGTCACACTGAGAAAGATAAATATCATAATATTTCACTCATATGTGGGATCTTAATAAATAAATAAAAAGAAATAAAAATAATAAATAAATAAATAAATAAAAATACAATAAAATAAAAAATAAAAATAAAAAAATAAAAAGAAACAAAGTCAAAGCTATAATAGAGAACCAACTTACTCTTTTTCAAAATTGTTATGGCTACTCTAAGTCCTTTGCATCTCCACATAAATATTCAAATTAGCTTATAAATTTCTACCAAAAAAAAAAAAAGACTTCTGGGATTTTACTGGAATTGCCTTGAATATTGAAATTCAGAAATAATTGATATCTAAGCAATATTGAGTCTTCTAACCTATGAACATAGATGATGTATCTACGGTGACATACCTCACCATTTATTTGGGTCATCTTTAATACTGCTTGGCAATGTTTCGTATTTTTAGTGCATTGGTTTTGAAAATATTTTGTTAAATTTCTCCCCAGGTACTTCATACATTTTGATGCCACTCTAAATGTTATTATTTTTCAATTTTCAAACGTTAACTCATATATTTTGTATGTTGACCTTTAATCTTGATACTTTGCTAAAGTGTCTGTTAGCTTTTTTTTTTTTTTTACTTTCTATAAGTTTTTCTCTATAGATGATGATACTGTCTATATGCAGTTTCTTTTGTTGTTGTTGCTTAATTTCCTTTGCTAGGTACTCCAATTTAATATTGAATAGATGTAGTAAGAATGAACATTCTTGTCTTATTCTCAATATTAGGGGTAAAGCATTGTCTTTCATCATAAAATGTGACAGTAGTTACAGATTTTCATATATGCCTTTTATCAGATGGATAGTTTGTATAGCATGAACACTATTTCATCCTTAAAAATGTGAAATCAAAGAAACCATCTGAGCCTGGAGTTTTCTTTGTGAGAAGGGTTATAATTACAAATTCATTTAAAAACAAACCGAACTAAAAAAAAAAAAAAAAACACAAAAACAAACCGAACTTCAGCTGTTCCAGTTTTATGTGCTTTTTAGTGAGCTTTGGCTTACTCATTTGTGATCTCCAAGAAATTTGTCTATTTAATTTGTCTAATATATTGGCATAAAATTGTTCATTATATTTCCTTACTATCCCAGTAATGCTACTGGATCTGTAGTGATGGTTCTTCTTTCATTCATAACATTGGTAATATGTTTTTTTTCTCTCTTCCTGATCAGTTAGGCTAAATGCTTGCTGGTTTATTGATCTTTTCAAACAACTAGCTTTTGGTTTCATTGATTTTCTTGATTCTTTTAAAATTATCTTTTCATTTCTATTTCATTGATATCTACTCTTACTTTTATTATTTTTTTCCCTTTGCTTCCTATGGGTTTAATTTTTCTTTCCTCAGGTGGGCATTTAGTTAATTGATTTGAAATCTTTTTTACTGTAAACATTCAACTACCAATTTCCTCTAAATATTGGTTTGGCTATATTTCATAAATGTTGTTTGTTGCATTTTCATTTTCATTCACTTCAACTTTTTTTTCCTTGACTTATGGGTAATATAGAAGTGTGTTCCTAAAATTTTGAATATTTGATCATATTCCAAATATATATGTTATTGATTTGTGGTTGTGTGAAATTACACTGTGTTCAAATAATGTACTTTGCATAATTCCAGTTCTTCTAAATTTATTGAGACTTGTGTTATAGCCCAGGATTTGGTTTATCTTGGGGAATCACCTGTGTGCCCTTTAAAAGAATGTGTAATTCTGCCATTGTTGGTGGAGTATTCTCTAAATGATTAATTAGGTCAAATTGGTCAATAGAGTTGTCAATACTCTATTTTTTTAAAAAAAAAATTATTTATTTATTCACAAGAGATACAGAGAAAGAAAAAGGCAGAGTCACAGGCAGAGGGAGGAGAAGCAGGCTCCATGCAGGGAGCTCAACATGGGACTCAACCACTGAGCCACCCAGGTGTTCCAAGTTGTCAATATTCTAGATAATTACTGATTTTCTATTTATTCTAACAGTTATGAGAAAGGAGTGTTGAAATCTTCAATTATATTGCGTACTTGTCTATTTTTCCTTTCACTTCCAGTAGTTTTTGCTTCATGTATTTTGAAGCTCTGCAAAAGAGGGCATTCACATTTAGTTTTATTATCCTCATGGTGAATTGATTTCCTTATCATTATGAAATGTCCCTCTTTACCTCATATAATCTCTAATAATATATATTTCTCCAAAGTCTACTTTGACAATGACATAGCCATTCTAGCTTACTTTTTTTTTTTTTTCAAGATTTATTTATCTGAGACAGAGAGAGACCATGAATGGGAGAGGCAAAGGGAGAGGGAGAAAATCCCCAGCAGACTCTGCACTCAGTGCAAAGTCTCATGACCCCAAGGTCAACAACCTGAACTAAATCTAGAGTTGGGTGTTTGAGTGACTCTGCCACCCAGGTACTACCCCCCCCCCCCAGCTTACTTTTGATTACTATTTGTGTGAAGTATCTTTTCCATTCTTTTAAAATCTGACTTTATACATGAAGTGGATTGCTTTAAAGGGCATGTGGTCGGGTCTTACTTTTTCTTTTTTCCCCCAAAACGATAATCTCTGCCTTTTAACTGCATTGGTTAGAACATGTACACTCAAAATACTTCATCATGTCATTGGGTTTAAATCTATCATCTTGTTATCTCTTTCCTGTTTGTTCCATCTTGTCTATGTTTATGTTTCTTTTTTCTCTTTATCGGCTTTCTTTTGGATTAAGTATTTTTAATGATTCCATCTTATCTCCCCTACTGCCTTTTTATGTACGCCTCTTCTTGTGTGTGTGTGGTTGATGTGGACTTTACGATGGACATTGTTCTTTTAAAATTGTCTATCTTAAATAACATTAAGTCACTGCAAGTACATGTAGGAACTTTACAACAATACAGTTAGGATTCACTTCCATCCTGCATGCTCTTGTTGTAAATTGTCCTACATATGTTATAAACTGCACAATATATTCCCATTACTTTTATTCTAATCAGTCAATTATCAATTAAATAAATTCAAACATGAGAAATATGCCATTTATATTTACCCATTTATTTACAGTTATGGCCCACTTCATTTCTTTGTACATCAAAATTGCCATCTGGTATCATTTTTCTTTTGCCTCAAGAAGTTGCTTTAATACTTCTTATAGTGCAGGTGTGCTGGCAATGAATTCTCTTTGCTTTTGTTAGTCTCAGTGAGGATGAATATCATGAAAAATGAGAGTGATAAATGTAAATCTAATATTTTTACTAAAGGTGCTACATTTGAATGTATTTTACTACCAGATACAACATAGTGGCTCGGACTGGATTTTTAAAAATCCTATCCTATGCTGCTTACTAGAAATACACCTAAAACATAATGACACAGAATTGTTCACAGTAAACTGAGAAGCTATAGTAATAACAGAAAAGATACACCTTAAGGCAGAAAAGCACTATTAAGAATAAAGAGGCTTGTCACATAATGATCAAAGAAAAATCCAGCATAAGACATGAAAATTCTGAACTTTTAAGTAACTAATAATTTAGCTCCAAATCATATAAATACAAAATGGATAGAATTATAAAGAAGTTCACAAATCTATAATCTTGGTAGGACATTCTAACAACCTTTGCCTTGCCTTGATGGATGAAATAGGCAAAAAATTAAAATGATACAGGGAATTGAAGTATAATGACAAAGCTTATATATTGGTGGTCTAAATATCTATGTCTGTATCTATATCTGTCTTTATATAGAGAACCTCTCTCTCAACAATTCAGAAATTCACATTCATCCATGAATGTAATTTATAAAAACAGAGAAAACTTCAAAAATATTAAACATTTAATATATGATACCCCATATTCTCTATAACGAGGGGGGAAAATAAATATCTCAAGAAAACATGCAAAACTCACTTTGTTAAATTTTAAAACCCACTTCTCAATAATTGATGGTCAAAAAAAGAATTATAATAAAATCTAAAAAATTAATCATACTTGTGAGAGATATAATAAAATCTAAAAAGTTAATCATACTAAAAGAGTTTTTTATTATTTATTTATTTTAAAAGATTTTATTTATTCATGAAAGACACAGAGAGAGAAAGAGACAGAGACATAGAGGGAGAAGCAGACTCCCTATAGGGAGCCCAATGTGGGACTTGATCCCGAAACTCTGGAATCACACCTTGAGCGGAAGGCAGACACTCATCCACCAAGCCACCCAGGCATCCCACTAAAACAATTTTTAAAAATAAATCTATATCTTTAAATGTAATGAAATGAAGCAATATACTTATTAGGAAAAACAGCAACAGATTAAATAGAAAGGAAGTAAAAGAGAATAACTCCTCAAGAACAGAAATTAACAAAATAGAACACAAAAAATAGAATTGAAAAAAATTACTAAATCCAAACAGCTAGTTCTTTAAAAAGACTAATAAAATAAATAGATTACTCACAAAGTTTAGCTAGAAAAAAAGGAGACCTAGTTCACATATTAAAAACCTTAAGCAAAGTCTATCAATAAAAATATGACAATTGAGGTTAGAGTTTCTTAGAAAAATCTAACTTCTAAAAATTTGCTTGAAAAAAAATAAAAAAAATAAAAATTTGCTTGATAATAGATAGAAAACCTTACTAGATCTATAACCCATTAAGAAAATGAATTTAAAGTTAAGGATCTAGTTGTTTCCCTTCTTTAACACAAACAGAATCCTTGAATTCTCCAACACTCTAAGAGACAAATACTTTTTATCTTATGACAACTGTTCCCAGAATAAGGAAAAAAGGGAAAGACCTTCCTCTAACTTCTTTTATGAGTTCATATAACCCTAATACCAAAGCCCAAAGAAGAGTAAGATGAAGGAAAATTATTGAACAATTTCACTTATGAATATCGATACAAAGTTCTAAATGAAATGTGGACAAAATAAATCCAGCAATACACAAAATACTCTATCACCAAATTCTGGGGTTTTCCTGGAATACAAGAAGGGTAACCAGGGATCCCTGGGTGGCGCAGCGGTTTGGCGCCTGCCTTTGGCCCAGGGCGCGATCCTGGAGACCCGGGATCGAATCCCACATCGGGCTCCCGGTGCATGGAGCCTGCTTCTCCCTCTGCCTATGTCTCTGCCTTTCTCTCTCTCTCTGTGACTATCATAAATAAATAAAAATCTAAAAAAAAAAAAAAAAAAAAAAGAAGGGTAACTGAACACATTAACAAATCAAGGGATGAAATAACGTAATCATTTGAATAGATGCAGGAAATAAATTTTATATCATTCAAAAGCCATTCCTTTTTTTTTTTTTTTTAAGGTTCTATTTATTTATTCATGAAAGACAAAGAGAGAGGCAGAGACACAGGCAGAGGGAGAAGCAGGTTCCATGCAGGAAGCCCAATGTGGAACTTGATCCCGGGTCTCCAGGATCACACCCTGGGCAGAAGGCAGGTGCTAAACCACTGAGACACCCAGGGATCCCCTCAAAAGCCATTCCTAATGAAAATCCTTAGTACACCATGACTAGAAGGGAAGTTTCTTAACTTAATAACCTACCAAGAACCCACAATAAACATTATTTACTGGTAAAATATCCAAAGCATTCCTTTTAAAATTAGTATCAAGCTAAGGATACCTGCCATCACAACTTCTATTTAATATTAGCCCTGAAGTTCTAGTAATAAGAAAAAGAACTATGATGGTTGGAAAAGACAAAATCCTAACTAACAATATTTCAAGAAAATAAGTTGAAAATATGTGCTGCCACTTGTTGACAAACTATTGAATAAGCTAACTAAGTTGCAGATAAACTACTGGGAGAATTTAGCAAGGTTGCTAGATATAAGACCAATGTTCAAAACCTAATAGTTCCATAATTATTAGTAAATGGTATTACAGACAATATCAATATTCTCTGACTAACAACAAAAAGTGGCAATAGGATGCAATGTGGCAAAAATAAGAGGTCTTTATAAGAAATCACATTTATTGAAAGACAACAAAAAAAGATCTATATAAACAAAAATACCTTCATGATGGAAAGGCTCAATATTATAAGGTTAATAGTTCTCCTAAATTAATTTATAAATGCAATGCAATTCCATTCCTGACTGGGAATTTTCCAAACTGATCCTAGAATTATTATGGTATAGTGGAAAAGGCCAAGAATAGAAAAAGTAGTTTTGTGGAAGACTAAAGATGGGGAGGCGTGAGGGGTTGTTGCAGATACCAAGACTTATAAAAGAATAATGATAAAGGCAGCAGAACTGGTAAGGTATAGAGAAACAGACCAGTGGGGCAGATTATTAATTCAGTAATACATATTTGGTAACAGTAAAGTGTCATTACCAATCAAGACTGTTAACAGAGACGACTGTTCATAGACAGGACTGGGCCAATTGGCTGCCCATAGAGAAAAAGAAAAATCGGTTTTTATCTTACTTCATTCACAAATTACAGACTTATATAGAAGCTGTAAACTTTTTAGAAGAAAATATAGCTGAATATGTTTTATGATGTTACGGTCAGGGAAGCTGTTTTTAAGAAACGAAAGGTACAAATGAAACAAATGACAGGCATGAACATTTTGATTAGATGGTTTTAATGTAAAGAGACAAGCCACGGAGAGGGAGAATATAACTGCAATCCCTATACAGTAACAGAATTGATCCACGCATGTAAAGTAGTCCTGCAAATGAATACAAGGAAAACAATCCTATAGAAACATGAAGAAAGGATGTGCACAGACAATTCTGGAAAGGAAATCTAAGTGTGTCAGTATGGAGATCTCAGCCACACTCCTAATCTGGGAAATAAAAATTAAAAAGTTATCACTTATACTCTTCAGAAAGGCCAAATTTAGAAATCTGGTAAGAACTGGCAAGGATGTGGAGAAGTGGAGATCCTGATACCTGGCTGGTGGGAGTATGCATTGGCATGACGGATCCCTGAGGGAAGTGGGGTGGATGGTGTTTGAAGATGCGCATATGCTCTGACTCAGCGGTTCCCAAAGGAGCCCAGAGCACAGATGTGTATTGTAAGCCAGCCCCCCTGTGGAAGAGTCATCATTTCACCAAGGATAATACCAGGTAGTGGTTAACTGGAAGCACTGTGCCCTGTCTGAATTGCCAACCTTGCTCCCCACCCCCAAACACACCCTCTATCCCCTTTCCTTCCTTAAATGTTCTCCTTAGTACTTACCACTACCATAGTATAATTTTCCATGTACATTGTATTTCATATATATCATAGAGATGATCTCATATTCATATTTGACATTTTAATCTTCTCTACTGTCTATCTCATGAAGGTAGGTTGTCTCTGTCTTGTCTTTTTTTCCTAATCCTACCCCCTAGCACCTAAAACAGTGCCTGGTGTATTGTTGGAACCCTATAACCATGTGTGGCAAAAATGAATGGGACAAGTCACAAAAACACAATACTGAAAGAAAAAAATGAAGATATGAAAGAGTATGGATACCATTCATTAAAACACATGATGGTACATAGTTTATGGCTATGGATGTGTAGTAAACAAAATAAATAAAACATGCATATTAACTAGCAGCTCTCTCTGGGGAAGACCCTGGGATGGACGGTCAAGGGCTGGGGTTGTGGAGGGGAAGCTTTGGGGTTGGATTTTGGTCACATCTATAACATCTTATTTCTTAGATTGATGGGCCTGACATAAATTTGGCAAGATGTTGACATCTGCTATCTGTGGTGCTTGAAATATTTTAGGATTAAAAAAATTTGCCGGTAAGTAAGGAAGAGAAAAGTTATTAGGGCATCTCCTTATATGAAGGCTGTCCCTCCATTTCCCATGCCAAGGCCGCCTTGGACATAGGGAATTCTTCACATTAACTCCCTCTCCTTAGAGTTGCTGACGCAGCCCTAGGCAGTCAGGCATAGGTGTTTCTGGTTCTACTTATCTTGGAAGATCTAATTCTTCTGGGTTTTATTTAATCAGGACTCTCTATTTGCCTGCAGGGAGAGGGCATCAGCTACTGGAAATGAGCTCTTCCCCAGTCAGCCATAACGTCAGTGTCCACTAACCAGGGTTGGGAATGGACACCGGCATCTCAGTGATCAGATGATGGGTGCATGCCAAGCAGAACAATCTCTAAGGCCAGCACAGACATACACATGTATTAACACAGATAAGTTTTGATTGAATTAAGAAGGAGCACTTAGAAAGAAGACTCTAGGGCGTAAGAGGATTAAGTCATTCTGAAACCTTTTTATCCTGTCAAGTGAGCAAATGAAACATCAGGGTGGCCATCCGGCTCTGGTTCTCTCTTGCCATGTGGAATGGAAGTGAATGACCCATAGGGTCCCAGGAAAAGCGTCTAGGGATAGGAGTGAGGAAGGACCTACCTACAGGACATTTCCATGAGCAGAACATCCAGAGAGTACACCACTCTGATAACAAAGGAAGGCGATGCGTAAGGTACCATGGTCTTTTTTTTTAATTAATAAAAAAACACAATTTTTAACAAAAAGTGTTGATGTACTTTTCTTCCTTGATAGGTTGCTTTTAGGTAGTACACATAAAATGCCCACCATCTCTGCCACAACCCTGTAGTGGCCATTAGTGTCCTCACTGTGATGATTAGGCTTTGAGGCTCCAGTGAGGTTAAATAATGCTGGTCACAAAGCAGGGGTGGGGTTCCAGGTGCCGCCACCTTCAACACCTTCACCTCTTTCCCTGCTTCACTCCCCCCAGCACCACCCCTGCCGACACACAGACACACACATACACACAACTGAGACTTTGACGACTAAGTATCTTTGGTTCATATTCTGAAAGTGAAATTATGTGTGAGAGATGGTTGGATGTGTTCTGAGCTGAGAGTATCCTGTACAGACTGCTACCTCAATTATTATAGTTTTCATTTCCAGGATTTCTAGTTGGTTCTTACCCCTAACCTTTTCTATTTCGTCACATTCTAGTTTTGTTTCATAAAATCTGGTTAATATCTTGGCTTGCCTTCCTTTATATCTTCCAGAACTTAAACATGCTCTTTTTTTTTTTTTTTTAGATTTTTTATTTATGTATTTGAGAGAGAGAGAGAGAGAGGGCATGAGCAATGGGGAGGAGCAGAGGGAGAAGCAGACTCCCCGCTGAGCAAGGAGCCCTACTTGGGACTCGATCCCAGGACCTCAGGATCATGACCTGAGCCAAAGGCAGACGTTTAACCTACTGAGCCACTCAGGCGTCCAAAACATGCTCCGTTTAAATTCTTTTTGAGATTGTTTCTATTACATGCATTCTACAAAGAGTAGGTTTATCTGTTGATTATGGAGTTGGTGGGAACTCTGTCTTAGAGCTGCATCTCCCGTGTCCCTTAGAATTTTGTTTGTAAAACCACCTGGCCTGGAGTTTGTTTCTGATTTCTCTCCATCCCTCTCATTGCACACCTCTTTGGTTTTCTCGTTGCCTCCAGCTGCCCACCCAAGATGGCCTGTTTCTCTGACCGGGGCCTCCTCCGTTCCTTGGTGATACCTTCACTGGTGAAGACTTTCTTGGCTCCTTCCCCAGCTGTGAGGATGAATCATGACACGGGCTGTGTTCTGTCCTTCCTGCCCCACTCCCCCTGAAGCTGGCCTCCAGGAAAGTGTTCAGTGTCAGCTCCCCCCATGGTTGAGTTCTGGTTTCCTCTGCTTGGAGCTCCACAAGTTTGTGACATCAGCACTTACCACTGTGTTCACTTTCTAGTCCTTAGATGTGTTTATTTTGGTTCTAATTGTGACCTTGTCTTTTTTAGGTTAAAAAAAAGTCATCTATAACTACTATGCTTGCAAAGCAGGAGAGAGTCAAAGGGTAAACTCATAATATTGCTTTGACCTGAAGCCCAAAAGCTGCTATTAATTTTTTATTCTTTGAACAGGAATGAATGTTTTTTTAAACTATTTTTTTTCTGCTTCTTCTGATTTTTTTAATCTAAAAGTAGAATGCAGGACATTCTCCACCCCCTGTGGAAAGTCTTGATTTCTGAGGGTATTGGCAAGGTGGTTTGGATTTTTTTTCAGATTTTTATGGTAGTACATTCATCTATAATGGGTGGAGTCTGACCCATTCCTGTATTAGGAGGACTAAAAATTGGAGGAAGGGAGGGAGGGGATAAGAGCTGCATTCCATGCCTTATCTTTAGCATTTACAAGAACCATATAAATGTATTCAAAATCCCTAAAGCAGGAAGAGAGTAGTAAAACCCATGTGTTCATAGGAAATTCCGTAGCTATTTGCTCTGCAGTGTGTTCTGGAAAGAGCCAAGAGGTAAATACCCAAAGGGAGGTGTCCTGGGTCTCAGAGAGAAGGTGGCAGGGCCCACCCTGGCTTCCCGCTGGGGCCACCATGCCCAGTCGGCCCTCCCATGCTTCTCCTGGATCCCTGTGGATTATGGATACAGAGTGAGAAGCTTTGTGAGCCAGGATGGGTTGGTGGTTGTTGCCAGGCCTGAGCATCTGCATTATTGTGTCTCAGGGCTGAGAAGTCACGGGACTGTCTTCCTACTTGGCCGCTCTCCACCTTCCACAATAGAATGGACAAAATATCAGAGTCTGCCCATTCAGTGTGGCAGATAGCATGGTACAAAGGCCAAAAAGCACAGACCTAGGAATCAGAAGTACTGGGTTAGTGAGGCACCCTTGGCCCCTACCTGCCACGTAGACAGGCTCCTTAGTCCCTCCAGACCTCAGGCTCTCGCTATCACTAGAGTGGGACTCAGGGAATCTGGCTCACTGAAGGCTCTTGTGAAATGATGGGAAAGAATGTACAGTAAGCACTTAGCACAGGTAAGTACTCCATGCTGTGTTATTCTTTTTTGCATCATTTCATCATCTGGTCTCATAAAGGCAAACTAGAAAGCCAACATATTTTTTGTTCCTGGCTAAGTTCCAAGAACTAAGCCATCCTTCCCCCACCTCTACCCTGAACCCAACTGGGACACTCTTTTAAATAAATCTCATTCTGATTGCATATCTATGCCTCTTAAGGTTTATTTGGTCTTTTTTTTTTTTTTTTTTTTAGTGTTCAAAGTTTATTTGCATTTTGCATTCGGCAGGTTTTTCACATTCTCAGCACTGATGAATGTGCTTGCATAGAGTTGATCTGCCTGAGACAAAGGAGTCGGGTCTTGATTTCTACTCCCCATCTATCTGATATATGGCTGTTTCTACAAAAGTCGGAGAATGCATCTTTACTGGGACTCAGCAGCCTCAATTTGGGAAGTGGTAGGGAGCCAGGGGCTCTAAGGCCTTGGCTGAACTGAAATTTCATGCATCCCTCACCCACACCCCACAGGACAAAGCTATCACCCAAAGGAACCACTAGTACCCACTTGTATCTGTTGGGCCTGTGCTACCAAGGCCTCCTGACCCACTCCCTCCACCTGGAGGACTTCTGTGGAAAACAGGAAATTGTTTTGCTCTTCACAAATTGCAAAGAGCTGTGTACCACTCTTTTTAAGATGAACCATGTTTGTTGAGGAGAATCACAAATTTACCTCTGCTATAATATAAACTAGAGTATAAGCAGGGGTGGGAATATTTGTGCTTTCAAGAGAATCTCATCTATACATTTTGTGCTTCAGGTACGTAAATATGATTAATCTTCAAAATATGATTAATCTTATTTTAATCTGTTGTATTTTCTCCATCAACTAATTATTGTTTCTCAGCATTGATATGCTTTCTTTTCCTCACTGAATCAACAAGCCACTTTCCCCAGTCAAACATAACATTTTAGAACAAATTTTTCTTTTTCTCCTATTTATTTATTTATTTATTTATTTATTTATTTATTTATTTATTTATTTTAGAACCAATTTTTCTACAGCTCACTTGAATTCTCTAACAGTATCATGAGGGACCCTAGGGTTCCAAGGATGAGAACACATCAGGAGAGGAAGGGGGTGGGGAGTAATCAGATGGATGAGGCTACCCTACCTTGTTTTAATCTAGCCAGTCCGTTTTATATAGCATATTGTACTTCTGTGCAAGATTTCACCTCGAGAAAAAATTCTACTGTCCAAAACAGTAATTCCAATGCATTTCATGTGTGCCCACATCTTATGAATTGTGAATGTATGAGTGTGATTAAAATGGTGTAGCTATTTTAGTCAACCAGAACTCATACTTAAGGAAAATGCTTCCCCTTTGAAGTTACCACATTAATATAGTATAGACATATTCCAATGGTGTTGCCATTTCTCCAAAAAATTTTTGGCGTGTTTCAAGAATTGATTCCAGGGTTAGTTGTATATTACTTTGGCTATTTTCACTAGAAACAAGATCTCATACATGAAATGGTGATAAAAATAATACTTACTTCTGTTGTAAGTACTTCCATTGATCTGGAGAACCAAGGAAATGTGAAATTTATTGTGCAAAATGTGAAACACTAAACAAATGTTTTTAAAAAATCTCTGAGGATGGGCTGAAATGTTTGAAATGATCCCAAATCACTCTAAATTAAAACTACTAAACAAGATAGATAATCAAGTGAGTGGCCCACAAATAGGGGCAACTGTAATGCAATGGGGTTAACCTCCTTGGTGGTTTAACATTGACTCAAAAGGCAATTCCAGAAGGGCAGCTTTCAAGATTAGAATATTTTAGGGCAGCACCTTTGGGAGGTACCATTGGTGAATATACTCTGCTAGTTACCATTGTCCTATGTCTGGATATGGGGATTTGGAGAGTATGAATCCCATAAAGAAGTGAATTTCCCTACTCATCATCCCCAGAACCTGGCACACTGGCAGGAGGAGGCAGACAAAGAATGGATATTGGTTGAAAATAAAACTTTCTCAAGGCTAAGTATGTACATATTTATAGGAATACTGATTCCTAAAAGATTGTATTTATGAATTGCAAACTAGATTAAAAAACTTGAATTTTCCTCACATCTTTGTTCTTTATCTTGGGTTGTTAGATGACCCAGAGAAGCTAAGTGACTCACCCATAGTCACCCAGCAAGCACATGGCATGTTGAGAACCAAACCAGAGGCTACCAATTCTCAGCCCCGGGCTCTCTGCACACTACCTTGTTGCCCAGGCTGGCTTCATGAGCATGCCACCTGTGTATTCACACAGAGTCCCCACCTTGGTTTAATGATCTGTTGTTGCTATCTTGAAATTCTTAATCATTTTTAAAGAAGGAGACCCTCATGTTAATTTTCCACTGGACTCCACAAATTAAATGGGTCCTGCCAGTACCTTTGTGGATATGATTCAAGGATTAGTCATGTTGGGGAATTGTGATCTGGAAAATTCTGGTCAAAGACAGAGGCTGACAGTAAAGGAGGATCTTTACTCTACCCTTGGTTTTGACTTCTGTTTGGTGCTTCATTCATGGCAACTGCTTACCTATTGGCTTGCTCTACTCCAAAACCAGTTCTTCCTGTGGCAACTCCCCTTGCTGGGAGGTAGCTTGGAAGTAACACTGGCCAAGACAACTACAACCAGCTAATGTCAAAATGGCTGGTTGAAGAGTGAAAAATCTTCTCCTTAAACTCAATCACTGCTGTTTAGTATATTGCCAAGAGAATTGAGCTACTGCTTTTTGTTTATTTATTAGTTTTCCTGCTGAACTAGTTGATGTTTCACTGAAGTGCCTCAAACGCACAGTTTTGATGTTTTGTGGGGATGGCCACTGGCTTTTGTTGTATGGAAATTGGTTTCTTTCCTAATGGGACCTCATCAAGTCATGTGTTCAGCTGATGTGATTAAGTGTGGAGCCCGCTCATAAAAGCTCATTTATCAGCTTGACCATCTTCTTCCAACCGAGGCTGGTCTTTGGCAATGCTAGGAGATGAATAGTGCCTGTTTGGCACCTTCCTCCATTCCTCTGGGCCTTCTCTGACTTGCTTCTTCACACATAAAACAATCAAGTCTCTGGGCCACCACTGTGGCCCCTACCCCCACCCCCCACCCCCTGGCCTAGGACTTTGCTCTGCATTTTTAGTGTTGCTTCCTCATCACAGTTTCCCTGGGCTGGCCCTTGTTTCCACAGAGATCATGCCCTGCTGCCCAACTGTGCACAATCTTCAGTTGTTGCCTCTACCCCAGCACCTGTCTTGCATTGGCTTGCTAGCATGTCCCTGTGCAGGTACATATGCCTCAGCTCATTTAAAAACGTCTGCAGGCTGTAGCAGATGCGGTCACTGTCCTGAACCATCTCACAGCACTGCACGGTTCTAGTCTGTGTGGACAGGTGACTGCAAATACTTGCTATTCTCTGCCTGAGGGCTTTCTCTCAGTTGCCTGGGGGTCACATTGGGGTGACACCTCCAGGAGTCAGTGGAAGTTGAGGACAATGCCTCAGCCTTTACAGCAGGTGAGGATTCTGAAGCTCGTGTCATGTTAGCTCCCAGAGATTGCAGCAAAATGGAACCCAAGTTGACCAAATTGGTAAATTGCTGTGAACATCCTATTAGTGACTTCTCTTCATTTCCTGTCTCACTTCCCACTCCCCTGTTGGTGTTTCCCGGTCTACCTGCCAAATAAATCACTTACATCCAAATCTTTGTCTCCAGATCTATTTGTCAGGGAGCCAGCTTAAGACATTGGTGCCAGAGGAAGCTTCAGAAGCAGAACGATGGGTTTGGCTTCTGGGTGACATCATTGCTGGCTAGTGGGGGTTGACTTACCAGGCTATGTGCAATTACATTTACTAAGGCTTATGCCTGCTTTGGATCAAAACAGGCTCTAGGCTGGAGGGCAACTCTAGTGACTGAAGATATAGGGGGAATGACCATTGTAAGGATTCATTGTAACTGCCATAGTAGCCCAGAAGAAAGACAGTAGCAGGCCCAGGCTGGGCAGTTATCATTCAGGGCACAGAGTGAAAGCCAGGTGTCTCTGTGGAAGCACTTGAAGAGCTCCTTCTCTCCTAGACAGAGAGAATGTGGAAAGCCAGCCCAAACCTGGTTGTAGGGATGGTAGAGATACAAGTACTGGCAGGTCTCATCTGCTGAAGTCAGGACTCTGGTAGAGAACAAGTGGAAACCAGAAACCTGTGATGAGGCCTTTTTGTGGATGAACTTGATCCACTGAGTCCTTAGGACTGACAGGGATGGCACCCTCCTTATTTCCAGTGGTGAGCACTCTCCCATTGTCTGTATACCACAGAGAGGCCTCACATGGGGCAGATACTCTGCAAGGTGATGTATATTTTCCCCAAGAACTTTCCTGCCTTTCCTCCTGGCTTCGAGCTCAGGAGCGAGGGTCCTAACTTAGCCTGGCCTGAGCAGGGAAGAATAGCCTGTCCCTGCTACTGGAACAAAAGGGTATGGTCCCAAGTGCTGCAGGGTCTGCCTGGCATATGCTGGCAAGGACTGGGTAGGACATGCCCAGGAATGGCTCATCAATGGAGGTTGTGAGGACCAGGGAGCAATGAATATAAGCATAGATGGGAGTTTATTGACATAGTGCCACATTTCTGTGACTCAGCAATTAGCAAGCTGGCAAGCACAGCCGAAGCTAGCCCTATGCATTGACAGCATGGCTTCTTGAAGCTCAAGAAGTCAGTGAGGTGGAGATGCTGTAATGAACTGGCATCCAGTATTAGTACATATGACACAACTCCACACTTCTGAGTCCAGGTAGCTGAAGGTAATTCCCATAACAGAGAGTAAGAACAGAATGGCCACTGGAGACATTGACCCACAGAGATCTCTGGTGAGGGTGAATAGACCTGGAGCTCCAGTGTCGAGGTGGACAGGAAACCCATAAGGATATTGCTTGACTTGTTCTCAATGAGATAATGAGAGACTGAGCAGAAGGTTGATATCTACCACAACCGTGAAAATGACTATTCCTTGCCTAGTGTTCAGGACTGAATCTGTTCTCAGACCCAGAGACCAATAAAGGAGAAGCCAAGTTTCCTTGAGGAAGGACCCTGCAGCAAAAGTATGGAGTAGATACTCCTCTAATCCTTCCCCAAAGGAGTATGCAGATATTTCTAGAATATATCCACTAGGAGAAGGGGAACACTGGAATTTTTTGAGGGTTTTTGGTTCCAAGTATATTGGTTATTTATTGTTGTATAACAGATCACCCCAACAGTTAGTGGCTTAACATGGCAATGATCCTTTACTATCTCTTACTGTTTCCATAAGTCAGGAATTTGGAGGGACTTGAAGGCAGGCCCAGAGTGTTCAGGAGCTAACATCCCGGGGCTGCCCATAGCCACAGGTGTCTGTTAGTGGGCTCCAGACTTCCAGCTAACTGTGTGCTGGCTTCTCTCCCTTCCCAGTCTGACTCACCCACTTCCCTGTTGGTGCTTCCTGAAACCACTTCTCTGTTAAATCAATCACACTTCAATCCTCGTTTCAGGGTCTGCTTGTGGTGAACCCAGCCCAAGACACAGGCCCATGTAGCATAGGCTCTCACCTGCTTGGGACCGAGGCACTGTGTCTTTGGGGCAAAGAAGAATATACTGAACAGACTGTAGGAAGAGCCCATGACCTTCACCAGCCTTTTAAGAAGAGTAGTTTAAATCGGTGATTTCCTGGGTACACTGCCATGGCTTGTGCTACTCATAAGGGTCACCATTACTGCCACCCTCACCACAGGTGACAGACTAGGATTGTTGTCTGAGTCAAAGACAGTGATGGCACAAGTTAGACACCTCAGTAGATGATGCAAAATTGCCAAATCCGTGCTTCAGATCATGTGATGACAAAAGACCAACGTCTGGGGAATGTAATGCTGGGCAGACAAAGAGAAGGCAAGTCACTCCATGCCTCATCAACGCCAAGGTGTCATGGTTGATTCTCCCTCAGGTTTGCAGCATGCCCCAGGTGGGAAGCCCTGCAGTGAATGTGTGGTTACTGAGAAGCTCTCTTCTCGTGTATCCTGTCACCTGAGATTAGCTAGGCATCTGTTTTCTTTAAAATTTAAGGAGCCCTTGGAATCCCATCATGTGGCCTCCTAAGGATCCTCTTAGCAGCATACTAGGATCATCATGCTTAAACCAAGATCTATATAAGGTCCCAACCAAAGTCCCAAAACCATAAGTGCCTCTTGGGTTTACCAGGGTGTAGTACCATGACCTTGTGTTACCTTACTGACCCTAGTGCAGTGCTTCTCAACTCTGGCTGCCTTTACTCTCATTGAAGAGTTAAAACACACACACACACACACACACACACGCACACATACACATACACATATATTTACCTGCTCCCACCCCTAGAAATTCTGATTCACATGTTCTGGTTTTTGTATTTAAGATTTTATTTATTTATTTTTAAGAGAGAGAGCATGAATAGCGGGAGAAGCAATTGGAGAAAGAGGAGCAGACTCCCTGCTGAGCAGGGAGCCTGACGAGGAGCTGATCCCAGGACACTGGAATCATGATCTGAGCCAAAGGCAGATGCTTAAATGAGTGAACCACCCAGGATCCCCATACATGTTCTGTTTTGAGGCACTTTTTATTTTGAAGTAATTATAGATTTAAAAAAAAAGTCTTGTGTACTTTCAAACCATCTTCTCCCAGTGGTAACTTTTTGTATAATATAGTAGACTATCAAAACCAGGACACTAACATTAGTACAATACATAAAGCTTATTGAGATTTCACCAGTTATACCAACATTCTATGTGTGTATGCACATCTGCCACGTGTGAGCTCATCTATGTGTGTGCACATCTGTGTGCATGTGCATATGTGTGCACACATCTGTTCGTGCACACGTGCCACCCACTCCATCTCCTACTTTAGGGCAGCCAGCCTTCAACTTTTTGTACTTCAGTTCCATGGGAACCAGGGAGTTGAGTTTTATTATCTCCAAGTCTCTTCCAGGTCCATCACTGAGAATCAGGCCACTTGGATTGGGCCTAAGAGATGAGCTTTGTGTCTCCCAGGAGCTGGGAAGGACAGAGAGTGAGCCAAGCAGGTCCTTGCTGTGGGGGCGGGGTGGGCCGTGGAGGGGCATTGCGAGCACCTAGAGGAGTAGGAGTGACAGATCGGGGAGGACACTGTAAGTACTCACTTCCCTTCTCATTGCTGCCTTTCCAAATTGTGGAGAATGGCCCTTGGTAGAGTGGTGGCTAATGGACCATGGCCAGAGTCCCTGAGTGGCCCAGCAGCCAGATTGACACATATTTCTGAGCTTCAGTATCTGAGAAAAGATATTTTGCAAAGCTACCCATCTGCTCCTGGGCAGGGTGAGGGCTGTGGTTGGGGTGGGAGCTTGGGGAACCCTGCTCTGGGTGGGTCTCTTCAGTTGCATGGGAGGGAGGGAAGAGGGGGACAGAAGAGAGAGTCGGGTGACCGTGAGATCCGTAATGCCCAGGGCTGAGAACACCGTTAATCCAGCATGGGCCTGAGGACAGAATCTTAATAGGTCAGCGCTACCTAGTAACATTGAGGAGAAGGTACAGAGATTTCCCACATACCCCTCCCCTCACATGCATAACCTCCCAGCAGAGTGGTATGTTTGTTACAAGAGATGACCCTGCATTGATCCATCATTATCTGTACATTATATTTTTAAATCCCTAAAAATGCTCAGTACTAATATTATTTGTAGTAGTTGTGTGGGCTTGTTGGTTTGTCAGTGGATTTATAAGACCTTCTGGGGCTGACAGATACCAATGCAGAGATAGTCTCCTCCTGGATCACCAATATTAGGGGATGAGGACAACGTGCTGTGACAGAGACAGAGCATGCCCTGGCACAGGGCAGCTCTTCTTCAAAGGAGAAACCATCACCCAATGGTAAAGGCTACAGTTCACCAGAAAAATATAACAATTTGGAATCTTTATATACCTATGTTCACCCAATGTGTAGCCCTCAGATATGTAAAGGAAAACCTGACAGTCACAGGAAAAGTTGGCAGACCCACATTGATAATGGGAGAATTTAAACTTTTTTTTCAAGCACACGTGGAACAGTTTAAAAAAATGATCACATGCTGGGACATTATGATCACCAATACACCTGGAGAAATGACAACACTTCAGTACCGTCTAGGCCAGGTTCTCTCAACACAGTGCAATGAAATGAGAAAACAAAATGGTAGAAAAAATTCCCCAATTTTCCATGCTCTTAGAAATGTTAAAATACTTCTGAATAACTCATGATAGAAGAAATCATTTGGAAAAAGGACAGTAGGATGGTGGGTAGAGGCAGGGAGACTGGTGAGGGGATGGCTAGAATGGTCCAGAAAGATGATGGCAGCATGAGTGACAATGGCCATGAATGAAAGAAAGAACTGGGATCCTATTTGTGATATACTGAGGAAGTGAAATTGATGGAAAGAAAAAAAAAAAAAAAAAAGGCACCGTGGCTCTCTCTCATCCCCCTGATTGGAACATTGACTCTTTACCCCTGCCATCTACTTCTGGTTTTCATTGCTGGTTTTAAGTGCCATTACAGTTATGCCCGGGGAGATTCTGGTCCCCGGGCATGGGGTGGGACAGACCATCCTCTGTCCTCAGCCACTGAAAGACTGGAGAGGGACCCAGATCTCTCTCTTCCCCCTGCCTTGCTAAATGCAGCTCTGGGTTGGAGAGAACAAGTGTGTGTGGCTGAGGGACACAAGCTCCACTCATTTCCACGGTGCATTCCTGGAAACCAACACAGAGCTGGTTGCTTAAAGAAAATCTTTTTCCCTGCTAAAACAGTGTTGTAATTAAGGGCTATATCCTGTCCGCATAACTCATAGATGTGATGCCCTCACCATGTAAATACTATGCAGTGAATTACAGAATGTAGGTGACCTAATCCAGCTCCTTATTTTACAATTAGACTAAATGTTCCATAAAGTTAACCATGATGGCTTTGCTCACTATCACATTTTCAAGACCCAGAACAAAGAACAAGATATAGAAGAGGTTCTAATTGTGTTTTCTTAGATTTTTTGTTTATTTGCCATCCTTTCATTATTGGGTCAATTATATTAACTATATTTTCTTTTTTCTCTCAGTTTTATTGAGGTATGATTAGCAAATAAAAAATGTACATGTTTTCATTTACAGTGAGAAATGGTGACCATGATCATATTAATTAGCATATCCATCGCTTCATAAAGTTACTATTTGCATGAGTGTGGTGAGAACGTTTAAAATTTACCGTTAGCAAATTCCGAGTGTACAATATAGCATTAATCACGATAGTCAACATGGTATGCATTAGATTTCTATTTCATTTATTTCTGCTCTAATCTTTATTATTTCCTTCCTTCTGCTAACTTTGGGCTTAGTTTGTTATTTTTCTAGTCCCTTGAGGTATAGAGTTAGGTTGTTTGAGATCTATTTTCTTAATGTAAGAATTTATTTCTATAAACTTCTTAGAGCTGCCTTTACTCCATCCCATAAGTTTTTGTATTTTATGTTCTATTTTCACTCATTTCAAGATAATGTTTATTTTCCTTTTGATTTCTTCTTTGTCCCATTGATTGTTCAGGAGCATGCTGTTAATTTCTATTTATTTGTGAATTTTCCAGTATTGCTCCTGTTACCAATTTCTAGTTTCAAACATTGTGGTAAAAAAAAAGAAAAGATACTTGATGTAATTTCAAACTTCTTAAATTTGTTAAGACTTGTTTTGTGGCCTAACATACGGTCTATCCTGAAGAATGTCCTGTGTGCACTGGGAAAGAATGTGTATTCTGCTGCTGGTGTTTGGGATGTTCTGTTTATGTCTGTCAGGTCCATGTGGTCTAAAATGCAGTTCAGGTCCAATGTTCCTTATTGATTTTCTGTCTGGATGATATATACATTGTTGAAGTGAGGTATTGAAGTCATCATCTATTATTATTATTTATATTATATATAATATAATATATATATATTATTTATTATATCCCAGTCTACTTTTTCAATCCTGTTAATATTTGCTTTGTATATTCAGGTATTCCAATGTTGAATACACATGTGTATTTACAATTGTATATTTTCTGAATGAATTGATCCCTTTAGCATTATATAGTGATCTTGTTTGTCTCATGTGACAGTTTTTAACTTAGTCTATTTTGTCTTGATCTAAGGATAGCCACTCCCACTCTGCTTTGGGTACCATTCGCATGGAACATCTTTTGTTTCTTCACTTTCAGCCTATACGTGTACTTAAAGCTAAAGTGAATCTCTCATAAGAGCATATAGTTTTTAATTGTGTTTTTAATCCGTTCAGCCACTCTAAGTCTTCTGATTGCAGAATTGAATCCATTTACATTTAAAGTAGTCATTGATAGGTAAGGACTTATTACTGACATTTTGTTAATTGTGTTTTCATTGCTTTGTAGTTCCTTTCTTGCTCTTTTGCTGTCTTCCTTTGTAATTTGATGATTTTTTTTCTTTTTTTGGTAGTGGTATGCTTTTATTCCTTTCTCTTAATCTTCTGTGTATTTACTATAGGTTTAGGTTTTTTCCTTGTGATTACCATGAGGCTTACAAACATCTTATAGTTATTACAGTCTGTTTCATGCTGGTAACAACTTAACTTCGACCACATACAAAAACTCTATATTTTTACTTCTCCTTCTCCCACATATTGTGGTTGATGTCACAGTCTACAAATTTAATATAGAACAACTCATTAACAAATTTTTGTAGCTATAGCTTAAAAAATACTTTGTCTTAACTTTTACACTAGAGTTAAAAATAACTATATGCCACTATTACAGTACTAAAGTATTTGAATTTGACTATTCTTCCTTTTACAGTGAGTTTTATATTTTCATATGTTTTTATGTTATTAGTATTCTTTCATTTCAACTTAAAGAACTCCCTTTAGCATTTCTTGTATGGCAGGTTTATTGGTGGTGGACTTCCTCAGATTCTTTTGGTCTGATAAATTCTTTATCTCCTCTTCGTTTCAGAGGGACATCTTTGCTGGATATGGTAATTTTGGTCGGCAATTTTTTTTTCTTACAACACTGACTATATCATCCTTTTTTCTCTAGGCCTGTTTCTGCTGAGAAATCCACTGACAGTTTTATGGGGTGTCCCTTGCATGACAAGTCACCTTTTTCCTGCTTCTCTTAAAATTCTCTCTTTGTCTTTGACTTATGAGAATTTGATTATCATGTGTTTTGGGATAGTTCATTTGGTGATGATCTCTTTGTATTGGATCTATTTAGAGTTCTTTGGGCTTCATGGGTCTGTACCCCTTCAGATTTGGGAGGTTCTCTGTCATTATTCCTTTAAGTAAGTATTCTGTCTCTCTTTCTTTTCTTGCTTTTCCTGGGACTTGGGTAATGTGCATACAACTTCCTTCACTTATGATGGGGTTATGTCTCAATAAACCCATCCCAAGTTGAAAATATTGTAAGTTGAAAATGCATTCAATACACCTAACCTACCAAGCATCACAGCTTAGCTTAGCCTATCTTAAACCTGCTCAGGACACTCATGTTGGTCTGCAGTCAGTCAAAATAACCTAACACAAAATCTATCTGATAATAAGATGTTGTTCTTCCTTCTGCTTGATTGAATCTACAGTTAAAACTCTCTTCAATTTCTCAGTTCAGTCATTGTGTCCTTTAGCTCCAAAAATTATTTGGTTCCTTTTTATGGTTTCTGTGTCTTTGTTGAACTTCTCGTTTTGCTCATTATTTTCCTGGTTTTGTGTGGTTATTATTTATCTGTGTTCTCTTGTAGCCCACAGAGCTTCTTTATTTTTACAATTATTTTGAATTATTTGCAAGGCAGTTTGTAGGTTTCCATTACTTTGAGATCAGTTACTAGAGCTTTATTTTATTACTTTGGTGTTGTCATAGTTCTCTGATTATTCATGATCCTCAATGCCTTGTGTTGATGTCTGTGCATTTGAAGAAATAGTTACCTCTTCCCATCTTCACAGATTGGCTTTGGCAGGAAAAGCTCTTCACCAGTCAGCCTGTCCAGAAATTCTAGATAGGCCAGCTGGGGGAGTGGGGTGGTCCATGGGCTAGTTTGGTACTAGAGTCCTCAGTGGGGCTGGGCTTATGTTTGGGTCAGTGGGCTGGTGTGCTGATGCCTGGGTCCATAGGGATTCACTCAGAACCTGAGGATACTGAAGTGGGCCTCAGCCCTGGGTTGGCCTGGGCGGGCCTGACACTAGGGTTCACAGAGGCATACCTAGAGACTGAGTCTTCAGGGATGGTCCTGGTACCTGGGTCTTTGGGGACCCTCCTGGTGCTGGGGCAGGCTTTCAGTCTGTCCTCAGGGGACAGCTTGGCACTGGAATGGGCTAGATGCCTTGATCTACAGGGATGGAGCTGGTCCTGAGTCTCTAGGGGCTGGCCTGGCACCAGGGTTTACTGAAGGAGGTCTAGTGCCTGGGTCCATGGAGGTCAACCTGGCCCTGAGGTCAGCTTGGAGCCTGACTTTCTGGGGACTTACCTGGAGCCTGAGTCCATAGGGGCAGGCCAGGCGCCTGGGGTAGGGGCTGCCTTGTCACTGAGAATGAGCCTGGAGCCTGAACCCTGGCTAGCCTGTGCCTAGGTTCATTGAGGCAAGCCTGATGCTGTTGTCCATGGCAAAGATGGGTGCTTGTATCACTGTCCTACCTCCATGCAGTGTATATCATTCTCTGTGCTACGGTGTAAGGAGTAGAGGAAGGTGTAGTGTGGTGTCAGTCCAATCAGGCTGCTATAATAAAATACTACAGACTGAGTGGATTATAAACACAGAAATTTATTTCTTATAGTTCTGGAGACTGGAAGTCTAAGATCAGGGTGCTCGCATGGTCAGGCCCTGGTGGGGACCTCTTCTGCATTGCAGAATTTTTTATTTCTTGCTGGGTCCTCACACGGTGAGAAGGGCAAGGGAATTTGTGGCCTTCTTTTATAAGGGCACTAATCTGATTCATGAGGGCTCTGCCTCCCAGAGTCCCCCAAGGGCCCTGCCTCCTAAAGCCATCATAGGGAACATTCGGTTTTGAAATATGAATTTTGGGAGAACACAAGCATTCAGACCATAGCACGTGGGTAATGGGAAATTGTCCTTCCTATCCTCTTCAATGCATTTTCTTATTCTGTGCTCTACTCAGGTGCTACCAACTGTCACCTGGATTCCTCAGCTCTCATGAAGGTACTTTTGTGTGAATCATTGTTCAAATTGAAGTTTCTGGAGGGACAAGTGCTGGAAACTCCTATTCTGCCACTTTGCTAACATCACTCCTAATAACTATATTTTCTTATTTTTTGCATTCTTGATACTCTGGCATTTGGGGGTCTTGCAGACCCTGGGAGAGATTGCCCTTCCCAGGACTAGCCATTTCTTAGAACGAGCACATGACTTGGTCAGGAGCATCTCTCTCACATGCAAACCAAACGGTCTCAGGTCTGCCTCCTCCACCACCTCTTCATCTACCTCTCACGCACCTAGCCGCACTTCCTCTGCCCTACATCATCCCAGGGCCAGATGCCAGGTAACTAGAGACCATCCTTATTGCCCAAAGCAATTATTCAATTTACTCAGTCTTAAATTCTTTACCCTGCTTTGCTTTTCCTGAGGGAGCCTTAATAGACTGACTCAGACTTTCCCCTTGCTTTTGTCATCTGCCTCCTGGCCAGTCTGATGCTTCGTTGGTGGCCCTGCTTGGAGTGGTGTGTCCCTTTCTCTTGGAAAACAATAAAAATAAATAAAAAATAAATTCTTCTTTCAATAGTGTTGGCCTCTCAGTGTCGCCTCCATAAATTAGAACTACAGAGTCTACATTTCAGAATAGAAGAGGCCTAATAAATATTTGACTGTCTTAATGAAAGAACAAATGTATTAATTAAAAATGATCTTTGGTGATCTTAAGTGGCTAACCCAAAGTCACCCAGCTAGGCAACAATCAAACACCTAAACCCTTCCTTTGGAGGTCTCCAAGTACTGCCATATTGGTGTACAGGAGCTGTTATATAATCTAAAGAATATACATGGCCAACAAAATACAACTCTGCTGTATCATAAATTTGACCTCCCAAACCATACTTTCAGGCTGTTGCAAATAAAATATATATTTCCTTCTTAACTGGATGTGCTTTTTTCAGAATTTAAGAGGATTTTAGGGATGATTCCTATTTTTTTGAAGTTGTTTCAGGGAGAGCTGATGAGAGCCCTATTTTCTTGTAATATGTTGCCATACAACAAGCAGAGCCTTTTAGAACAACCTCATTGATCAGTCTTCTTAAAGCAGTTATTACCTCTTCAGAGTTTTTGAAGGCTTTGCTAGGGGACCTTAGGTGAGAGGCCAAGGAAATGATGACAGGCCTTTGGGAGCTGCTCTTCTGTTAGATAATTGGACAGTGTTGGAAGATGAGAATATGAAATGGAAGCTAGAATCAAGGACTGTCTGTATGCCGTGATGGTTTAGAGAAGAGTCTTCTAGTTAACCAGACTTGGGTTTGAACTCTACCTGTATAACCCTAAATATGCCAATTAATCCTCAGTATGCTCATCTGTAAAATGGAACTAAAAACATCTACATTCCCAGCTTATTATTAGAATTGGATGACACAGTCACATAGAATCAATTAAGTATTCACCAAAAGGAAGCTGTTGTCACATTTCAAAGGCCAGGTCTATGGAGAGGTGATGATTTCACAGAAAAGGGCTGTGTGTATGGTGCTAATGTGAGGGCAGCCTGGTTGCCTGGTACCTTCCAAGTGCCCAATCACCCTAAGTGCCCATTTGTATCTTTCCTGTGTGCATGCTGATCACCAGCTAGCAGCACAGTGAGTGGGATGTGCTCAGTTCCAGGAATTTGATAGTCAACAAACCAATCAGACAAACATTGAACAGACTGTAACTGATCACCTACTGTGTGGAATGCATCAGGCTTAGAGAATCTATTCTTGTTCTTCCTCGTGAACCAAAAGAGAAGCTAAACTTCCCTGGAACTGAATAGGCTGGAAACCACCTGCTTCTGTCAGGGGTTGAGGTTTTCCAGAGCACTGTGGGCAAGAGTCATTGCTGACCTTAAAGTCAGTGACTATTTTGGACTTTCCAATACAATTCAATGAAAGGTTAATTGCAAAACTTAGGAAAAATTAAGATGTGATTTTCAAAGCTATGAGTTTCTGAGAATTAAAAGAAGTAACTATTCAAGGGTAGTTTTTAAAAAGATAGCTAACATCCTGGTGAATGATCTACAACATTTGAAAATAATTTTGTCTTATCTTCATTAATGTTTATTTTTATTGAAGTAGAGTTGACATACAATGTTATATTAGTGTCAGTTGTACAACATTGTGATTCAACAACTCTATATGTTATGCTATCCTCAGCACAAGTGTAGCTAGCATCTGTCACCATACAACACTATTGTAATGTCATTGACTATATTCCCTATGCTGTGCCTTTCATTCCTGTGACCTATTCATTTCATAACTGGAACCTTGTACCTCCTACTCCTCTTTGCCCATTTAGCTCATCTTGCTCTCCCCCACCTCAATTTGTTCTCCATATTTATGGGTCTGTTTCTGCTTTTTTTGTTTGTTTCTCTGTTCACTAGTTTTGTTTTTTAGATTCCACATATAAGTGAAATCACATGGCATCTGTCCTTCTCTGTCTGACTTATTGTGAAATTTAGCATAATACTATCTAGGTCCAACCATGTTGTCACAAATGACAAGATCTCATTTTTTTTTCTGAGTGATATATGTATACATAACAATGTTTATTTTTAAACTTTAAAAATAATATATGTGCTCTTATTTTACATCATGTACAAAAAAAGTAGGATCAAAGACCTACACATAATATATTATATATTATATTTATAATATTTATGATATTATAATTAATATTATAAAGACTCTTAGAAGAAAAATAGGGGGAATTTTCATAACAGTGGATTTGACAATAATTTCTTGGATGTGATACCAAAGCTTAGGTGGGAAAGGAAAAAATACATAAGCTGGACTTCTTCAAAGTGAAAACTTTTGTGTATCAAATGATACAATTAATATAGTAAAAGGCAAACTATGGAATTGGAAAAATACTTACAAATTATATATCTTATAAGAGATTATTATCTAGTTAAAATCTTTCTGGGAGGTGGGGTGCCTGGGTAGCTCATTTGGTTAAATGTCAGACTCTTGATTTCAGCTCAGGTCATGATCTCAAAGCCTTGAGCATAGTACCTGCTTAAGATTCTCCCCTCCTCCCCCCTCATGCTAGCTCTGTGTGTGTGTGTCTATCTAAAAAAAGAGATTAATAACTAGAATATGTAAAGAACTCCTATAATTAAGCAACTAAAACCAACTCATCTAAAAACTGACTTGAAAAAAAAGATTTCAATAGACATTTTTCCAAAGAAGATATACAAAGAAGACATAAACATGGTCAGTAAACACATGAAAAGATATTTAACATCACTAGTCCTTAAGGCAATGCAAATCAAAATCACCATGAGACAACAGTTCACACCCATTAGGATGGCTACTATCAAAAACAAACAAAAACCTGTAAGTGCCGGTTGTTGGCAAGGATGTAGAGAAATTGGAACACTTGTGCATTACCAGTGAAAATGTAACATGCTATGGAAAACAGTTTGGCAATTCCTCAAAAGGTTAAACATAAAATTACCATATGATCCAGCAATTTCACTCCCAGATGTATCCAAAAGAATTACAAGCAGGGACTTGAACAGATACTTGCACATTAATGTTAACAGCAATATCATTCACAATAATGAAATGGTAGAAGCAGACCAAATGTCCAACAGATGAATGGATTAAAAAAATACACGTGGTATATATATACAATGGAATACTATGCAGCTTTAAAAAGAAATGAAATTTTGACACATGCTACAACATGAACGAATCTTGAAGACATCACACTAAGTGAAATAAGGTGGTAATGGTCCCACCACAATGTGAAAGTACTTAATGCTACTGAACTGACACTTAAAAATTGTTAAAATGGTAAATTTTATGTATATTTTTCTGCAGTAAAGGAGAATGAAATTCTAATACATGGATGAACCATGAAAACATGCTAAGTGAAATAGTCCAGATACAAAAGGACAGATGTTGTATGATTCCACTTATATGAGGCTCTGAGAATAGACAAATTCATAGAGACAATTGTATTGAATTGTGGTTACCAGAGGCTGGGGGAAAAGTGCAATGAAGCATTACTGTTGAATAGGTTTCTGTTTGAGATGATGGAAAAGTTCTGGAAATGCCTAATGGAGGTGGTCATGCAACATTGTGAATGTACTTAATGTTACTGAACTATAATTTTAAAAAGGGTCACCTGGGTGGCTCAGCGGTTGAGCGTCTGCCTTTGGTTCAGGGCATGATTTCAGGGTCCTGGTATCAAGTCCTGCATCGGGCTCCAGGAAGACAGCCTGCTTCTCTCTCTCCCTGTGTCTCTGCCTCTCTCTCTGTGTCTCTCATGAATAAGTAAATAAAGTCTTTAAAAATAAATAAATAAATAAATGAATAAATAAATAAAATGATTAAAAATGTAAAGTTTGTGTCATGTATTTTACCACAATAAAAAAGTAATATGTGCACAAGTTAAAGGCGTCACATAATATAAAATAGTATAAAATGAGAAAGGAATCTCTCCTCCTTCTATTAAATACTTTTAAGCATTTCTAGTGGTTATCACCATTATTCTAAATCACCCATGTGTATCTTTTTGCCTTGATCGTCCCACCGTAGATGATGCCTGGGCCTCTTCTCAAGGACAGATGAGGGATTGAGTATACGTCCACTAACCCCCATCGACCTTCTGACTGCTGATATTCAATATTTACATGATACTTTTGGACTTTCTACTGGTTAATTTTAGCTTTAAATAGCACACTTAAAACTTTATCTTCTGAAACTTTTAAAATACAGAAGTGTTCAAACATACGCAAAACTAGAGAGAAGAGTATAGTGAGCTATGTCTCCAGCACCTAGTTTCCCCTGTGAACCTATAACCAATCTTGGTTCATCCATGTTCCCACTCACTGCCCTCCACTGATTATTTTGAAACAAATCTTAGACATTGTATCACCTTATCTGTAAATATTTCAATACGTATTTCTTAAAAATAAGAATAAAAAAATCCTACAACATGATCACAATGCCATTACCATGCCTAAAAAAGAACAATAATTCCTTAATAGGCAGTTACTGTTGATATTTTAATCTTGGGTTTTTTTTTTTTTTTCAGTTTATTTAAATCAGGATCCAAACAAAGTCTTAGATTGCAATTGGGTGACATGTCTCTTTCACTTCTCAATCTATTGATCCCTCACCCTACTATTTCTTCCTATTGCAATGCACTTTGTTGAAGAAACTGTCTTTTGGTTTGTAGTTTCCATTGTCTGGATTTCCACGATTCTGTCTTGATGGTGTCACTCAACATGTTTTCCCCTTGCGTTCTCTGGTATTTCCTGTAACTTGGTAATTAGATCTGGAGACTTGATCAGATTGAGATTTGATTTTATGGCAAGAATACTTCATACGTAGTTTTATTAAATTCCACCAGGCAGTGCATCATGTCTGGTATCTTTTTTAATGATTCCAGCAGTCATTGATAACTATTGCCTGGATCCTTTAATTCATTAGTAGTAGTGATGGACTCAGTTTGTATTCAGTTAACAGTTGAGATGCTTCTATAAACAGAGATTTCACCTCTGCCTATTTGATAATCCTCAGATACAGGAAAAGTAGAAATGATTGCTGGATCTTAATTAGTTTAAAATGTGTTTAATTACCAGTTTTGAAAGTGATGAGTTCAATCTCTAGCATCCTATAATGGTAAGGGTTAAGTTTCTTTTTCTATTAGTATCATAAGTGAACCCATACTGGATGTGTTTCAAGTCACTGTATTTTGGTTCTTACTGGTGTTGAAATTGTCTTGTTTGGGGCCAATGAAAGTCTCTTCAAATTTGCTCGAATCCTCTTGGTTTGATTCCAAGAGTCTTTGGTACCTTCCTCACTTTCTAGCATGAGTAGGTGTTCCAGGCACATGTGACATATTTGCTGTCCCAGGCCTGTGTTAATTATTTCTCCAAGGAGTTATGGTTGTTTTCAGTAGAAAATGATATTTGGAGGTCACAGTTTGAGTATTTGAGTTCTCATTGCTACTAGTTTAGTCTTTGTTTTTTGTTCTGTTCTGTTTTTAAATTGATAAATTAATTTTTTGAGGGAGAGAGAGTATGCACATGAGAGAAAGAGCATGCAAGAGAGGCAGAAGGAGAGGAAAGAAAGACTCTTAACCAGGTTCCATGCTCAGCATGGAGCCCGGGACCAGGCTCTACCTCAGGACCCTGAGATCATGACCTAAGCCGAAATCAAGAGTTGGATGCTGAATTGAGTGAGCTACCAAGGCACTCCTAGTTTGGTCATTGTTAAATCTTTATTTCTAAATCCATAAAATTCAGACCATTTTTCTTAACTCCTTTCCTCAGATAACTGAAAAATTTAGCATACCTCCATTTTTTCCTACTTTTCTCTTTAATATTCTTAATTTCTGTCAGCTATAGCATTACTTTTACACATCTTTAAAACTTATAACCTTGGCATTTGGTTCTTTGACTATAATCTTCCTGATTTTGTCTGTAGACCAATTTATAAGAACCATAAACTAAAAGCCAGCATTTGTAAAGTTACAATTATGTAAATATCATCTACTGATGGGCCTCAAAAAAAGGTGGCTAGATCCATGGCAAAGGAAATGTAATCATATTCCACTGCCCTGGGCCACTGGGGAAAACTTTGTAAACCACGTGGCCAAATGGATTCTTTTTTATTTATAATTATGATTATTTGCTCAATATCATGCCACCTTTTATTCTGCTTTATATTTGTACCATGATGTTGTTCAGCTATTTATTTTCTCTGGAATTTGTAGCTATTTATTTGTTGTTGTTGCTGCTGTTGACAGAAGCATATGCTTTCATCTGATTAAAAATTTCTAGGTTCCTAATCACAGAACTGTGTAATGAAACCCTTTAGATTTCGAAGGCATTCATGGTGGAGTCTTTTGATACAACTCATTTTAATTTTGACCTGTTGTTTTCCAGGCCTGTCACAGAATTTCAAGCTAAGATTTATTTTCATTGCACTCCTGAGTTAATTTCATTTTTTTTTTGGATCATAGATACTCCTCCTCTTTATTAGATTCTTATTTTCTCTGATGAAAGATGGAATACATCTTCAAATATTTTTTTTTAATTTTTGAAAAGTTTATGGAAGATGAACTTTCTGATTCCTCTCTACCCGAAACTGGCTTTATTTTATCTCCTATTTGATAGTTTGGCTGCATATAGATTTCAGGTTTGAAATATTTCTCACCTGGAACTGTAAATGAATTTCTTTTCTGTCTTCCAGCATTTAGTGTTGTCAATGATAAATCTTATATCTGTCTTAGTGATACCTCTTGGTAGTAGACTACCAACTATCTAGCATTTTTTCTTCCTTTTTAACAAATCTTGATTTTGTTCAAGTGTCAAGACCACCGTTTTAGAAGGAGGAGGACCTCTTTCCCAGCCCCAGGGAAGGACTAATGACTCATTTAAGACAATCATGATAAAGTCATTTCTCATCAGTGATCAATTTAGAAAGAGGCTTTTGGATATTTCTGCTTGAGCATTAATGATGTTAAATGGTTAGCAGCCAAGTGACCATAAAGAGAACTATAAAATGTCAGAGCTAGCAGAGTAGAAAAATGGAAAGAATCCAAGTTATTGATGCTATAATTGTGCAGTTGAATTAATCAACCTTAAAGCTAACTACTTTACAATGTAAAATTTTCATTTGTAAACAGATTTTAGAGAGTCTTAGATTGTGGGTCACTTTGCTTCTTGAGATTACTTTTACTACTATTTATTTATTTATTTATTTATGTAAAGATTCTGTTTATTTATTTATTATTTATTTATTTAGAGCAGGAGTGGGAGGAGGGGCAGAGAGAGGGAGAGAGAGAATTGCAAGCCGACTGCGCTGAGTGCAGAGCCTGATGCTGGGCTCGATCTCATGACCCTGAGATCATGACCTGAGCCAAAATCAAGAGTTGGACAATGAACCGACTGAACCACCACTCAGGTGCCCCTTTTTATTACTATTTATAACTCTTAGTTTGAATCATTGACACCTCAACATGGCTAACTTTTGTATTAAAATGATTTGGGTCTGATGTTTCTCTAATCTCTTCTTCATGGGGCAATAAGGAATTACCAAAAAAAGAGAGAAAAGCATCTTTAAAATAAATTTGATAGACTTGCATACCTGAAAAGGCTGTCAAGAGTTAATTTAGTCTATTGCCTTGACTCTAAGCAGGCCTGATGAGAAACTACCCCATAAAATTGTTCATATGCTTTTCATAGACACAGAATGTCATCACCTCCCTTGCTGGGGTGCATTCCAGCACATTGATGCCAAAGAAGGAGGCACAACCTCAGAGTTTTATGCTGAAATAAATGTGATGGCATTTGTCCTGGTAGAAGCAGTTTTCATTAGTGTATAAAGGCATATGTTGCTGCAAAAAAATAAAGTGCAAATTTGCAGAAGAGAAAGATTTCAGGGAAGTGAGAATTTGAACTGCAGAAATGGCTTTGTTTTACAGAAAGTTTCTTAGAGCGTTCCTTTAAATGTAGAGTTCACCAAATGGATTAAAAATATAACTTAATTTCAAAACTAAAAATTCCAAATACAAAACATTGAATGGATAATCTATTTCAAGTGAAAATGCTGTCAAATGTACAAAATCCCTCTATTATGTAGTAGCCATGTGGAAGCCTCTACTTTGAGAGTAGCATTTGCCTTCTCTCCATTGGGGACTTTCCTAGGGTGGGGTCATGCTCAGCTACCCTAATTCCTTCCACATGGAAGCTATGGACATCTGCAGTTGTAAACCACAATTCTCTGACACGCAAATCCCAGATGGTGCTTTGAATTTAAGGCCCATATTGCATGCAGATTCCTACCACATGTAGTTTAATTTTTTTCTTATTGTTAACTCAATGCCTGCTCATTGTGGGTGAAAAAGTAGATAAACACATTATGGAAAGAAAAAAAAAGCCTCTCATAGCTCCGTGACTGTTAATATTTTAAAATTTATCCTTCTAGATGTTTATTCATTAATATGTATAAATTTATTTTTTCAAAATATCTATTTATTTATTTCGGAAGGGAGGGGGTAGAGAGAGAGAGAGAGAGAGGCAGGGGGATGGGGCAGAGAGAGAGAGAGGGAGAGGGAGAATGTCAAGCAGACTTTCCGCTGAGCATGGATCCTATCGTGGGGCTTGATCTCACCAGCCTGAGATCATGACCTGAGCCAAAATCTAAGAATTTGAGAGTTGGGTCAGACACTTAACCGACGGAGTCACTCAGGCTCCCCTAACTTTATTTTTCCTTACAGAAGTGGTATTGTGCCCTGCTCACCTCTGGGCTGCTCCTACCCTGCCCTGTATATTCATGCTGTGGATGCCATGGCTCACAGGTGACCCGGACGTCCCCCTCATGAACTATAATAGCTCCGGAATCCATGATCTAATTATCATAGTTGACTGCAGTTCACTAACATGAAAGGAAGAACAAAGGGGCCACTGAAACCCAGAGCTACAGGGTATTGAGTGCCTACTGTTTGCTAGTTGAGATTCTACATGCATTATTTAAATTCTCATACCTACCCTCAGGGATGGTTTGTCACCACCTCTTTGCAGATGAGGAAAACTGGCTCTTGGCTGGGTCAGAATTTCAACTCAGAGTGATTTGGCTGCAAAGCCAGTATTTCCGATGGTACCACAGTGCTTCCAGCAGGGGAGTTGCGATTTCCTTCACCCATAGAGATCTGGCATGAAGGCAGCTGGAAGGAGAAGGCACCACTTGTGGAAGAAGATGGAGATGGGGATGGCCTAGAGTTACCTGTGATGGACTGAGAGGGTGCCCAGGGGACTGCTATCTGCATAGTCAGGAGAACATGCTTGTGGCTGGGATCAAGTCTCCATGGGAGAGGCAGGAACGAGGGCAGATGAGTCACTTTGGGCAGGGCTGGCCTGGCGGAAGTCATGAGGCTGAGAGGTTGATTTTGACCCATCTACAAAGCCCTCAAGCTCACCAGGTGCCTGCACCCCCCCAAGGCCCGGGACCCTATGCCCACCTCCCAGGCCTCCTTGAGCAAGACCATGCCACAGCGCAGGTGACCTTCCTGTCACATCCTAAACTCCCACTTCCTGAGCTTTCATAACACTTTCTCTGCCAGAGCTCACTGAAGGGCAGCGTTCATGTTGTTAGGTTAGAGGATATTATTGGTTCAGTGGGTTTCTCTCTCCTGAATATTTGCCCTTTTACAGCAGTGTTGGCACCGGGAGCTGGAAATACAAAGCCCAAGCTACCTTCTCTTAGCAGCTCCTTGTGGCGGGAGGATAGACACTTGCATAAATGAACATGATGCAAGAGGCTGTGGTAGAGGCGTGTGCGGGGTCACGCTGTACTTCTCCCCTCAGAGAGACGTGGGTGATCATAGTCTGGGAAGGATGTTTGAATGGGGCTTTGAGGGATGAGTAGGAGATGTGAAGCAGGCCCAGCAGGGGTGGGGGGTGGTCACTGAGCCAGCAAAGCAGCATAGCTGATGCAGACGGCCTCTCCTCTGGCTACAGAGTGCGGGCAGAGGCCAGCGGCCTGGGCCACGCTTCGGAGAGCCTCCCTGGTATCATAAGACACTGGGGCTGTATCCTATGGGCAGCAGGCCTCATCATATTTAAAAGTGTTTTAATCAAGGGAAAGACTTAATTTGTGTTTTGGAAGGATATTCTTGGTAACAATGAGGAGGCTGGATGAATCACTTGGAGAGAAGGAGACAGTATTCCAGAGAGTTCAGAAATATGGACTTTTCCAGCAGATGGTGAGGGGGAGTCAGGTCAAGGAGGCCTTTTCCCAAGGTCCTGGTGAGGGAAAGACTAGCTCTGTCTTCAGAAAAGGTGGAGGGTGCTATCTGGTTTCCAGCAGGTTAGAGGAGCCATCACCCACCATCCTGCTTCTGGCCCTCACTTTGAAGCCCTGCAGGGACCTAATGCGGGGCCCTGAAGGGAGTGGACCGCCGTTCTTAAAGAAATGAAGACTTTTGTTGTTCATGAGTCCCCATAAATTCTGGGACTGGCCAGTGGAGGCCCTGGATGCCTTTCCTGTGTTCACTCCCTGGCTCCCCCTCCTCCACCCCCTACCACCAGTCCCGTGTTCACTTTTTAATGGCAATCAAGCTTTGTACAACTCTTTTGCTTCTGGAGGTGGGGCACAATATAGGAAACCGGTTCTGGTTGAATTGTCAGAGCTCTGGAGGGGAAGAGGTGTCCAGGTGGGCAGGAGGGCTCCCACCTGGAGAGAAAGCCAATCACAGACCTTGTGGAACCTTCCAGGGGATGAGAGCCAGCAGACAGGGTGTGGTCTGTTTCTTGGGCAGAATAGTTGGTTTTAGGGGCACCTGGGTGGCTCAGTGGTTGAGCATCTGCCTTTGGCTAAAGTCACGATCCTGGGGTCCTGGGACGAGTTCTACATCGGGCTCCCTGCGAGGAGCCTGCTTCTCCCTCTGCCTGTCTCTGCCTCTCTCATGAATAAATAAAACGTTAAAAACATAGTTGGTTTTAAAGTTCACTTAAAGAGGCAATGTAGTGTGTCCTGGTTAAGAGCAGGGACTCTAGAGCCAGATCATGGGTTCAAATCCTAACCCTGGCACTTCCATGCTGTCTTCCTTGGGAAAGCCACTTAACTCTCTGTGCCTTGGTTTTCTCATCTGTAATATAGAGGCAATGATGGCATCCCTTTTCCAGGTTTGTTGTGAGGATTAAATGAGCTAATACACCTATAGGATTTAGAGCAGTGAGCCTCATGAGCACCACATATGTATTCCCCTTTGCTGGAGACACAGAGTGGCGTAAGCTCCCAGAAAGTAAACCTGCCCAGACTCACCCTGGCCGAAGACTCTTCCTTGCCCAATGTAGGCTCCAACGTAGGCAGCAGCCGCACCCCAAGACACCACCCGTCTCTCCTCCCAGCTCTCCTCCCAGATCCAAGGACCAGCTGGTGCCCAGACACATCCAGCCAGGGGCGGTGTGGGGCAGCATGGCTCTCCCACCTGTCCGGAGCCCAGCACAGCCGGGGAGGAGCCCTCCCTGCCCAGACTGTCCAGCTATACCTGGGCCTAGGCCTGTCAGATCACCCCTTACCTGCAATTTCAAAGTGGTTTATTTTTTCCTTTTGCATTTGGATTCCAGGAATATTTAATGGGGCGTGTTAGAGCAAAACAGCCGTAACTTGCAATCTTTCTCTCAAGATTAAACAGGTGCATAATCCTTCTTTAGCCAAGCCCGTCAGCTGCAGCAGCCTGGGAGCTCCCCATCTGTGTGGGCCTCTGTGGCTGTGCTTTCCTCCTGTCTTCGGGGCTCCCCAAATGCTCTTCCATTCAGGGCCTTCCCAACATTCCCAGCTGTCCTGGCCCAGGGCAAAGCACTGTCTTCCCTCACCATGTTGGGCAAAGCCATCTTAGCTGAGAGAGCTGAAGTAAAAATGAAAAATATTTTTCTGTCAGCAGGTGCTTTGGGCTGAATTCACAAGGATTTTGGAGGTGGGGTGTGGTAAGCCCAGTGGAAGCCACCCCATGACAAGCATGTGGAGCCGTTGAGGTGGGACTCACCCCTGTCCCCTCTGATGTGGCTCTGGCTCCCACGTCAGAGAATATTCCGGCATCTCCTCAGGGACAGCCTGGGAGAGAATGGGCTCAGGCCATGACCCACCTCACGCCACTGGGCCTTGGTGTGGTCTGCCTCCCTGCGGGTGAGGCGGCTGGGCTGGCCCAGTGGCATGCTCTCTGCCACCTCTCTTCTTTCTGGAAGTTTCACAATCATATTCTAATGTAAACAGTGCTGTCAGAGAGTCCAGTGGGCCCTTGGGAATTGCACTGAGCAGTGATTGATGGGCCTGAGGACCCACACCAGTCACACCTCCCGCCTGGCTCCAGCACCGGCCTGTTAGCACAGCCTGACTTGGATCATTTGTCTCCAAGTACCAGGGGATTTTCAAACAGCTGTGGAGTCAACCATTTCAAAAAGGAACACAGTTCTGGTTTGTGGTAAGAATAACACACACCGCATGTGCTCCAGAATCCGGGCCTCGGAATTCCTGGGTGTGATGGCCTTTCCTCTCAGGGCCTGCTGTGTCGCCGCCTCACCTCAGCGCACAAACGGTGATGCCGTTTAGAGCCGCCGTGGGACTCCCACTCGGGGCATGCTGAGGTGGAGGAGTTTTTCCTCTCTTTTCCTTCCCCTGTGACCTCATTTCTGCCGAACTCCAGGGGTGGGAGCCGTGCTTGGCGCCAAAACCTGGGCCAGGAAGGACGTTTCTTTCCACAGATGCAAAACTGTGTTGTGTTCTTCCTCTGTCCTCTCCTTGTCCCTTATCCCTTAGCCTGCGGTGTTAGTACAAGAAAGCCAAGAAGCCAGTGCAGGGAGTCGGCGGGGTGTCCGCGGCCACTTCCCTTCTCCCTCCACAGCCTCCCCGGGAGCCACATAGGGCGGGACGCTTCCTCCCTCCGCGTCCTTCTGCGGGGAGGCAGGCCTCACCCCTGGGAGAGCCGGGAGCGCAGCGTGGGCCCTTGGTCCGGAGAGCGTGGGTTAGCCTTGTGGGCTTCAGGAGGGCTGGTGCCGGCTTCCCAGAGCGGATCATGGAAAAGGCTGGCAATAGATACACAGTAAAGACGCTAAGAGGGAGAAAGAGACCAAGAGAGGGAAGATAGGGTACCGGAGGCCAATGACCAGCCAGACACAGTGGCCCGAGGCGGAGAACAGGAGAGGGAAGTGAGAGGGAGAGCAGAGGCACACAGCCACCCTAGGCAGGAAGGAGACCAAGGCCACGAGGACCCCGGGGCCCCACTGCCTGTCCCACACCCTGGGCCAACCTCTCGGGCTCTTGATGGGCTGGGCCTCCAGGCAGGGCCTGGAGACTGGGACCCCCCCTTTATCTCTTCCAGAACTGCCAACCCAAGTAGAAGGGAAGGGAAGAGAGTCTTCCCAATACATCCTGCCCGCCCCAGGGCTGGCTGGCAGAAAGGGTGCCTCTGAGAGCTGGCACAGCTTCCTGGGCCTCCGTAGTTGTGTCCAACCGGGCAGGAAAATTCTGGAGCCCAGTAGACGGAGCCAAGAGCTCAGGCAGCATGCAGACCAATGTCTTCCAAAGATCCCCTCTTCCCCCTGCCAAGTGATTGGGACACTGAGGGACACTTGGGGGGATGGGAATTCAGGACTAGTAGGTCCAGCAGTGTCTGTGAGATTGGACAGTTTGTGTACTGGGTGTCATGGAGCCCAGCTGGGGTTTAGATTCTTTGTCTGCCTCAGAGCTATCTCTATAGGGAAGAAATTTTAGTCTTGGGGTTGTCAGCCCAGGTACGGTCCTCAAGGATGACATAAGCAGGCCACCCGGGGACACGGGCCACCCTCACTGTGACTCCCCTGCCCACCTTCTCGCCAGGTGACTGACATTCGCTAAGCCCAGATGGTGCTTCCCCCCTCCCATTCTTCCACCTCAACTGCAGTGTGTGAAGCGAGGGCTCCACACTTAAGTATCCCACTCATACATGCATACACGCACCCGTGCACGGACATGTTCACTATAAAAGTAATCATAGCCCCATTACAGAACATTATGAAAACAAACATAGAAGGAAAAAAATCCCAAATCCCTTCATGATCTCACTTAACACAGCAGCTGTGACAATTAGAGGTTTATACCCCTTTTCACATGAAAATGCCAATGTAAACACAGGGAGTAGTTTTACTCTCATATATTTTTGTCCCCTCCTTTTCTCAATATTTTGTTATAAGAATTTTATTTTAATTTTTTATAAGAATTTTAGATGTTGTTGTAGATGTTCGGTTTTCAGTGAAAATGAGAGATTAATATTCCAGGAAATGGATGTACAATGGATAATAGTCACACGTTTCGTTTTGGACATTTAGGTGATTTCTGTGCTTTCCCTTCTTGGCAGTGTAGCTTAGTAACAATTTGAATTTGTTTCTGGGAGAGATGAACCACCAGTTTCACATTCCTCGTGACAGACAAGGGCTACTATCTTTCAACCCCATGCCATTTACCACAAGGGAAACTGTGTGAAGAGAGTGGGTGAGTCGGGGCACCCGGTAGCTCAGTCGGTTAAGTGTCTGACTGTGGATTTCAGCTCAGGTCATGATCTCAAGATCATGAAATCAAGCCCGTGGTCAGGCTCTGAACAGTTTGGAGCCTGTTGGGGATTGTCTCTCCCTCTGCCTCCCCAACGTGCAAGCTCTCTCTCTCTCAAAAAAAAAAAAAAAAAAGAAAGAAAAAAAAAGAAAGAAAGAAAGAAAGAAAGAAAGAGAAAGAGAGAAAGAAAGAAAGAAGAAAGAAAAAGAAAGAAAGAAGAAAGATAAAGAAAGAAAAAGAAAGAAAGAAAGAGAAAGAGTGTGACTGAGTCTGTGCATATTCACGACCACTCCTGGGTTGGCTCAGCCCCTTCTGGTGAGAGGTGTTGCAGATTACTGTGGCATAGGTTTTTTTTTTTTTTAAGATATTATTTATTTATTCGTGAGAGACACAGAGAGAGAGAGGCAGAGACACAGGCAGAGGGAGAAGCAGGCTCCACGCAGGGAGCCTGACACGGACTTGATCCTAGATATCCAGGATCACACCCTGGGCGGAAGGCGGCACCAAACCGCTGAGCCATTGGGGCTGCCCTGTGGCATAGTTTACAAGTCAGCAGATGAATTGTTGGAGTAAAGCAAGTTACTGGTCCACCATTCCCAGTTGGCTGGGCTTTGGAGAAGTGGCCTTAGCTGGGACTGCTGAGAAAAGTTTTAGGGGACATTTGTGGCACTTTTGAAATATATCAGGTGCCTCTCAGTGGGAGACACCTGTCCACTTTCCCACATTACTGAGCAGGAAGCAAAATTACCTTGACAAAAGTGCAGTCAACTCTTCCATGGGGGCGGAGGGGGGGATACTTACTGCCCCTCATTTGCCTGAAACTCCAGGATCCCATGCAAATGTCCCCAAGAGCAGTACTAAGGGCACCCGTGTTGTGGGGGGTACTGGCTGAGCCATGGATTTCTCAACGTCACTTTTTGCTTTAAAGGAATTAAATTCAACAAGGAGATATAATTCCCAGCAATTTTCATTTGTAAATGTGGAAAATTTGAAAAACACAACAATGTAACAATAGAGGACACTATTAGAAACATTTGATTGATATAGGGTTCTATTTGCAATGCATGTTTGTGGGGAAAGCAGGATCCCAATTTTTACTGAAAAAAAAAATGACACACATGCAAGTCTGGAAAGCTAAAAATATACACTTGAATCTAAAAATGTTATTTCTGGATAGTGAAATGATGAGTGAGCTTTATTGTCCTTTTTCTAGCTTAATTATATTTTCTACTTCAATACAGTTAGCACACAATAGTGGTGTAATTGTTAAAAGGTGCTCTTTATAGTACAAAAATATCTTTCATCCACATTTCTATTCACTTCACAAAGCCTTTCATAAGTACTATTGTATTTGGTCATCCCAGCAACACAGGAATAAGTAAAGAACAGTATTAAATAAAATTTATTTAATAAAAATTTGTAAAATAAAATAAAACAAATCTCACACCCCATTTTACAGATGAAGTAGATCATGTGGGGGTTCTCTTTCCGGATGGAGTGCTCTCCATTCCAGGCTGTCAGCTCCCTGGTTCCAACAGCCACTCCTGGGCTGCATTCTGTTTTTTTTGTTTTGTTTTGTTTTTAAAATCAATTTCCTAACTCATTCAATATGGACAAGGGAGCTAAGAACACATCTCTAATCATATCACTGCCCTGCCTAGAGCCTTCAGTGGCTCCTCGTGACTCTAGTGTGGAGGTTCTCAATCCTGGGCATTCCCAGCTGATGATTCCTTATTGTGGGGGGGTCCTGGGTGTTGAAAGGCTATTAGCAGCATCTCTTGACTCTGGGTAGATGCTCATAGCACCCTCCCCACCCCGAACACACACCATTGCATCAACCAGAAAGCCTGCAGACATTTTGTCTCTAGACAAAATTGCACCCAGTTGGGAACCAGCCAAAACCCAGGAGCTGCCACCCAGGCCTCAAGTTAGCTCTGCGTATCCCCCTTGCCAGGGCCCGTCACACGTATTAACCTGGGCATCTGCATCATCCTTCACCTCCACCTTCTTCACTTACCTTCTCCGGCAGGTGAAACCTGCTCTTTGTCCTCTCACAGTCCCCGGGGGCAGGAGGCTTCCTCTGTACCCCCCTAAGCCCTTCCTGCCAGTGGAATTCCTCACCTGCTCAGCAGGGTGAGCTTGGGAGCCCTGTGCTCTGTTCACTTCGGAGCAACCACGTGCCTGGGAAGGGGACACTGCAAATACTTCATAAAATATCTGGGTTAGAAAGAAGGAGAGGAGGTAAAACAGGGCAAAGTTACTCGCATTTTGGTGATCCAGCACTCTAGTTTTTGTTTGTTTGTTTGTTTTTTGGAAAGGTCTGTTTATGCCTGTCAAGTTTTGTTTTGAATTGGAAGAAGACTATGCAAGGGAGTCGCAGCCCAGCTTGTCTCTGGCAACCTGAGAAAGGGGGGGGCGGACATCCAAAGAGCATCCGTAGAGCAGCAGCAGCAGGAGGCAACCCGGGGATGTGACACCCAGTGCACATGGGTGATAACCATGCCCGCCGGGGAGTTGAGAGCAGGGATGCATTGAGCTGGAACATGGGGCTCACCCGGCTGGCCTGGGTGCATAAAAAAGGTTCCGCCCATAGTGATTGAATGAGGTTTTAATCTGACCTGTCGCATCGGTAAGACCCCGTCCAGCAGCCGAGGAAAACAGGTCATGATGTGACCTTGGAGCTTACACTGAGGGATAGCCTTTCTGGTCCAGACCTTCTGAAGGGAGCTGAGAGGACACCCTTCTGCTGGCGGAGGTCCTGCAATTGCATTTTCTACCTGTTCTCTGGGTTATTCCCTGGCTGTCAGGGCTTTCTCCCAGGTTCCTGGACCCTTCCTGTCCCCTGGGCTGCGGACTGGCTGCTGAGGCAGTGGGCCAGCTGCAGGTGCCTGCTGCGGACAAGGCTTCCAGGAGAGGTGGTCCCTGGGGGGCCTCTTGAAGTGCCCCTGCTCCCCTGTCTCTGGGGTCTGGCTCCAGGGAAGTGGCCATCCTGCTGGCAGCCAGAAAGGCCCTCTCCCTGCAGCAGGCCTCATGGCACCTCTGGGTTCCTGCCCTCAGGGGCTGCAGGTCTGGAGTGGCTAGCACGGCGTCCAGGACCACAAACATGAAATCTGCCACTTATATCATTGCAGGGTGCTGTTGCGTGTGTGGCCAAGAAAAAAGATCTGGGGCTTCAGGGGCGCCTGGGTTAAGTAAGGATTCTTGGTCTTCAGTAAGTTAAGTGAAGGATTCTTGGTTTTGGCTCAGGTAGTGATCTCAGGGTCATGAGATGGAGCCCCATGTCTCGCTCTGTGCTGAGCACAGTCTGCTAAAGTTTCTCTCTCCCTCTCCCTTTGCCCCTCCCCACCTTTCTCTCTCTCTCAAATAAATAAATAAATCTTAAAAAATGTCTGAGGTTTCAGCATCAGAAAAAGCTGTGCTTCCTCTAAACCATGGGTTTACTTTTGTCTCATGGATACCATGGCCTTTGCAGTTGCTTATTTCCCTCATTGTTTAGGCTGTTAGGGGAGCTCAGAGTCCAAATTGGGTCCTGCTTCTCTATACCTGAGGCAGATCAGGTCATCTGACTTTTATTTTCTCATTCATGTTTCTCTTCAGTCCCTCATTGGTTTTTATTGTTATTATTCTGAATAAAACCTGCTTGTTGTCTGAGGTTCATGGAATCATGTCTCTTGACAACCAGTGAGCTGGCCAGTGAGCACACCAGCACCTGTGTCCCATTATCCTCACACGGTTGCCGAAGGCTGCAGGAGTCAGCGGCCCAAGGATGCGTTGTATTTTCTATGTTCATTTAAAATCCTGCCCTGTTGGTTTATTTTCTTCCATTCCCACGTGAGGCTGTGCGAGTTTTCACGGCTCCTCACGGGATTCGATGCCTGGCACTAAAGAAGAATTAAAGTGGATCTGCGTGTCAGGCACATTTTTCTTAAGTCAAATGATTTTCAAAAACAATTCTCTGAGGCTTCTCACAGCTCTTCTTAAGATGTTCCTTCTACCCCACCCCTTGCTCCTTCTTTCTCCCTCTCTCTCTTTTTCCCTCTCTCCCTTTCCGTCTCTCTCCTCTTCTTTCCCTCCCTTTCCCTGCCCCTCTCCACCACCCCCTGTCTTTCTCTCTCTCTCTCTCTCTCTCTCTCTCTCTCGTGCACCCCCTTTGCCCTTCTTTCCTTGCATCCAACATTCAGTCACTTACCCGCTAAATAAGTGACTTCACTTATTTGAGACTCTGTTGTTTTTTTTAATCCCTAAAAAAGGAATTGAAAAACATCTCATAGGAAGATTGTGTGAATTACATTACATTTACTTGTGTAAAGCACTCAGCATATTGCCTGACACAGAAGTGTAAAAAACGCTAGCTATTTTTGTTCATTTGTTCAAGAAACATTTATGATAGACCGTATGTTAAATGTTGGATGTACATAACCAAACATTTCTCAAAGAAAAATAATTCTTGTTATTTAGACGCATGTACCCTCACAAGAATTTGGGAGCAGAGAGGTCGTGAGATTCCACTAATGGGGGCACCTCTGGCGTCCTAAGAAAGGCTGGAGTGGCCTGTTGCCTCGTCCTCTTTTGGAAGCCTCCGCGGCGTTGCTTATCATTAGTTCTTATCTCCTTGTCTTGCTCCTCCCCCTACTCCTTTTGCTTCTGAGATACTCCTTCTCTGGTTTGGGGTTACCTTTGGGGCCCTAGCCCTTGCCGCCCCCCCCCCAACCCCAAGCAAGCAATTCCCATAACTGAACTTTGATGTTCGTCCCTACCTGGGCTACTTGAATTGTCACTAGCTTTATGCAAATTAGTTTAAAAGAGATGAGTCTCAGTGTAAGATTTGCTTCCTCCCCCTTTTTTTTCTAATCATGGCCTAATTGCTTTCTGTTTCCCTCTCTGCTTTTGTGGACCTGTTGTCCCCGTGGCTCTCACAGACTCTAAACACCCTCCATTCAGTGATGCCATGAGTGATTAATCTGTGGCTCGTTTCCTCCCATGTTCCCCAGAGCATGTGCAGTACCCATTCATCAAGATGCCCAGATAATTGAAGCAATCCACCTTCATTCAGGGCCATGCTCTGGGCAGCGATGCTGGGCCAGAGATCTGTTGTGCTCAATGTAATTACTCTTCCTGAGTGAATCCCTGGGGCCCCTCCCCGCCTCCTACAGATCCCCATCACCTTGACCAGTGTTTCCATGTGTGCCTTGCCTCCTCCCCTCCTCCCCACCAAGTCCTTCTGTGGACTTCCCCCCTGGGCTAGCTTTCATGACGGTCTTATCCTGATCCCGAGAAGAGCTATTGGCATTGAAGGAGCAGGCAGATGGATGCACTAAGATCAGTTTCAGAGAGCTGAGTTGGCCATTGGAAAGAACTGTCTTCCCTGAGGCTTGAGAGGCAGAGATCCCCTGTTGTGGAGGTGGTGTGGTGTTTCTCAGAAAGCTCAGGATAAAGGCCAGAAAGGGAATCTCTCTTGAGTGACGACTGGAGAACTGAATGTCTTCTCTGACCTGTGCCCAGAGGAAGAAGAGCTCGTAGGGTCAGAGGAGGCCTTAGCCATCGTGAGCTTCAACTGCCCTCCCATCCCAATCTTGGGATGCCTCTTCTCAGCACAGATCCTCTTTAATTTTTCACTTATTCATTCATTTACTCATTCCTCAGATACCTGTGACTCAAAGCACTATGGTGCCATGTCTTCACTGTCCTAAGCACCACGTGGCTGGAGGTGACAACAACAAAGTGGTGTCCCAGTAACCCAGAGGAATGAAAGCGCTGTATGAGTATCATCAATATCATCTCCAGACTGTCAGGTTAATAAGAGCAATAAACATCACCAGCTGTTATAGGGGACATTCTGCAAGGGGGGGCTTTTGTATTCAAGAGGGTATGATTTCCTCCAACCAATGCCAATCAATAGCAGCAATAAAATGAGAAGGCATAAATCACCACAATAAAGAAAACTCTCCTGTGTGTGGCCTTGTATGCTATGTAGTGAAGGATCTAACTCCAGTGTTAGACTAGAGGTAGAGAATGTGAGGTTGCCAGTGGCCTTGAAGCTCTTTGCACAGCAGGGTGGGTAGGCTTTGATTGCCTCACTTGGAATTCAAGTCCTGCAGAACATGACCCCAGCTTGATTGTCTCCTAATGGGCTGCATCAGACCTTTCGAGGAACAAGCACTGATATGATCATGCAGTCTCACTTCTGTCTCCATAGAAGGGATTATACATGATTAAAATGTAAGTGTAAGGAAGCCCAATTCTGTTCTAATTTTTCCCATAAAGACTTCTGCATGCTTTTTAAAAAACTATCAAGCCACAAATTCTTAAGCAGAGAATTGTTGGTGTCCTTGCTGGGTATGTATTCAGTGTGATAGAGGGGACCCCGCATTGTCCACTTTTGCCCCCATGAGAACCCTCCATTCAATCCACTCTGAATCTGACTTTTGCTGTTTCATGAACTTTCTCTGTGGCTACAGTCTCTCTCTTTCTTCTCCAGCTACATATTTGTCATCTCCAGCCTTGCTCACTTCCTGGATGAGCAGTATGGCTAGACCCTCTCCCAACCGAGAAGGCTCCATGATCATTCCCATACAGGGAAAGCTCTCTTGCATCTGACCTCATAGAAAGTGTTGTCCACATCACTTAATAAAGTGCCATTTTGTGACACGTCTCACATTCTTACTTTATGCTTGTATTTAATTTTTTTAAGTGTCCCTGTGTCATCTTCCTAATGAGCCCATGAATTTTTGAGGAAAAGACTCCGGTGTTGCACTTCTGTCTCTCACTATGGTGCTGCCAGGTACATAGACAGCTCTCACATTTCAAGGAAGCTTATTCCTTGAGTCAGTACTTCCCAATCTGAGGAACAAAGACACTCTCTTTAGAAGTAGAAAATTCTCTGAAACGTTGAGAATACATTCTACTTTGAAAACAATGCACTAAAAGTTGGTGAGCCCTCCATGCCAATGGGGCAGTAAATTAAAATGCACAATCGAGTACTGATATTAACATGAAGTGAAAATACAAAACTTCAATGTCCTTAAAACTCTCAGACTGTCCATAATATATCCCTAGCACCCTCTTCCATCCCAATCCCTGTTCTCTACCGTCTCCTTCCACTATAATCCACATTTGAGAGACACTGAGCTAAGTCTGTGAGAGCTGCTATCAAAATAATGAAATAAGTCATCTGTTAACACCCTGGCTTCTATGATTTCACTAGATAAGTTAGCCTTCGCTCTGTGATGCACCAGGAGAGCAGACACAGGCTGGCTGCATCTCTATGAGGTGAGAAGAGGTTTTGGAAAGAGGTTTGGAAGAGCTGTGGATCCTTAGAATATTTAGACCCTGGTACAGCTTCTGTAGGTCAGGCTTCTTTGTGTTAGAACAAGAGCCAGGAGGAAAACCATCTGGAGGAGTGCCTGTGTCAAGACTCAGAGAGTGGATGAGTGGGGCCAGATGCTGCAGACAAGCTGCACGAGTTCTGGGACTTGGGCATAGCTCAGGATGCACTGCTCATGGGGAAAGAGGTGCAGGATTGCAGTCTAAAATGGAACTGGGGGATATGGGATAAAGAATCTCACACACATGCCTTCAGAAGAATGGAATTTAAGAGCCAAGAAACTGATTTCCTATCATTGTCTGATTTACAGAAGAGTGAGACTCATCTCCTGACTTATGAACATCCCTCAAGAATGGCTCCCCATCTTCAAGCCCGTGACTTGCGTGCTTGGACTCTGGCTGGACGTCCCCCTCTTGGCACTCCTTGCCTACAAATCTAGCCTGCCTCAAAACCTTAGTGGCCCTGCCCAATGCTGCTACAACATACATTTTCTGAATCGCGCTTGCTCTGTTATCCTCAAATAAACCCGGTTTCTGGTGATTTGAGCTCGCCTCAGCTTACCTCTTTATTTAGGTGAGCAGAGGGAAGATGAGAGGGAGCCGGATCATAGCAGTAGATTGGGTATCATAGGAGGTAAGGAAACAGAGGTAGAAGGGAAGGGACTGGAGCTTGGAGGAGGAAAAAGAGTTGAAAATCTTTGTTTTATTATTTAGTTTTTGGATATAGAGATGAGCATATTTCTATCCCCTGTAGGTCATCAGCTTTGTCAGTCTGAAGGGGGACACAAGGCAGACAGCTGTAGCCACAGGAGACAAACTGGACTGACTCAAAATTCTGTGGAAAGTTCTCACTGGCTCAACTTGAGTCTTTAGGAGCCCGGTTGGGTCAATAAATTGTGGCATGGGGAGGAGGTCCCATGTGAGTATGTGGCAGCGCCCATGGGGGCCACACAGAGGGAGCAGAAAAGAGGGCAGTTTTCATCAAAGAGGGGTGTCCATCAATATATGTAGCTTGGAGGTCAAAGAGAGTGTAGAAAGTTCAAGAAGCTCATACTTCAGATTTATTTTGTTTTTGCTCTTTGTTCTTGAAGAAGTTAGGGCCAGTGCCAAGAGTTAGAGGGTAGGTGGAGATTTGGGTTACCTAAGGCTTGGAATATTACCATGTGAACCGAGAAAGCCCGCAGAGCAACTGAGTGATGCTGAGATGCATTCAAGGGTAGGAAGCATAACTGTGCAATGGTGTCAATCCTGATTTATTCACTTAACAAACATTATTGATGACAATCTCTATTATCTCCCAGCATCCCAGACACAGATAGCACCAATAAAGGAGATGGTTGAGCTGATCCAGAGTTGGAGAGTGGAAATATAGGGGCCTCAGGGAAGAGGGCAAATCAGCAGAGGAGAGAGAGGAAGGGCTGAAGTAGGTGTTCACAGAAGAGGACTAGGACTGATTTTTTTTCTTCATTTTATAAGTGAATATTTAGGGATGCCTGGGTGGCTCAGTGGTTGAGCATCTGCCTTTAGCTCAGGTCATGAACCTGGGGTCCTGGGATCAAATCATTGGACTTCCCATGGAGAGCCTGCTTCTCCCTCTGCCTGTGTCTCTGCCTCTCTCTCTTTGTGTCTCTCATGAATAAATAAATAAAATCTTTAAAATAAATAAGTAAATAAATAGATAAATAAATATGAATATTTAATTCAGCACTGCAATAAGAATTGAACAGTATTAAAAACAGGAGCAGGGCAGCCCAAGTGGCTCAGCGGTTTAGCGCCGACTTCAGCCCAGGGCCTGATCCTGGAGACCCGGGATCAAGTCCCACTTTGGGCTCCCTGCATGGAGCCTGCTTCTCCCTCTGCCTGTGTCTCTGCCTCTCTCTCTCTCTCTCTCTCTCTCTCTGTGTGTCTCTCATGAAAAAATAAATAAAATATTAAAAAAAAAACAGGAGCAGCTTAAAAATGAATATTAATCTTTAGTTTCCTTTGGAGGAGTTTGCCAGTTCCCTACAGCAAAGTGATGCTAGGAAATCGTCTCTAGAAGACAGACATTCTTGCAAAATGCACATCTAAAATTCTTAAAAAGGATGAAGGATTCAGGGAGGGAGGAGCTAACCAACTGTCCTGTTTCAGCAGTATCAGCAGTACCTTCTATCATGGCCCCTGCAGATGGAAACAACCCCTCAGGTAAGGTGAACACACCCTGGTTTGCTCAGGAAAGTTCCATGCAATTATCAGTGGCACCTCTTTTCATTATTGAGAGGTTCCAATGTGGATGCTGGATCACTTGGTCAGCCCAGACTTGGTCACGTCTGAACTGACTGGGGAAAATTGCCTCTCAGTAATGTCACTTCTTTGTGTGGTGTGCTGCAGGCCTGGTGATCTGGAAAGAGGAAACCTTAGCTCTCCACCTGCTTCTCTCCTCTTGGTGACACCAAGGGACAGGGAGACTCCTGGAAGTCACCAGTGCCTGCAGATCTGGCGTTTAAAGAGAAAGGATCCACAATAGAAACAAAGCTACCCTGTCCTGCTGGTTCCCCGTAGGGAGAAGCCACATAAGCGAACGCTCCATTCCTTGTAGGCAGCTGACTTAGAAAATACTGTCCTACCCAAACTGGATTCCCCTGGGCCATTTGATACACCCAGGGTGCCTCAGGGCAGGAAGTCCCAGAAACCACATGCAGGTTCTGACCGCCCACTTCAGCTTTTTTCAGCATGAAAAAGACACAGCCATGCAGGAATCATCTTTGTTTCTGCCACAGTGAAGACCAACGACATCTTGCCTAAAGTGTATTCCCTGTACATACTCCCAGGATTGAATGGATGTCCTCTACAGAACAGATCGGAGCTGTTTTGTCTCAGAGGCGCTTCAGCTGCCAGGCTTCGGCTTGGTCTGCAGACCTAGATGTGCAACAGTACAGCACAGAAGATGGGGCAGGTGAGGATGGGGAGGAGGCTGGCACGAGCTGGGATAGATTTTTTTCCCCCTGAGCCCAGCTGGTGATCAGCTTATACCCTAAAGCAGAAGGATTAATAACCAGAGTCATTTTATCCCCATCAGAATGTAACTACAGATGTGGGCTTATTGGGTGAAACAGCTAATCCTTTCTACATTTGGCTCACTCGTGAAATATGATGCCTGGGGTTGTCAAAAGCACTGTTTCCACATGGGCGTGCGGCTGGTGTGCTGCCCTCGTGGGCTGAGTGGGCAGCTGTCGACTGCCTGTGCGCTTGCTACTGGGTGAGCCCATTTCTCACTGGCCTGATGGAGGAGGGGGAAGGGAACAGGCCTGCGTGTGTGTGTGTGTGTGTGTGTGTGTGTGTGTGTGTGGACACTGAGGGGAAGAAGAGAGTAGCTGAAGGAAAATAAATGTCAGGTGTTGGAGGAGGTGGGTTCACAGAGAGGCTGGGAGGAAAAGGACTCTTGGAACAGCCTAAGTAAGGTTCATCGCAACCACAAGTCCTAAGGTTTCAGGGAGAGGGAGGCAGCAGGAAGAGGGAAGGAGGCTGAAGAAAGGGGGTGCACCTGGGCGTACACGCGCTCCAGATGGGAGCCAGCAGGCACCAGGGGTTTCCAGCGGGGCAGTGGCTCGACGCTCCCACGCCAGGAGACTCCATTAATCAAAGGGCTGCTGCTGCTGGAGCAGAGAGGAAAGGGTTTCCAGGCCAGGCAGTGAAACGCTTGGAGCTGAGCCCTGGGCTGCCCCTGGGGTGGGTAACAGGAGACGCGGTACCTCGCGCGCGAAGGTCTGCGAGCTCGGCGCCGCCAGCCCCGGAGGCCCCTGCAGGCAGCCCGGGGGCCGCAGGGGGCGCGGCCTGGGCGCGGGGCGTGGCCCAGCAGCCGCCTCCGCCTTCCGCCGCGCGCACCGCCTTCCGCCGGGCGGGGGCGGGGCCGCCGGGCGGGGCCGGGGGGCCGGGGGGCCGGGGGGCCGGGGGGCCGGGGGGCCGGGGGGCCGGGGGGCCGGGGGGCCGGGGGGCCGGGGGGCCGGGGGCCGGGGGCCGGGGGCCGGGGGCCGGGGGCCGGGGGCCGGGGGCCGGGCTGCGGGCCCCCCTCCCCGCGCGCGGCCGCTGGGCTCGGCCGGTCGCTGCGGCCCGCTGGCTCACCCGCCTTCTCGGTCCGGGCGGGCGGGGCAGGAGAGTGAAAGCTCCGTTCCGGCGCGCTCCGTTCCCGAGACTTTAAAACACGCCCCGGGGTTCCTGGAAGACGCGGAGACGCCAGCAGCGTCCGACAGCCCCACCCGCCAGCTCGGGATCCGGGGACGCGGCCTTTGACGGAGGAGCGCCGGGGGCGGGAGGAAGCGCTCAGTGGCCAAGGGGCTTGTCAGGGGCCCTCTCGTCCATTTTTCTTCCTGTCCCTTCCCTCTGACCCTGCGTTTTAATTCCTGTCCCCTCCTTCCCTCAGGCCCCAGCGCCTGAAGCCTCCACCCCTCCCCCGGGCGGGGCGGGGCGGGGCGGGGCTGCGCGGGGCAGGTGTCCGGGCTGGGAGGCTCCCGTTGCCGTGGCAACGAGGGCGCCCTCCTTCCCTGGGGATAACCAACTCCCGGAAGAGCAGCAAATTGGAAAGGGAGCTGCTGAGGGCCGCTGGGAGGTGGGGGGTGGGTGCCCGCGAGCACCACGCGGGCCACGCGGGCGGGACACGTGACGCCCCTGCTTCCGCCGGTGGCAGGTGTCGCTGTCCCGGTGCAGCAGCCACTGCCCAGCTCTGCTCCGGCTCAGGGGCACCGGCCCCCTCTGTTCTCCGCTCGGAACTTTTAGCTACGGAATTCGGTTCTCGGTGGCTGAGGCCATTCATTTTTTTAGACTTTTTTTGGAGTTTTAAAACTGGTTTTAGTGGTAAAAAGAAAAAGTGTTTTTCCCCCCAATTCTTAAAAGTGTAAAGAAGGAGAGGAGAATGATCCACAATTCCCAACTCTTATACCCAAAGGTAACCAGTTTATATTTTGTTGTCATCCTTCGAGATTCTTCCTGCACACATGTTCGCACACGAATGTACTATCTGCAAAAGTAGATTATGCTGCACATGATGCTTTGTCATCTGCATTTTCACTTAATGTATCACAGACATGGTCTTTCTCTTTCTTTCTTTCTTTCTTTCTTTCTTTCTTTCTTTCTTTCTTCCTTCCTTCCTTCCTTCCTTCCTTCCTTCCTTTTTCTTTCTTTCTTTCTTTCTTTCTTTCTTTCTTTCTTTCTTTCTTTCTTTCTTTCTTTCTTTCTTTCTTTCTTCTTCTTTCTTTCTTCTTCTTTTTCTTTCTTTTTCAAGATTTTACCCATCTATTTGAGAGAGAGCGAGCATGAGAGGTGGGAAGGAGCAAAAGGAGAGGGAGAAGCAGACTCCCTGCTGAGTAGTGAGCTTGACTTGGGGCTCTATCCCAGGACCCCGAGATTATGACTTGAGCAGAAAGCAGGTGCTCATCTGACTGAGCCATCCAGGCGCCCCAATTTATACTTTCTAATGGCAACATAGAATTACTCTAATGTATTAGCCAAGTTGCTAGTGCTGGAAATTTTAGTTGCTTCCCAATTTTTACTCTTCTACATGGAAATAGATATCCTCACACATGCATTTTTGCACACAGTCTGTTAGTTTTCTTAAGTGAAACTTTTGCAAGTAGAAGTATATGGGCTTTTAAAATTTCAATGTACGTTTCTAAAATCTGGGGCTGTGTGTTGTTTCCAAAGCAAGAGGGCTTTTACCCTCCTCCATCGGTACTTGGAATGGCAGGGAAAGTTCATTATCTATGGTGTCTTGATTGCTATTCCTGCCAAAACAAGATCTGAAACAAGAATTTGGATGTGAGTAGTTTTTTTTTTTTTCCCCCAGGGGTGATCCTAGAAGCACTCTGAAGAGTGAGCAATAAAAGGGGCACTGGTGAAGGGGTTACTACTGTGGGTTGCTGGGGTCCAGTTAGGCTGACGACCCTCCGAGACAACACATGGAATGCCTCTCAGAATGGGTCCCCGTTTGTTTCTGCACGACGTTAACTCTCCACATCTGTGTCTTTCCTTGCTGTTATTTGGAAAATTTCTTCAGGTAAGTTCTAAGGTAGGCCAAGAGGATATGGCTGGAGCATCTACAGCCTCAGCTACAACATGAACTATTACAACTTCCCCTGAACCTGAGCCAAGGCATGAGGTTAATACAGGACAAAATTGCGTAACGGACTAGAATTTTCATCAACTCCTCCACCTTCCCTGTCTGTTCCCTGAACCATTTCTTGGTGCCAACATCAGCTGTCCAGGGCTCCCAGAGCATATGATCCTCTAAGACACATCAAAGAGGTCTCTGTGATTTGCTCTAGACACAAAATCTATTACTTTTCCAGGGACTTTTGCGTTTTCAGACAGGAGGAAGCAGAGGGGAGAAGAATTCTTCACCAGAGGAGTTGATGAGAATGCTGGCATTTCAGGCGTTGTGGTGGCTGGAAGCTTCTCTGGCAGAGGCACTGGAGTGTGAGGCCCGTCCAGCAGAGGAATTCTGCTTGTCCTCACCTGACCTGCAGCAGGTGAGGGGCAGTGAAAAGGCGAAAGTGGAACACGAGAGGACGCTCCAGAGCCTCGTTTCTCTCATAAGGACGACACTCAAGGGGCACCTGGGTGACTCAGTGGTTGAGCATCTGGCTCAGGTCGTGATCCCGGGGTCCTGGGATGGAGTCCCCCATCGGGCTCCCTGCAAGGACTCCACTTCTCCCTCTGCCTGTGTCTTTCATGAATAAATAAACAGACAAACAAACAAACTTAAAAAAAATAAAGGATGACACTCACTGGCCTGTGAATTTAGAAAATGAGGCCGGCAGGAGGAAATAAAGCTGAATCTGCTGGAGGCACTTGGGAAAGCCATGAGCCACCAAGGCAGGTGTAGAGGGAGGAAGAAGCACCTCAGGGCTCTGGGGGGAAGGAGGCATTTGAATGAGAGCCTCAGCCTGGGATCCCCTCTTCCCTGCCTAGAGTCCGGTCTGCCGCTCTTCCTCTTCCCTGGCGCCACCAGGGGCCCACTGGTTTCTGCCTGTGCCCGGGCTGCTGGTGCTACCCAGAGTCCTGCTGGTCACCTGCTGTCTTCCCCAGCGGGTCCGCCAGAGGGGAGGTCAGCGTCCCTCCTGGGCCCCTGCTGTACCGCCCCCCTCCCGCGGCCCTGAGGGCCCAGGCCGCTCTGTCTCCGGAGCTGCCCCCCCCCCTCCCCGGCCTGACCCGAGTTCCCCGGCGTGGCAGGACTCGCGGGACAGACAGCAATTCCCTTCGGGCTGTGTTCTCTGGGTGTCACGCTTGGAAGTAGAGTCCCTAAGGAAGTGGTGAGCCGCGTTGGGCTGGGGGCTGTGGCTTGCGCTCCCCTCATCAGGCCGGGAAGTGGCCAAAGGACAGTGGCCGAGTGGACTGCAGAAGGGGAGCCCCTCCCAGCCCTGCCGCCCGAGCCCGCTCCTCTGTGGGCACCTTGGTGTTCACTGCCTCGCCCCGCTTCCCCTCTGCGGTCCGCGGCCCTGGTCCCTCCGGCCTCCGCCGCCGCAGCCTCCCAGCCTTCCTCTGTCCCGTGAGCCGTGTCCCTGCGTCCCCGGCCCCCAGCTCTGGGGCAGCGGGCCGTGGGGCAAAGTACGCAGGTTTGGGAGCCGACTGCCCGTGTCTGCTTCTGAGCCGCCTCGGTAGCTGGGTGACGTTTCCGGCCTCGTTTTCTCAGCTGTGAAACGCAGATGCGGCGGGGCTCGGAGATGGCAGAGGTAAGGGCCCGACCCAAAGTAATGGCTAAAGGCTTGCGCCCAGGGGCGTCCTCCTGGGACTGCCAAGCATTCCCCGGCCCGCCTTGGCGCATGCTCAGCTCGGAGCTGAGGAAGGGCAGTGCCCCCATCCCGCCATCCCGGACTGCTCTTCTGCGTCCAGCCTCTGTCTCCCCATATCTGCCAAGTATTCCCACTTGCGATGCCCTGCCGTGACCTCAGTGTCGGCCTGTGCGCAGAAACCTGGTCCCTTCTCCAAAGCTCGTCCTGTCGGGATTTCCCTGCTTCAGTCGTCCACACAGCTATTCTGCAGACTCTTAGCCTTGAAAAGCTCGGAGGTGTCTTCCTTTGCCCTTCTCATTTGGAAATAACGATTATTATTGGTAGAGTGCCTTCACGTGCATTTCAGACTTGCCCTCAACAGTGTTTTGAAGTAGGCTGTTATACAAGTGCCGCCCCTGGAGAGGCAAAATAGTCTGCCTTCGGGGGAGAGGCAGAGCCGGACTCAACCTAAATCCTGGGCTTATCCCATATCTCAGAGAAGGCCTTCCACAGACTGGTAGCCAGGCTGATCCCAGTCTCACTGACCCAAAACGCTGAAGTCTCTCCATCCTAAGGACCAGTTGACAAACCCTTCCCAACATCTTCCTTTAGCTCCCAATTTTCTCTCAGTACCTCCTCCCCCCTTCAGAGACAAGCTCCTTTAAAAATTTATACACATCTACCAGTTTGATTTATCCTCTTCTCTTTGGGTCCTCAGGGACTGCTGTACAGCTTTCACCAGCTTGCTTGGCCCTCACCAGGGTCATTAGGTCACTGGGCCCTATTTAACCCTTTCACACACATATATTCCCCCTCCCCAACACCCTTTCCCCTCAGTGTCTCCCCTGAATCCTTTGTGTCTCTCTGGCAACTCTGCCTTAGGGTCTTTGGCTCAGCCCATCTCTTTTTTCTTTTTTTCTTTTTTAAAGATTTTATTTATTTATTTAAGAGAGATCAAGAGAGAAGGAGAGCATGAGCAAGGGGGAAGGGCAGAGGGAGAGAGAGAAGCAGACTCTTCACTAAGCAGAGAGCCTGGCTCGGGGCTCGATCCCAGGACCCCAAGATCATGACCTGAGCCAAAGGTAGATGCTTAACTGACAGAGGCACTCAGGCACCCCGAGATGATCATTAATTCTATTTGAATGTCTCATAGACACATCTACTCAGCATGTTGTAAACTGAGCTAATCCTCTTCTATTTCTGTCTTAGATTGGGTTCCTTAGAAGCCAAATCTGAGACAGGGATATAGATGCATGAGACTTATTGAAGAAGAGGGAGAGAAGGAGTGAGGGAAGAAAGCAGGATAGGGCAGGGGAAAGAGCTAAGCATGGCTGTGATCTCAACTGGAATCTAGCTTCATCCCACAGGGACCTCTGGAGTTGAATTGTACCATTGAGGTAATTCTACTTTGAGACAACCCTTCACAAGCCAAGATCAGGGTTTTTCTTCCTCCATTAGGTCTTAAGTGTGAATCAAAGGAAAAACATTATTATAACGGTAGTGAGTGACATGATGGTTTATGTCACTTGTTGATACAGCTTATATACAAACTTTAGACCTGAAAGTCCAATTCTAGATGTATTATATACATTTCAGTGGATCTCTACTGGGTCCTTTCAACCTGATGATTTGGTCAGTTTAAGAGTACCTAGTTCTGGCTGCATAGTCACTTGACGGCTCATCACCAGATGCTCAATCTCTGAAGTATAGTAGCATGTCAGGAGCTGTTTTTCAAACATCATGGAGGTCACTGCTGTAGATTGCATGTCCTTTCTCTAGATCTCTAAGAGTTATCAATATGGTAGATAAATACAAGGTTCTGTGCAATGTTCAGGTTGCCTAGGTTCCTATAGACTAAGACTGTAGATGTATACTATGGTCCATCCTATGTGAATGCAAACTGTTTCTGACTCTCCTCTTTTATGGGTACTAGAAATAATATATACTATGTATCGAAGGCTGTGTTAATTTGTTCTAGTGAAGATACCACACAGCACCTACAGGTGGAGCTACTACTAGACTAAGCGTGAGGTGGTCCATTGTCAGCCATCATTGTACATCCAATTTTTTGCAGGAGCCAGATAGTGGATTAAATGGAGATACAATGAGGACCATCCCCTTAAAAGGACCAGTCCGTTAAGTTTTTGAGGGTAGCACTAATCTCTGCCACTTCTCTCAGGATGTGATTTTTAAAATTTACTATTTTGGCTGAGTAGTGGGGTCAGTTTTATTGGTTTATACTTGGGTTTTCTTACTGTAGTAAGGTTTACTCTACAGATCAAGGAACCAATAAGGATTATGTCAATGGCTAACATCCATCCCCATTATGAACTTGGGAAACAGGGATTTATGAACCCACTGTGGACAATAGTCTCTTTATTACTAGGTCCTCATGTAACACAATTCTAGCAGGAGGTCTAATGGCATGTGGAGATACAGGATATCTGCATCTACTCAGATCCTATATCCAACCATTCTCAAAATATCTGGGTATTCTTTCCTCACTGTATAGTTCTCTAGGTAAATGGCCATAGGTCCCTTTGGAGGGAAGACTGAAGTATCACTGCTGACCCAGACCCTTCCTGGGTCTGAAAAGTGGTTCAGATATGAAAGATTGTGATTTTTTTTCCACTGGGGCTGCTGACAATCTTCTACTTACTTATTTTTTATCTCTCTTGCTTGTATATATTAGACAATACTTTTGCTAGTGACCCATCTATCTTCCCTTCAGGAACATCATATTCTGTTGGTCAGTCATTCCCATAGCTTACTATAGCTCGGGATCTGTGGTTGCCCATCCAAACTGTTCTCCATTACAATAACTATGTTTATATGGCTTCTGATGGCTAAGTGCTGCCATTGGCCTCTGCTATTCCAGAATCCAATATTATCCTCATTACTACCAAAAAGCCCAGTCTGTGGGGGACATAGGGGTAGACAGGTGAAATAAGTGATAAGAATTAAGGGATAAAAAAAAATTAAAAAAAAAATAAAAATAAATAAAAAAAAAATAAAAAAAAAAAGAATTAAGGGATACACTTGTCATGATGAGAGTACTGTGTGGCGTATGGAAATATCGATCATATTGTACACCTAAAACTAATATAACACTGTATGTTAACTCTAATGGGATTGAAATAAAACTTAAATAAAAAGCCTGGTCTGTGACCACATCTCTACAACAACCCTAGATTAGAGGAAGTCACTACTTACTTGATGGTGCTCTCCTTAGCACTTTGGCAGATGCCTGTCCTCCAGACCCTTCTGAGGGAGAAAGTCAGCCAGTGGGTTTTCTAGTCTGCAGATTTGTTCTAGCACACCCACATCTATGGCCTTTTGATCCCATCTTCCATAGTTGGACATGATGATTCTGGCATTGCTCTTTCTAAGAGCCATTTCAGTAATATAAAAGGACTTCCCTCTTTCATCTGCCCTTAAGTCCTTGCTGTAATGTTAAATTCATATTATTGAAGTATATTCCCATAGCAATAAGTTTGCCTTATTTTCTTCCCTTCATGATCCACCACTCTTTTTTTTTTTTTTTTTTTAAGATTTATGTATTTGAGGGAGCAGGACAAAGGCAAAGGGAGAGAAAGTTTTAAGTAGACTCTGAGCTGGACATGGAGCTAGACACAGGGCTCAATCTCATGACCCTCAGATCATGACCTGAGCCAAAACCAAGAGTCAATGGCTTAAACCAACTGCACCACCCTCGCACCCTGGTTTACCACTCTTAAGATGCATCTAAGCCATAGACCTCCAGTTCCTGCCAGTACATGTTACCTCAATCCCACAGCAACCTTGATATATAATTCTTTTTTTTTTTTTCCCTTTAGCAGGCCCAGAACTTTCCATGAGTCACTCTATACTTAGCCCTAGTCATTGGTCTGGGAGCCAGGAAGAAGGGGAAGAGGGAAGACCCTAAGAGAACAAGCATGATTGTGATGGGCATTTGCCTCAGTTGAGGCTTCTGCATACTGTTCAGCAAGGGAAAGTTGCTCTCTTCTGACAAGATGGAGTGGGACACCTCTGCAAACTGAGAAAGTTAGGGGGATCTGGCCTCTCTAGCACATCTCCTAGAAACAACCCCTCCTTATCTCAGGCCCATTCAGTCCCTTCCAGGTTGTCTCAGGACCTGACTTTGATGTAAAAGGTCTGCTTCCCTACAAGTCTTGAGTTTGGTTTTGGTTTATAACTTGGTTACCTGCTGGCTATAGGAGACGGTTTTTTTTTTTTTTTTAAGATTTTATTTATTTATTCATGAGAGACACAGAGAGAGGCAGAGCCATAGAAGGAGAAGCAGACTCCCTGTGGGGAGCCCCATGCAGGACTCCATCCCAGGACCCTGTGATCACAACCTGAGGCAAAGGCAGACGCTCAAACACTGAGCCACCCAGGTGCCCTGTTTTGTTTTGTTTTTTTTTTTTTTGTTTTTTTTAATTTATTAGTTTGTGGGATCCCTGGGTGGCGCAGTGGTTTAGCGCCTGCCTTTGGCCCAGGGCGCGATCCTGGAGACCCGGGATCGAATCCCACGTCAGGCTCCCGGTGCATGGAGCCTGCTTCTCCCTCTGCCTGTGTCTCTGCCTCTCTCTCTCTCTGTGACTATCATAAATAAATAAAAATTTAAAAAAAAATTTATATATAATTTATTAGTTTGTTTGCTTAACATTTCCCAGGAAGCCTCTGTCTCTTACCTTTTGCTTTGAATTGATCATTGATTGCCTGAGCCTGTCATTTTCTCTTTAATGTGTGTGGTTTTTTTTAAGATTTTATTTATTTATTCATGAGAATACACAGAGAGGAGAGAGAGAGAGGCAGAGACACAGGCAGAGGGAGAAGCAGGCTCCATGCAGGGAGCCCGATGTGGGACTCAATCCCAGGTCTCCAGGATCAGGCTCTGGCTGAAGGCAGCGCTAAACTGCTGAGCCACCTGGGCTGCCCTCTCTTTAATGTGTTAATAATGATCAACAGTAACCACCAATCCCACTGTCCTTTAATTACCATTTGTCCTATATCTCTCAAGTGCCAGAGATATTGCACAAACCAGTGTGTCTCCTTCAATTTGTACCCCTTTCAACTTGCCACAGGTGAGTGAGTCTTTGCATTGCTGCATCAGGGCGAAGTCTTTCACATTTCCCACTCTGCCACTAACAACAAACCCTCAATGCCAGCTAGTTGGCAAGTGATCGACTCCAGGATTCATCTTTAGAATTTGCTCTGAAGATTACTCTTTGTATCTATCTATCTATCATCTATCTATCTATCTATCTATCTATCTATCTATCTATCTTAGAGTGGGTTTCCTAAGAGCAGAGCCTGAAACAGGGATTTGGACTGCTGTGGTTTACTGAAGGAACGCTCTTCGGAGAAAAGAGGTAAGAGAAGTAGCATAGGCCAGAGGAAGGACCTAAGCATAGAGCTGGAGTCTAGAAATAGCTTCGCTTCTCAGGTAGCCTTGGAGCATGAAGGGTACCCCAACACTAGTCCCACTCTGAAGCAAAAGAGCTAGCCCTTTGTACTTCTGTGCCAGTTGGTCATTAGCCGCCGGTTTCTGGGGGGTGTGACCTCCTGCCCGAGGCAGCTCCTGGATTCTGTTTGGCTGAGGATAATTTTCTGGTATTTGGCAGATGGGTGTAGTGGCCTGTAAAGTGATCCGGGCAGGACACCAACAACTTCTAAGACTGTTTCAGTAAATAACTCCTCAGTCCACCAGTTGCTCAAGCTAGAAACCTGGGAATCATGCATTTCCCTTTTCTTTTTTTTTCAATTTTCAGCCCAACCAAATCAATCTCTAAAAAATACGTATTCAATCTCCTAATCATTTCACTAAGTTTTCCCGTTTTCACACTCACTACCCAGTTGATGTCTCCACCATCTATTGTCCTTGTTACTGCAATATCTCTGAACAAACCTCTGTAGTTTCTGATCTGAAAGACAGCCAAGATAATCTTTCTAAATCCTCATCTTTTCACATCACTTCCTTTATTAACCCTTCAATGGGTTCCATTGCTCTTATGATAATATAAAACTGCTTTAAATAACTTAAAATATCCTTCATGACCTTGGTCCTACTCGTATTTCCTGGCTCATCTCTCACTACTTACAACCTCAGATAGCTGACCCAAATGAGCTTCTTTTAGTTACTTGAGTATACCATAGTCTCTCTTGATTCTATGTCTTGCATTCTATGATTTTTTTTTGTCTGCCAGGACACCTGTACCACCTCTCACCTGATTACTTCTTTTTCATCTTTAAGGATCTGCCTAGTTATGCTTGCCCTTGCAAAGCCCTCCTTGCTCTCAGCTTCTAGAGTCCCATAACACCTCGTACTTTCCCATCATGTTTCTTATCACATGGCACTGCAATTGCTTCTTTATTTCATTGCCTATGTCTTCTCACTACAGTGCTATTTCTTTACCAATTTCTTCATTCTGTTCTCACCCTTCTTCCTTTCCTGTATTTCTTAAGGCAAATTTCCTTCCATTTTTCTCTTCTTTAGTAATTTTGCAGTAATACAACTAATTTTTACACTTTAATGGTTTAGGATTAGATAATCTCAAATTGTAAGGTCTGTGGAAGCAGGGATGATGCTTATTATTTATCACTGTGTTATCAGTGCTTGGTATATGGATGGAACTCAATACATTTTTATTATATGAACTAATGCATGTATAAGAAGATTTGGTTTCTGTTTTCATTGCCACTCTAGGTGCCAGCAACTTGCAACAATGCCTTGCATATAGTATGTGCTTAATGAATATTTGTTAAATTCATTAATGAACTTAGCCTTTCTTCCCAATTTGCATGACAGCTCTCCTGCGTGATTTAGGCCCTCAGCACCTGTGTGTCAGAGTCAGGCATTAGATACTGGCACGAGCAAAGTGACAGGCCAGAAAGATCCTTGTTCTCATTTTCCTAAACAAACATCACAACAAAACCCAAGATGTCTTAAACAACTTTGAAGGAGCTCTGGAAACTGGTTAAAGATTACAGCAACTAAGTAATGCCCAATTGTAAAAACTCATTTTCAAAATGGTAAGAAATTTTGCAGTTTTTACTCACCCTCAATTCAGCCCACCTCACCTCTTCCAGCACAGTAGTGATTTTGGTTGGGATTTTGGTTTGGTTAGTGATTTTGGTTGCAGGTGGCAACCCAGCTCATGGTTCTCACCAGCCAGAGGGCACAGAATAGACCTTATTTTCAAATTACCATGTATGTCTGTTCTAAATAGTCCGGAAGTACTAAAGGACCAATGCAAGGCAATATCCCTGTTCCACATAACTTAGAATGCAAGTAGGGAAAGCACTGGGCAATGTTTGTAAAAGTTGCAGACTGGTTACAATCCTACAGACAGCTGGGGCTAGAGATTCTCTGAGTGGAGGCATACAGTAGACCATCTAAGGCCAGGAGGATAAACTGAGGCGAGATGCTTTGGGTAATTAGGACATTCAAAGTAGCCATGTATATAGGGAAATTTATAAACACATGTGCTAATCCCTAGGGTCATAGTAAGCCTACCTAAATGGTGAAGGGATGACCCCAGACCAAACCATTCCGTAGAATGGTTAGAAGTGGTGGATGTTCTCTTTTTGTCTTTTTTTTTTTTTTTTTTGTATTTGTTTGTTTTAGTTCCTAGCATTTCAGGAAACCTCTATCCAAACACTAGCTGAACACAAGCTAAAGAAATAGAAACCTCAGTGATTACACATGACAAGGCATATTGTCTTTGCCAAAATAGTTTGGAAAAGTTTTGAAACAAATGTATTGTTTCCACAACAACCACAACAACCACCTCCAGAAGAAATAAAGAATGGAGGAAAGAAAGAAAGAGAGAAAATTAGCAATCTTTGAGGTAGAGGGAGAATCTGATTTATAGAGTTACCACATGATAATAGTCAAATGCCTAATTTTCAACCAAAAAAAATCCCAAGGCATACAAAAAGTAAGAGCACAAGTCTCATTCAGATGAACAAAATTAACTGACAGAAGCTGACCCTGAGGAAACCCAGACATCAGAATAAGTAGGAAAAGACTTTAAGCCAACTATATTAGATATATTTTACCCTTATATATTAAGGGAATACATGGGCAAAGAACTAAATGAAATCAAGAAAACAATATATGAACAAGATGAGGATATTAACAAGGATATAGAAATTGTAAAAAGGGGGGCACCTGGGCGGCTCAGTGGTTGAATATTTGCCTTCGGCTCAGGTTGTGATCCTGGGGTCTTGGGATTGAGTCCTGCATCAGGCTTCTGGAGGAAGCCTGCTTCTCCCTCTGCTTATGTCTCTCTCTGTGTCTCTTATGAATAAATAAATAAAATATTTAAAAAAATTGCAAAAAGGAACTAAAATTCTGGAGTCGAAAAGCATAATAGCTTAAATAAAAGTTTATTAGAGGGGTCTGACATCAAATTGGAGCAAGAAGAAAGAATCAGAGAACTTTAAGATAAGATGATTGAAAGTATTGAGTCTAAGGAGTAGGAGGGGAAGAGCAAAGAAAAGTGAACAGAACATAAAGGACTTATGGAATGTTATTAAATGGACAAATTTATGTATTATGGGAATTCCAGAAAAAGAAGAGGGCAAAAGAGGTAGAATAATTATATAGAGAAATAATGACTGAAAATCTCTCAAATTTGAGAAAATACATGAATTTACAAATCCAAGAAGCTCGATTAACTCCAAACAGGATAAACCTAAAGAGACCCATAAGGAGGCATATAACTAAACTGTTAACAGCCAAAGACAAAGAGGAAAAATTCTTGAAAATAGAAAGAGAAAGTAACTTGTCACAAATAAGGGATTCACAACTGACTTCTCATCAGAAGCCATGGAGGCTAGAAAGCAACTAGTATGATTTATTTAAAATACTAAAAGAAAAACACCTGTTAAGCAAAAAATCCATATCTGGTAAAAATGTCCTTCAAAAAATGAGAAATTAAGACATTCTCAAAATAAATAAACAAAAGCTGAGAGTTTATTACCATTACCCTCACTCTCCAAGAAATTCTGAAGGGGTTCTTCAGTTTGAAATGAAAGATTTTAGACAGTACCTCGAAGTGATATGAGTGCTCTAGTAAAGGGAAAAATATGGACAAATATAAAATCCAGCATCATTGCAGTTTTGATTTGTAACTTCATTTTGAATTTTCTCTTATATCTAAGAGACAAATGTATAAAAATAATTATAAATCTGTTATTAGGGACACAATGTATAAAAATGTAATTTGTGATATCAGTAATATATAACTAGGAGTGACGGAACTGTATAGTAGTTTTGTATGTGATTGAAATTGATATCAATTCAAATTAGATTGTTATAACAATAGTATACCATAAATAAATCCCCATGGTAACTACAAACAAAATATAAACATACAGAAAGGAAATGAAAAGGAATTCAAAATCTATCACTACCAAAGAATCAAGTAAACACAAAAGAAGGCCATGACAGAAGAAATGAAGAAGAAAAGACCTAGAAGACATAGAAAAAAATAGCAAAATGGCAGAGGTATTTCCTTGTCAGTAATTATTTTAAATATAAATAGATTGAACTCTCCAGTCAAAGACATACATTGTGTCACACAATAAAGAAGGACTGGGTGAAAATCTCCCATAACCTATTATAATATGTCCCAAGTCTTACATTATAAAGACCTTAGGAAAGAAAATAAAATGTAACTATTGGAATCGGAAATGTAATAAAACATTAAAATTAAAGATATATTTTAAAGAAAAAGCATAGATTGACATGTTGAACAAAATAGACATACAAACTATGTGCTATCTACAAGGTACTTATGTTAGATTTAAAGATGCAAATAGGTTGAAAGTGAAAGAATGGGGAAAAAACTCCCAGGCAAATGATAAACAGAAGAGAACTGAGGTGGCTATATTATGATTATACAAAGTAAACTTTAAGTAAAAAACTGTTAAAAAAGACAAAAAAATGTCAAGTCACAAAGATGATATGCAATTAATAATACATATGAACCAAGCATCAGAGTCCCAAAATATATAAAGCAAACATTGACAGATTGAAGATAGAAACAGAAAACTCTGCAGTAAAAGTAAATTTTAATATTACATTTTCAATAATGGATAGAGCAACCAGATAGAAGTTCAGCAAGGAAATATAGGACTTACACAACAAAATAGACCAACCAGATCTAATAGGTATATATAGAACACTGAGTAACAGCAGAATACACCTTTTTCTTAAGTATGCATGGAAGATTCTCCAGGAGAGACCAAATGTTAAACCACAAAACAAGTATTAATAAATTTTAAAAGATTGAAGTCATACAAAATTTCTTTTCTGATCATAATCGAATAGAACTGAAACTCAATGACAGAAGGAAAACTAAAAAATCTGCAAATATATGGAAATTAAATAACATATTCTGAAACAATCAATGGATGGAAAAAGAAATCACAAGGGAAATTAGAAAATACCCTGAGATGAATGAAATAAAACAAAACAATACTCTAAAACCTATGGGGTGAAAGAAGTACTAAAAGGGAAATCTATAGCATTAAACATATATATCAGAAAAGAAGACAGATCTCAAATCAATAACTTAACTGCATACCATAAGCAACTAGAAAAAGAAGAGCAAACTAACCCCAAAGCTAGCAGAAGGAAAGAAATAATAAAGGTTAGATCAGAGATAAATAAATTAAAGGATAAGAAAAACAATGGAGAAAATCAGCAAAATCAAAGGTTGACTATTTGAAAAAACCAACAACATTGACAAAGTTTTAGCTAGGCTAAAAAAAAAAAAAAGAAAGTAGATGCCAGTAATAAAAATTAAAAATGAAAGTGGGAATATTGCTACCGATTTTACAGAAATAAAAAGAATTGTAAGAGGATACCATGAATTATAGTAAGCCAACAAACCTGAATAACCTAGATGAAATGGACAAATTCTTAGAAACACATATATACCAAAATGGAATCATGAAAAAGTAGAAAATCTGAATAGACCTATAACTAGTTGGAGATACAATCAGTAATGAAAACCTCCTGACAAATAAAAGCCCTGGACCAGATGGCTTCACTGGTACATTAGACCAAGCATTAAAAGAAGAATTAACACTAGTCCATCTTAAACTCTTCCAAAAACTGAAGAGGGGGGACCATTTCTTAAGTCATTTCATAAAGTCAGCACTACTCTGACACCAAAACTAGACAGAGATACTACAACAAAAGAAAACTACAAACCAATATTTTTTATAAATATGGATGCAAGATCTTCAACAAAATACTGGCAAACTGAATTCAACAACATATTAAAAGTGTTACACAGCATAACCAACTAAGACTTATTCCCAGATTACAAGGATGGTACAACCTATGAAAATTAATCAGTGATTCACTACATAGACACAATAAAGGGCGGGGGGGACACAGTCATTTCAGCTGAGGCAGAAAAAGGATTTGACAAAATGCAAAATCTTGTCAATAAAAATACGCAATAAACTGTGACTAGAAAGAAACTTCCTGAACATAACAAAGGCTATATATGAAAAACCATCAACCTGCCATTATGGTGAGAGGCTGAAAGCATTCCTGTAGGATGGGGGCCAAAGCAAGAATGCCTATTCTCACCACTTTGATTCTACATCTTATTGGAAGTTCAGACAGAGCAATTAACCAAGAAGAAAAAAAATGCACTTAAACTGGAAAGTAACAAGTACAATAATCTCTATTTCAGATGACTTGATTTTCCATATAGAAAACTCTAAATTAGAGTCCACACACATCCACACACACACCACAGACACACCACACACACAGTATGTTAGAGCTAATAAATAAATTTGGCAAAGTTACAGTATACAAAATTAACACTAAAAAAATCAGTTGCATTTCTATTCACCAACAATAAGCAATCCAAAAAGAATACTAGAAAAATAATTGCACTTATAAAAATATCAAAAATAATAAAATACACAGAAATAGATCTAAGCAAGGAGACAAAAAAACTTTTTGCACTGAAAATTACAAAACATTGCTAAGAGAAAAAAAGACAAAAATAAATGGAAAGATAGCCCATGTTTATGGATTAGAAGACAAGATGAAAATACTACCCAAAGAAATTATAGATTCAATGCAATTGCTATCAAGATTTCAATAGTTTTCTTTACATAAATAGAAAAACCTATCCTAAAATTCACATAGGATCTCAAGGAACCCCAAATGTCAAAACAATTTGAAAAATTACAAAGTCCGATGACTCACATTTCCCTGATTTCAAAACTTTTTATAAAGCTACTGATGTGACCACTGTGAAGCATTGACATAAGGACAGGCATAGACCAATGGAATAGAATAGGGAGGCCAGAAATAAATCCTTGTATGTATGATCAATTGATTTTCAACAAGAGTGCTAAGACTACTCATTGGGGGAAAGGACAGTCTTTCAACAAATGGGACGGGGAAAACTCGATATCTGTATGTAAAAGAATGAACCTGGACCCTTACCTTACACGATATACAAAAATTAACTCAAAATGGATAAAAAAAAAAAAACCCTAAATGTAAGATCTAAAACAATAAAACTCTTAGAAGAAAACAGGACAAATTCTTCACATTGGATTTGACAATGATTTTTTGGGTATGCAATCAAAAGCACAGGCCACAGAAACAAAGCTGATGAATGGAAACTACATTAGACTTACACATTTCTCCTTGTTAAAGGAAACAATAAAAAAAAAAATAAAGGAAACAATCAACAGAGTAAAAAGACAACCCATAGAATGGGAGAAAATATTTCCAGGTTATATATCTGATTAGGAATTTACATGCGAAATATAACTCAACAACAAAAACTGGACAGTATACTTAAAATGTTTTGTTATAAATTTTGTTTTGTGTATTTCACTACAATAAAAAGTCAGTGTAGCGGCTTCTTCACTGCTCTCCCTACCTTCTGGGTGTTTCTTCCTTAAGTTGCTCTAAAAAGAGAGCAACTTAAATGCCTCGATTGGTGTTTAACATGATTAGCTTATAAATTAGGGAAGAAATAATAATTCTGTCTATATGGCCAGATTAATTGTCCCAAAGTCAAGCTTTGATAATGTTGTTATCCTGTTTACATTTCAGTGGTTCCCCACTGCCTACAGGGCAAAATCTAGGTTCTTTCTGATTTACAATCTGATTCCAGTTTATCCTTTCTCCATGCTTCCCTCTCCCACTGTTTCTACTGCAGCCAGATAATGTCCCCAACAGACACCCCCATGTGGGGCTGTCCTTCTCCTCCTCTCCGATCTTGATCCTAATCCATCCTCCTAGGGCTATCTTGAACTCTGTCTCCTTCAGGAAGTGCTTCCTGCAACTTCCGATGCTGACATGTCATTTTTTCCCTCAACAGCACAAGTGCATTCTGTCTGTGTAGCTATGGTTTAGTCCTTCACACAGACTTCCTGGCTGGATTTTGAGCACTGTGCCCTGTACTTTTGTATTTCCCACACTTCCTAACTTTGCATATTGTTATCTGACCACCTGGCTTCCCAGGAAGTTTTTTCAGTGGCCTTTCTGGGAATATCGTTTGCAAAATTTCAAAAAGAGGAGACTGAAGTAGATGATAAGGCAGGTCTCTTGAGTTGTAAGGGTCCATGCCTGTTTCCATGAAAAACAGGTCAAGGCCTTAATCCACATGAGCCACTCCTCTTCATTTAAACCAGAGGGTTGGAATCCCTGGGTGGCTCAGTGGTTTAGCGCCTGTCTTTGGCCCAGGGTGCGATCCTGGGGTCCTGGGATCGAGTCCCACATCGGGCTCCTGGCATGGAGCCTGCTTCTCCCTCTGCCTGTGTCTCTGCCTCTCTCTCTATATATATGTCTATCATAAATAATAATAATAAAAATATTTAAACCAGAGAGTCCTGAGCAGCACTGGGAGGGAGGTGAGTTCTGGCAGTCCTGCGGGCGACCGCTTAGCCCACGGGCTCTGGACTAATAAGATCTTTCTCTGGATTCTGCCCCTCCTTTTTCTTAGTCTAATCTTTCCCCCAAATGCTATAGGAGTATTTCTGTAGACATTGGTCAAAAACAAATTCTAAAGATTGAGTGGTAGAGACTCCAGGGTAGCCTTGTGACTCCTGCCTCCCGGTATCTCTGACCTTGCATAATCTCCTGTAAGTGCAAGTGGTACCTGTGCTTCTGAGAGAGAATACGACAAAGGTGATGGACTGTCACTCCCATGATTAGATTATATCAGACTTAGCTAACTGGGGCTAGAGATTCTCCTTATGATCGGAAAGGAATGATGCAGCCATTTTGGAAAAGGTCACATGTCAAGGAACTGTGGGCAGCCTCTAGCACCCAACAGTGGCCTCTAGCCAACAGCCAGCACATAGCTGTCGTCTGTACAGTCACAGGAAGTGCCTTCTGCCAACAACCTGAATGAGCCTGGAAGCAGAGTCTTCCCCACATGAGCCTTCTGATGAGACTGTGGCTCAGCCGCCACCTTGACTGCAGCCTTGTGAAACAGAGCACTCAGTCCAGACTCGGGACCAACAGAAACCGACATAATAAACGCGTATTGTTTTAAGCCATTAAGTTTGTGGTAATTTAGTGTACAACTAGGAAACCCACACAGATTGTGTTCAGCTAATACACAGTAGCTGAGAAATGCAATGTCCCTAAAGAAATCTGACTATACTTTCCAGCTCCACCTTGGAACCCACGAACCCTGAGCAGGAAGGTTCCAAGGGCCATGTTCTCATGGTGTTTGCTTTCTAATCGTGACTAATCTACTTAAAATTCAAATGTGTGAACACATAGAAAGACAAACTGTCTTGCTGGGTAGAGCCCAGCATGGTAGTTCCTGTAGAATGGAATGTGATGAAGACTCAGTTTCGGTCCTCTGTTCCCACCACAAACACAGGCACCAGTTCTCCAATGGGGTCTCTAGGGGTGATGTTACTGAGGAACAGTTTTAATTTGAGTCTCAAATCAGTGATAAAACCAAATAAAAAATTTCAAAATAAGTTGCCTTAATACTTTTAAGCAATTAAGACAAGACACAACATTTAATGAATTCTTGTTAAACTTGCTTTTATGATTGGATAAGCACACTTTGTAATTAGCAAAGTACTTGCTGATATTCAAAAGGGAGTGTGAAGATTTTAGTTTTTTTTAAGACAGGCTAAACATTATCACAGTCTTCTTTGAATTATTTGTGTTTTAAGAGACAGATACGTTCCAATGGTACCCTCTCTAAATAGTCACAGATAGCAAATAAGTTGGATACCAATGATCAGACTTTTACTTTGTGCTGGAAGGATGCCCATGAACCCCACCGCGCCTCCCGACGGCCCTCCGGCGCTGCCAGAGGTCACAGAAGAGAGAAGGGCATGCGTGTGTTCTCTGTCTGCAGCCAGGAGGGAGCGGTGCCAGCCTTGGGCTGCCTGCCTTGATAGAATCTAACATTTCCTCTTTCTCCCCTTGGAAAGCCCTCCAGCAGCAGCCCCACAGTCCACATGGGGTGGATGCAGGGCTTGGGAATACCAAATGGTGTTAGGGTAATCAGATCCTTTCCAAGAGAATCTTGAAGTTTGACACAAAACCCAAGTTAGTCTGATAATGTGCAATCGGTGTTATGAGGTCACAGTCCTTGACTAGGAGGTGAGGGAGTGCCATTCTGGTCTTAGTTTGTTCTCGTGATGGCTGAGAACGCTTTCCCTCCCTTCTTTCACCATCACTCCCGAAACCACGAAGACAATGCCGAGTGCCCCACACTGTCCATCTCGAGCAGGGAGTGACACTTTTCCCTGCAGCATCCAAGTCAGCATCTCTTCTTGGAAAAGTCCGTGTCTTCCCTGTGGCAGGGGTGAGTCACAGCCGAGAGGGGAGCTGGAGCTCAGTTTTTGCCCAAACTCCCTGCAGTACCACCTTTCCTTCCAGAAGGTTGACCTCTAAGGCCAAGGCACTGAACTGTTGGTAAAATGCTGCACGCTGCCCCGAGAGGCAAGGCAAGGCAGTTGCCACCCCATCTAGCGTCGCGCTGGGAGGACGGGGCAGCCCGTGCCTGCCCAGGACAGCTCCTCTTCCAGAGCCTGCTCTTGGCTCCCAGGTGTCCGTGTGGTCACCAGCTGTGCTCCGGGGAGGTCCGGCAGAGGGAGGTGAAGGCAGCCGAGCTCGGGGCCGGGTACTACGCCAGCAGAGAGGACCCTGCACCCTGGGCCCGTGGCCCCCTGCCAGCAGTGTGACCCTGCAGTGGACCCCTGGGCAGCTCCCAGCTAGGCTTCTCTCCCCTGCGGAACCTGTCCTGGTCCCCGCCGGCATGTCAAGTTCCCGCATTTGTTTCCGCATGTCCCCGAGTGTGGCATCAATTGCAGAATCTCTGATGATAAGGATCAGAACATAATTTTTCCTTTTCTTATATTAGGGAGGATTTATTGGGCTGCATGTAAAAGAAGGTTTCTTTCCCTCTGCTGTAAAAAGTCTGAATGAGGGAAGCACTGGAGGGCAGGATGGATGGTCCCCAAACCAGGTTCTCCAGGCCACCTGCTCAGCCATCCCGAGGGCGTGGCTCCTCCAGGTCCCAGGTGAGTCAATGCCCCCCAAGCAGGGTGGAGGACCCGGAAAGGAGAGGCATGACCCTTTCTTTAACAGATCTTATCTCAGATGTTTGCACGTATCCTTTCTGCACACTCCATTGGCTACAGGAAGGCAGAGAAATGTGGCCACAAACCCAGCTGAATATCGACAGATCTATTATTGTGGAATAAAGAGCGAATGATTATTGAAGGCACAGCATTCAGCCTCTGCCGCCTTTTTTTATACAAAACTCTCTACTATATCAATTTTTTAAAATTTCAAAATACTTGCTCAAAACAAATTGTTATAAAAGTATAAAAAGGAAGACCTCTATGCATCCCCCACCTGGAACTCCTATGAAGAGATTGATGTGCCTTCTCTCATGCCTTTCTTGACAGTCATTTAAAAATATGCAAAGCTTTCTGTCTCCCTGACCACGTCTATTTTTTTAATGAGATCATTCTAGACACAATATTTTCTATGATTTGCTTGTTTCTCAATACATAATGCATCTGCTTATTGGTAACTACATGTAGCTCTAAACCATTCTTTTTAATGACTGCATAGCTCATAATATGGGTTTCTTAGTCGGAGCCACTATAATTTCTTCTACCACTCCCCAGCAGAACATATAGCTTATTTCCTTTTATCATCACTGTGAATAATGTGGCAAGAAACAGCCTTGTGCACACATCCTCAGGTGTTTCTTTTTGTAGGATACTTGATTAAAGGATACGTACAACTAAAAGTGCAACAGATTCTCCTCGGTCACTTTATGGAAAGACCATCATAATTTGCAGGCTGGGGGGTCGCAGATGAGAATGAGGGGGTCCTTGGCAGCACACCCCGCCCCCCCCCCTCGCCCCGTGCTATTGGAAAAGAAGATGAGAGGACAGAGAAGGATGTTGAGCAGAAGAGTGATTTCCAGGAACCGGTTCCCTGGTCTAGTAGCTGAGAAACTGTTCATTCTACCTGCTCTCGGAGAGGCCAGGAGGACACCTCTGTTTCTGCCAAGAAGAGGGTGGAAGGAATCACAGCGTCGGCCGCACAGCAAGCTGCCCTGGCCTGGGGAGGACTATGACAGAGATGCAAAGGCTGAGGAGGATGGGCCTGGGTGCCCTAGAGGGACATGAGCCCTCGCAGCCCCGTGGCCAGGCCAGGGTGGCACTGCCTGGGGGACAACCCAGCCCCGCAGGCGGACGGAGCGCTGAGCCTGCAGCCCAGACTCACACAGCCCCTTCTCCATGGTCCAGAGGAGGGAGCACGGCTCAGGGACAGCATGGCTTGGCCAAGTCCACGGAGGAAGGCTGGGGGAGGCTCTGGGGATGAGAACCCACTGCTAGGACTCCTGAGTCATTCCCCTTGCCCATAGTCCTGCACTTGGCCAGCATTTCTGGGGTTTTTGGCTTGGCTTATCTTTGTTGATTCCAGTTTGCAGCCTGGAGAAGCTCATGGATCGGCCACACCGGCTTGTGATTTGTGGGTGTGTGAAGGTTGGGGAGGGCGGAGGAAGGCTTTGCAGGGTTTGGGGCAGCTGGGAATCACAGCTAGGGGTGGAGAAGCAGGAGCCGCTCCCTCCTGCCCCTCCTCTCTCTCCCTCCTCTGTCTTCTCAGCAGGCAGGCTCTAGGGAGGTGGCAGGCCTACAGGATGACAAGCATGAGCCATCCCCCAGCTGGCCACCACAGGGAGAGGGCTGGCATGTGGGGAGCCTTCAGCCCCAGTTACAGACTGGGAACTGAGAACTCTGAGCCCTCTAGCTAGTGCAGTGCTGAGCTGGGAGCTGACTCACCCCCCAAACCCTTGCCTTCTCCTCCATGGCCACAGGTGCCCCTGCCTCCCCTGCACAGAAACCCAGTGCTCACCCCCAGCTGTAGTCCTTCTGTCTCAACAGGGAAAGGGGAAGGATGTCGGGAAAGACAGGCTAATTCTTGTTCATGCTCAGCACTTTACAGGGCATCCTGTTTTTCTGTTGGGGGTGTTCAGCCCATGGGCCAGGACGGTTGGTGCTTAAGGACGTCAGGTCAGCTCCTGGCAGGCAGCCACACCCCCTCCAGAAACCACTTGGCTTCCTGGATTCCTGGAATCTCCACTTCCGAGGTTCATCTCCTGGAAGGGGGCCACCAGCACCCCCAGCCTCCCCACACTCACGATTGTGTCCTGGATGTATGGCAGAGACTGACCACTACCCAAGCAATTTTACTTGCCACCAACAAGAGGAAATGACCCACACAGCCGGGTAGAGGAGGGCAGGCTCTTTCGCCTTGGGGGGTCCTGTGCATCTTGTGTCTTCTGGCAAAATGGCTGCTGCCATTGTGCACAGACAAATCAAAGTTATTACATCTAAATAACTTCAAGAAACTGCCTTGCTCACTTGGGCCTGGCTGCTGGGAAGATGATCAGTGTTGCTCAGCCTGGGTGTACTGACCTGCCCAGCGCAGCCCAGCGCAGCCCAGCCCAGCATGTAGGGCTGGGCCTGGGAGCCAGCCCCAACGCTCTGGGCCTCCCCTTTTTATCTGCCACTGACTTGTGCTGCATGGGGACACCTCATTCCCATGGGCCTACCCTTTGTTACTCAGGAGCTTATATTTAGCTGTTGTTTTTCTCACATTTTGGGAAGTGCTGACTTGGTACCCATGAGGGTGAAGCCAGAGGCCAGAAGCTGTCTCGTGTGTTTTGCCGAGCAACTGAGAAAGCTGTTGTATCTCAGGATATTCTGACTTTGGAAGAGGAGGGAAATAAAACCTTCCAGGACAGTCCTGGATTGTTGTAGGGCCAGAGCAGCAGATATCTTGTCCTTTGGGTCATTGGAAGATGAGCTCCCTGAAGGGCCGTGATCTGTCTTATTTCTGAATCCCCAGCACCTATCAGGGGCTGGCCTGGAAAGTGCTAGTTAAATATTGCTGGGCAAACGTAGAGAGACGGGGAAATCACAGACCGGCCACAGGCCAGGAATAACCGTGCCCAAGAACCCAATGTCTTTTGTGGTAGGGACTCCAAGAGTGGCTACGGCTCAGGCCAAAGGGGTCCCCACAGCACCCCATCTGCCCCTGGGGCTGGCTTTTGGAGGACTTGGGGGGGGGGGTTAGCTGTGTGTTTGTCCCTTGGCTTCCCGGGGGCAAGGCCACGAGGCATGAGGCCACAGAGGTTGTACCATGGGAACAGCTGTGCCCCGTGAACATCCCATGGGCTCTGGGGTGGCGGGCTGGAGGCTGTGCACCCTGGAAGCTCTCCTGGGAGCTTGATTTCTCCCGGAGCTTTATTTCTGCAGTGCAGGCTCTGCTCCAGGCGGTGGCCAGCCACTGGCCGGCCCTGGCAACAGTTTCCAAGATAAACAAACAGCAGAGGATGCCTGGATCACAGCTCGTTCCCTTTTGGGGCTGGCCCTGAGGGAGACAGGTCGGCCCCCTCAGATGGTCTGGGGGTGGGGTGGGGTGGGCGGAGCAGGGAGCCCACAGAGGGCTCTTGGGATTGCTGCACAGCACAGAGATGAGCACAGCCATTTGTTATGTGTAATTAAATTGAGCTAATTTCATTCTGTGGCACAGAGCCGGAGAATCCGGGTTCTCAAAAAATGTTATTATCTTATCTCATTTTGTGTAAATGTCATCATGGCACAGCTGGAACGGGAAGAAAGGACATTTTTGAGATGTTCCTGGTCCCCTAAATGGATTGCGTTCTGTTCCTTCAGCATTAAAGTCAATCTGATGCCAAAGCCTCCAGGAGCTGATGTAGATGAAATGTTACATTTATATAATCATTCCACAGACAGACAGGAAAGTGCTTTTTCTGGATAAATCTCAGAACTGAGTGAGGGAGGCTGAGAGATCAGAGGATCGCAAGCCCCTGGGGGCCCCTGGCATCTCTGCTCCTGAACCAGCTACAGCCACTCATTTTTCTAGCCTCACCGCAGAGGGGAAACGACCGAAAGAGATGGGGAAATAAACCCGAGGCCAAGCTCCCTTTAAGTCCTTGTCCTGCAGTGGCTCCGTGACAGTAGGCAGCCCCCAGGGGCGTGGCTGGAAAAACAGTCAGTGAAACAAAAAGAATGGCCATACGATTCTTCTCAGTGTAAGGATATGACCAAATGTATGGCATGTGCCGTCAGAGGTCATGACCGCAGACTCCATGAGGCCGTTCCAGAGCTCAAGGGAGAAGGCCCGGGGAAACACACACACGATGGACAGTCTCTTCCCAGGGGGCTAAGAACCTTCTGGGCCCTCCTGCCACGCAGCCCTGGCCTGGGGGATAGAGGTAGGCATCCCCAGCCTCCCTGCCTACCCACCCCCCCCATGACCACACCCCCGGCCTCAACCCCTTTTAGAATTCTCTGTCCCCGAAGCCACTCGCTGTCCCACTGCTGTCCTCGTGGCAGGAATGGCCACTGGGGATGCTGTGGCCTCGCCTGCATCAGGCTCCCGATGACGGCCACCGCGTCCTGGAGGGACCGAGGGCCCTGTCACGTCAGCAGGAGCTTAGCCAGACTGTGGTGCCTCCATCAGCACCGGGGAGTTGGGAGATGGATCCCCATTGTCGCCGACTGGCCGCAGGAGCCGCGGGGCCGAGTATCCGATTGTCCTTGCGCCCCGGGCCTGGGGGCCACCCCACAGTCCTTCCCGGCTCCTGGAAGGTCGGGAGGGACTCGGATCTTAGGGGTGAACCAGCCAGTGGAAAAGTGTTCCCAGCTCCTTGAGGAGGCGTGTCCACTGCTGAGGACCACCCGGGGCATTGCTGTGGTACGGCTGTTTCCCCGCAGAGCCCACCGGCCCTTGGGATGGCCTCGTGCCTGTGTCACTGGGAAGATGGCCCGGCGACACCAGCTCCCTCCTCCCGCTGCATGCCCGCACCTCCTCTGCAGGGTCACCGCGCTGCCGGCCTTTCTGGGTCCAGATTTTGCAGAGACGCACAGCTTGGCTCTGGAAGGGACCCGGGCAGTAGTTTGTATTTCTGTCATGCTACTGCTGTTCATTGCTGTCAGGTCCATGTTCTCATTTCCTCAAAAGATTGTCATCCCCTCCCCCACACCCCTCTGTGAGGACACAGAGGTTGGGACAGGTTAAGTGGTCGGTCCAAGGTCATGCTGTCCCTACTGGGGGCCCTGCCCCTTGGTTTTCCAACCCCGATGCCTCCTCATCCATGTCCCGCTTGGACTCCCCACCGCCTCCCGTGCTGAGTGGATCCGTCACCGAGTGGACATCCTAGGGCCACCCTAGTGGGCAGTGACCTGCCCCGATGCCTCCGAGATGTGGACAAGCAAGTCTTGAGGCCCTTGTCTAAATGCCCCATCCCGGGGTGGGGGGTCCAGGCAGGGTCAGCCCGGATGCAGATGCACTAAAGCCACACTTTGACATGGGTCACCCACGGCAGAGACTGGTAGGTATGGTCGTAGGCGCCGGGCAATTTCATCTCCACCCCCATGTAGCGCTTTGGGGCCATGCGTGCAGTGGCCCCGCCGCCTGGGCCTTTGGACCGTGCTCCCGCCGACGGACCCTCATCTCAGTGAGCTGCATGCTCTGGCCTTCCTCCCCACCAGTGTGCAGCCGGGAGGACGGAGGCCCTGGACCCGGCCGCTGAATGAAGATTCTAGGGGCAAGGCAGTTCCTGGGGATTCTCCGCCAGGGTGGCCTCAGACTCCAGGTCAGCGTGCTGCCCGGTGGTCCGACCTGCATGGAGTTCAACCGTCCCGGGCGTCCGAGCTGCTCCGGCTGGGGGAAGCGACTCCCAGCTCATCACAGGCAGACCGGGCTGACCTATTTTTTAAGGCCAGTTGAGGGAGGGGTCCTGTTACCTGAGGACACAGACCAAAGACGCTGGTCGGCGGCCCTGCTTCCAGATGCCATCGGGAGCCTGCCATCCGGCAGCGGGACAGAGAACACGTCCCGCCTGGGGATGTGGTGCCCACTGGCTGAAGGTGGCGCAGGAGGAGGCAGCTCCCTGGGCCTGGCCTGGGGGAAGAGGAACAGCTGAGGCGTGGAGAGCTTCAGTGGGGTGGGGGTGGGAGGCAGGGGATGGAGAGGCGCATTTGAGGCCAGGCGAGGAGGGCATCTGGGGCCCGCATGCTGGCTGGACGCTGCAGAGACTGGGGCGGGCGGCAGGAGAGCCAGCAGGAGCCTCACGTGTGGCCTGCCGGTTTGCCCTTCACCCCGCAGGCCCCAGGGAAGCCCTGAGCTGTTTAAGCCTGGCAGTGACCACTTCCCTGAGCCCCTGCTCCCACCGCCAGCTCCTGGAAACTACTGATTCATTTTCTGTTCCTGTCATTCCTGTCTCCTCCAGGATGTCGTAAATGGAACCATCAGCCTTTGAATCTGGCCCCTTTCAGTCAGCAGAATGCATTTGAGATGCGTTTGCCGTGTTCTCTTTTCTTGTTTGCTTATCTCTTCTACCATTGAGAGAATTTGGGCAATCAAGCATAAAGCCTCTAGAAACATTTGCATACAGGATTTTGTGTGACCATAGGTTTTCCTTTCATTTGAGTAAATACTTGGGACTGAGAACACTGGGTGTTATTGGTAAGAGCTTTTGTGTAACTTCATGAGAAACTCCTGAAATATTTTCCAAGATAGCTGTACCTGTCTTGCGTTCCCACAGCAGTGTGAGATTTCCAGCTGCTCCCTGTCCTTGTCAACACTTGGTACTGTCAAGTTCTAGGCTTTTCCCTCCATTCTAATAAGTATGCAATGGTTTTTCAGCATTTTGTCATGGCTTTGATTTGCATCTCCCTAATGACCAGTGATGTTAAGCATGTTTGCATGTGCTCATTTGCCATCTATGTATTTCCTCTGATACATTGACTAGACTTTTAAGTTGGGTTGTTTTGTGACTTTTGAATTCTTCGAATATTTTCTGCACCAGTCCTTTATCAGCTATGTGATTTGCAAGTATTTTCTCCCAGTTTGTGTCTTGTCTTCTCATTTTTTTTAGTGATCTTTTTTAAAGAGCAAAAGCTTTAATTTTGATTAAATCCAAATCCAATTTACACATTCTTTCCTTTTTGGATTGGCCCTTCAGTATTACCTCTGAGACCTTTTGATCTCTGCCACTATCATAAATATTTTTGCCTGTGTTTCCTCCTGGAAGTGTATAGTTTTAGATTTTACCCTTTAGGCCCTGGTGATCTTTCAGATGCATTCAACAATTATCTACTGAAGATGGAGGAAAATCTATTTTCTTTAAATGAAAATTTTCTACAGTAATAGTCATTAAAAAAAAAATGTAGACAAAACCAAACCAAACCAAAACTGAAACAGAAACAAAACAAATACACAAAAACCAAAAAGTAGACCAAAGGGCTCAAATCTGTGTCCTTTAATGACAGGGCAAGTCCACTTTCAGCATATCTATCAGACATGGCTGTAGCCAGACTTCAGGCTCACATAGAAAGGGTTGAGTCTGTTGCAGTTTACAGCACACTTTTATCATTGACATTAAAAATATGAAGTATGCTCAGTGTGTTACCCCTCCTTAGCAGATGCAGGGTTCAGTGCAGGATCTCAAGGAATGCATCAGTGCAACATTTTATCAATCCCTGCACATGTCTCTGTCATGTGCTGGTTCTGATGACTTGTGCCTCTGATTTATACTAAATAAACTTGTGCCCCTAATGTACTCCAGAAGAAAAAAACAAGGTGGTTCAATATGCAGAAAAATAAAATAGTATTCATGCTTTCAGATTTAATGGCCACTGTATATATGCATCTTTATAAAATATATGATATTGTGATATATTTCTGTTTCTATTTCCTTTTTTTTCCTACTCAGTGCTGTTTTTAAGACTCCCTCCTGTTGCAGTAGGCAGATCAATTTTGTAGCTTCTAACATTGTACAGCATTAAACAATATGCCTTCCACATAGTTTCTTGCTTGTTCCCAACACAGATTTCTGACCTTCCTGATGTCATAAACAATGCTGTGAATTGCCTCCTACCCACCACCAGGAAAGACCTCTCTGAGAATTTCTCTGGGTTATATGCTCAGAGGAGGGACGGCTGGGTCACTAATATGGGTGTACTTAACTTCACTACATACTACATACTGGCAGGATGGCTGGACTGGTTTACTTTCCCATTAGTGGTATATGAGGGTTCCTGTTTTTGCATTTTGTTTTTTTCACGTTCTCACTCTCATTTCATTTGATCCATTTTCACTTTATCCTCCTCGTCTGGCAAATGAATGCTCTTACTTTTGTTTATATTTGGATCTTCTTGTGAGTTTGTGCATCTCATCATATTTTTCCTAGTCATTTGGATTTTCCATTTATAAAGTGTCCATTCACATACATTTCCAAGCTTTTCTTTTCTTTTCTTTTCTTTTTTCATTTCCAAGCTTTTCTATAGGATTTTCTGTTGTTTTTTTCTTCTTATTTTCCAGTTATTTCTTGCATATTCTGGACATTAATCCCCTATTGGTTTTAGAGAGAAAAAAAATCTCTTTCCTTAGTCTGTTATATGTTTATTAACTTTGATTAGGCTATCTTTTATGATAAAGAAATCTTTAATTCTACGTAGTCAAGTATTTCAATTTTTTTACCTTTTTGTTTCATTCTTTCCAGGTCTTCTTTAAGAAGTCCTTTTCTGCCCATAAATCAGAGATATTCTCCTCCATTTTCTTCCATTAGCCTTTTAGTTTTTCCCTACAAGATTCAGTGGTCCTTAATTCCTCTGGATCACTTGAGGAATTATTGAAGATCAATTGAGGATATTATTTATATCAAATGATATAAATAGTTTTATTTTTCCACATGATGACTTAATTTACTCAGCAACACCTACTAAATAATCTGCCCCTTCCCATTAACTTGTGATGCCAACTTTATAAACGCATACACATACACATTGTTCAAAGAAAACTGAGGCATATTAAAAATTTTTTAAGTTTATTTGAGCAAAAATCGATTTGAATAGGGAGGCACCAAGCCAGAAGAGGTTAAGGACACTCTGCCAATAGGAGCCGGGAGAAGGGCATAGGTGTAGAAGCAAAGAATGGAAATTATTTGAGGGGCTGTAGCTTAAAGCCTGTTTGGCTCTTTGTGTTTGGTTGTTCCTAGCATTTCAATTTCATGACCTTGAGGTATTTATAGGCTTTGGTTCGGGTTGCTTAAATGGGGTGCTAGGGCATCAGATCCACCTCAGTCTAATGGCCTCCCTGTTTAATTAATTTAACAACACACGCACACAGTCGATTCTCATTACTCCCTGTAGTTGTCTTCTGCTGCTGGGTTCATGAATAGTGCTAAATTGATACAAAAGTGGTGAATAGGAAACCATTGTTCCCAGGGGAAATACAAGGTCAAGTTTCTTTGAGCCTCTGATCACAAGGTTTTCATCAACCAATACATACAGAACCTTGTTTTGTAGGTGTTTCTGTTTAAAGACAACTTGTTTAAGATATATTTCTCACAAATAATTACATTCACTATCTTAGAGTGATTTAAAGCCAGGGACTTTGAAGGCCACTCACATTTTATAGGTTCATTTGCCAACATCCTTGTAAAACAAGACGGTCTCATCAGCATCGAGAGCCTGCTCTTCCACGTAGAACTCTTTTCCTGCATAACACTTAGCAGGCATTTTTAAAAATTCTTCTGCAGCCTCTTGATCTGTGGAACCTCCCCTTCTGCAAGTTTAACATTTTTCAGACTGTATTGCTTTTTGAAACTTGCAAGCCAGCCAACACCAGCCAAGAAGGATTTAGCATCCCCTGCCCCTGGGTAAAATGTGATAGCAAATGTCTTTGGCTTTAATGGCACACAACAATGCTGTCTACTGTGCTTTTCCTATGGGTCATCATTTTGAGAGTTGAGTCCACACCCCGCTGCCATAGCTTCATCATGCACTCTGAATGTTACTCTAGTCCATTCCTGAGCAGCCTCCTATACAGATTAGCAAATTTCCTTGTCCTTTCTGTGGATATATTGTATTGTTGGATCCTTAACATTGAAGTCATCATGGCCAACAGCACCCTCACACATACCTGAAAAATATTTATCAAAAAAATGTATTTTTTTTTCCTAAGGCACATCACAACTTTTTTGCTTAGGAACACTAGACAGTACTTCAGCACTATGCCTGCAGACCATCTTAAACATTAAAATCAACACCCACCCTGCCCACCAAGAAATGTGAAAAACATGGCACTGAACAAACCACAAACATTGGTTCACAATATGAAAGCTGAAACAAGAAGACAGTGTTGCCTTGTTTGCCTCAGCTATGAACATGTACATCCAATAAGTCAAAATTTTCACCACTCAGCACATGTTCTCAAATGACCCCTAAGACATTGTGAATATTGATTGTGGGTTACAAATAAATTTTAGTGAGTAGGCAGATTTATAAATGTGCAATGCACAATTAATGAAGATCAATTACATTTGTTTCTGAGCCACTTTTCTTCTCCCTTTATCTATTGTTATGTACCTGTACCACTGCCAAAGTTTTATTATCATTGTTTTGGATTGTGTCAATGTCCAATAGGATGGATTTCTCAGTGCTTTGTTCTCAGTTTTCAAAATTGACTTCTCTATCTGTGTATCTCAGTCTTTCTGTAGACAATTGTAGTAGAATCTTTGAACTCCTCATGTAATCCAGCTGGAATTTTATCAGGCATTCAGTTTATGGATTAATTAGAGAATAATTTAATGTTAACTCATCCATCCATGAACATAGTATATCTCATTTGTTTGATTTTCTTTTTTATCAATTACTATTTTTATATTATTTACTATTTTAATTCCTATATACATTATAGATCAGTTGTAACCATTGTGAACTCTATCTTATTTTTTATTTTATTTCTAAGTTGGGTGTCATAGATGAAGAAAAAAATTACTTTTTGTGAGTTCATATTTTATCTTATAGTATTGGTAAATTTTCTTATTATGATTTATCTAATGGTCCTGTTGGGTTTTCTATGTAGATTATCAAGTTTGCAAATAAAGACTGTTTTATTTCTCCTCTTTGAATTCTTTAAGCTCTTATTTTCTCTTTCTTTCTTTCTTTCTTTCTTTCTTTCTTTCTTTCTTCTTTCTTTTTTTTGTTTTTATTTTTTATTTTTTTTATTTTTTTATTTTTTTTAATTTATTTTTTATTGGTGTTCAATTTACTAACATACAGAATAACCCCCAGTGCCCGTCACCCATTCACTCCCACCCCCTGCCCTTCTCCCCTTCCACCACCCCTAGTTCGTTTCCCAGAGTTAGCAGTCTTTACGTTCTGTCTCCCTTTCTGATATTTCCCACACATTTCTTCTCCCTTCCCTTATATTCCCTTTCACTATTATTTATATTCCCCAAATGAATGAGAACATATAATGTTTGTCCTTCACCGACTGACTTACTTCACTCAGCATAATACCCTCCAGTTCCATCCACGTTGAAGCAAATGGTGGGTATTTGTCATTTCTAATAGCTGAGTAATATTCCATTGTATACATAAACCACATCTTCTTTATCCACTCATCTTTCGTTGGACACTGAGGCTCCTTCCACAGTTTGGCTATCGTGGCCATTGCTGCTATAAACATTGGGGTGCAGGTGTCCTGGCGTTTCATTGCATTTGTCTCTTTGGGGTAAATCCCCAACAGTGCAATTGCTGGGTCGTAGGGCAGGTATATTTTTAACTGTTTGAGGAACCTCCACACAGTTTTCCAGAGTGGCTGCACCAGTTCACATTCCCACCAACAGTGTATGAGGGTTCCCTTTTCTCCGCATCCTCTCCAACATTTGTTGTTTCCTGCCTTGTTAATTTTCCCCATTCTCACTGGTGTGAGGTGGTATCTCATTGTGGTTTTGATTTGTATTTCCCTGATGGCAAGTGATGCAGAGCATTTTCTCATGTGCATGTTGGCCATGTCTATGTCTTCCTCTGTGAGATTTCTGTTCATGTCTTTTGCCCATTTCATGATTGGATTGTTTGTTTCTTTGGTGTTGAGTTTGATAAGTTCTTTATAGATCTTGGAAACTAGCCCTTTATCTGATACGTCATTTGCAAATATCTTCTCCCATTCTGTAGGTTGTCTTTGAGTTTTGTTGACTGTATCCTTTGCTGTGCAAAAGCTTCTTATCTTGATGAAGTCCCAATAGTTCATTTTTGCTTTTGTTTCTTTTGCCTTCGTGGATGTATCTTGCAAGAAGTTACTATGGCCGAGTTCAAAAAGGGTGTTGCCTGTGTTCTTCTCTAGGATTTTGATGGAATCTTGTCTCACATTTAGATCTTTCATCCATTTTGAGTTTATCTTTGTGTATGGTGAAAGAGAGTGGTCTAGTTTCATTCTTCTGCATGTGGATGTCCAATTTTCCCACCACCATTTATTGAAGAGACTGTCTTTCTTCCAATGGATAGTCTTTCCTCCTTTATCGATTATTAGTTGACCATAAAGTTCAGGGTCCACTTCTGGATTCTCTATTCTGTTCCACTGATCTATGCGTCTGTTTTTGTGCCAGTACCACACTGTCTTGATGACCACAGCTTTGTAGTACAATCTGAAATCTGGCATTGTGATGCCCCCAGATATGGTTTTCTTTTTTAAAATTCCCCTGGCTATTCGGGGTCTTTTCTGATTCCACACAAATCTTAAAATAATTTGTTCTAACTCTCTGAAGAAAGTCCATGGTATTTTGATAGGGATTGCATTAAACGTGTATATTGCCCTGGGTAACATTGACATTTTCACAATATTAATTCTGCCAATCCATGAGCATGGAATATTTTTCCATTTCTTTCTTCTTTCATCTCAGAGTGGTTGCCAGTACCTCAGGATTTATATGTAGTGGTAAGGATGATGGTAGGCATTTTTTATATTGATAGCTTTTTGAGTTTTGTTTTGTTTGTTTTTTTTTAAATAAAAATCATCAACAGATGTTGAATGTTACCTAGTACTTTTCTGCATATGTTTTTATAATAATATGATTTTTGGTTTTAGTCCTTAGTACCTTAATCCCTTTTTTTAAAAAAAAGATTTTATTTATTCATTCATGAGAGACAGAGAGACAGAGAGAGAGAGAGAGAGAGAGAGGCAGAGACACAGAGGGAGAAGCAGGCTCCACACAGGAAGCCTGATGTGGGACTTGATTCTGGGACTCCAGGATCACACCCCCGGCCAAAGGCAGGCACTAAACCGCTGAGCCACCCAGGGATCCCTAATACCTTAATCCTTAATGTGGCTGCTTTCCTGATGCTAACACGTCCTTAAATTTCCAGGATAACCTTTTCTTGATGCTGTCACATTGCCAATACCCATTGACTTGGTTAGCTAATATTTGTTTAGGGTTCATGAATAGAAAGAACTGTTACATTTCTTGTACTCTCCTTATTCAATTTCAAAATCAATCATACAAGAGAGATTATCTATTTCTTTGATAGAATGCACCCATAATACCTGTCTTAGTTCAGGCTGGTATAGGAAAAATACCATAGACTGGTTGACAACAACAAACACTTCTTTCTTAACAGTTCTAGAGGCTGGGTGTCCAAGATATAGGTGCTTATAGATTCCCTGTCTGATGAAGGTCTGCTTCCTGGTTCATGAACATCCATTTTTCGTGCTGTACTCCCACACAGTGGAAAGAGAGTAAGGGAGCATTCTGGGAGTCTTTTTTATAAGGACACTAATTTCATCATGGACACTCCATCCTCATAACATAAGTAACCACTTTCCAAAGGCCCCATCTCCAAATAACATCACACTGGGGGTTAGGCTTCAACAAAGGAGTTTTTGAAGGATACAGTCAATCCGTAGCAATACCCTTTGGGCCTGGGAACTTTTTGGAAACTTTAATTTCCCTAATAATTATTAGTCTACTCAATATTTCTTTCTTGTGCCTTTTTTTGTATTTTATATATTTCCAGAATTTATTCATTTTGTCTAGATTTTCTGCATTGGGTTCTTAATGATTTTACTCTGTTGATATCTCTGTTGTGTTATAGTTAATCCTCCTTTAATTCAGGATTTGATTTACACCATTTCTTTTTTTCTTGGATAGTTATGCCAGGGGTATGTGTACCTGGTTAGGCAGATTTATCTTCTGATTTGTTTGTACTGGCCAAAGCAGATCCAATTTTCTTTAAAAATCAGCAAAGCTTTCCCATTTTTTGTTAATTATTATTCTCTTTTTAAATTTTCTTTGGGATTTTTCCAAACTAGACAACCTTTTGGTAATCATATCACAGGGTTTAGAGTATGTAAGTTAAATGTAATTTCATGTCATATATGATAGAAGAGAGAGACCAGATCCCTTTATCTCAGGAAGATTAGGGTCTAGGGGAAATTAGTTACATCAAAGCAAAAATTACACCTGTGGTGAGTTCTAAGGAGTGGAGAAAGCCTATGAGAATTTTGGCAGTTAAGGAAGGTTTCTCTTTGCAAATAATGAGATTTAATCTGATGAGGAAGAGAAAGAACAGCATTTTGTATGGGAGTAGGGGGACAGCATGAACAAAGGTTCTAGTGCAGGGAGCCAGTATGACCGAGTGAAGAGAAAGAAAAATAAATACATCCAGGGATTCCTGTAGTTAAGTCTGAAACAGTGGGGATGATTGTATGCTTAGACAGTAGTGTTGAGAATGAGCATGAGATTATAAACCCAAAGAGGTATGAATTACGGTTGGAAAAAAACAAAAGACAAATTGGAAGATATAAATCTTATTTGCATCCAGAGAAGAACGACAGAGAGAGATTTTAATAAGTGAACATACTCTTCAGAAAACACTTCTCCCTCACTGCAAGTGCCATAACAAATATTGTTTTGGGAAGAGTTTGAAATTGTTCCTACATTGATTTGAAATAATTAAAACTCAAAATGTTTTAGTTTAAAATAAAAATTTAAATTTAAAATGACTCTTTGGGTGAAGGGGTCAAAAGGCACAAACTTCCAGTTATAAAATAAATGTAATGGATACGTAATGTCCAGAATTATGATTATAGCTAATAGTACTGTATTATAGATCTACAAGTTGCTAAGAATAAATGTCTTTTTGTGTGTGCATGAATAAACACTTTATTTTTTATGAAATTATTTTGTAATGTAATTTTAAATTCTAATAGAGTTAATGCACAGTATTTTATTAGTTTCAGGTATAAAATACAGCGCTTCAACAATTTCATACATCACTCAGTGCTCATCACAAGTGTGCTCCTTAATCTCATCATTTATTTCATCTGTCCCCCCACCCACCTCCCTGCTGCTAACCATCAGTTTGTTAAGAGAGTAAATCTTAGAAAGTCTTATCACAAGAAAAAAAAAAAGTTTCTTTGGGATGATATAATCCAAGGGAGCATGTTAGATCTGGAGTAAAATTTGTTCACCTTTCCCATCACTTAATATTAAAGATTAATACATTTTCAACTTATAAAATAATATTTGCCTTTAACTTAATTTGAGGGAAAAGGTGCTGATTAGGAAACTTCCATTATGCAACAACCAGCCTTTCTTAAGAACACAAATTCAGAAGCAATGCATGATGACATCTCACCTTGATTCATTGAGAAAGTGGTGTGCACACATTGACACTTCTGTCTACGTTGTGCCATATACTAGCTTTTTGGTTGAAAGAGGATATCCACAAGCACTAAATATCTCTTGAAGTGAATAGGCTTCAGATTTGCTTACAGAATACAGACTTCAGCCACCCCAAATATGTGAATGTAGGCTGCAAATCTGAGCCAAAAATGAGCCAAGAAATTGGGAGGATGTGATTTATAGCTTCTGTTTCAAAGAAGTTGAAAAAAAAATTTGCTCAGCCTAATAGGGTTTTAATAGATTCTTTCCCATGACACATATTGCAAAATAGAACATTAAGCATGACAGAAGCCTTATTATGACTATAGATTTAGTAATGTGACAAACAAATCGCCTTGGTTATAAAACCTGAGATTGCTTCATTTGGTTTTGCAGCATATGGAATTCTTCTTGGTAAACCATTACACATATAATATGCCTTTCTAATTAAAACCAGTGATTCCTTTGTCACCATTTATTTCATCAGTTCTAAATTTTTTTTAAATTTTATTTATTTATGATAGTCACACACACACACACACACAGAGAGAGAGAGAGAGAGAGAGGGGCAGAGACATAGGTAGAGGGAGAAGCAGGCACCGGGAGCCCGACGTGGGATTCGATCCCAGGTCTCCAGGATGGCGCCCTGGGCCAAAGGCAGGCGCCAAACCGCTGCACCACCCAGGGATCCCCTATTTCATCAGTTCTAGATGCAGAAACCTTCATAGCATCATATGATAAAGGCCAAATATCACAGTCTGCAGTGCAACTCCCCCACAACCTTCCTTCGTTGTCCTGCCACCCTTCAGGCTCTTATAGGAAACTTAGAGATAAGTTTCATAATTTTCCCTGAATGTGACTTGAACTTGCCTGCCTCTGTAGTTTATGGAATGCTGCCTGGAAAGTCCTTTCTTTCATCTTGGTATACTGAAATCCTTGCGACTCTCTTAGAATCAGCTCATATGCACCATGTGTCCTGGAAACTTTATGTGTTCTTCATGATTATGTTTCCCAACCTCAGAACACCAGTCTTAGGCTCATAAGATCTTTATGATCTTAAGGACTTTGCTTTTTGGAGAGTCACAAAACAAAAGCAGTACCTTAAATGCTCTGAGAAGTCATATAGCAAAGACACCTGTTAATTTTTGTTCAGCTCAGGAGTTCATAAACATATTTGACCATGTAATTCTCCCCTTGCCAAACAACATCCATTAGTATTTTAGAGAGCACACTTAGAGAAATGTTTCCCTACTATACTGTGTTCCCTGTTCTCACATCCTATTTATTCATTCATTCAGTTAAGATGGTCAAACACGAATGGGTCAAACAGGGTCCTTAAGGAAGATTAATAGGGCAGTATGTGAAGATGAATAGTCAAAAGAGGAAATCTATTTGTTAAGCATCTACTACATATAGCACATGCTCAAAACACTTGTACACATTTTCTCATTTAATTCTCAGGACAGAGCATATTAAACATTTTATGGATGAAGAATCTGAGGAGTTATTCCTCACATTCTGAGAGTTAAGCCTAGGTTTATCCAACTGGGGGAAACCAAAAGTTTCTTTGTGATAGGATAAGAAGTAAGAGATTTGATTATAAGAATGGAGACAAAGACCCAAATGATAGAGAAGCATGAGGAAAAAGGGAGGGGCCCTATGCTCTGTAAATTTCCTTGTGTTCTCCTGTGTGTACTTGTGTGTATGACAGTATCCTGTGGTGTACTAAGGTATTCCACACATGCTTTACCTTCACAATACATTCCTCATCATAGGTAATCACAGCTAACATTCAGCAGTAACAATGTCCACCATTTTAAGTGCTTTCAATGTATGAACTCATGTAATCATCACAACACCCTTTTGAAGTGGGTTCTGTTACCACCATCTCCATTTTACCAGGAAGGAAACAGATTCAAGATGTTAGGTAGCTTGCCAAGGATCATGGAGCTGTTAGGTATACATAACTGTCTCAGTTGGGATGTGAACATGTCAATCTGGTCCATCTGTAATATTATGCATACTGTCTTCCAACTCAATTTCAATAACTACTGAGTGAATTAATCTCTCATCTGTAAATGGACATCTGGGCTTTTTCCACAGTTTGGCTATTGTGGACATTGCTGCTGCAAACATTGTGGTACAAATGCCCCTTTGAATCACTATGTTTGTATCCTTTTAGTGTAGTAGTAATAGTGCAATTGCTGTATCATGGAGTAGATCTATTTTTAACTTTTTGAGGAATCTCCTATTGTTTTCCAGAGTAGTTGTATCAGTTTGCATTCCCACTAACAGGGTAAGAGGGTTCCCCTTTCTCCACATCCTCACCGACTTCTGCTCTTTCCTGAAGAGGTGATATATACCATGGAATATTACTCAGCCATCAAAAAGAATGAAATCTTGACATTTGTGATGATGTAGATGGGGCTAGAGGGTATTATGGTAAGTGAAATAAATCAGAGAAAGACAAATACCTTATGATTTCACTCATATGTGGAATTTGAGAAGCAAAACAGATGGACATAGAAGGGAAGGAAAAAAAAATGAGAACAGAGAGGGAGGCAAACCATGAGACTCTTGACTATGGGAAACAGAGCTGCTGGAGGTGAGGTGAGTGGGGAGATGGGGTAATGTGGTGATGGGCATTAAGAAGGGCACTTGATGTGGTGAGAATTGGGTGCTGTATGCAACTGATGAATCACTAAATTCTACCCCTGAAACTAATAATAAAAAGAAAAAAATACTGAGTGAATTAAAAGACAGCTATTCCTTCTCATAGGTCTAGATTTTTAGCTTTTTAACCTTGCTAAATGTTAATGTTGTAACTAAAATAATGGTGCCTATGGCAGTCAGAAAGATAAAAACTGCTGTTTTCATTTTCTAAAGGGAGAATAAGAGATCAGTTTCTTCCAAGATATTCCACAGGAGAGAAGATCCCTCCTCCATGCTTTCTTCTTGCTTCTAAAATGTGGCCTGAGCCTCTGGGTGAGTGGCAGTAGTATCTATTGGGATGGGGATTGCTGGGGAAGAAGTAGATTGTGGGTAAGGGCAGAGAGGTCTAGAGTCAGTGCAAATCAAACCCACCATCAGATACCATCTCATGCCCTTTAGAATGGCTATTATAAAAAAAAAAAAAAAACAAAAAAAAAAAACGGAAATAAGTGGTGGTGAGGATGTGGACCAAATGGAATGCTTGTGTGTAGCTAGCAGTATACAAATGTCTTCCACTGCAGAAGACAGTTGGGCAGCTCCTCAGAAAGTTTAACGCAGAATCACCATATGACCCAGCAGGCCCATTTGGTATACACCCCAAAAATTGAAGGCAGGGACTCCAATACTTGCACATCAATGTGCATTGAAGCATTATTCACAGTAATCAAAAGGTGGAAACAATCCAATGTCCATCAACAGATGAGTGGGTAAACATGTGGCATATACATACAATGGAATGCTTAGCTTGAAAAATAAATGAAATTCTAACATGAACTACAGCAATGATGGATCTTGATGGCTTTATAAATACTGCATGATTCCACTTATATAAGGTGCCAAGAATCGACAAATTCATAGAGACACAAAATATAATAAAGGGTTAACAGGGGCTGGAGAGAAGGGAATGATGGGGGTAGGTTTTATTGGTTTAATTGGTCCAGAGTTTCTCTTTGGGATGATGAAAGATAGACAACATTGTGAATGTCCTTAATGCCACTGAACTGCAGATTTACAAATGGTTAAAAAGGTAAATTTTATATTTCATGTGATATATTTGACCACAAAAAGGAATATACAAGCCCAAGAAATAATAGAGAACATTTTTCTGAAGATCCAGATGACTTGGAAAAAAAATGTAACTTGCAATTTGCCTTGACTACGCTTGCCATTTCAGGGATATATCTTTCCACCTTCCAGTATTTGAAAAGAAACTTAATCAAAAAATAGAAATATTAAGTCCCTGCACAAAAACAATGGCAATTCAACCCAAATATATACTTAGAACAGAAAACCAGTGCTTATTACCTGCTGTTTTGATATTTTAATTAATAAAGGAGATGGAGGGTGTTAGTTAACATTTCTGATTTTTACAATTTTTACATTTACAATTTATACATTTTACAAATGTATATACCTGTGTAGCCAAAACACAATCATGTTACACTTAGCATATATCTGCTTTTGAGATTCATCCATGTTGTTATGTGTTTGTTGTTATTATTGCTGAGTGGTATCACAATGTATGAAAATACTGCAATTTGTTATTAATTCAATGTTTTATAGACATTTGGGTAATCGTCAGTGTGGCTATTAGGACTAGAACTGCTATGAACATTTTAATATGAGTCTTTGGACATACGTTTTCATTTATCTAGAGTAAATACCAAGGAAGGGATTGCTGGGTATGCTAAACATGTGTTTAACTTCATAAAAAACTGACAAACTATTTTTGAAAGTGGTTGTACTATTTTAAATTCCCACCACCAATGCCTGGAAATTCTGGCTGCTCTATATTTTGGCCAACATTTGGTATTACTGAACTTTAGTAATTATGAATTTTAGCCTTCTATTGGGTGTGTAGTGTACACGTGATTTTATTTTGTCTTTCTCTAATCACTAATGATGTTGATCATGGTTTCATGTGCTTATTTCCCATCTGTAGACCTTCCTTGATATAATTATCTTTTCAAATATTTTGCTTAAAAAAATTGGGTTGTCTTACTATTTTGTATAGTTCTTTATATATTCAAAATTCATACACATGTATTTTTAAGTTTTTTTGAGATGTAATTCACACATCATAAAGTTATCCATTTAAAGTTCCAGAGATTTAGTATAATCACAGACTTGTGTAAATATCAGCACAGTCTAATTTAGGACACTTCCATTATCCCCAGAAGAAACCCATACCCATTAGCAGTCATTATCCATTCACTCCCCACCCCCAGCCCTGGACTCCCACTAATGTATTTGCCTATTTTGGACATTTCATAGAGTGGAATAATAATGTAGTATTTGTGACTAGCGTCTTTCACTTAGCATAAATTTTTCCTGGTGCATCCATGTGGTAGCATGCATCAATACTTCATTCCTTTTATTGTCAAATAATATTTCGTTCTATGGATATACCATATTTATTCATCAGTTGACTGACAGTGGAGTTGTTTCCACTTTTTAGCTATTATAAACAATGCTTGTATAAACATTATATACAGGTTTTTGTATGAATGTATGTTTTCATTTCCTTTGGGTATACAGATATTCGTTTGCAAATATTTTCTCCAAATCTATGTCTTCCCTTTTGATTTTCTTAACAGTATCTTTTGGGGAGCAAAAGTTTAAAATTTATATGAAGTTCAATTTGTCAACTCTTTTATGATTCATTCATGTTTCTTGTGTCTTATCCAGAGAAATCTTTCCTTAACCCCAGGTCACAAAGAATTTGTTTTCAACGAGATTTACAATTTTAGCTTCTATATTTAGGTCCATAATTCATTTTGAAACAATTTCTGTATATGGTATGATGTTGAAATCAAGTTCATTTTCCTGCATATGGATATTTAATACCAGCACTGCATTCTGAAAAGATGGGTTATCTTGGCACCTTTGGCAACGATTGACTGTAAACGTGTGGGTCTTTTCTCAACTCTTAATCCTGTTTTCTTGATGTAGGTCTATTCTCATGTCAATAAAATCCTATATTAACTACTGTAACTTTATAGTAACTCTAGAAGCAGTGTTAAGTCCTCCAACACTATTCCTTTTTAAAACTGTCTCGTATACTCGAAATCTTTTGCGTGCCCATTTCTATAATTATGAGGCTGGGATTCACCGAAATTGTATTGAATCAATAGATGAATTGGGGAGGATTGACACTATAATGATATGGAGTTTTCTCTTTTATATGTATAAAGAAGGAATATCTATTTTATTTGCATCTTTAATTTTTTCAGCAATGTTTTACAGTTTTCAGGGCACAGGTTTTGTTTTTTTGTGTGAATTTTGTTAAATTATCCCTATTTCTTTTTTTTTTTACTTTATTTTTTTTAAGATTTTATTTATTCATGAGAGAGAGAGGCAGAGACACAGGCAGAGGGAGAAGCAGGCTCCATGCAGGGAGCCCGATGGGGGATTTGATCCTGGGACTTCAGGATCACGCCTTGAGCCTAAGGCAGATGCTTAACCGCTGCTTGCCCGCCACCCAGTCACCTCCAACCCCGCCCTCCTCCCCTTCCACCACCCCTAGTTCGTTTCCCAGAGTTAGAAGTCTTCATGTTCTGTCTCCCTTTCTGATATTTCCTACCCATTTCTTCTCCCTTCCCCTCTATTCCCTTTCACTATTATTTATATTCCCCAAATGAATGAGACCATATAATGTTTGTCCTTTTCTGATTGACTTACTTCACTCAGCATAATACCCTCCAGTTCCATCCACGTCAAAGCAAATGGTGGGTATTTGTTGTTTCTAATGGCTGAGTAATATTCCATTGTAGAGTTTTGTATACCTTGTATCCTGTAACCTTGCTCTCACCATCTCTAGTTGCTTTATGTGTAAATTCTTTATTTTCCTTATAGACAACCAAGCTGTCTGCAAATACAGTTTTACTTTCTTTCCCCCACCTGTGTGCCTTTCATTTCTTTTTCTTGTCATGTTGCACCTGGTGTGACCTCTGGTGCAGTGTTTGATAAAATTGTGGGAGCAGACATTCTAGCCTTAAATTATAAATTTAAGAAGAAAGCATTTAATATTTTATAATTGAGTATATTAACTATAGGTTTTTTTGTGAGATGACTTTTATCAGATTTTGGAAATTTCCTTCTATTCCTAGACTGCTGAGAATTTGTATGACTTGGTGTTGGATTTTGTCAGATGCTTCTTCTACACCTATTGTGATGATTATATGGGCATTCTTTTTGTTCTGTAAATATGATGCATTACTCACATTAATTGAATTTTGAATTCAATTCAAAATCAACCTTGCAATCCTGGGATAAATTCCATTTGGTCGTGAGATATTTTCCTTTTGATACACTATTCAAATTGATTTCCTAATATTTTGTTAAGGATTTTTGCATCAATATTCATGAGACATATTGGTATGTAGTTTTTGTTTCTTGTAATGTCATTTCTTGGTTGTGGTATCAGGTTAATCCTGGCTTCACAGACTAAAGTGGGAAGACGTGTCTTCTCCTTTTTTAATCTTCTCAATGAGTTTATGTAGAATTGATACAATGTCTTTCTCACATGCTTGACAGAATTCACCAGTGGAGCTGTTGAGGCCTGGGGTGATTTTTTCTTTTTCTTTTTTTTTTTTTTTAAAGATTTTATTTATTCATGAGAGAGAGAGAGAGGGAGGCAGACACAGGCAGAGGGAGAAGCAGGCTCCATGTAGGGAGCCTGACATGGGACTCGATCCTGGGACTCCAGGATCACGCCCTAGGCCGAAGCAGGCGCTTAAACTGCTGAGCCACCCAGGCTGCCCCTGTGGGGTGATTTTTAACTAGATATTTAACTTCCTTGACATTGGACTATTCAGGCTATTTCTTCTTTTGGTATTTTGGATCTTTTGCAAAATGTTTCATTTGCATCAAAGTTGTCAAATTCACTGGGATAAATTTCATGTTTTCTTTTTATCCTTTTATTCTGCAAGGGTTTTCTCTCTCATTCTTGATATTAGCAATTCATGTCTTTTCTTTTTCTTTGATCTATCTGAGGGTTTATCAATTTTATTAATCTTCAAAGAATCAGATTCTAATTTCATTAATATATTACTTTTGTTTCCTATGCCATTAATTTCTGTCCTTTATTATTACCTCCTTTCTGCTTGGTTTGGGTTTATTCTTTTTCTAGTTCTTAGGGTAAAAGCGGATACTTGACGCCTCTATTTTTTTTAGGAAGGGGGGGTCTTGCTTATTTAAATTCAATCTGCCAACATATAGTATAACACCCATAAGCATTTAATGTTATAAATTTTCAAATATGCATTGCTTTTGCTGCACACTATAAGTTTTGATATAGTGCATTTTCATTTAGTTTACCCTATTTTATAGTTGTTAATTTCTTTACTTTTTATAGATTACTTTTTTGGGGGAGTGTTTTTTAAAATTTTTTTTTCAATTTGCCAACATATAGAATAACACTCAGTGCTCATCCCACCAAGTGCCCCCCTCAGTGCCCATCACCCAGTCATTTGTTATACTTAGACATGTTTGTCTTCTTTCCAGTAGTTTTTGGGGATTTTCTACATATATTTCTGTCATAGATTTCTAGTTTAACTTTTTTTTTTGTAATCTGAGAAAACATTTGCAGTTCTTTTGAATTTGAGAGTAGTTTTATGGCCCATAAGGCGGTTTATGAATATCCCATATGATCTTGGAAAAAAAAAGTATTCTGCTGTGTTGAATGGAATGTATTTGCTCGTTAGAGTAGAGGACCTTCTGCTTTTTCTTTAGGTTCAAAGTCCATATAGTTATTGTTCTAGTATCCTCCCTTGATCTTAAGAGGAGAAATCTAAGTTTACACTTTCATTTTTCAAGGCTAATTTTAACTTTGCACACAGATTTGAAAAACCTCATGCTCCTATGCTCCTTTCCTTTTTCGTCCTGTTATGAAATGTACATTGGTCTTGCTGACATTTTCTTCTAATATTCTTTAAGGCCAGGTTTGAATTTTAAACACAGAGTGAGCTTTTATATGAGATGTAGTATTGGCTAGTTAAGAACATGGAGTTAGAGTCACCGAGGCCTGTATTTAAATCCTTATTCTGCTGTGTTTGTGGGCACATGGTTTTTATATATTTTTTTGTGAAAATTAAAAAAAATTTAAATTTACATGGCACAAGTAAAAAACACATGGCCCTATTGTTATGTGATCTGAACAAATACTGGCAAGTGTCCAAAACTTCTCTGATAATGGCTAATTTCCTTTGTTAGCCATTTATCAATATGTATCAAGCACTGCCTTCTTTGAGCTTATTACAGTGATTGCAGTATAAATGCTTCCTAGAAAGGGTTACTTACTCTTATTTTTTAACCCTATATGGTGAATTTGTTTATTGGGTAGCTATTCTCAATGACAAAAGAGATGAATCAATATGACATTCATGAGTACTTAGGAATGTGTGGCCATAAAATGGGAAGTGGTTCCTAAAATAGAGTCTCCTAGGACTGGTCATATCCTTCATACTGGAGGCAGTCACATCCACAGGCCTTGAATGCTTGTGTCATGTACCATGAGAGGAAGCGTCAGAAAGACACCTAGAAATAAACACTCAAGTCAGAACAGTAAGGCAACAGAGGAGGCACAATTTACTGTCTATGATGTCAAATGTTTAATAGGGCCTAAGAAAAATATTAGATTGCTAGATTTAACATACATATTCTTGGATTAGAAGGAAAAGAGTAGTAAAGACAGCTGAGCTCTGTTAACATGCAAATTACATTTTCAATCAACAAAGTTTGTTGTACCTCCTAGGTCCGGGCACTCTGCTAGGCAGTGGGGATGTGAGAGTGACTGGCAGACATGGTTCCTGTCCCTAGTGGGGAAGGAATATAAGTCACTGCGTAAGAGTTATGGCAAGAAAGGTACAATGAACAGGGGGTGTACAAAGGAAAGGCATCTACAACCCAGGCTTCCCTGAAGTGACCTGAGTATGGCAAGTCCTAGAATCAAGAGTGGGAGGAGGTGGGTAAGGGTTTCAGGAAGAGGCAGCAACCTCTGAGGAAGCCTTTAGTGGCCAAATCTGATCTTCCCAGAAACATTTAGCCATGGGGAAGTCCATGACTTAATGGTGAATGTCTAAAACATTTAGTTTCTTACTCAAATTCAGCCCAAGATAAATCGAATACAGGATGACTGTGCAATACCCCATTTCACAGAGAGATTTCCAAAGAAAATCTTGATAATAAAAGAATGACAGCAGGTCAGGCTTGTTGATGCATTTTATTGTGAGATGGGGGAGTCTGGTAAAAAACTAGAAAATGACCATGGTGTAACAAGGAACTGAAAAATGAAGAATCAGATTTGTAACTTACATACATGAATACAGGAACAAATTGGCACAAAATGTTAAACATTGTTCCCAACACTGTTTATATAAGGTTATCCTAATTTGGCTTACTAAGGAAATGAGTTTTATGGTTAGGCTAATCTCTTAATAAAACTGCAGAGCATCATGCTATTAGTCACACAGTGAATTTCAAAATTTAAGAGTTTTATATTAAAAACTGGGTAAAGGTAAAATGACTTGATTGTAGTTGTAAAACTAATACATTCCCATTTAAATTCTGTTCTACAGTCCAAGGCAAGTATAAATGTTAACATAATACTGTTAAATCAAATCTCAATGCAAGAGAACCAATTGCATCTCTACTTTAAATCTTATCAACTTTCCAAATTTTCATACTAAAATATATTATTGTATTAATACAAACTACAGTATTATACACTACACTGTGTAATAAATAAAGAAATATAAAAATAAGACACATAAATATAAAAGTTTTCTAAAACTAAAAGTACATGTCAGTAAGAAGGGTATTAATACTGCCAGGTTTGAAGACATACAGTACAAAAATGTTGCACAGATCTATAAACTAAAAGAAATAAAATAATACTGATAAGTAAAACTCAGCTAATGTTGTTAATAAACTCGGTCCATAATAACTAACATTTGGAAACAGTTATGAGCCAGATAATGATGGCATGTCCATGTCTGAAACGCAAGTACATGGACAGAGCAGATCAGAAAATTTCCCTTTCATTTCTGTAGAGAAATTTTGAAAGTCAATTAACACAAAATGAATACTGAGGAATTAAAGGATGAAATGTCCCAGTGTTTAGGTTTCTCTGACAGAGTCAGTGGTTTGAAGTTTTATTTGGAATTTTGATACAACAAACAAATCAACAAATGCTAGTTATTGTAGGCCACATATTGAAGAAAGGCGGTTAGAGCCTTGAAAATACTGATAAATGGCACTTACAGCACACAGGTCTTGCTTAAGGCCAAAGGAGATACAAAGCTTCATATCATATCCTTCATATTTGTCACCACATACTCAAACACAATAGCGAACACTGATTCTGACGACTCTGCTACCCTTCCCAGGATTAACACTGTTAGTCCCTGCAATCAGAACTCAACGACAATCTTCTGAACTCCATTTTAAACCACATGAGTAAGAAACTTCAGTTCTTCTATCGGCTGCTTTCTTAAGGCTAACAATACACTTTAAATGATAATACTCCACTATGACATCTAAATATTAGAAATTACTACCTTCTAGATTGAATTTATAAAAGGTAGTTAGCATGGTTTAGAACTGCGTTATACTTCTCTGTGAAGGGAATTTTGTAGTGCAGAAGTTCTCACATTTTAAGAAACATAATAAAATACTGAAGCGGATTTAGCATACGTTTACCAATAAAAAATTATAAAATTTCTCCCAATTATACAGCTTAAGAATAAACCAACATAAGAGTGATAATACTGACAAAATGAAACAATGCCAGACGCTTATCTAATTAATCAGTTTCCTTTAACCTGTTAAATCTTTGCTTTCCAAGTCACTGAAGTTTTCTAATCTGCTTCGTGTTACAAACTTGTTCCTAACTTTGAAAAATGCATGAAAAATTACTAGGGCTGAGATCAGGCACACCCGGATTTTTTTTTGTGTGTGTGTGTGATTTTTTTTTTTTTGTATTTTGTATTTTTTTAAATTTTTACTTTACACAGTAGTGAACAGAAACAACAGTATACAGGTTACTGTGTTTCCATGAAAAGCATGTATAATATAGAACAAACTTCATTACCAATTAGAATGTTATTTTCCTTCTAGAAAAACTATTAGGCTTCATTTGTTTTTTCTTCAGACACCTGCTCACTATTCTTGCTTACTTTTTGTTCTAAGTTGCTCTCTTGATTTACAACTTCATCTTCCTTCATCAGACCTTCAGTTTTTGCTTCTTCTCCCTCATTCTCTGCCTCTTCCCCCTCCTCCTCCTCCATCTCATCTTCCTCCTCCTCCTCTTCCTCCTCCCCTTGTGGTTTTTCACATTCTTTCTCTTCCTGCAGTTCTTCCATCTCTTTGTCCTCCTCCTCCTCTTCCTCTTTTTCACTGTCTTCATCCTCTTCCCTCATCAGGCTCTCCCTCTCATCGGAGTCGGCCTGTGAGGGAGACCCCCGGGCACCCACGTGCTCACTGGCCAGGACTTCTGGTCCAGCCTCCTCCTGCTCGGTGCTGTCACGCTCCTCAGCTTCCCGCTTGCAATAGGAGTAGCGATGATTCATGTGTTGAGAGTAAGACCCAGAGTGTGAGAAACGCTTTCCACATTTGTCACATTGATAGGGCTTTTCTCCAGAATGTAACCGCATGTGTTCAATCAAATGATGTTTGTGTTTAAATGCCTTTTTACAGATTCCACACTCGTGAGGTCTCTTACCTGCAAAGTAAGAACACAGCCATGAAACAAAATCCTCAGAAGGCTTTTGGGGGTGCTTCAGTTTGGGGAAAGGGTTAGAGAGTCATTTTTCTAAAGTTGTCAGGTTCATTGACATACCTGTGTGTTCATATTTATGTCTCAATAATGAGCTACTTTTTTGGAATATCTTATCACACAAATCACAAGCATACATTCCATTTTCTGTCTTCCGCATTTTCTTTTTGGGTGGTGTAGAATCAGAGTCATTCTGATCCTCTACATTTGATACACCTTCTGAGCTAGTGTCTTGCCTTTCCTCCTAAAGGAAGAAGAAAATTTATTTTCAAATTAAAAGGTAAACAAGAGACCTATATAAAAGCACAAGTTAAAAAAAACCACTTTGATTTATACTTTCAATAGCTTGACCAAAGCAAGCATACTCATCCCTGCAGACTGGCTGGAAGGGGGGGGGGGGGGGCTAGATGCTAGGTGGGGGTGGATACAGACAAAAAGTGAGGTTGGGGGCAACATGGTCACAACATGACAAAAACAAGTGATCAACGGAGGAAAAGAAAGAATGTAAAATGTATAGTAACAAAATTTACCTGGCTCCAAATGAGAAGTTTGCAGAAAATATTAACTTACTGAGTTTGCTGCATAATTACTAATTTCTAACCACATCATTTACCTTCACTGTTTTCCTTCTGGGTTTTACTAAGAAAAAACTAAGATTCTGTTTTTTAAAGGTGGTGTTTCACCTGTATCCTCCAGAACTTTAGTGGTCTATGAACTGACCACTATGGTTTCTTTGAAAAGAGAGAGGTTTGTTCTAGTACTTTTCTAAGGAACCAGATGGCAAAACAATGCAGGGGAGGTCTAGATTTTGAAATAAGAACACTTGTTAGACAAAGTAAATCTTTGTGCAGGGAGCTCTCATGTAGGTAAGCAATGACTGGTAGTGGGATTGGGTCCCCCGAGACCCTTACATCTTTCCTAAAGTCTTCCATCCTATTCCCTCTAAACTCACAAATTTTCTAAAAGCTCAAAGGTTTTTCACAACAGTTCTTAAGAGCAAAGTGGGAGAGGCACATCCATTTGCTTGGGTCATTTGTGAGCTGCATTTGTGCTAAAGGAACTTGATACTTCCGTGGCTGTTTGACTTGGTCCTATGATTATGTGAATGTTGGTGGGTCCACCTTTATTATTCAAAGGTGTGCACAGTGTTTTATGAGTCTAGATGAGTTAATTAGTTGTGTGACAATTTTTTTCAAGAGTAACCACGACTGCAGGAAACTTATTCAATAGCAATATTTAAGGGGAAAAGAGCAGCAGTACACATTTGAACAGGATACTGTAATTATTTCGACTGCACCTACTTATAAATAACATTTGGATAAAAGATCAAACATCTCTAGTATTCTAGTGTTTATCTCTAGGTTCAATCAGAAATTGATGAAAAAGACGGGGGGGGGTGCACATCATGGTTAGTAACCTAGAAAACATTTGGACAATGAGCTGCACAATAGTCACACAAAATCACTCTATCTAAAACTACATCATAGATTTTGGGGGGGAAGATTAAAAGGAAAATGCATCTATAGATTCAGATATATTAATTATGACTAAATGCTGTTTTAGTTTACAGCTCATGAAATGATGAGCAAACTCACTAGATGAGCTCATTGTATACTTAATTCTTGATTAATTAAAGCCTTTAGTAAACATAGGTGTTAACACATAAAAAGTAATATCTCAGTTTTGCTGGTGTGAAAGGTCTGTGAATGGGAATGTATTTTCATGTATTAATGATCATACAGCAGAAACTGTTACTAATTTGGGAATATAACTCTAAAAACAGAACTCCAATTGGTGAATATTCCAATTTTTCTTTTCTGTTTCAAATTTCAGATAGTCAAGTCTTTAGCTGAGAGTTGTCATTTCCACAGCAGAATAACACAACTAGAGTTGATAGCCATACCTTGGGTTAACTGGTAAGAAACCAAAGGTGTGATGCTATGGAAGTTAAAGCAAACATTCATCTATTTTCTTTCAAAAAAAAAAAAAAAAAAAAAGACAGTTTGTAACAACCTGCTCAGCTCTCCAGAGACTGATTTTTATTTTCCCAAATAGCTTTAGGATGGGGGCCTTTTCTTTACCTGATTCCCATTTGGCTGGATCACCTTCAAGGGTGGTTCCTGGACCGCAGGGCTGACTGTAGTTGAGTACGTGTAAGCCACCTGGGGAATCAGAATAGTCTGCTTATTGGCAGCTAGTGCTCGCAAGCATGGGACACTGTTCTGGTCAGCAATGGCCACGATCGTGGGTAACTGGGCAGTGACTGTAGGTATAGCAATATTTATGGGGTTGGCACTTGGTGGGATTACATTTACAACTGGTTCTGAGTCTGTAACACAACTGTCCTTTTGTGGCTCCTTTTTTGCGCAAGACAAGTTCAAGGGTTCTTCCTGGACAGAATAAACACTGTTCTGGTAAACACTAGTGATAGTTGACCTTTCCAATAATTCTCCCTGTTGCTTTGGTAGTGAAAGATCAAGAGGTTCTACTTGTGGCTCTTCTTGTGCACCTTCTGCTGTGTACAAGTAACCCTGTGTATTTCTGGATGAGGAAAGGTTTAGAGGTGATGGGGATGATGGACTGCTTCTGGAACCATTGGTGGTTGATCCCGCTGGTAAAACTGGAGAGTTAGTCATCTTCAGAGGACTTTGTAGATTTACTGTGCTGTCCAGGGGTTCATTTGCATTTGTAGATTGAGGCTGCTCATCGTTCTTTGTAGGGATATTTACTTTGCCTGTTTCAGGAGAAGATGGTTCAGAAGACTGCACTGAAATTTGGCCAGCTTGCATCTTTTCAAACCACTTTTTTACTACATCCAGGGGTAGGTTTACTGAATCAGCAATTTTTGAGAGCTCTTCTGCACTTGGTTGTGCGTTCAAAGCATAATATGCTTTTAGAAGAGACAAGAGGTTCTTTAAAGGTGGCTGACTGGGAGACAAATTGCCATCTCCACCTGATGACACAGAGGACTCTGGCTTCTCAGCTTCTGGTGCAGGGAGTGGAGGAGGCTGAGCAGGCTGTTTTAGGTCATAGTGCTTTAATTCTGGAAGTGCATTAATATCTCCTGGACATTCGTCACACAGAAGGCAAGTGCTATCATTCACTCCTCCTTCAAAGTTTTTGTCCTTCTCTGATTTAACAGTAAGATCTTCTGGCAATTTTTCACTTTTGCAACTGTTTGTGGGGACTGGATTCTCTGTTTTTAAATTCTGAGGAACAACTTGAAGTTGGCTAGGCTGCTCAAGACTGTAGTTAATGATAATTTTGGTTGTTCCATCCTGATCAACCAAAGGAAGACTGATGGCAGAAATAACAGAATGGCCACCTTGCTGTATGGATGAAGCACTGATTGTTTCTTGTTCTTTGGATGCAAGACTGGCTTGATTATTCTCCAAAACTTGCCTTATTACATTACCATCTACTGCCACTTTGAGTACATTCTGAATATCACTTAAATTGATACTTATGGGAGATACCAAACCAACTGTTGGCAGAACAACAGCTTGCACCACACCCTGAGGAGAACTGGTTGCCTGTAATGGGCCACCACCACTAAAAACCCCATTCTGTAAAGGGGTTGAACAGTTGATTCCTGAAGCAACCACTATGGGTTTGAATTCATAATCCACAGGTTCAGTTTTAATTTGGTTTATAGAAAGTTGCTCTTGAAGGGGCTTATTTTCTATCTTTTGCCGTATCTGTGGTCGTGTGGGACTGCCTGGGGATGCAGAAAGAGATGGTGAGGAACACTGAGGTGTCTTGAGTCCTGTTCTTGGTCGCCCATTCACAGGCATCAAGCTGATACATTTCTTACTGCTTATGTGTGAGCTATAGGAACCAGAATGGGAAAAACGTTTCTTGCAGTTTGGGCATTCATATGGCTTCTCTCCTAAACAACAAAAAAAATCATATTTGCTCAATTATTACATATAAATTTTTATGTGTCCACATTTTCCTTAAAACAATTTTAAAAGAGATTAACATGTATCTTGCAATACAGTTTTATTTAGAATTATTTTAAGTTCAAAACTGACGTAAATGTTATGAAGACTAGTATTTGTGCTAACCAATAAGGGAATCTTCTCAGCATGTGTGTATAATATTCCTGCTAACCTCTAAAACTTCAAATAATTCTCAAATGCCAAAATTAATTACAATTGACCCTTGAATAACATGAGTTTGAACTGCATGGCTTGACTTAACATGTGGATGTTTTCTGATAAATATCCTACAGTACTGTAAATGTATTCTCTCTTCCTTATGATTTTTTCCCTTTTTTAAAAAGATTTATTTATTTATTCATGAGAGACACACAGAAAGAGGCAGAGACAGAGGCAGAGGGAGAAGCAGGTTCCTTACAGGAAGCCCAATGTGGGACTTGATCCTAGGATGCTGGGATCATGCCCTGAGCTGAAGGCAGATACTCAACCACCGAGCCACCCAGGTGTCCCTGATTTTTCTTAATTCCCTTTTCTTTTCTCTTGCTTGTTCTAGTGTAAGAATATAGTATATAATATATGCAACATACAAAATATGCATTAACTGATGGTTTATCTTATAGGTAAGGCTTCTGGCCAGCAGTGGGCTATCAGTAGGTAAGTTTATGGGGAGCCAAAAGTTGTATGTAGATTTTTGACTGCATGGGGGGTCGGCTCCCATAACCCCTGCATTATTGTTCAAGGGTCAAATGTACATTTACTCTTTCAAAGTAGATTTTTTTCTTAACATATTTCACCTATTTATATAATTTTTCTATATTTTACTACACTTAACCATCTGCAGGAGAAATTAATATTAAAGGAAAGAAAAGTAAGTAAAGCCTTGATTATAAAAGACTTAACAAGTACAAATAACTATCCTTCCCATATCCATAAGGTTTTAAGGTTTCCTTGAAAGATCTTTCTCAATGGGAAGAAAACTTTAAATATGAGGTATTGCTATAAGCCTTGGTTTATTAAACTGGGAGGCACGTACTCCTGGAGATATAAGGCAATGTTCTAGTGGGTATGCAAAGCTTTCTTGTAGTTTCAATTTTAGTGACAGTGGTTACAGTAATTTAAAACATTATAATATCAAAACACAGCTTATACTATGGAGAGAAATACAACATTCATGTGAATTGTTAGGAACCCCCCCCCCCCAACAATATCAAAGAAGCTCCTTGTTTGTAGAGGCTTCTGTCAAGTTGCCTCTCTAGTCCTTCCAAGATATAAGGCATTTATTATTCTTGTTGACTGTTAGGGATACTTTGGTAAAAACATTTTGAGAGGTATGGAACCAAATGGAATACTTTCAAAAACCCTAATTTTTCACCTTAATTTTAATTTATATTTATAGTTTATTCACCTGTAACTTATAGGTTAGAGACTATCAGTTTCAATGGGGTAGTAACTTAAGTCTTGTGTGTCATTTATGCCTTGTACCTATTGAAGTGTAGGTCACAAAAAATATTCAAAAAACCTTTTTTAGATGAATGGATGGCTAATTGCAAAATTATGAAATATGGTGATGCTTTTTATCTACCCAGCATCAAGATAAAGCTCTTTCTCTCCTGTTATTTTTATAAAACGAAAGTAGTGAGAAAGTCAATATAAGCTCTTCTAATAAAGTAGTTTCAGTTTTGTAAAGTTTTTAAAAAGTTGAGTTATATTTTCTCAAATTACTTCAAGAATTGGATATTAGAAGTGGAAGGGATCTAAGAAGCCCTCTTGTACACAGTAAAAGTTCATTTTCTAACATTCTTGACTTTAGTCTCCTGTTTAACCTCTTTTATTAAAGGGACTGCTGGACTGCTCTATGGAAGATGGTCTAGTTTGGCTCTGCTGAGGATCATAAATTTGGATTCAAAACCTGCTTTTGCCACTAGTTTTTCAAAAAAGATTTTATTTATTTATTTATTTAGAGAGAGAGAGATTGAGATTGAGCAAGAGAACACAGTAGGGGAAAGGGGAGAGGGAGAAGAGGATAGAGAATCATAAGCAGACTTACCCCGAGCACAGAGCCTCATGCAGGACTCAATCTCATGACCCTGAGATCATGACTTGAGCTGAAATCAAGAGTTGGTCACTCAACTGACTGAGCCACCCAGGTGCCCCTGTCACTTAGTATTTTCTTAATCTTTCCAAGCCTCAGTGTTTTGGTGTGTAGATACATCCTCATTGGGATGCAATTATAAGACAATATAGCAAAACTGTGTGTGGTCTCAGTATTGTATTAGTGATTCTTTACTATGGTTGAGTACTAAGCTAGAATTCGCTTGTTATAATGCCTACTTTCCTGTCCTAGTCTGCCCTCTGATGCCACACAGAGTAAGTCTAACTTTTCTTCTAAACATCAGACTTCCAAATTAATGAGAAGCTGTCACCTGTAACCTTAAACTTCCCTTGTGTGGATTAAATATACCCAGGTCCTTCAAAGACTCCTCATAGGACATGGGGTTTAGAACCCTTCCCACTTACCCATTTGTTGACTCATCTCTAGAAATTCTCCAGTTTATCACTATCTTTCCAATGGGACACCTGAAATATGATTCAGTACTCAAAGTGCACCAGGTAAATTTCAAGGGCAGGTAATACAAGGGAATACATTTTAAATTGTTGTATAACATTTTTAGATGAGCTATATATTGGTTCTCTTGTTAGAAACACTCAGAAAATAAGATTCTATGATATAGATTATTTTTAAAAAATATTTTATTTATTTGAGAGAGAGAGAGAGTGCATGGAGAAACTGGGGCAAAGGACAGAGGGAGAGGGAGAAGCAGACTCCCTGCTGAGCAGGGAGCCTGACAGGGGCTCAATCCAGGATTTGGAGATCATGACCCAAGCTGAAGGGAGATGGCTGACTGACTGAGCCACCCAGGCGCCCCATAGATTATTTTTATCTTTAAATAGGGAGATAGAGGAGCACAGTGGCTAAGGCAATGGCTTTGGAGTCAGGACACCTACACTGGGACTCTGGCTTTGCCAGGGACTAGCTGAGTGCCTCTGGAGAGGTTAATTAAAGCTCTCTAAGCTTCCATTCTCTCATCAGCAGAAAGTGAGGAAATAATAGCATCTATCTCATGGGGCTATTGTTTAGGACTATATGAGTTAATGTATACAAGTAACTCAAATGTGGCTGTACATAGTTAAGTACTCAATAAATGCTAGTTATTATTATTATTGTTGGGGATTACCTGATATTTTGTCATTGCCAGAAAGAAAGTCCAGAGCAATTGTTCTAAAGCCAAATTCACTATGTTTGTTGGAAAACCCCATTTCTAACTTCATAGCTTTATGGTTTATAGCTGAAGTCCCTTACCTAATCTGTCTGTCTGGCGACTGTCAAACCCTGGAGGGGAAGTCGTGCTATAAAAAGTCAGATGTCCTATGAATGTTCCTTTTTTTTTTTTTTTGCAATGGTTGGGGTGTGTGTTTGGTTGCATCTGATGTAAAAACTTTCCAGGCTAAAGTTCCTAGGACCATGGAACAAACCCCAGTTCTTTTCTGGGGAGGAACAGAGGCCGGGGAGCAGGAGCTTTTGTGTCTCATCTCTGAGTGTAGGTGAGATGACCTACTCCTCATTAGAGCTCAACTCTCACATGAGGACTTCAGATGATGGCTAAAACACTTAATTCTCCATAGGGCTCATTTTAGTGGCAGTATCAGAAGACAGTAACAGTCCAGGTAATTTTAGGGAGTATAATTTGAAGATTCTGATTAAAAACTCAGCCGAGAAGAAGATTACAGAGGTTTCTTGAAGGATATGAAGCTAATCTATTATTCAGTGATCTAAACGCGCTTTCAAAACTATCTGTGTTCACCAGATAGTGACTTTTTTAATATTCATTTCTCTGTTTTAAATTTCCAATCTACTATACAATCAATATTGTATAAAATATAATAAAATTGTCACAGCATTTTCTTCATATAATACTTTCTAAATTACTTTCAATTTCTGTATTTATTTCTTCAAGAACCAGTCTCAAAAAGCTTACAGACTGGTCCAGTCCTAGGAGGGCACCCAGTCATCTCAACTCAGAAATCTCCCTTTGGAATGGAATAAACATGAGATATACAAGCCTCATCTTAAGTAACCTTAAGGATAAGACTATCATATATGCACATAATGAACAGACAGTGTAGAGTACAGTGGATGCACTATGTCCACGATGTGCCCTAATTTGTAATCAGCTACTTCAGCAGCAGCAGCAGCATGCTGTTAACAAGCCTATATAGAGCTCTCGACCAGCTACACTCCTAAAATTTTTCTGTCAGTACTACAGACGATAGCTCCCTACTCACTACTTGACTGAGACTGATTTTTGAATATCAATGCAGAATTTTGTGATAAATACCAACTTCCTGTTTCTAGTCCTGTTTCAATCTTTAGAATGTTCCATGCTTCCCAATTCTGTACTATCTATGGGTCTGACAGATCCTCCTATATACAATGATTTTGTACATGAGTCTTATTCTAAAATTTATTTTCCTTCCTCTACCCCAATCTCAACATTCAGGAAACTCTCCTGAATTAGTTATATCCCTATCAACAACTTCAAATCATCTGTAGTAAGAAAGCAGGTCATCAAAAATATATTATTTTTTTCCCCCAAGATTTTGTTTATTTATTCATGAGACACACACACACACATACAGAGAGAGAGAGAGAGAGAGAGAGAGGCAGAGACACAGGCAGAGGGAGAAGCAGGCTCCATGCGGGGAGCCTGATGAGGGACTCAATCCCAGGTCTCCGGGATCAGGTGCTGGGCTGAAGGAGGTGCTGAACTGCTGAGCCACCAGGGCTGCCCCCAAAATATATTCTTGATGAAAATTTTTCAGTAACCCAGGAGCCAAGAAATAGGATTTTGTGCCAGACTGCAAAAGACAACTTTTACTTTTCAGAAATATTAAAGTGTGAAAATAAATGTTTTTGCAAAAATCTTGGTTTACACAAATTGGTAACTTTAACACTTAGCCCCCTCAATGAATAAGATAGTAAAACTTCTAAAAATGTAGTTCCAAAATAAAACAGATATCACCAGTCATCCCTCACAAAGCCACCTGCTGTACGTTTTTTGTAGAATGTTTGTGAGATGTCAATATAATAATTTTCACAAAATAAGTAATGTGCAGATACCCGTCATTTCTCATTAATTAGAAAATAGGTGTTTTCACTATTTAAATCTAAAACAACATACCAAAATTAATCAGATGAACAGACGTCACAGTGCAATGTAAGATGCTACCCAGTTTTTGCTATAGCTTTTGTTGAAGTAGAGCCTCTAAAGACATGCACATACAGTTTTTTTGTGTCTAAGTTTCTAAAACAGGCATATTTTTTCACATACCATTTTGTAAGTAATAATTTAGAAAAGGATGTGAAATAGAAATGTGAAATGACAGGTGAACATAGTTTTCTTTTAAATTCTCAATGCTGCCCTGCCTGGGTGACTCCAAATCATCCTGACCACTTCCTATTTGGAGTTTACATTTTTACTTCTGTCATGTAAAGAGTATCTTCACCTCCTTACTTTCTTGTGCAAACTGTACCTCTATCTCCTTTTTCATTCCCTAGTTAATTGTGCAAAAGAGGCAATGAAACTAGCCTTCATTGGAAAGCTCAAGAAAGTTGTACTTTTTTGTTAAAACATGCTATATCCTAATTAGGAAATTTGGAGTATGTCATATTATATTAGCTTAATATGTTTAAGTTAAATATTAAGACTCCAATAAGATACCATTTATAAATAGAAAATTTCTCCAGGTTAGTCTTTGTAAGAAAAGCAAGAACTTTCTGACCATGTGTATAGACCACATGTTATAGATTTATTTATTACCACATGTGCTATGATATTCAAGGTGAAGAAAGAAAACAAATATTTACCACTGTGGATTCTTAAGTGCTCTTTTAGATGATGTTTGTATTTGAAAGCTTTCCCACATTCAGTGCACTTGAATTTACGATTACCCCCGGACTGTGTCACATGTCTCTGTAAGAAAGAATTGATATTTTAATTATAAAGCAAAAAAGCTTTGGACATAGAAGAATAGCCAATCTGCTAAAAGTAGTATTTTGGTGAATTCTGCTTCTCAAAGGCCTCAAATTGAGGCAGGCAGTCACAAAAATCTAACACTTGGAATATTACCAAAAAGAAAGGATAGTGGGAACAGAATTTTGACATACAGAAAAATCTCCATTTGCTAATTTAGAGTATTAGAATCATACTTTATTGAGTAATATAGTTATTTAGCAAAAATAAGATAATATACACTTTACTAGAAACTAGAGATATCTCTTCTGCGGTCAGGCTTTTTCCAGTAGTTTATCCTACTGCTTAAGAGCTTGCTATTTCCAGAATGTACTTTAATCTGATGAATTTAAAAAATACTTCCATCTTTTCATTCAAGTATGGAGTATTATAATGGCTTTCTGTCAAATTCCCACTTTTATATATTTCAAATATATTCTGCATTCTTAGATTTTTTCCAGATCCCATTACTTTGTTTACTTTTGTTTATTCATTAAATTTATTTGTTATTAAGAAATGTTTTTCAATCAAGTATAGTTGACATGCAATGTTAAGTTAGTGTCAGCATACAACACAGTGAGTCAACAACTCCATATGTTATGCTGTGCTCACCACAAGTGTCTACCATCTGTCACCATACAACACTATCACAATACATTGACTATATTCTCTATCCTGTACCCTTCATCTCCTGACTTGTTCATTCTGTAACTGGAAACCTGGACTTCCCATTCCCCTTCACCTGTTTTGCTCCCCCCACCCCCACTTTGGCAACCACCAGTATGTTCTCTGTGTTTATGAGTCTGTTTCTGCTTTTTTGCTTTGTTAGATTAATCATACAAAAGGAATGCTTAAATTGAATTCTATCATAAACCTTATAAACCATCAATTGCTCATAAACCTCCAAAGGCTCCCCATTAACCCTGAATATAGATTCTGAGTTTATATATTCCAAGTTTACCTGAGTTTCCAGGCTGATCCTTCACCAGTTCCCTATAAGAAGTTTATGCCATAGTCACTTAGTGAGTCCCGGGTTTTGTACATATACTACTCTTCTCTTCTCTACTCCTTGCTTTGGTTTATACTTATTCCTTCTTGGCTATATTTCCCTACAATTATGATTATTAAGATTCTAGCCATACTTCAAAGGTTTATTAATTCAGGTACTACTTGCTTTATGCTCACTCTAGCTGGAATCTCCCTTCTTTTGTTTTTCATACAGGAAGGAAAGAGGAATACTTACTATGTATCAGGCTCTACTGCATCCAAACCCATGGCTTTAAGCACCAAATATATGGTGATAATTCCCAATGGTGTATCTCTGGACCTCTTCCCCTTAACTTTAGACTCTCATAGACAATTGTGTCCTTGATGTTGCCAGTTGGAACACAATGGGCATGTGAAACTTAACACAATTAACACTGAACTCTTAACTGCCTGTCAGAGAGCACCTCCTCTGGTGTTTCCTGTCTTTGTGAATGACATTTTCATTAATTTGATTATGCTTAGGCCCTGTACTTTAGGGTAACACTTGATTCCTCGCTTTCTTTTAACACCCTTCATCAACAAAACCATCTGAATATACTCTGAATTTAACATTCATCATTATGTCGTATCTGTCACCACCAGTGATTTCAAAGCCACCACCACGTTTGGCCTGGATTATAACAGCCTCCACAATGGTCTCCCTGCCTCTAAATGGTCTCCCTGCTTCTGTTCTTATCTTTCTTGACCTACTCTCCACCCAACAGCCAGTGTTCCCTTAAAAATAAAAAATAAAGACAAAATTCAGTATCTTTCAAAGGCTTCCCTGTCACATTTTACAACAAAATCAGTCTCTATCATGGTCTATACAAGGGGATATATCATCTGGCCCCTGATACCTCTTGTCCTTACCTATCTTTCTGCCTTTTATTCACACTGGCCTCCTTGCTATCCTTTGCGGATGCTGGGCAGGCTTCTGGCTCAAGGCCTTTTCATGTTTCCCTCTGTTCCTTTTGACCAGAATGCCCTCCTCCCAATCATCCTATGACTGGCTCCTTCCTTTCATTCAGATTTTAGTTCAGATGTCCCATTCTTAGGAAGGTCTCCCTAACCTTAAAAAAGTTGCAACTTTCTACCTTCTGCTTTATTTTTCTACACACTATCTGTTCTTATATTTTATATCACCTGCTAATGTATGTTCCCTACTGTCTTGATCTTTGCTTATCTTTTTCACTATTGTGCCTTTATCAGCTAGAACAGGGCCTGACATGTAATAGAAACACAAATGTTTGCTTAACGAATAAATTAATAATACATGGAAATGCTTAATTAAGTCCTAACATGACTTTTCAAACTCAGGTTTGTTGCCCCATAACCTAAATTATTTCTAAGACATCCTGATCATATTTCCTCACATTGTTGGTCCCCATATTAATCACAGCTCCTTTCTAACATTTGTCTGATCACATACTTCATATATAAAACCTACTACCTTTCACCCATTAGAAAAATCACCACAAAATTGGCTGGCATGCTCATCATTGGTCTTACGATTTGTTTCTATAATGGCCTCTCTCGTTTTCACCAAAAGGATCTGCCTGATTAGTCTGCAGATCCTTTTCTTTGACAATGGCCCGTGGTACAGAAAGGATATTGGGACAACAGTTGGAATTTGGGTCTGCTTCCCAAATGTCACACGAATAGGTTCTTTTCCCAAGGCCTGACTGTACTGTAGTCATGTTAGAACTCAGATGGAAAAAAGATGATTCTTCTGCATTGTCCCTGATAAGACTTGTATAGGGGTAGATGGTAGATAGGTGGTCTTTGTCTTCAGAAGTTCCTGCTCTGTATCAATTTCTTCCTTCTTTTGGTATTCTCCCCAATTTCAAGTGTTCCCTCATGGATTTAACCATTAACCTAAGAAAATCTTGGTCCTATACTTCTTGATTGCCATGCTCTCCCCCTTCATCTTTTGATTTTCTGAGGGTTACTGCCAAAATCCTGAGAAGGTAGGTTGACCCTGCTCGATGAGTCTACTTTGGCTATAGTTTGTTTGGTTTAGCCATCGATGTAGAAAAGGTTTAACTGGTTCTCTATGAGATACAGGACTTACGTTAGGCACATGAATAGGGCAGAGTTCTCACAGATTTGAGTTTATGGATGGTCATAATCCTTTAAGAAACTGGATGCATGTCCTAATCATAACACATACCCTTAAAATATCCTATACAGCTGAATATTTATTTGGTTTTTAAAATTAGAATCACGTTGATATTAATTTGTTCAGAGTTGGCACTTATCAGGATCTTATAAAAGAAGGTCAACTGGCAAGAAGAGCTTCTTCATCTTTAATCCTTAAATACAGAGCCAACATTTCAAATGTAACTTATTGAACAGTTTTTTTTTTTTTTTAGTCTTGGTTTTTATACATCTAGAAATCGAGGCAAAGTGACAGAAATAGAACAAACCATGTGAAAATTGAATCTTCAGAATAAAAATGTTTAGAATCTAAGCTTTAGATTCTTAGAGGAAGCATCTTCCCTTCCTACAGTAAACAGAACCCCGTAACTTATACTGAGAGTAAATATAGTAGTCTTTGTTTCCCAGAAAATTAACTTTTATTATTATTATTTGACTTTCCTCTAAATTTAGTTAGTACTTAGGCATAGGTTTATGAAATGAGTATTTATTTTTCCTACACTGAACATTTTAGTAGAATGCATTTTGAATCTAGTTCTAAACTTAAGGGAAATACTTGTTGCAGTATAAGCAAAATAAATCAAGATTGAAGGGATCTTATCTGAAAAAGAATTTAAAAACTTAGTTACTGCTAAAAGAATGTTCACATGTACTTTGGAACTCAGATAATTCATATAATTACTTTAATTCTTGTAAGGCTGAAGATGCTGCCTAGTACATCCTTTTAAGTATGTTAGAACCCTTGCCTTCAATAGACACTGGATTTCACTTACTTGATCTCTTCCTGATTTATGTGATGTCATGTGACGTTCAAGTTGGGTTCTGTACGCAAAGGTGTAACTGCACAGGGAGCAACTAAAATTATCTTCATTCTTTTCATGGCGATATTTAATGTGTTCTTTCAGAGAGGTAAAGCGTTTATAGCCTCTATCACAATATGGGCAGGTAAGTAACTGGGAGAATGCATCTGGTGTTCCTATAAAAGAAAGATCATATATTTTGAATTTAAGCATTCAAAAAATATTACCAAAGCTACCACTTACTCCCTATGCTTTGTGCCAGATATTATGACACCCACTTTATATTTTATCCTTAAAACAATACAATGATACTCATCTCTATTTTATAAAAGAGAAAACAGGAAGCTCAGAAAAGTTAAATGACTTAAAATTATAAGGCTGGTAAATGATGAAGTCAGGATTCAAATATGTGCTGTCCGACTTCAAAGTCCCATATCTTTTCCACTAAACTACAAGTCTTCCCTTCTTTTTGTATGATTAGACAAAGAAAACAAAGATAAACTTAGAATACATTACATTTGTAAATGTATACATATTGAAGAGGATTTGTATGCCACAATAGAATCTTTCCACTGGTAAGGATGTATCATTATTTATTTAATGCTTGTTCTTTCTAACTTGGAAATGACACCACAAAGTTATTGTCATCAAACAGTAAGTAGTACATAAGTAGACTATGTTTTCAAGACATTCCTGCAGTTAGGTGTGGCCATATGACAGAATTCAAACCACAAGCACAAGTACTAGGGGAAGTGAGTAACAGGAGCCAGATCTAGGCCTGGCCTACAAAGACTTCCTATGCAGGCTTCTTTATGCTCTTTCCCTTACTGAATTATACAGACACATTTTTTTGTAGAATTTTATATGGATAAATACAGGATAGCTTTTAGAAAAAAAGGCAATATGGAAAAACTGGGAGTTCACTGCATGAACCATTTATTATTTTTTTTAAGATTTATTTATTTATTTAGAGAGAGGTGTGCGACTGGGGGAAAGAGCAAAGGTAGAGAATCTTCAAGCAGACTCCTTGCTGAGCACAGAGCCTGCATGTGGCTTGAGGAGGCTTGATCCCAGAATCCAGGGATCATGACCTGAGCCGAAACCAAGAGTTGGACACTTAATCGCCTGAACCACCCAGGCACCCTGAATGAACCATTTTTTTTCCCCCACAGGAACCACCTAAGCCTGACAATCCTAAAATGTAATATGGTTTTGCTAATTAATATTATTTAACTAAGAGCGCTTTTCCATATTTTATTTCTTCAAAAAAATAAGTTCCTAAAAGATAACTTACTGTAAATAGTATCTCTACCTTCATTTTGAAATTTTTATTGAAAAAGAGACTACCAGGGATGCCTGGGTGGCTCAGCGGTTGAGTGTCTGCTTTCAGCTAAGGGCATGATCCTGTGTCTGGGGATAGAGTCCCACATTATGGTCCCTGCAGGGAGCCTGCTTCTCCTTCTGCTTATGTCTCGGACTCTCTCTGTCTCTCATGAATAAATAAATAAAATGTCTTAGACAAAAGAAAAAAAAAGAAAAAAGAGACTACCAAAGAAAATTTCATTACAGTCTCAAAATCCTTCATAAACATGTATCATCTTTATTGAAATTCAAGTCTATATAAATTAAAAGACTTTCCTGAGAACCAGCCTGCGTATAAGAGACTGAGCACCTAACCCCATATAGTTAATTATGTTGAAATATGTATCAAATATATGAATAAAATCAAACAACCAAACCTCCCACAGTTTATGAAGGTACCTTTATTATCAGCTAGCAAGGCAACTGGAATCAGTTGCCTGTTGGTGATATCTTTAAAATGACCTACTTCTGTGGAGACTAGATTAGCCACATGAAATTGTTTTGGAAATCATGCTATGTTTTGTCTAGTATTAATTTCCTTTTGAACAGGCAGGTAGGAAATCAACATTTGGGGCACTCTCCTTGCCAGGGTACCTAGTCTATCCTATTGATTTTATCTGGTTACAATGGCAAGAGTCCAAGTCAGCCGTTGCAGATGCTTCATTATTGGCACCACAATCACAATGTGATTTCCATTACTTAAGCTGCTTATACTCTATAGCGTAATACAGCTGTCTGCTCTCATTATGTACTATTTTCTTCTTTACTTTCATCATTAATAAACAAATACTAATTTTGTAAAATGACAGGTTACTCATGATATTTTACCAGCAAGTTATTATTTTCATAAATCGATTTCTATTGAATTTCTCACACATATGAGGTATGAATTTATTCTTTAGGATACTAGCATAAAACAGTTTTTGTTCCTATTTTTTTAAGAATATTGAATATTTGCTTTTTTAAAAGAATCACTTTTTTAGCAATGAAGGCTTGTCATATAAGGAAAAAAAATTTCTTTTTAGAATTCTTATAATCAACTTAAGGTAGTGATTCAAGACTACTTAAAAATCTAACCCATGTCATATCCTTTGACTATGAATATGCTTATTTTTTAAAAAATCTTTAATTTTTGTATCCTAAATTTCCTTTGCTATGTAGTGTAACATTTCAGACTGATAGTAAGTAGTACTTTATATAAAACCTTTGAAAAATCTCCTTTGTTTGTGACCCACTGATTCAGAGTTTGTGATATTTCAGTCTGCTGGAATAAATTTTGCCCTTTCACAATTTTTGAAGTGCAGGAGAGCATATTTAATCCATTAAAACTTTATAAACTTAAGGGCTTCTGAAGACAATCAGATGTTACTGGTGTGACAGAGTATCTCCTGTGAAATAGTTTATCAGCTGTATACCTGAAAGTAATAACTACCTGAATTAAAAACAGATTCTAGAATTCAAATGTTTCATTTATTTTATTTTATTTTTGTTTTTTTTTCAAATGTTTCATTAATTCAGAATGTTAAATCCTAATTTTTATGGGATTTTACTGTGTTGATTAGTATCATTGGACTTTACAAAGTTTAACCTTATTTTGATCTGTGCAATGAAACACTGCTTTAGTTCTTATTTTCTTTCACGAGGCTTCTTGAAAAACATTTTGTTGCATAAAACATTTACATATATATATACAATTATATTGAAGAATTTTTATTCTTTTTCATTTTTATTATAACCTATTGCTTCTTCAGGTAAAAGTTAACAAATTTTTTTTTTTAAGAAAAAAAAAAAGAAACTGAAGTGCCTGGGTAGTTCATTGGTTAAGCATCCAACTCTTGGTTTCAGCTCAGATTATAATCTCAGGATCATGACACTGAATCTCATGTCAGGCTCCACGCTCAGTACAGACTCTGATTAAAATTCTTTCTTCCTCCCTCTGCTCCTCACGTACAACTAAATAAATAAAATCTTGAAAAAAAAAAACACCCCCAAACCTTGAGGAATCAAAATAGAAATGGTAGGGCTCTACAGGATTACAATGCCTACAATTATATGCAAATATATCAATACAACACTATTCATAAAGCTTTAATGCTGTGTCCCTAGGGGCAATTATCTATAGTCTTCAAAAATGTGTCCTTTTGGCACACTGGAGGAATCAGTTATAGAGTGCCCTACTTCTATTTCCTTTGTCACTGATTTAGTGACAGAAAATCCTACCTATTCTGCGGTGAAACTTCTGTTTCTGCTTTTTCATAGCTGATTCCTGATTTAAGGAAGGCAGTTGACTCTGCAATGGAATATATTTTTCTATACCATTCTTCTCAATTTCCTTCAGATATTTAAGAGTTGATTGATTAGTAGCTTAGCATTTATTTAGCACCAAAACACCAAAATACTTATGTATAAATTTAACAAAATATATGTAAGATTTATATGAGGAAAACTATAAAACTCTGCTGAACAAAATCCAAGAACTAAATAAATGGAGAGACATTCAATGTTTAAGAATAAGAAGACTTAATATTGTCAAGATGCCAGTTCTTCCCAACTTGATTCAATGCAATTTCAATTCAAATCTGGAGAGTCCTTTTACAGATACTGACAAACATTCTAAAGTTTATATGGAGAGGCAAAAGACCCAGGATAGCCAACACAATACTGAAGGTGAAAAATAAAGCTGGAGGACTGACACTATTTGACTTTAAGACTTACTGTAAAGCTATAATAATGAAAACAGTGTGGTATTGGTATGAGGATATAGAAATAAACTAATGGAACAGAGAGCCAGAAATACCCTCATATAGTCAACTGGTCTTTGACGAAGGAGCAGAGGCAATACAATGGAGTAAAGATAGTCTTTTCAACAAATAGTAATGGAACTTAGGAAGCAAAAACAAAAATGAATTACTGGAACTTAAAGTAAAAAGCTTTTGTACAGCAAAGGAAACAATCAATAACCAAAAAACAATCAATAACTAAAAAGCAACCTTCCGAATGGAAGAAGAAATTCACAAATGACATATCAGATAAAGGGCTAGTATCCCAAATCTATAAAGAACTTAGAAAACTCAACACACAAAAACAAAAAATGCAGTCAAGAAATGGGTAGAAGACATGAACAGACATTTCTCCAAAGATGACATACAAATGGCTAACAGATACATGAAAAAATGTTCAATATCACTCAGCATCAGGGAAATACAAATCAAAACCACAATGAAATACCACCTCACACTTCAGAATGACTAAAATGAACAAGTCAGGAAACAACAGATGTTGGTGAGGATGTAGAGAAAGGGGAACCCTCTTATACTGCAGGAGGGAATGCAAACTGGTGCAGCCCTCTGGAAAACAGTATGGAGGTTCCTCAAAAAGTTAAAAGCAGAGCTACCCTATGATCCAGCAATTGTACTACTAGGTATTTATCCAAAAGATACAAAAATAGTGATTCGAGGGATCCAGGCACCCCAATGTTTATAGCAGAATGTCCACAACAGCCGAACCATGGGAAGAGCCCAGATTTCTATCAACAGATGAATGGATAAAGAAGATGTGGTATATAAATATACAATGGACTATTAGCCATGAAGAAGAATGAAATCTTGCCATTTGCAACAATGTGGACAGAACTAGAGGGTATTATGCTAAGCGAAATAAGTCAGGGAAAGACAAATACTGTATGATTTCACTCATATGTGGAATTTAAGAAACAAAACAGACGAACATAGAAGAAGGAAAGGAAAAATAAAATAAGATAGAAACAGAGAGAGGCAGGCTAGGAAACAAAACGAGGGTTGCTGGAGGGGAGGTGGAGGAGAGATGGGATAACTGAGTGATGGTTATTAAGGAGGGCACCTGATATATTGAGCACTTGGTGTAATATACAACTGATGAATCACTAAATTCTACCCATGAAGCTTTTAATACATTATATGTTAACTAAAATGAATTTAAATTAAAAAATTTTAAAAAGTAATGGAACAACAAAACATTCAGGACATGCATAAAAATGAATCTAGACACAGACCTTATGTCCTTCACAAAAGTTAACTCAAAATGAATCACAAACCTAACTGCAAAATGCAAAACTATAAAGCTCCTAGAAGATAACAGGAAAACCTAAGTGACCCTGGGTATGACAATGTCCTTTTTAGATATAACACCAAAGGCATGATCCATGAGAAAGAACTGACAAGCTGGACTTCATTAAAATGAAAACTTCTGCTTTGTGAAAAATGTTCTCCAGAGAATTAGAAGACAAGTCACAGACTGGGAAAATATTTGCAAAGACATATCAGATAAAGGACTGTTATTCAAAACATCCAAAGGATTCTTTAAAACTCAACAATAAATCAATAACTTGATTAAAAAATAGTCCAAAGACCTTAGCAGACACCTCACCAAAGAAGATATACAGATGACAAATAAAGACACTCCACATCATATATCATCAGGGAAAAGCAAATTAAAACAAGATATCACTACACACCTATCAGAATGTCCAAAATCCAGAACACTGACACCAAAAAATGCTGGTGATGATGTGGAGCAACAGAAACTCACATTGCTGGTGGGAATGCAAAGTTGTACAGCCTCTCTGGAAGACAGCTTGGCAGTTTCTGACAAAACTAAACATACTGTTACTATTTGATCCAGTATATGAACTTCTTGGTATTTACCCAAAGGAGTTGGAAAACTTAAGTCTACACAAAAATCTGCACATGGTTGTATATAGCAACTTTACTCATAATTGCCAAAACACGGAAGTAACCATGTGTCCTTCGTCAGGTGAATGGGTAAACAAACTTATGATACATCCAGACAATGGAATATTATTCAGCACTTAAAAGAAATGAGCTATCAAGCCATGAAAATACATGGAGGAAAGTGGGAAAAAAAGTGAAAAAGCCAACTTAAATATTACTAAGTGAAAAAGAAGCCAACTTAAAAGATTACATGTTGTATAATTCCAACTATATGACCTTTGGAAAAGGCAGAGAATTATGGAGACACATAAAGATCTGTGGTTTCTAGGGGTGAGGGGAGGTGGGGAAAATGGAGGATTTTTAGAGCAATGAAAATACTCTAGGAGATATTATAATGATGGATACATTATAATGATGGATACACACTTATAGACTTTGGGTGTTTATGACGTGTCAATGTAGGTTCTTCCTTGGTAAAAAATGTACAATTCTAGTGAGTTATGTTGATAATGGGAAAAACCATGCACATGTGGGGAGCAAGGGGTATATGGGAAATACCTGTACTTCTATATCACTTTTTTTTGAAGCCTAAAACTTCTCTAAAAATGTCTTTTAAAAACGATTATTTAAGTATTAAGTTAAATCTATCTATTAAACTGGGAATCCAAAAAATAAAAAAATAAAAAAATAAACTGGGAATCCTGAAAAACAATCAAACCAGATTTAGGTAAACAAGCCAGTAACTTCTTAGTTCTTGGTGCAGATCTTTAATAAGTTTTCTTACAGAAATATCTGCATGCGAGTCATCTGTTTCTAGCATGGAAGGAGAGAATGGTAGCCTGCTTCCTTTCAGGAGAGTATGAACATATTAGTACTGCATTTTGCCACTCTTCATACACTGGCTGTTCATGTCAGAATGGCCTAGAGCAGATATAAAAAACCCCACTTGTCTCCAAATCGGTATGTTTTGAACCTGACAACCACGTTTTGCTTGCTAGCAGAGCAGAAAAACATCCAGAGTCAGAAAAAAAAGTCAAGAATTAGTTAAGGATCATCCTAGCTCCCATTTCTACTACTTGCTGCTATGTAAGTGAGTGGAAGTCAACATCCAGGCATTATTCCAAACCTCACTGCAGTGGTCTTACTGCAATACACTACGAGATGCCACTAATTTTAATACGACACTGTTACCATAAATGTGTTCCTTTCTCTAAAGAGATTATTTTCTATGGGCACTTGCCATAAATTTTGAATTTCAGATCCCTAGAGTAGAGGAGGTTCCCATTGTACAATTATAGATATAATAATCCTGTACATATGAAAACAAAAACAACTGTGCAGCTCCACTTACCACTGTCATCATGACCACTGGCTTCTGGGGTACCCTGCCTCTGGTCCTCTTCAGGTGCTTCGGGGTAAATGACAGCAGTGTCTTGTTGTTGCAGGAACTCTTCAACGTTAGGATCATGGTTTTGCTCATTTTCTGCATCTGAGTCACATTCATCATCTTTTACTAAAAGAAATGCATATTTTATAGAAAGCTTTCACCACGTTGTTACAAAGTTTTTCTAAATAAAAAAATATTTAACTTAAGAGAATTCACTATTATTCTTGAATTTGTTGGAAATATTTACCAAAAGTTTAAAACAAAATTCACTCATTCTGTTATCCTCTATTAAAAAGTCTTTTAGAAAGCAATATGAAAGTTCTGAAATTTTTACAATATCCCTTTTAAACTTTAGAGTGTAATTCTAGTCCATGTGACTGATAAGCAAGACACAGAAAAGGTAATATAGTTGACTGAATTCTTAATTTCTCAATCAAGGAAAAAAGGAGAAAATCTTACATCTCAAACCTTAGTCCCTCCTAGCAACCTACTGGATATTTATTTAGAGTTGTAGCTTAAATCCGAATCATTGTCAATTTAAACCACTCTGAAGTTCATTGCAGTTATGTGATGATGTCTTCGAAAAAAACAGTGTAAATAGTTATCTATAATTAGAAAAATTTCTAGTAAGAATCAAAGAGTATCAAATCCATAAAACTGCTTCTTATCTCCTCTAGTATTCATATATAAACATGGCTATTCTTTATTTTTGCTTCAATAATGTTTAATGGTGGGCTAAGGGCAAAGGCATTTTTTCCTTTGATTAGAAAGGCTCAAGTGAAAATCAAATGCTTTCACTTTGAGAAGGTACTCAAAGTGCTGCTGAGTTTCTACAGCAGCATTGCTGCACCATGGTTTCCTTCCATTTCCTCCACTGGCTCTAGAGGACAGTGTCTACTCCATGCTGGTGGTAACTGTAGCACATTGTATGGCTCCCAGATGTCTCATGGCTGACTTCTTTATACACTTTGGGCTGAACTGTCAGTTTTAAATTTGTAAAAGAGCATTTCCCAGCAGACTAAAATTGGGCCAAATTAAAATGCTGAAGTATGGGCATGTTTTTGTTTAACAGTTATTGAAAAAAATCTTGCTAAGTGAACTTCTCAGGGCAGCTGCTGTTTTAAAACCTTAAAGCCAATGATATAATCATAATGGTGAGCCACCATTTCCCCCTCCTTTATAATACAGCCAATATGATATCAATTATTTAGCACTGAGTTATTGGATCCAGGGGTAAGTGAAGACTCAAGAGGTAAAGCTGGTACTGTGGGTTTTATGGGAGTCTATTTCCAAATCCTCGACTTCTGTGTATATTCTTTCTTAGAACCTGGAAGATTCTTCTCTCTACTCTCCCCTTTCCACAGTATCTTTTGCTCACATCTAAAAGGAAGAAGAGAAGGGGTACCTGCATAGTTCAGTGGGTTAGGCATCCAACTCTAGATTTCGGCTCATATCATGATCTCAGATTCAATCTCAATCTCGTGAGACTGAACCCTGCATCAGGCTTTCTGCTCAGCTGGGAGCCTTCTAGTCCCTCTCCCTCTGTTTCTGCCACTCCACTCTGCTCACACTGGTACTATCTCTCTCAAATAAATAAAATCTTTAAAGAAAGGAAGAAGAGGGGCACCTGGGTGGTGGTTCAGTCTACCCAGTCTTCACTTAGGTTATGATCCTAGGGTCCTGGGATCAAACTCCACTTGGGCTTCCTGCTCAGCAGGGAGTCTGCTACTCCCTCTCTCTTTGCACCTCCCCCTATCCACTCCTGTTCTCTATCTCTCATAAATAAACAAACAAACAAACAAACAAATAAATAAATAAATAAATAAAATCTTAGGGGAAAAAACGGAAGAAGAGAAAAAAGCATATCCCAGTACATTAATATGGTGCATCGCTTGAAGTGTAAAAACTTTTGGGTTGCCAAAGGAAAAAATCCAAAATACTGATTGGGGAATATTTTCCCCAGTTGATTATTGATTAATCAAAGCAACATAAAACCACCACAATCCTTCCAGTTTTCCTGTTTATATGGATTTCTATCGGGGATAAAACATGGCAATTTTCTGAAATGAATTATTTTGGTTTAGTAAGGAAGTTCTGAAATCAAGCTATATAATAATAATATGGCCAGAGGGAGTGGGAGTTTTCCTTTAATGACCTCATCTGTTCCATTCCGCAACTATTATTAAAACGTTCATTGCTCTTCAGGAAACTGGTCAGAGCAAAGCCAAGAGTATTCTCAAAAATCATTCCTACAATCAATCTGTCATTAGTTGGAAAAATAAGCATTTTTGAGCAGCTAAAGCAGTACAAGTCAGTGCACTGAGTATTTTCAATGTAACTTCAAATTTTCAAGTTAAACTAGATAAAACTTATGAAATTTATATTTTTATGTGACTGATTAACAATTCCATATAGATTATAAGATGCTTAAAATATTTTAATCAAATTATATTTATTTCAATTATAGTCTTCACCTATAAAAATTTCTATTTTCTGCATCTTATTAAGTATGTGTGTACATATGTGTGTGTAAAGGCTAGATGCTAGAATAATGAGTTTTTAAAGTATACATGTTACAGAATAATATAATCTGTATTTTACACATGAAACTTACATCTTCAGTAAGTTATAAGCTTATATATGTACTGACTTGCTCTAAATGTACTACTCATTTTGGTAACATAAAAATAATATTAGATATAATCTTCATCTCACTATTGAAGAATCTATTTTTTAAAAACAATTATTAAGTTTTTAATTTTAATTCCAGTATAGTTGACAAATAGTATAATATTAGTTTCAGGTGTACAATATAATGATTCAATAATTCCATACAATACCTGGTACTCCTCACAACAGGTGCACTCCTTAATTCCCATCACCTATTTCACCCATTCCCTATCCTTACCCCACTGGTAACTATCAGTTTGTTCTCTATAGTTAAGTGAATAATCTATTTTTAAGAAGATATGTTTATTTATACTTTGCATATTCCTCCTTATTTATAATTTATTTCTCACAGAGGAAATTTTTATAAAATTTCTCAAATTGTGTTTTGGCAAAATTACTTGAATTAGAAAAATGAGAACACTTTTTTCTTGACAGAAAGTCTGATTCGGCTGATTGGTATAATAGTAATAATACCTGGCTTTGCTAGTTAGGTTATTAGGTACAAAATTCTCGGAAACTGAATGAACTAAGTCTGTAGCTCTAAGGCATTAATGACAATATTATTATCTCAAGTGATAAAAGGATTTTTGTTAAAATTTGTAATGTATTTATGTTATCATCAACTGTGTAGTACTGATAATTATATGGTAAATCAATCCACAAATTTAAAAAATCTTAAGATCCTGTGCCTAGAAATTAAAAAGAAACTTAAATTTTAATTTATATACATATTTTTCTTATAAAGAAATGACAGCTGATCAGAAATACCTTCAAACAGGAAATATATACTCTGTTAGCATCAAATTCTATTGGTTTATGAAAACAGAAATATGAGTTCAAGGAGTAAATATTATGATATAACACTTCTGACTTTTAAAGAAGAGCTTATAACCAAATTGAATGATTAGCAGGATTAAATTGTTATGGATTTCACATATAAGAGTGATGTTAAAAATGCCATTTTTAATATGTCAGAAATTATATTGTAACTACTTATACTTAAGATGAAAATTTTTAAATGTACATTAAGAAATATGTGGCACAGTGTATAATCGATTAGTTTACATAATATAAAGTTTGGAGGACAATAACAGTACCTCTTAGGGTAGTTGTGAGATTTAAATTAATTAATAGTGTGTTTATTACTGTACCTGCATACGTAAGTGCTATTTAATTGTTAGCTATTTTCCTCAAAGCAGTCCTGGTAAGGTAAACATTATAATTTCCCAATCAAAAGTTTTCCCAATAAAAAAAATAGGGTCAGAAAGCTTAGATAACTTCCAAAGTCACATAGTAAAAAAAATATTACTATTAGATTACATGATTTGGTATTGGGTATGGTATCAACTTCTGGGCTCTTTCCCACTGAACTACACTGTTTCCATGAACCTGCATCTAGCCAAAACAACTTCAAGCTGAGACCAGAAATTCTGCAGTTTTACCTATAAATTTTAAGTGCTGGGAAGTGCATATTGTAAAAAGGTCAATTATGAAGCAAAATTTCTAGTCCTAAGACTGATAAACTTACATATTTCAATAGTAGAGAGATAAGCAAACACATAGGGATGTAATAATAATTTGGCTTCTTGAGATATGACGAAACTCAGAGCTTTCCAATATAAAATTATTTTGGACCATAGAACTATATATGACCAAAGTGTAGAATTCTGAGGTTATAATCACAAATTGGAGCAAAGAGAGAGAGAGAGAGAGAGAGGTAAACTTTTAATATAAAGATAAAAAATTATTTAGCTATTAATATTTTAATTCTACTGGAAAATATATCTTTAGGCTTCTTCCTAGCTTTATCTTCCATTTTTCAAACTTTGTAAACTATTAACTATATAAACAAAAAAGGGATGCTCAGAAGGAACAAAGGATGTTTTGGGTGGATTTTTCACTCTATGAATACTAAGTGAGACTACAGTTCTCTTAACTTCATGAACTGCAAAAGGAAATCAGCTGAAGAAAGGATCTGACAAAGTTCTGAACTAATGATGGTGACCTTTGTACAATGTTTTTGTTTACTTTGTCAGCAGATTATTCCCTAGCAGTCAAGGAAATAACAAATGCAAAGGCAGAACATAATTTTTAAGTTTAAATGCACAAAAACCTCAACCATCTAATTTCTAACCTTTTTTCCCTTGAAACTACACTTATCAGGGTTTTATTAGATGCTTACTTGCTCCCAACTCTCCAAGTTCCAGGGAAATAATGCAGCAGGGATCATCTTCCACTGGGTGGGGGACCTCATATTTCAGCAACAACTTAAGTTACTACAAGATTACCTTACCTTCCAGATGTGATTTTCTGGGGAGAGGAGTTAAGGGAATTTATATACTACTCAGTACTAACTGAAATAATTAATTTTTGTAGTGAAGAGCAAAGTGTAGGTTAAACACTGAAACCTGAAATTGTGAATTTTTTTTTTTTATAGCATTTTGCCTAAAAGGGCAAATGATCTTCTGTTACTCTGGTAATGTAAGTCATCCAACTTCAACATTAGGCAAAAGAATAATGACAGCATTCTTTTGTGTTCATTAATACCATTTTACTAATAACAAATATCCTGTTTAAATATTTTATGTAATGTGTAAGTTAGTATGACAAATATTTGATAACAACATATTTGAATACATTATTCATGTAAGTTAAACGCAACCAAGTTAAAGGCAGAATATAAAATCTTAGGAAGTAGGTACCATAAATGATCACATATCTCATTATTATTTAATTATTTTGGAATCCATCTTTAACAACATGAGGATTTACTCTTTGTTTTACAGAACTGACTGACAAGTATGGGAGTGTCTGTTTATACCATAGATGAAATCTATTTTTGACATATTACTATGAAATATACTCATCCTACACAATGAAAGATAATTTATAGGGCTCTGTGGAATATTCCTAAAAGGCACTGCAGAGAAAAGAAAAAAAAAAAACTAGAAGTGTTAAACCAAAAAAAGAGAAGAAAAACAGAAAATTTAATTAAAGTTATATGATAGAAATTTCTAATTTATGGTTAAATATACAAAATACAATTATACTACTTTGAAGTACAGTGTTTTGAAGAAATGTTTTAATAACTCAGAATTCAGTTTTGAAGCTTTCACTCTAGGAGTTCTAGCTGACTTATGTGACACAATAAAAAGTGCCTGGTGTTATCATACATAAGATCTTGATTTAAGTTTTCCACTTACTCTTTTGCTTCTTAAATCTGATTTGAATCCATTATAGAAATATAGCTTTAAGTCTCAGGGAATATGTACTTTTAGTCACCTAGAAGCAAATTTTCTTGTTTACTAGAATTTAACTTCATCTTGGCCTTTTTCAAAATCATAGAAGTTATAAGAAAAAATTTTGAATCTTTTGTTTGCTGTGACATGTTCACTCAGCTCATCAATATTCATGACTCTCATCTGGTTTATAGATAACTCATGATATTTGCTTATTCTTCTGCTTTCTGTCTTGTGGGCAACTTAATGTAGATCCTGGTAACTAATAATGAAACTCAAAATAGTTAAATCTGTATTTCTGTAGCTTTGGTAAACAATTTGATATAAATTCAAATCATGATTTAAACACTTATTTTTTAGGTTTATCTGTAGGTTGTACTTGTCATCCTTATAAAATGGAAAATATGCTCTGTTAGATGAATCTGCAAATTTATACTGTATTTAAAGAATATAAACTTCAAACTTTTATATAGTGTCCTATATGCTTGGGTACTGAAACACTGAAAGAGGTCAAGATAAAAGAGGAGGAAATAGATTAAATTCATGACTCACAAATGCAAAAACCAGTGACACAAAAGACCTTGTTCAAAGACTACAGTATGAAAGAAAACAAGGAGAGAGTACCTGCACATCTCGCTTCATCTGCCTGAGCTTCAGGCCCCAGGATTTCTTGTCCTTCCTTTCCTGCTAAAATCAAAGAACAAAGGATTAAAATAGATCCATGTGGCACAAACATTTTTAACATCTAGAAATATGAAAAGGAACTTTTAGATTATATTTAATTTGGATTTTCTTCCCTTTTAGAAGTAATGTACCCTTGAAAAGTGAACTTTTTAAAAAGAGGTCTAGCAGACAGTTTTACCAAACTCACAAAGGTATCTTAAAGAAGCAAAATTAGTGAAGATTTCTATATAATCCTGGAATTATACATGCATTAGAATTATACACATACTGGGATTTTAGTGTTTTTTTGGGAGAGGAGTTCTACCTCTAGGTAGCAGGATTCCTTTTTAAAAATTTCTTCTGCAAAACACAAGTTTCCATGTTTTAGGCACTGTGCTAGATGCTTTATAAACTTATTTCCTTTAACCTTCATAACTACCTATTTTATAAGTGGAAAAAAAAAAGAAACCCAAAACTTCAGGCTTGAAGAGGTTAAACAGCCCAAAGACACACTGCTATTAGTAGAAGAGGAATTTTTTTAAAAAGATTTTATTTATTTATTCATGAGAGACACAGAGAGAGACAGGCAGAGACAGAGGCAGAGGAAGAAGCAGGCTCCATGCTAGAGCTCATACAGCAATTCGGTAGCGTGGCAGGATACAAAATCAATGCCCAGAAGTCAGTGGCATTTCTATACACTAACAATGAGACTGAAGAAAGAGAAATTAAGGAGTCAATCCCATTTACAATTGCACCCAAAAGCATAAGATACCTAGGAATAAACCTAACCAAAGATGTAAAGGATCTATACCCTCAAAACTATAGAACACTTCTGAAAGAAATTGAGGAAGACACAAAGAGATGGAAAAATATTCCATGCTCATGGATTGGCAGAATTAATATTGTGAAAATGTCAATGTTACCCAGGGCAATATACACGTTTAATGCAATCCCTATCAAAATACCATGGACTTTCTTCAGAGAGTTAGAACAAATTATTTTAAGATTTGTGTGGAATCAGAAAAGACCCCGAATAGCCAGGGGAATTTTAAAAAAGAAAACCATATCTGGGGGCATCACAATGCCAGATTTCAGGTTGTACTACAAAGCTGTGGTCATCAAGACAGTGTGGTACTGGCACAAAAACAGACACATAGATCAATGGAACAGAATAGAGAATCCAGAAGTGGACCTTGAACTTTATGGGCAACTAATATTCGATAAAGGAGGAAAGACTATCCATTGGAAGAAAGACAGTCTCTTCAATAAATGGTGCTGGGAAAATTGGACATGCAGGGAACCTGATGTGGGACTCGATCCTGGGATTGATCATGCCCTAAGCCAAAGGCAGATGCTCAACCACTGAGCCACCCAGGTGTCCCAGGAATTTGAATTCAGGTATGAATGGCTGTAAAACCTACTTTCAACTCCAGCCTTGCCTGTATGACTAGAGTATCAGACAATCAACTAGAGAGAAGACCATACTAAACTTCACTGTGTCCAGAGCAAATACCTACGGCACTACTTTATCTTTCACTCTAGTCACTATTCTAACTACTGATAAACCATCATAATAATAGTACTGGTAAACATTTTTAGATGCCAGTTGTCCTCCTTTGCTACCTAAGGCTTATAGTGAGCTGACTGTAGTATTCTATACAGAATAAGATCAGAGTAAATAGGCATATCATTTTGGCAAGCAAAAAGTATGTTTTGTATATTCAGGTATATTTTATTTATTATAATGTTTATTAAGGACATGTATAGATATAAAAGACATCAAGGAGTTAAAAACTGCTTTAAAAAAACTAGCAGAATATATATAATTATGATCAGAATACTTAGAAAGACATGCTAAAACATCACATCATGTAGTTAATCTGCACCCCAATCAAATCCCATTGAATGTCAGTCAAAAATCTTGATTTAGATTTCCCCTAAGTTTGATAATTGAATTGAGAAATAGAACACTAATCAAGTAAAATCTTTGCTCACATTAAGCATATTTTTCTGTAAGTGCCTTGGATTATCAGCTGGATTTATTTATTCAGCAGATTTTCTTTACTCATTAACTTTATATTAGTACTTAAAGATGATCACTATGTGAAAAATAGTTAAAATATGTATAAACCTCTTTAGATCAGCATAAAAACACGGTCTAAAGTAGGTAATGAAGAGATTAACGTCTGATAAATAATTCTCATTTTATACTTGCTATCAGCAAAATGACAATTAAAAACCTCATGTTAAAGTGTTTATACTATAGTAAGACAAACACCAGTATTGGCTAAGTGTTTGCATATCTCTAACATCTTTTTTTTTTTCTCTCTCTCTGAAGCATCTACTTAAACTAAAATAATAAAGACTATGACAATTGGATAATTATATGATGGTAATATATTCATTCATTTACTGTTGATCAATCTATACTCTTTATTTCTCCTCAAATGAAAATTAAGATAGCTGGAGTTTTTACTTACAAAGATGGAAGATGACAGTGATATTCAAAGTTAAAATGGTATTTCGGACATAACTAATTTTTCTACTTATAGTTATTATAGCTAATTAAAAATCTGCAATTCAATTAAGTGATTTCTTCATTTCTGCTCAGGATAAAAATCTAGGCTCCTTCGATTTAACATACTTCATAACATAACATAAGCATTTAACTTCATAACAAAACATAAACATTTAACATACTTTATTTAACATACTTTATTTAACATACTTCAGAATTTTGTCCTAGACTTCTTTACTATGATTTAAAAACTGGATGTCTCCATTCCTTCTCTCATCCCTGGGGCTGGAATTTTGGTTAAGCAACTAAAATCATATTGTCTAATGGGAATAGAAAATATCCTAATGTTGGTCTGTAGCATAAACATACTTCTTTCACTATAGAGTGCTGCCAGGAGCAGGCTCCTTTCTGCTTCACCCATGGATCAGCACAAGGGTGGACTGAAATGGCTAACTACACTGTTCAAGTAGCCTTCTCCCCTATGTGTCCCCTATTTCTAAGCTCTGAGAGCTTAGAAAACATAAGGGTAGTAAAGTAAGAGAATCTCCTTGTGCATAAGATTTTCTCTCCTGCAAGACTTACTAATGTCAACACATTGTGACCGACTAACCTAAATGCAATTTAGAAAGGTAAACTAGAATGCTCCTAAGGCTTTTACTTTTAGTTTAAATTCCAAAGCAAATACACAAATGAGGAAAAACTCTCAAATGACAAGACTTTCTTTTTTCAAATAATGGCAAAATATAGCTGAAAAATAAGTCATGAAATACTACTCAGAAATCAAAAAGGACAATTTATTGATACATCCAACAATTCAGATGAATCTCTCAAGAAATTATGGAAGGTGAAAAAAAATCAATCCAAAAGATTATATAACGGTATGATTCCATTTGTATAACATTCTTGAAGTAACAAATTTTTTAAAATGGAGAAGAGGTGTGTGGTTGTGAGGGGTTAGAGTTGGGACAGGAAGGTAGGTGGGAGTATACAGCATTGCTCTATCTTGTCTATATCAATGTGGATATTCTGGTTTCATACTGCACTAAAGTTTTGTAAGATGTTACCACTGGTGAAAACAGAGTAAAGGGTATACAACAGGACCTCTGAATTATTTGTGAATCTAGATTTGTGAATTACTTGCAAATCTATAATTATCTCAAAATTAATAGTTTAAGTGAAAAATAAGTCAATGCCTGATATCACAAATTTAGATCAAATGGATAGCACTTGTTTATTTTGCCATGTCATTCCTGTAAGTAAAAGCAAGAATGGTAAATGCAATTCATTTTAATCAAAAATCCAGAAGGCTTAATGCCAATGGCAGGATAGAATAGCTCAAAGTACAGACTGGTTACTAAGCACACGTTGAAAATTCTAAAACTTTCATTTTAAATTCATACCAGTGTGTTTTTAACCATTTCAAATGTGTTTGTGGGAAGATTTTATAGCAATTTCTAATAAAGAATAAGAAGTGGGTAACTGAACCAGATTTTCCTTTCCTGCTTTCATCTCTTCCTCTATAACACACATGCACAGATGCCATGCACATTTATACCTACCTGTCTTTTCTCAAGTTGACCCCTCTATCTAGAATGCTGTTACCCATTCCATCTGAAAAACTTTTACTAATTCGATTCTTTAAAGATCAGTTCACATTTATCTCATTCTGTAAGCTGTCCTTCACACTGCTCTGAAGTAAATGCCAATAGATTTCTGAATTCAAACATAAAGTGTTCAAACTTTAATTAAAAATTATTTTTTTACTGTGTACTTTTTCAGAGTATTCTCAAGTGGCTTCATTTTTCTCTCTTGTGTCCTCTAGTTTCTACATATATGCATATATTTTTGGTGTAACTATCAAAGTCACAGTAAATGTAATTCACAGTCTCCACGAATACATGTTAACTTAAACAAAGGTAAAAAAAACATGTAACGGAGGTTAGATATTGTTAAGATAAAATGAACACAAACCACCCTGTGTGTCCCACTGAATGCAGCTAGAACAACCTGGGGAGAATTTAAGAAGTTATTTGAAGACTCTAAAAGGTAACCCATATTAGGAAGACCAGGGAAGGCGACATGACAAGAATTCAAAGTACCACTGAATCACTGAGTAATTTCTCCTACTCTCTAGTCTGGATTCAAGGCAGCCTAGATTTAGAAGTGAGCATGGGAGCAGAGCAGAGAAAAACTCCACAAAGAACACTCTAATCTAGGCTCACAGAACAAGAAAGGCCCCAAAGAAGGGAAAAATCATTTTTTTTTTCCTTGATTCTCTTGTGTTCCAGTCCCTAGATCATCCCCACGTAGTAGCTGAGATTATGGAGAAACCAGGAAAGTAAAGATACCTAAAATGCCAAGAATGGGGAACCTTCTTATCCACTCAGAGAAACAGTGGCCCCAAGAGGATGGTACAATTTTCCATCAAATTTTCTCTCACTGAAAATGAGTGGGAAATATCAGTGAGGGTGACAGAACATGAGAGACTCCTAACTCTGGAAAACGAACAAGGGGTGGTGGAAAGGGAGGTGGGCTGGGGGTTGGGGTGATTGAGTGACGGGCACTGAGGGGTGCACTTGACAGGATGAGCATTGGGTGTTATGCTATACATTGGCAAACTGAACTCCAATAAAAAATATACAAAAAAAAAAAGGGGATTGATTCCTTAAAAAAAAAAAATCTCTCTCACCATCTTTCACCTCTTCCTGCAGGCACAGTTGCAGGAAGTATGTGGCAACGTATGATCAAGGAAATCCTAGATTTTTGGATAGAGAACTGACAAGGGCAGTCCCACGGAACTGAAGGTACTAGGGAGATCATGGATAGGGAGTTGCACAGGAAAGCAACCCGATAACACTGCATGTGAACTTCTGGTTTCATATCCAAACTTCCCATGTGTGGATCTGACCACAGGCTTTGAGAACTGAAGTAAGGATAAGACCATTAATCATGTCCCAGAATGGCCAATATAGGGCGCCGATCCAAAAAGCACTGTAAAGTCTTTGAAAACTGAACTGATATTGGAACCAAAACCCACAGAAAGTTATTTAGAAATTATAGTCTGATACAACTGGATAAGTTGCTTGCTAAGCCAAAAATACCAAAATGCTCCACAATATTTAAATAAGACCAAGAATCTCATAATATTAAAAATGTCCAGGATACAATCCAAAATTACTTAGCACATGAAGAACCAGGAAAATCTCAACTTCTGGAGCAAAAGGTAATCAAAAGATGGCAATATGAGAAGACACAGATGTTGAAACTTTCAGAAACCAGCTTTAAGCAGCTATTAATTATGACAGTACTCCAAGGCCTAAGGATGAACACTCGAAAAAAATGGAGAGATAAAAGGTCTAGGCAAATTCTTATCAACAAAAAGAAGGTATAGATAACAACCCAAAGGAAATATAGAATTAAAAATACAGTAAGAAAAAATTTTTTTTAAATCACTGGATGGATTCAATAGCAAAATGGAGATGAAAGAAGACCAGTGAATTTGATGATAGGTAAATGGAAATTATCCAGTTTGGACAACAAAGTGAAAATACTTTTAAAAACAGAGTATCAGGGGATCCCTGGGTGGCGCAGCGGTTTGGCGCCTGCCTTTGGCCCAGGGCGCGATCCTGGAGACCCGGGATCGAATCCCACATCAGGCTCCCGGTGCATGGAGCCTGCTTCTCCCTCTGCCTGTGTCTCTGCCTCTCTCTCTCTCTGTGACTATCATGAATAAATAAATTAAAAAAAAAAAAAAAAAACCAAAAAAAAAAAACAGAGTATCAGTGTGTAGAACAATAATAAAATATCTAACATTCAGCCATTGGAGTTCCAGAAAGAGAAAAAAGAGTATAGTACAGAAAAAATAGTTGAAGAATTAGTCTAAAAACTTCCCAGATTTAATAAAAAACACAAACCAATAAATAGATAAGTTAACTGAATCTCAAACAGGATAAAGGCCCCCATATCCAGGCCTAGATTATCAGTCAAACTCTGAAACTAAAGGTCAAAAAAATTCTGAAAAGAGAAAAAATGATATAGAACTTTAAGGAAATAATGATTTAAAACAAAGCAAATTTATCATTAGAAATGAAATATTTCATAAGGCAATGGCACATTGTTAGAGTGCTAAAAGGAAAAAATACCTGTCAATCGCAAATTCTATATCCAGTGAAAATATACTTTAGAAACAAAGGCAAAATAAAGATATTCTCAGATGAAGGAAAGTGAATAAAGTATACTGCCAGCAAACTTGATATATTACTAAAGGAAGATCTTCAGAAAGAACACGAAGTAATATTAGATGAAAATTCGAAATGTCAGGAATGAAAGAGGACACAAGCTATGATGTAGTATACATGACAACTGTAACATAAAGGAAGGAGGGTAATGGAATCCATATGAGCGTAAAGTTTCTATATTTTACTTGGAGTGGTGAAATACTTAATTCTAAGTAGACTATGAGAAGTTAGGTATATATACATTTTCATTTACAGAGCAACTACAAAACATCTATACAAAAAGCTATAGTAAAAATGAAATAAACAAATGGAAATAGAACACTAAAAATATTCAAATGATTCAAAAGAAGGCAGGAAAGAAGAAACAGAAGAATTAAAAACAGGGAAAAACAGAAAGCAAATAATACAATGATAGACCTAATCCAAACATCAAAACTTACATTATGTGTAAATGGTCTAAATGAGCCAATGTAAAGGATTAAGACTGTTAGAATAGATTTTTAAAAAACCAAGCCCCATTTATAGCACTCTACAAAAAAATTATCTCAAACATAATATAGACAGGTTAAAGTAAAAAGTTGGAAAATATATACTGTGTAAAGATTAATCAAAAGAAACCCAAAGTGACTATTTTACATCAGAAAAGTAGACTTTGCAGCTAAGAAAATTACCAGAAATCTAGAGAAACATTACATAATAAGAAGGTCAAAACAATCTAACAACACAGCTTCAAAATATGTGCCCAACAGAATAGAGAAAAATCTATGTATATACCTGGAGACTTCAATACTCTTCTCACATTAATTAACAGAACAAGCAGAAACTCACCAAGGATATAAATGATCCAAGCAACACTAACAACTACTCCATTCAATTGACATTTGTAGAACATTCCACCCAACAGCAGACTACACATTCTTTTCAAATACACATAGAATACTAATGAAGACAGACCATATCCAAGATTATATAACAAAAACTTAAACTTAAATGAAATCATACAAAGTATGTTCTCTGACCATAATAAACTAGATATCAGTAGCAAAAAGATAAGAAAATCTCCAAACACTTTGGGAATTAATGAACATATTTCTAAAGAACCCCTGGGTCAAAGAGAAAAATGAAAAATACCACATCAAAATTTGTGGGATGTACATAAAGCAGTGTTAAGGGAAATTTAAAGTATTAAATGCTTATTATGTTACACAAAAGTTCTCAAATCAAAATTCTAAACTTTGTTAAAAAACAGAAAAAAAAGACCAAAATATGTCCAGAGCAAGCAGAAGGAAGAAATAAAGAGCAGAGAGCAATACAACGAAAGAGACAGAGAGAGAGAAAGAGAGAGAAACAATGAAAAAGAAACCTAGTTCTTTGAAAAGATCAATAAAATTAACAAGCCATTAGCAATACTGATAAATAGAGGCTAGCCACAAACAACTAACATCAGGAATGAAAAGGGAATGTCACTACAGAGCTAGGAGGTAGTAAAAGGATAATAAGGGAATACTCTGAGTTCAAGGAGTAAACATGATTTAACACATTTGACTCTTAAAGAAGACCTTATTATTTTTTTAAAAATTGAATGATAGGTGTTAAATTGCTATGGATCTCATATATAAGAATGTTAAAAAGCCAATATATTTGATATGCCAGAAATTGTTTTCAAGTATTTACACTTAAAATGAAAAATTTTGCATGCCCATTAAGAAATCTGTAGACAATGCATAATCATTTTATATAATATAAACTTGGAGTATTTCTTATATAATATATATAAAATAATATAGTATAATATATACTATATATTTTATATATTTATAATATATAGTATATATAATATATGCTATATATTATATATAATAGCATTTCTTAGGTTAGCTATTGAGGATTAAATTAACTATAGTATGCGCTTAGTACTTTACCTGGCATATAGTGAGTGTTATGTAATTGTAAGCATTTTCCTTAATACAGTCCTATAAAGTGAACATCTCTACACTCATACATTTGAAAACTGAAATGGAGCAATTCCTCAATAACTAGAAAGTGTTAAAACTAATCTGAAATAAGAAAAGCTAACCTGAGTATTCCTGTAACGGTTTTAAAAATTGAATTTGTGGTTTAAAATCTTCCCCCAAAACAAAACTCCAGGCCCAGATGGTTTTCCTTGCAAATTTTGCCAGACCTTTAAACAAGAAATAATACTAATTTAAAATAATCTTTCCAAGAAAATAAAAAATAAAGGAACACTTTCCAATTCATTTTATGAGGCTAGCATTTTCCTGATACCAAAACCAAATAAAAATAGTAGAAAAAAGAAAGAAAACTATAGACCAATATCCCTCATGAAAATGGACCTAAAAATTTTCAACAAAACTGTCGAATTGACCAATATGTAAAAGGAAAAGGACTGAGTGGGGCTTTCCAGGGAATCTCAGGCTGGTCCAATATTTGAAAATCCATTACTGCATTCACTATATTAACAGACTAAAGAAGCAAAACCACATGATTGTATCAACTGACAGAAAAAAATTCAACATCTATTCATGATGAAAACTCTCAGCAAACTAGGAGTAGAAAGTTACTCAATTTGATAAAAGGCATTTACAACAAATCTAATGTTAACATTATAATTAAAGGTAAAAGACTGAATAGTTTCCCTCTAAGATTAGGAAAAAGGAAAATGTCTACTCTCACCACTCCTGACATCTTATGTCAATAAACAGGAATAAAAAGCATATGGATTAGAAAGGAAGAAATAAAACTGTCGCTACTTGAGAAGATTGTTTATGTAGAAATCCTAAAGAATCTACAAAAAAATTCCTAGAATTAGCAAGTCCACAGTATACAAGGTGACTATAAGACACTGATACACTATAGGACACTGATACAAAAAACTGAATATGATACAAGTAAATGGAAAGATACTCAATGTTCATGAATTAAGAATTAATATTGTTAAAATGTCCATACCATCCAGAGCCTCTCTCTAGATTCAATGAAATCCCTACCAACATTTCAATGGCATTTTTTTTTAATTTTACAGAAATAGGAAAAAGCAATCTTAAAAGGCCCTATATAGCCAAAGCAATCTTGAGAAAAGGAAGGAATGGGAGTTTTGCTTCTTTCTGATCAGGATTTTTAAGAACTTAAATTTAAAATAATTTTAGACTTACAGAAAAAAATGTAAAACTAGCACAGACTTCCAGTATACCCTTCAATCAGCTTCCCTTAACGAGAATATCTTACAGAATCACAATACTCTTATGGAAACCATTAAATTAGTGTTAATACAATACTATTAACTAACATACAGACCTTATTTGACTTATGTCAATTTTACCACTAATGCTCTGTCTTTTCTGGTTTAGAAACCTGTTCGGGACCCATAGTGCATTTGTCAGGTTTCTAGAGCCTTCTCCAAAATCTTACAATCCAATCACATCTGAGAAGTTGCTTCTAGTCTTTGCTTTTTTATGACCTTACCACAATTGAAGATTTTGTAGGGTGCCCTCAATTTGAATCCCTGACATTTTCTAATGATCAGATGAGGAAATGCACTATGAACAAGAATACCACCGAAGTGATATGCCTTTGTGAATAGATCTCACCAGTGGTATATAATGTCACTGTATCTTCTTATTGGGACATTAACCTTGATCACCTGGTTAAGGTATCTGTCAGGTTTCTTTATACTAGTTATTATATAGTTACGATTAATAATTATCTGGTGAGGAAATACTTTGATACTATACAAATATCCTTTTTTCATATACTTTCACCAATTTTAGCATTCATTGAGGATTCTTTTTTATTAATGACTTATTTATTTATTGGAGAAAGAAAGCACAAGCATGTCTGAGTGGGGGGAGAGGCAAAGGGAGAGAATCTTCAAGCAGACTCCCTGCTGAGCCTGACACAGGGCTTGATCTAAAGACCCATGAGATCATGACCCGAGCCAAAACCAAGTTGGACACCTAACCAACTGAGCCACCCAGGCGCCCCCACTGATGGTTCTGGCCTGCAACAATTATTACCATGGTGTTTGCCTAACAATGATTTTCCATTTTCCTAATTACGTCGTAATTTATAACTGAAATTCTACTATAAGAATTATTTTCCTTCTCTCCCATGTATTTATTATTTATATCAATATGGATGTGTGGATATTTATGATTATAATCCAGTACTATCATTATTTATTTTGCTGCTAAAATTGTTCCAAATTTGGTCAACAGGCACTCCCTTGGTTGGCTCTTGTGCCCTTTTCACAGGTTGACTTTTAAAAAATACTCTTACTTGTTGTTCTGAGCTTACCTTACATTTTCCGTACCTCAGTTGTAGAATCAGCCATTTATGCAAAGAGTTTTGGCACCTTTTATTGGTGAATGGTATTTGAATCCCAGATCTGGGCACTAGGTATACTTACTGCTACTGGGTATTACTGTCCACAGGCATTCTCAGAAGACAGAATTAGGAAATAGATGCATGTATACTAATACCTGCATATACCCCATCTATATTTTTGTATCTATCTATCTTATATAAATTAAGAACCATGAGTTCATTGACAACTCTGATTCCAATAGAAAAATATAGGATTTATTCTAGCCTTCTCACTTTTCCTTGTTTATAACCTCTTTCTCTGATAGGGAGGAATTTTGGTCTCATTATCCTCTCTCTCTCTCTGTCTCTCTCTCTATATATATACAATTTATATATTGTATAATATATAATTATATATTATGTATTGTATATAATTTATATAAGTTTATATTATATATTATATATATAATATAATTTTTTTGTTCACTTCTAGTATATACATATGTTCAGAATAAACTTTACCTTTTAAGAAACAAATTTATTAACTATAGGGAAAATGGGGGTGGGGGTAGTAGGCATAGGGGTATGGACACATCTCTGAGTATACCTCTTTGTATAGCTTACATACAAAGCTATACAGAGCTATGTAAGCTTACATACATAGCTTACATATATAAACATGAAAATGTTTCCCATTCACACAAAAATAATTTAAATCACTCAGCAGAGATAATGGAAAATGAAGTACAAGCAATGACAAATGAATCTGAATGTATTATAAATGAGTTATACAACACATTGAAGGGATTATTCCTTCATTACTGTCATCTCTTAATGCTTAGATAGAGGTAATTAAATACTAGAGGTATATATTAGTGCAAATGAAATTGGATTCTCTTATAAGTACAGCTAAAAAAATATCTCTGTGGTTGTCTGGGCCAGTCTTTTCATTTTACAGATGCAAAAGTGGAATTCAAGAGACATAGTGGTATAATGAAGACCAGAAAGCATGTGCTGAGCTTTTTCTACATTACATACTACCTTTGGTTGAAAAGTTCAAAGAGTAGGTTAAACTGATTTTTGAGAGGTAAGTATAAAATGGTTCAATGATGAGTTACATAGTGATTGATATATTCTTTGCATAAGATTATTTATAGTATTTTGTTATAACCTGTGCCTAAGACAGCCTTTTTGCTAGAGTAACATCAGGATTTTAAATATTTTTATCATAAATAAGCTTTCATTTCCTTGGCATTTTTGTAAACAGGTAAATTTCTATGGAGTTTTAAACTTCAAGTCAGAAAAATGTTTTACTCATTATTGGTATCATTCTTTTCAGCTCATCAATTAAAAAAAATAAGAAAAACATACTGAACACTATTTTACATCATCAGATCAGTTTTACATGCTTTTTTAAAACTCAAATTATGAGAGGCCTATAAGAACAGGTGTTTCATAAATAAGAGTATATATTTAAAAACAAGAGTATATATTTAAAAACGTTTAATTGACACAAGCATGAATTTTGTGCTGAACCACAAGAAACTCTTATGAATATAGATATGTTGGAGCACTGCCAAGTTATACTATCTTCCCTACACACAACAGTACTTAATTAACCTAGTTTTATTTATTTTTGAAAGTGCACATGTAGTAGCTTACTTAATATCTACAATAAAAATATTGTTTCTTCTATATATTCCTTCTAAGAACTTGATCCTAACGAGATTTCATTCACAGCCAAAAATAGCTTTTTAAAGGTACTTATTACAAAATTAACATTTCAATGGCACGTTATATTTTTAAATATACTTAGATTATTGATTTACACTATGCTACAGATCTGTGAATATCAGAGTCCCATGTGCTGGTCTCTAGCATGGTTAAATGTTATTGATCACTTTCTTCTCTGTTTTTCCCTATTTAAAAAAAAGTCTTTAAAGTAACTCACTGGCATAAATGGTGTGCTTCCACTAACTAAGTGACAGTAAATGGCCTTTGCTTCACTATTTCTTGGTCATTCTTGAGTAACTAGAGAGGAAACACTTCACTGAGCAATTTGCATTCTAAAAACCTAAGTTGCAGCTACTCTATTTTGTAAGCAAAAACACTGTTAATCTCTTTTTATAACAGCTGGAGATTTCACATATTGCTATCTTCTTGGAAGTTTTAGTAGCGAGATGATCAAAACACCCTACACTCTTCCCCTTGTGTTTGTTTTTCACATTGGTAGTAGTTTACAAATGGAATGCGCAAAAAAGAACACAAGAAGAGCAGTGCAGCAGACAGCGCTCATGAAAGAAAAGAATCAGGAAGTAACTGAAAACAGTGGAGTTCAACTAAGCAGACTGCCCTTCAGAGCAAGCCCCTCTCTTGGAAACTCCAGTATTCTTTTTCTGCTTTAGGAGCAGGTTGGTTTTGTCAACCATGTACAATTTGATAGATTAATTTTTCAAATTTAGCCACAGGGATCATCTTGAGAAGCCTTAAAACAATTCAAGAGTAGAAGTTCCCTGTTTGGATCTGAAGCCCCACCACATAAACTTTCATTTAAATGCATGACTTAATGGTTACCAACTAAATGAACTATTAAGGATTACTAACCTTGATATTTGTGAACTTAATTTACTGAGGATTTTGAACCAGTATTCTATCAAGAAGTCTTGGTTGCCTTGCATCACTGGGCAGTGTTGCAGATCTATTGTGCACATTTTCACAAAGACATTTTAAACACTCACAATGGGAAAGGATACTTTTTAACTGACGGAATGCCAGAATTATCTTGATTTGTGATTTCTGGTGGCTGATAATGATTTTCTTACTTTGGTCAAAATTGTTTACCAGTTTTGTGTTTACTGGTTTGTTCTATTTGGTCAGGCAATATTGTTTTGAACATGGTATGGCACATTTCATAAACCTTTCATTTTTTAAAATTAGATGAGGTAAAACCTAAACTAGTGCTATATAGGCTTAGAAATATAGTTTCTTTACAAAAGAAATGTATCTTCAACTTGAGTTTTTTTTTTTTTACAGGAATTTTAAGTAGCTTTCAGTATCTGAGAGTATTCTCTTTAAAATAATGCATGTTGAACAATAATGACTCAACTGAAAATAGTTGTGTTAAGATAGGAATTAATGTATAATTCTAAATATCCCATAACTTTATCATAAAAGTTGGTTATATAGAACTCTTTAGGTAGGATGTACACAAATTATTATACAATTTATAATAAGTATTAATATTCACTGTATATTTCATTAATTTTATTTTTATTTATTTTTAAAATTTTAAAAAATTAAATTTTATTTATTTTTTTAATTTTATTTTTTATTTTTATTTTTTAATTTTATTTTTTAAAAAGTATTTATTTGAGAGAGTGAGAGATCACAGTAGGGGGTAGGGATAGAGGAAGAAGCAGATTCCCTCCCCACTGTGCAGGGAGCCTAATGCAGGACTCAATCCCAGAACCCTGGGATCACGATCCAAGCCCAAGGGAGATGCTCAACCGACTAAGCCACCCAGGCACTCTCATCAATTTTATTTATCCCTACTCTTGCTTCATCATTATACATAATTAAGAAAACTCTAGAAGGAAATTATATTGTATATACCCATATTTTTACTCTTTCTCATGTTCTTCCTTCCTGATATTCCAAGATTCATAATCTTTTACCATTTCTTTTCTGTTTAGCAGGTTTCTCCTAACTGTTCATTTAGGCTAGATCTGCTGCTGACAAAATCTCTTAGTGTTCCTTCACTTGAAAATGTCCTGATTTCTTTTTCATTCTTGAAGGATATTTTTTCTGGATATAGAAATCTGGGTTGGATTTCTTTGGATTTATCCTGTTTGGGGTACAGGTTTATGTCATTTGCCCAATTTTGGAAATTTTTAGCTATTAATTCTTTGAATACTTTTTCAGCCCTATTCCCATTCTTTTCTCCTGGAATTCTGATTCTAAATTGTCTATTTGGTGCTTCTTTAAATTTCTATTTCAACAAAGAGACTGTCTCTTTCTCCATCTTTTTTTAAAATGTGTAGTGACACAAAATATATTTATTTTTTGTTTTTTTACACAATATTATATTTAGATGCACAACATAATGATTTGACATTTGCATATACATTGAGAAATGATCATCACATTAAGTCTATTTACTGTGTCACCACACGTATTTACAACTTTTTTCTTTTGATGAGAACTTTTTAGATTTGCTTTCTTAGCAACTTTCAAAACTACAATACATTATTGAAGTCCATCTATGTTGTCACAAATGGAAAGAATTCATCCTTTTTTTAATAGCTGAGTAGTATTATATATAAATATGCCACTTCAACTTGATCCTTTCTTCCATATCTTTGCTATTACAAATCATACTGCAGTGACCATATGGGTACATGTATCTTTTCAAATTAGTGTTTTCCTTTTTTTTCAGATAAGTAGCTGGAAGTGGAGTCACTGAATTGTATGGCAGTTCTATTTCTAAGCTTCTTAGGAAACTCCACTGTTTTCCATAATGGCTGTACCAATTTACATTCAACAAAGCATGAGGGTTCCCTTTTCTTCACATCCTCTCCAACACTTATTTATTTTGTCTTTTTGAGAATAGCCATTTTGATAGGTGTATAGGTTGACATCTTATTGTGGTTTTTATTTCTATATCCATGTTGTTTAGTACTGTTGAGCATCTTTCCATGTACCTGTTGGTCCATCTTTGGAAAGATCATTCTTGACATCCTCTGCCCATTTTTAATTGGACAATTTTTTTGCTATTGAGTTGTTTGAGTTTATATACTTTGGATATTAACTCTTCACTGAATATATGATTTGCAAATATCTTCTCCCATTCAGCATTTATTTTGTCAATGGTTTCCTTTACTACGCAGAAACTTTTAAGTTTGATGTAATCCCATTTTTTTTTTTTCTTTTGGTGTCATTGTTTCTAGTATCAGATCCAAATACATATCAATGAGTCTAATGTTAAGGAGCTTGCCACCTATGTTTTCTTCTAGTAGTTTTTTTATGGTTTCTGGTCTTAGACTTACAAGTCTTCAATACATTTTGAGTTAATTTTTGTGTGTGATGTAAGATAATGGTCCAGTTTCATTATTTTACATGTGGCTGTCAAGTTTTTCCCACACCGTTTATTGAAGAGACTGTCCTTTCTTCATTGTATAATCTTGCCTCCTTTCTTGTAAATTAATTAATTATGTATCTGTGAGTTTAATTCTGGGCTTTCTCCTGTTCAGTGATCTACACATCTGTTTTTCACACCAATATTATACTGTTTTCATTCCTATAGCTTTGTAGTGTAGTTTCAAATCAGGGAGCATGATGCCTCTAGCTTTGTTCTTCTTTTTCAGGATTGCTTTGACTATCTGGCATTTTTTTGTGGTTTCATAAACATTTTAGGATGCTTTGTTCTATTTCTGTAAAAATTCCACTAGAATTTTGATAGGGATTACACCGAATGTGTATACTGCTTTGGAAAATACGGATATTTTAACAATATTAATTCTTCCAATTCATGAGCACAAAACAGCTTCCCATTTCTTAGTGCTTTCTTCAATTTCTTTCAGTAATTTCTTATAGTTTAAAGTGTATAAGTCTTTCACCTCAGTTAAATTTATTCCTAGGTATTTTATTCTTTTTGATGCAATTGTAAAGGGAACGACTTTCTTAATTTCTCTAATAGTTCATTGCTATTGTATAAAAATGAAATGGATTTTCATATACTTATTTTGTACCCTGCAACTTTACTGAATTTGCTTATTAGTTCTAAAAGAGCATTCCCTTCGCTTTAATTTTTTGGAAAAATTTGAGAAAGATATTAACTTTTTTTTTTTTTTTAATGTTTGGTAGAATTCACCAGTGAAGCCATCTGGACTTATGTTTGTTGAGGTTTGTTGATTACTAATTCAATATCCTAGCTAGTAATTGGTCTATTTAGATTTTGTATTTCTCTATGATTCAGTTTTGGAAGACTGTATGGTATCCATTTCAGTTTGTTGTATTTAATTGTTCACGGTATTCTTTCATGCTCCTTTGTTTTCTTTGGTGTTAGTCTAACTTCTCTTTCCTTTCAGATTTATTTGAGCTCTCTCTCTTTTTTTCTTGCTGAACAGAGCTAATGGCTTACTGATTTTAATCTTTTTAAGGAACCAGCTCTTAGTTTCAATGATCTTTTTTACTGTATTTTCAGTCTCTATTTCATTTATTTCTACACTCATCTTCATTTTTTTCTTCTTTTTGAGACTGTATTTTTTTAGTTGAAACATGTTCATAATTGCTTGTTGAAACATTTTTATCATGGCTATAATCCGTGAGGATCCATGTCAGGTAATTTGCCACCTCAGTGTTAGTCTGTTGATTGTCTTTTCTAATTAAGTTGAAGTTTTTCTGGTTCAGGTATGACAAATGATTTTTGAATGAAACTTGGACATTTAAGTTATTACAAAAGAAGAGACACTAAATCTTATTTAATCTTCTGTTTTAGCAGGCCTCTTGTGAGAAAGAAGGCATTGTCCCATTACTAGCAAGTGTTAAGGTTTTTGTGGTTTGGCTTCTCTAGCACCCAGTCTGACCTATGAGGGATGTATAAGAGGGCACATAAGCTCAAATAAAACCCAGGGAACTCACTGTAGTATTGTTGCTTAGTTCCTGAGGTCCCTAAGCCTGTCTCCTTCTATTTACCTTTCAGACTCTTCTGTTTTTTTTTTTTATTTTTTTTATATGTAGTATGTTGAGATTTTGGCTACTTAATAGGAGGAATAGTCTATCTACTCCATATTTCTAGAAGAGAAAGTATAATTTAAAAAAAAAACTGATAAAAGGATTATATAATTATCTTATTTTACTTCTTCCTAGATGCCTTATATAGGGCCACAAAAACTCCTTAATGTCTATTCATATTTAATATAAGAAATGTTTCTTAAGAAAAGTGGCAGGATCCCTGGGTGGCGCAGTGGTTTAGCGCCTGCCTTTGGCCCAGGGCGCAATCCTGGAGACCCGGGATCGAGTCCCACGTCCGGCTCCCGGTGCATGGAGCCTGCTTCTCCCTCTGCCTGTGTCTCTGCCTCTCTCTCTCTCTCTGTGTGTGTGACTATCATAAAAAAGAAAAAAAAGAAAAAAAAGAAAAGTGGCACACAGATAGAATTTCCAGGAAGCTCAGATTTTAAAAGTATATTTACAAAGAACAGAAAGAACATCATATAACTAGGGTTAAATTCTGACTTAAGGCAATGTAAGGCCTGACGAGTGCCAAGAAGATAAAAAATGTAAAATACACGAAGCTCTCAAAATGCTAGGGAAACCAAGGAGGGGAAAACCATTTTCTTGAAATTAATGGTATAATTAATGGAAATTAAAAATTAAAAAGGAAAGCATTTTAGCTCATTCACTCATTTGTAGGAGATTTTTTAAAGTATATAATATGGATTAAGCATTAGTAGTAAAAGACAGATCACTAAGTTACAGTTGTTGCCCTCAATAATGTTTTAGTGACACAGAGTGATCAGTCAATCACAATACAATGTGTAAAAGCTATGAACAATTGTGGAAAGCTAACTTACTATGTCTATGGAGGTCAGGCAATGGTTTATAGAGGTGATACAAAAAAGAAGAGAAGGAAATGCTAGGAAGGTAGAAGAAGATATAAGGGCTTAAAGAAATGGATGAGTATTTACAAAGGGAGTGGTGCAAAATCAAGTTTGGAAAGACAATGTGTAGCTGTCATGCTAAAGAATTTAGACTCAAATTCTATGTGTAACCAGGGTCTACAAGAATTAGTTTTGATTTTTCTCTTCTAGGAAGTCTAAGTTCAGGAAGCAAAAGATAATAAAAACTCAGGATAGATTAAATCATTATAGAGAAGATCTTGGGTCTTCTGGCTCAAATAAAATATCTTCAGAAAATGTAAAGGCACTTGAAAATAATCACTGATCTGGTTATAATCTTTGAGGAATAGTGAAGTTTAGGAGAGATGAACAAATGTCATTCAATTTGTACCTTATACCTCTGATTTCCTTTTGTAAACTATAGAGATATTTGATTTCTATCCTACAAACTAGATTATAAAGGTGTGTCTGTGTGTGTTTAAAAAAAGACACATTGATCATGAGCATTCAGGGATGCATTCACTGAAAAAAAGTCAAAGTGGCCTCAGATCCATTTTTGACAGTATTTCATATAATATTTTTGAAAATATGGATGGATTAAAAATAATTGAATAAACTTATTTAAAAAGTCATGATTTATAGAATGATGACAATGGAAGAAAGCTAGTGCCATGTCATTAGGTCTGCTCTTGGCCTGATTCAACACATTTTTGGATGATAAGAAGGATATGGACATGATAAATAACAGAATCAGAATAAAAACCAGATACAGGGACTGGTTCCAACAGGATTAAGAGTAATAAATGTCTTATAATTAGATCCCCTCTAAACATAATCATCAAATGGAGGAAATCATGGAATCATCTTAAGCTCCTCTTTCTTTTGCAATCCTGATCCTATTAGCAAGTCCTATTGACTCTACTTTCAAAATATAACTTGAATTTGTTATCTTCTCACAATTTTTACTGCTTCCTTCCTAATTCAAATGGCCACCTTAGGTAATAGTAATAACCTCCTTGTTGGTCTTCTCGCCCTTACCTTTGGCCTTCTATAGTTTATTTTCAAAACAGCAGCCAGAGTCATACTTCCAAAATAAAAGTAAAATTACACTACTTTTCTGTTTAAATTCTTCTATCTAGTGTCTCCACATTTCAATGAAAGTATTCCTGGGATGCCTGGGTGGCTCAGATGGTTAACTGTTCAACTCTTGATTTTGGCTCATGTTATGATCTCAAGGGTTGTGGGATTGAACCCTGTGTCGGCATCCATGCTCAATGGGGAGTCTGCTCGGAATTCTCTGTCTCCCTCTGTTCCTCTCCCCACCTGCACTCTCTCTCTAAAAATAAATAAATAATATTAAAAAATATTCCCAATGAGTTTTAAGACCTTTAAATGCTCTTGTATTCCATTAATTCATCACCTTCATTTCCACTAATCTCTCCCTCCTTCACTTTGCTCATGAGCTTCCTGGCTGTTCCTCACATGCCAGGTTAAATATCACAGTGATGTCCTAGGTTGATCTAAATTGTCCTGAACTGACTGAATTGTTGAATCATTATATTGTACACCTGAAAGTAATAGAACACTGTGTGTTAATTATACTTGAATAAAAAAAGAAAAAAACAACAAAAAATTAAGTTCATGAGATTACTAGGAAAAATAATCAAAGTGATGGCTTGAGGCTATCATATGCCCACTGATAGGAAGTTGATGAGAAGGGCATTTTACCCCTGTGTTATTCTTTTCAAAATTTCACACTCTCATATAATCATGAGAAAAATATCAGACAAACTTAAACTGAGAAACATACCACAAACACCTAAACAGTACTCCTGAAAATTGTCAAGAGCACGAGAAACAATAAAAGGCTGGTTTCCTGAGACTGAGAAGACATAACTAAATACTATGCAGCAGGCTGGAGTGGATCCTGAACAACAAGAGGATGTTGATGGAAAAACTAGTGAAATCAAAATATAGTCTGGAGTTTAGTTTAAAAAAAAATTGAGTCTTCTAATTTGTGAGCATAATTTGTACCTTCACCTTACTGAGAAATTTGCTAATACCTCTGATAAGAGTTTATAATTTTTTTCATGTGGCTTTATACAGCTATTCCCATTTTATAGTTCTTATTGATGTATAAAGATGACTTTGAGTTCAGTATATTGGTTGTTTCCAAAAACTTGTCAAATTCCCTTATTAGTGTAATCATTTGTTTAGATTCCTTTTTATATACAGTTATATCATCTGTAAATAATGAGGGTTTTTTTTCCTTCTAATCCCTATCTTTAGTGACTTATTTTCTTGTCTTCTTGCACTGGGCAGCAATTCTTTTTTTTTTAAAGATTTTATTTATTTATTCATGAGAGACAAAGAGAGAGAGAGAGAGAGAGAGAGAGAGAGACACAGGCAGAGGGAGAAGCAGGCTCCATGCAGGGAACTTGATGTGGGTCTCCAGGATCATGCCCCAGGCTGAAGGCAGCGCTAAACCACTGAGCCACCAGGGCTGCCCATGGGTAGCAATTCTAATAAAAGACTGATTGAAAGTGGTGATGTAGATATCATTACCTTGTTATTGACTGCAAAAAAAAAGTTCACAACATTTTGTCATTACATATAATATCTGCAATAGATTTTAAAGAAATATACTTTATTAGAACAAGGAAGTACCCTTTTTTCCTGGTTTTCTGGCTTTTATGATATCCATTCATATGTACTAAATTTTACATACTTTTTTCTGTCTGTTGGGATGAATATTTGTCCTCATTAAGTCTGGTAAAGTGATATTGTTTAATTGGTTTAAGTGCTGTTCTGACCTTGTATCCCACATATGTACATACATATATATTGTATAATATGCAATATACATTTTTTGCTTGGAATTTGTATACAACTGAGTGAGTCTGTAATTTTCCTTTCTTATACGTTTTTGTTTTGGTATCAAGATTATTGCAGCTTCATACAAAGAGCTGGAGAATCTTCCCTTTTACACTAGGCTTTGGAAGAGTTGTCTAAAACTAGAATTATTAGTCCCTTGAATGTTTAGAAAAACCAGTAAAGCCATCTGGGCTAGTGTTCTCTTTGTAGGAGAAAAAAAATTATATAAATTTTATAATATATACATGTATAATATATATGATATGTATCATATACATACACACAAACACAAGCACATATACAGATATATAAATTATCATACAGCAAATTTTACTGTTTTTTCTTTCAGAGTATGGATCTTTGAATTTTAACACATGTACAGATTCATATAAACACCACCAAAATCAGGATCCAGAATACTTTAAGATTTATTTATTTATTTATGAGAGAGAGAGAGAGAGAGAGAGAGAGAGACAGAAGCAGGCTCCATGCCGGGAGCCCGACATGGGACTTGATCCCTGGGCTCGATCCCAGGACTGGATCCCGGGATTCCAGGACCACGCCCTGGGCCAAAGGCAGGCGCCAAACCGCTGAGCCACCCAGGGATCCCCAGGATCCAGAATACTTCTATCACCCCCCAAAACTCCCTAATGCTTTTCCCTTTAGAGTCACACTCTCTCTAGCTCCAGCCCTTGGCAACTGCTGATTTGTTACCCAATGTATATGTTGTCCTTTTAAAAATGTCATATGTATGGAATCATATAGTATGTATGTAACCTTTTGAGACTGGATTTCTTTGACTCAGCATAATGACTCTGAGTGAGTCATCACTCACTCAGTAAATACACCCAACTTGTTGCTCCTATGAATAATTTGTTCATTTTTTACTGCCATGTAGTATGTGGATGTACGACAGTTTTCTTATCCTTTCACTTGTTAAAGGACAATGGGTTATTTCCAGTTTTTGGCAATTATAAAGAGTGCTTCTTTAAGTGTTAATGTAGAAGTTTTTGTGAAAACCTAAGTTTTGATTTCCCAAGGAAAAACACCCATGAGTGGGACTATTGGAGCATGATTAAATTTATATTTAATTTTATGATAAACTGACGTTTTCCAGAGTGACACTTCACTTAAAATGAGCAAGATACAAGAGTTTGTTGTTCTGTATCTTCACTACCTCTTTATGGGAATACTTTTGACCATCATTTCAATTTTTTTAGAGGACTGACAACTATTCATGTTTCCTAATTATTCTCCAGATACTTTTGGTTAAGAATTTCTAATATCTTTCCATACTTTCAAATTTATTGGCATGTAGATGATCCAATGCTTTATTTTATCTTGTCAATATCTGTAGTATCTTAGTTATAGCCTCTTTTTCATTCTTGATTTTGGCTGTTTTATATATTATTTTTTAAAAAATTCTTGGCCAATCTTGTCAAAGGTTTGTTAACAGTTTTCAAAGAATGGAGTTTTGCCTATGTTGACATTTGTATTGTAGGTATATTTCTAATTTTATGTTACTTTTTTGTTTTTGCTTTCAAAAATTTCAGCTTGCTGTTCTTTTTCTAAGTTCTTAAAACAGATGGTTAATCCATTTACTTTTAGCCAGAATCTTTACTAAAGTATATACTTAGGTTTCTAAATTTTCCTCTAAAAACTGTTTTATAAATATTCCATATAGTTGAAAAATATTTTGCAATTACTATGTACATTGCTTATACATCTTATGTATATTTTCAAATCTACACTCTCATTGGTTTTGTGTGATTATTCTATCAATGACTGACTAGGTGTGTTAAATCTTCCACAATGATTAGATTTGTATTTCTCTCCTTACAGATTGCCTGTTTTTCTTTCTGTATTTTTTGAAGCCTTATTATTAGGTACAAACACATTTAAAATAATATTTTATTAGGGAATTTAGTCTTTCATTATTATAAAATGATCCTATTATCTATAATCATGATTTTAAGCCTTAAAAGTTGGTAACATCTGAAATTAATTTAGTCACATCCACCTTTTAACATATTTTCATAGGAAAATCTCACAAATTCACAGGAAATATATCTACTGTATCTATTTTTTCCATCTGTTTGTAATTTTCTCTGTTCTTACATCTCAGATCTTTATCAAGGATCTCTTTCCTCATGCCTAACATACATTCTTTAAAATTCACTTTAGCAATAAGTGTTTACTGATAAATTTTCTATCTTCAAACTTGCCTGAAATCCTTACCCGTACTTCATCTATTTTTGCGAAGTATAGAATTCTGTATTGGCAGGCATCTTTTTACTGTCTGGCTTCCATTGTGGTTACTGAGAACTCAGTTGTCAGTTTAATTGCTGCTATATCTCAAACACAATCTGACTTTTTTGAATTTACTTTTAAGAATTTTCTTTTTGTCTCAGATGTTCTGCAATTTCACCGTAATGTGAGTGGGGCTAGATTTATTTATGCTTCTTGAGATTTGTCTTCTTGGAGTCTGTGGTCTGCTGTCCTTATCAATTCTGAAAAAATCTCAGCCATCATCTCTTCAAATATTGCTGTTTCCCTATTCTCTCTTCTCCTAGAATTGAGACATATATTGGAACATCTCATTATACCCTTCATGTTTCTTATCCTGTTTTTAGTTTTTGTTATTTTAAGATTTTATTCATTTATTCATGACACACACACACACACACACACACACACACACACACACAGGCAGAGGGAGAAGCAGGCTCCATGCAAGGAGCCCAACGTGGGACTCGATCCTGGGACTCCAGGATCACGCCTCAGGCCAAAGGCAGGCGCCAAACTGCTGAGCCACCCAGGGATCCCCTTATCCTGCCTTTTTTTTTCCCCCCGTATTTTTCTATATCTTTCTGAGTTGTATTTAGTATAATCTCCCCCACTTTCCAATCCTTTAATTTTTTATTTATTTCTATTTACTTTATACAGAAGCCATCCTTTGAATCTGAATTTCTATTATTCCAGTTTTTCATTTTTATAAGCTCCATCTGGTTCTTTTTAAAACCTGTTGGTTATATTTTATTCCCTCAAAGCAGGCAATTTTAAATTTGCCTTGAAAAATGACATTTTATCATTTCTATCAGATAACTCTACTAATTAAAGTCTTTATGGGTGAGTTTCTGCTTCCTTTTGTTTTTGATAATTGTCACTTATGTTGTTCTCTTCTTATTAACTTATTTGGGAGATTTCTGTAGTGTTAGGATAAAGGTATGTTCTTCCAAAATATCTGTATTTGCTTCTTCTTGGTGTCTATGAGTATTAGCAGTAGTTCTACTTTAAACTCAGTTATGGCTTGAGATTTATCAGGCTATATAGTAATGTGAATTTAATCTGTAAATCAACACAAGGTAGCTGGCGGTTACTCCTTGCCAGAGACAATTCTCCACAGCCAAGGCAATTTTGTTTGCTAACTCCTGAGGATGGTAGGGATGGTAGAGAGTTTGCTTTTAGTTCACCGTAGTTCAATATATTGTCAAGATGAAATTCATACTAGGGGAGAATCCGCTATTAAACTCTTATGTGGTCCTAGGCTTTGTTTCTTCTCATAGGCTTTAAAACCACCTCTTATATTACCCTGGTTAGGTGAATGTCCTTAAGGCCAAAGAGAATTCTATGCTGTGCTCTGCTTACCTCTATGGGTTCTTGTCTCATTTAGATGTAGATCTGTTAATGTCTTAGTATCTAGTTAGCTCTTTTAAAGCTTTCAAGAAGATTTATTTAATTTTAAATCTAGCATCATTAGTTATTCTCAGTGAGACAGTTCAAATAACTTATCCCAACATATTTTCAGAAACAGAACCTCTTCATTGATTTTTCACCTTTCTTTTTCCCCTCTATCTCATTCTCCTATCTCCTATCATGGCCTTCTTGTTTCCATATTAACACTCTGGATCAGTGGATCAATTCTGGTCCCAGAAAGGAAATATATAGGAGATCCTTGATCCCAGAAATTTTGAGCTCAGTATTACAGTTTAACAAGCTCTTCTATTAATGAGATGTGATTTAAAAAAAAAAAACAAAACCAAGCCATTTTATTTCTCTGGGTTCTACTTTTCAGAAGCCTGGGAATTGTCAATCTTCACTTCCATTACCTTCCACGTAGAAGAAACCAAATCTTATATATACTACCCTCCTGTATTCCTGTTAAATCTCTCCCTTTTATTCTCATTCCAAGGGCCATTTCTTCAGTTCAAAACTCTCATCATTTTCTGAATCTTCACATTCTCCTTACTGAAGGGACCATCTGTCTCTAGACTCCCTCCCTCCAAAATTCTTTTTCCATATTGCTACCATACTTATTTCTGAAGTACATATCAATGACATTCTTATAGCTTCTAAGGTAAAAGTTCAAATTCCTTGACTTATAAAGCATACAATGCCCTTCATAGTCTTTTCCTTACGTACTTCTCTGATCCCCTTTTCTGCAAACACCACTGGTCCACTTGTCCAAACTTCTATGGCTTCATGTATATTGCTTCTTCTGTGGAAACACATTCCTTTCTTTCTCCTTTACCTAATTGACTTCTACTGGTCCTTTATAACTAAAGACCAGTGCTGTTTCACTTAGAAATTTTTCTAGGACATCTCTTCCCTCTCTCTGATTTGGACTTTCTGCTTAATGTTCACAGAATTCTAACATATACATCAAACTGTAATGAATTTGTGACTTACTTCTCACTCACTAAATTATAAGTGTTTTTCATATAGGATTGTCTTATTCAAGTTTGCAACTCCATTCCTGCAGAATTTGCTTAATGGACAATTAAACAATGCTATGAGGGAGCCAGCTACATGATTTTGAAAGTTCTTTATTAACCATAAATTTGCCCTATCGTACAAATTTTAGCTACTGCTATACTGCATATTATTAGATCCACATTTTATCTAAGCTTCCATGCTTTGGTATCCAGATTCTCTGACCTGCAAACCTGACTCATTTTCCCAGACTGCCTAGACTGAGTTTTGAATCTTATTTAGATTATCTCCTCAAATATGAACTCTTGCTGAGGAGGCTTCTCCTTTGACTGACTTTGAATGTGATCACTTGCATGTTCCTCTTTGCCTTTGCTGATGCCTCCATTCCTGATCCCCAATCCCTCTCACAATACCTTCCGTCTCCATATTCTTCTGTTTTTATACTCCTATGGTTTAAATATTGGCAAGACAGGCTAAATAATTTAATTAGTTTTATTAGGAAAAGCAGAGAGGAGGAATTTAGATCTAGAAGAAAAGACTATAGTCCAATTTCTTCATTTGATAGATGAGGAAGAATGTTAAATATTCAATGTAAGTAAATAGAAACATTCACCTGGAGAGACTCACTAATCCTTCCACTCATTCATGCTTGATATTGGTAAAAGAAATTTTACTTGAGTGAAAATTTAAAGCATTCTGATATAGATGGGAGAAGGCAGAGAAGTAAAAGGATGGGGAAGAGGAGGGAGAAGCTTTCAAACACTAAAAATACTCCCATGATATATCTGTTTTGGGGATTTTTGTTGAATTACGTTATAATTTAAAAGTAGGTTCAATTATATCAACAGTATATGGAAAGTTTGATTCTGGTTTTAAAATACTACTAAAATTCAATTAATATTTAATTATTAATTAATATTCTAATCAATCAGAATATTATTCCTTTTAACAATCTACTCTTTGGTAAGTAGGGTACTTTCTAGAGATTAACAAAGTCACAGATTATTTCAAGCTTTCATCAAATTTATCTTTTCAGGTAATATATATTTTTTAAAGAATCAGGAGACTAGAATATTATGAAAAAAATTAAACTTACCATTATCCTCCCAGCAGCTCTTAGCATTGCCTTCTCTTTCACTGCTCCCCGGTAACACTGTCTGGTCTGTTGGCAGGTCATCTTCTGGCACACCACCTTCACAATCTGCTGCATCTGTAATACTTTCTTCTTCCACAATATGGAGTTTGTCTTCATCATCTGAATCTGAATTTGTTTCTACCACAGTATTATAATTTGTAACTGTAATACAAACAAGAAATAAATAATCAAAACCAACTAGTATAAAAACCAGTTTTTATACCTCAGTAAAAAGGGATTTTAAAAAGGACTTAGTATGAGTGTTCTATCAATAGTAACTCATTTATTCTTACAACAACCTTATAGCAATCATATGAAATAGAGTATCTGCCATCTACTACTCATAACCCAGCAACAAGAAATGGAAACCAAAACATAGGAATGTAGCTTGTTCAATATATAGCTAGGAAGTAGGAGGGTCAGGATTTAAATCCTAGCAGTCTGGTTCTATATTCTGTGCTCTTAAACACTACATTAAATATCCTCTCCAGTCATAATGAGTTTATTCTATATGATACTGCTTATGTACAATTAGGGCCTCAATTCTTGAAAGCATTACAATTAAGAAAAGAGTTAATATCTCCTAATAAGACAACAAAATCTCATCAAATTTACCAAAGAAAGATATTTTCAAGATGCCAATTGGGCCCATGCATTTCATATTAATCCCACACTGACTTTAGAAAGAATCCATCAAATCAATTTAGTCAAACTTCTACATAAATTAAGGCATGATTTAAGTAATGTTTGTATATAAGCCTGTAATTTTGGAAAAAATAACTGACATTCCAAAGTTTTCAAATGGGCATCCTTTCCACATTTTTAATGAATTTCAAAAAAATTTAAACCTAGCATTATGAGGATAAATAAGTATTTGGAATGACCACAGCTCACAGAACCATCAATAATAGCTGAGAATAAAATTCTCTAAAACAAATAATACAATATAATCAATATTTTTTCTTCAGAGTCCTTGTAATATTCACTCTACTGGGATAAATTATTTAGTACCTCACTGGATATGATCACTCGAATACCTCTTTTCAATTATTTGCAAGGTGATTCTTATTTGCTAAGCAAAGATTGAGAGGGAGAAAAAGGAATCTCTGCTTCGTTTAGATAATAATTACTTTGTTATTCTTTCCATTTCTTCCTTAAAATTTCCAGTCATTCTTGAGAGAAGGTAATAAGCTAAATGTTTAAGCGAAATGAATATATCCCCCCTTACCATATAAAAACACACACACGTCTTAAAACAGGAAGAAAGAAACAATCAGAAGTATGAATGTATTTATCTCAGTGAAAATGAATAAGCAAAAATCTCAAAAACTGATTTATAAACCTTAGAAAGACCCCGCTGTTCAAAAGACTACTGGAATTAACCTTTTACCCACATTAGAAATTTTTTTTTCACATTAGAAATTCTTCAACATTTTGTGTCAGAAGAAAAATACCAAGTTTTGTTGTGTCATTAATATTTTAGCGAGAATACATTTTTCCAAATCTTTTCCTAAGAGCAAATTATTTTCTAAGGTTATTACAAAAGTAATACAAATTTAGTGAAAAAAAAATCAGATAATATAAAATGTGTAAAACTAATGAAAACCCTCCCACTAAATATTCCTTCCTCAAATCATTCCTTAAAGATAACAATAACAGCAAGTTTTGATTTATTAATGCATGGCATACTAAGCATTTTATATACCTTATCCTATTTAATTATAATGCAGACCTCAACTTACACACACATCATATTTAATATCACTTCTCTATATAAATACATTATACATCTTTTTTTAAAAAGCTTTATTTATTTATTCGTGATAGACATAGAGAGAGAGAGGCAGAGACACAGGAGGAGGGAGAAGCAGGCTCCATGCCAGAAGCCTGACGTGGGACTCGATCCCGGGACTCTAGGATCGTGCCCTGGGCCAAAGGCAGGCGCTAAACCGCTGAGTCATCCAGGGATCCCCTACATCATACATCTTTAAATACACACATATGGGATCACATTGTACTGTTTGCCACCTGATTTTTTGCCACTTAATAACATACCTTAGAAATTTTTCTATTTTAGTGTATATGAAGTTGTCTCATTTTCCTCTCACTGGTTACCCATCATTACATTGTACAGACAGGATTTAGCCAATAACCTATATTGATAAAATTTATGTTTCCAAGTGTTTTTTAAGCATTAGCAATAAACTTCCTTGTAAATAGATCTTTGGCCATCCCTTAAATATATTTGTCAGGTATACTAGTAGAGATGGAAGAGCTGAGTCAAAGGGAAACCTTATTAAAAATAGATAGATATGGAAACATGGAGAATTCATTGTACTCCAGCCACACAATGAGCAGAGTAAATTATGCAATTGTATGTGTGGATAAAGGGAATGATTCTCAAAAGGTTGTTCTATTGCTCTTACTGCACTTGGACACGTATGGATAGTTGAAATTCTGACTATTTTGTGAAAAGAGGGCTTAGTAATTCTTCAGTACCTTGAGATGCCCACAGTTTTATATTGGCACTATTCTTGCCTTTTAATGATATAATACAGTTTTATCCGTATCAATTTTGTTAGCTGTTGGTTGTCTAGTCCTACATTTACATTAAGAGTACTGCGGCTTAAAAAGTATCCTATAATTAGTCTTTAGACATATATATCTTTGGTTCAAATATTTGTTTGCATGCTTCATAGTTTTCACTAAATTCCTTTACCCTGAGCTGCACTAGGCTCTTTTCACCCAGAGTTCCCTCACCTTGTTTTGCCTGGGTCAGCTGTAGCTCAAAGTACTCTTCAAGAATACCTGTTAATTCTAGGATTCTAGTCTCCAGTATGAGCTGCCATTGTGGTACGGAAGACTGTAAGATTGTAATCAAATACCCCAAACCATAAAGATTGCATATATTTTATATTTATCTTGGGAATTTTCCCACAGCATGTTTTGCATATGTGGCATAGAACTTACAAAATTTTAAAAACCACTACATTTTACTGGCTAAGTTGGAAAAAAGACCAGTAACTATTTTCCAAGTCTTCTTACTGTCTCTGCTTCACAGTCACTCAGGTGATAGAAAAAGCAGTGAAAACTGCTTATGTTGATTAGTGTAATTCAGAAAAAGTCAAGCTTCCTATGTTTCTGTATCTACCCTTTTATGGATCTACAGAGCTAATTAAAAAAAATAGAGTCCCAGCATGAAAAGCATAAATAATAATGCAAGCCCTGATAAATTCTAGTTGCCAATGAAAATGTCCATTATCTTAACTGCCCATTTATCTCCATACCTCTGTATTTTTAAACCTCTGGTTAAAAAAATGACGAAAAATAGTTTATCTGAAGAGTGGCATAGTCTTAATAATTAAGTGGTTATTGCATCTTGGTTTGAGTTTTAATTAAAATAATAAAATTCAAGAAAACAAAGATAAAGGAAAATAGAAAATGTAAACAGTTTTTAAAATCTTTACATATAATTTACAATACACAATATGAAATTTCTATAGAAAATGGTAATATTTCAATACATTTGTTGTCACTAGAATGTGTTTAAGGACACAATAACTTCTTGGTGGTAGTTCTTGTTGGTTTTATTTGCTAACATTTAGTGCCAGCTATAACAGTATCTACTGAATAAAGTATTTGTGAGGGTCCAATGATTTAAAAATGTACTGTACAGTGTCTGGCACACAGTAAAGACTACAGCAGTATCTTCCATTATTATTATTATTATTATTATTATTATTTTATTTTATTATCATCATCATCTCACTGAACCTTTACAATTCCTAAGAAGCAGGTATTTTTATAGCTCCCATTCATAGACAAAAAAAAAAAAAAAGCCAAAACAAAACAAGAGTAGTTAAGTAAATTGTTTGAGGTTATTTAGCAATTAAGTTGTGGAGCTAGACTTAAATCCTTGTGTGTCTGATTCCACAGATCATATACTTTACCTATTTGTGTATAAAGCCTCTTGATTAAAAATTATTACACTAATGATAAATATTCTTAAACTTGTATTTTGTGTATGGCCTATTCTGGGGCTCTGAAATTCCATACTTAACAATATGCTACTAAAACATTTTCAAATGACTAATATCAACATTATAGTCAATAAACCTTTGAAAGACTTTCATATAACATACTATTTGAAGCACCTGATAGCATGTAGCACCATATCAAACTGCAATAATTAAACTCCCATGAAAACATCTGTTTCTTAGGTAATGTAAAATTATAATAAAGAATTATAAATTAGATGAATATAGTTCAAAAAAAGAGCAATACAATCTCAACTTTAGTCATTAAGATAAGAGTAAGATCATCAAAATGCTTTAAAAATAAGAACTCTCAGGATCTCTGGGTGGTTCAGTGGTTTACCACCACCTTCAGCCCAGGGCGTGATCCTGGAGTTCTGGGATCGAATCCCACATCAGGCTCCCTGCATGGAGCCTGCTTCTCCCTTTGCCTGTGTCTCTGCCTTTCTCTCTCTCTCTCTCTCTGTGTGTCTCTCATAATAAATAAATATATATATATATTTTTAAAAGAACTCTGCCAAGTACTGTTTACCAAAGGTCTGAATAGCAGGTTAGGCCTCACAGGGGAAGAGAGAGGGAAGGGAGAGAGAGGGAGGGGACATATTTAACCCACAGGACTTTGATTCTTATCAGGTGATAACTGTGGCATGTGCTGATGAAAGCCACAGACTAAGGCCACATGTCAACATATTTTCAGGCAGAAGGTTTTTTTCTTTTTCCTAGAGAGAGTAGTTCTGCTTACATCATGCCATTAATACATGCTTAGCGATGTCACACTCATTTCTATCAAACACACACACTCTTCAACAAGGTAGAAAAGAAAGATAAAATCTCGGTTAGGAAAAGGGACTGATCCTTAAAAAAAAACACACAAATGTACTTCTAACAAATTTATCCATATCCATTAGACTAATCCAGTGTCATAAATTAAGAAATACCCAGAAAAACATACATTTTGAGTCATGTTCTCAAGAGTAATGGATTATAGCTTGATTAAGTAACAACGTTAGCATTATGCTGAGAACAACATAATTTAGGATGAATGTTATGAAATATGAAGATAAAGGTGGAGACACTGAACAAGTATTTCCACTATTCACTGACATCAGTTGGGACAAAACCATAATACCACTACTTAATATGCTTTTCTTACCCTGAAGAGAGTCCCTGGCACACTGCCTTCCACATAGTAGGTACAGAATTATTTGTTAATTGAGTGTGGGGCCACATTTCTTTTTCCTGAATGAAGAGGGAAATCAATATACTTAAGTGTTACTGATGATTCAGGATACTGCAGTGATAACCAAAGAATTGGTAGATCAGTACACAAAATGAAAAAGAGAGGTCATCTGACAATCCTAAGAGTGAGAGAAACCTTTATAAATAATGTTACCCCGGGACAGAGGAGCTTGTGTGTCCATGAATACTGTATCTGCCATACTGTAAATATTTGTTAATATGGCTCTTGACATAACTTATAGATAACATTAATGTATATGTATTTTACTGTATAATAAATGTCATGACATAATATGCATATTTAATGTAATATGTAATATTACATGCAATATATATATTATGTAGTTACAACTTAAGTCTTTTAAAATAGGTATCAATGATTTTAGAATGTTCTAAGCACAATGAACATATTAGGTTTATTTATTTATTTGAGAGAGAGAGAGAAAGAGCACATGTGCACATAGAGGGGTGGTGAGGGGCAGAGGGAGCACACTCCCTGCTGAGCGTGAGGGTGAGCATGCAGAGTCTGACATGGGGCTCAATTTCACGACTCATGAGATGATGACCTAAGCCAAATCATGAGTAGGTAGCTTAACTGACTGAACCACCCAGGAAACCCTGAACATGTCAGGTTTAAATAAATACTAATGGTTCAGCAAATTTGGGTCAAGTTTTAAAATCTCTTTCTAGGTAAAGTTCTTTTTAATTTAGGGTGCCTATTAAATTGAACCATAGACTGTTTTTACATTTTAAAAATAATTTTAAAAATCTAGCTCCAATAAATGTCAGTGATTCTGACATTTACCCCTGCAAAGGTTTTCAGTATCTTCAGAAACAAGCCATTCATAAAATGAGAACTAATAGGCAAAGACAGGAGAGACAGTTGCCATCATGCACAGAATCTTAGTTCTTATTTTCCCCCCTTCCCATTACACAATCATTACTTAAGTATTCCTGGGATTTGTCTCTGATTGTTTTCTCCGTTTTTATTCTGGCCTCTTTCTCATTCTCCACAGGTCCTCTATGTACCCCAACAAAAGTCATCCCAAATTACCTTCTTCTTTCCCTGATTGATCAAAGCTCCCACTCTTCTGAGAGCTAATTTCAGCTCACTAAGAAATAGATGAGGGCAGCCCCGGTGGCGCAGCGGTTTAGCGCCGCCTGCAGCCCGGGGTGTGATCCTGGAGACCTGGGATCGAGTCCCACATCGGGCTCCCTGCATGGAGCCTGCTTCTCTCTCTGCCTCTCTCTCGCTCTCTCTGAATGAATAAATAAATAAATCTTAAAAAAAAAAAAAAGAAATAGATGAAACAGTTAAATAGCAAAGTTCTCTAGCAGATTAAACCAAAATCAGTCCCAGGGACAGGTGGTTCTTTTGTATGTGTGAGGAAAAGTATCTAGACTAAAATAATTCATATGAAATTATCAATAACAAATATTTCCTTCGTAGGTAAAATATGCATTTATAAAAAGGATGCTTTTTAATTTATAGGACTTGTTACTTGTAGAATACAAGCAGGATGACAAAATTCCAGTGAAGTGTGAAGACTGAATTAAAAATACACAGAAATTGTAGAGAAGCTATATAATCGATAAATCAATCCAAAGACAGATCTTTGAGGAATCAATAAAATAGATAAATCACTAGTCCACTTAGCCCTGAAAAAAACTGAGAGGCACAAAGATTCAATATTAATGCAGAGAAGTAATTATAGCTATAAAGGAATTTAAGAGACTTACTTTATAAATATTTTGTACAAATCTAAGCAAATAAATTTAAAAACATGGATAAAATAACTCTCTAGGAAAATATTAATAATTACAACTACATTTATTATTTTATAGAATTTATAAAATTATACAAGAGATGGTAAAGGTAGACCATAGACCATATTCTATGGTCTACCAGACCATAGAATAAATTTAGGAAGACATCGAAGAGTTAACTACCCAAAAACTGCCAGATGTTTTCCCAAGTGAATTTCTTCAGATCTTCAAAGGCCTGGTAATTCTGTTGCTTTTAGAGTCTAAATTCTTTCTATGAAGCCAGCTTTGTAACAGTCAACTAAAATCTGAGAAAGAACATACTTGTATGCATGTGCATGCACATGACACATACAACCATAAACTCAGTCTGACTGATGTAAAAATGCTAAAAAAACTATTAAATCCAGTGGTACATTAGAAGTTAAATATATCAAGCATTATTCAACATTAGGAAATATTTAAGATAAGCTCACTATCTTAACACACTAAAGAAGAAACAGTATGACCACGAGAGGCATTTGGTAAAATTCACTCTTCCTTGTTGATACTTTCTCATAAAAATAAGGGTGGAGTTAGTAGTATGATAAATGATTATGTATCAGTCATTTATAAGATAAAGATGATTAACTGTCATCATTACTTATAGCACTTTAAAAGAAGTTATTTTTTTACAAAGAACAAAAGGAGAAAAAGCACAAATAGTAGAAAAGAAAGCAAAATTATTATTTGCAAGGAATATGTTGATGTTCCTGGAAAAATCAAGAAAAAGGACTGCAAAAAGCTACCAGCAATTAGAGAATTTGGTAAATGACTAATTACAAATTTAATAGAAAAAAGAATCAATAGCTTTCCACTAAACCAATAATAACCTAAAAACATAAAAGAAAAAAAACTATCAATCTCTCAATTTCTATCAACTCTATCAAGATAACCCATGAGGCAAAAAACAAAAAAACAAGGACCTATATAAAGAAAATTTAGCATTCTATTGAGGGTAATAAAAATTCAAAGGGATACATGCACCTTGATATTTACAGCAGTTTTACCTACAACAGTCAAATTATGGAGCAGCTCAAGTATCCGATGACTGATGAATGGATAAGACAATGTGTATATGTGTGTATATTCCACATAACGGAATATTACTTGGTCATAAAAAAGAATGAAATCTTGCCAATGGCAATGATGTGGATGGAGCTAGAGTATTAAGTTAACATAAACTAGTCAGAGAAAGATAAATACTGTATGATTTCACTCATGTGGAACTTAAGAAACAACAAACAAGCAAAGGGGAAAAAATAAGGACACACCAAGAAACAGTTCTTACTGGTAGAGAACAATGCGACGGTTCCCAGAAAGGAGAGGGTAGGGGGATGGGTGAAATAGATGATAGGGATTAAGGAGTGCACTTGCTGCGATGAGCACTGGGCGATGTATGTAAGTGCTGAATCACCATATTGTACACTTGAAACTAGTATTATACTGAATGTTAACTAGCTGGAATTTAGATAAGAACTTTAAAAAAGATTTGAATAAATGAAGACATGTCTTGTATTTGGGTAGAATGGTTTCATATTATAAAGATGTCAATTCTGGGGATCCCTGGGTGGCTCAGCGGTTTAGCCCTTGCCTTTGGCCCAGGGCGCGGTCCTGGATTCCCGGGATCGAGTCCTGCGTCGGGCTCCTGGCATGGAGCCTGCTTCTCCCTCTGCCTGTGTCTCTGCCTCTCTCTCTCTCTCTCCCTCTATTTCTATCATGAATAAATAAATAAAATCTTAAAAAAAATACAGATGTCAAAAAAAATAAAGATGTCAATTCTATCTAAAACAATCTATAAATTCAATGCAATACTGATCCAAATATTAACATGATATTTTGGATTCTAAATCTAAGTGATTTAGGCCAAGTGATTCTAACATTTACAAGGAGATGTAGGAACACAATCTCTGCAATAAGCCTGCCTAATTCAAAACACAGCTTCACTACTGATTATCTATGTCACCTTGGGCAGGTTTCTTAATCTTCTTATGCCTCAGTTTCCTTATTTCTAAGGTGGAGATAATAATAGTATGTCCCTAACAGGGTTGTCACAGAGATAAAAATAGCTATATATGCAAGACTTAATACAGTACTGCATGTAAGTGCCCAATACCTATTGCTAGTATTATTATTTTCTAGCAAAATAAACACAAAAATATTCCAGAAAATTCAGAGAAATGATAGTAATTGTGGTGGTAGGAGAACAAGGATTTAGCCATACCAGACATAAAATGAATCTTGAAGCTACAGAAATGGAAACAGATTTGTACTAATACAGGGATAGGCAGAAAATTAATAGACTTAAATATAACCCAGAAATAGACTTATGGTTGTGTGGCTAATCAGATTCCACCTCACAAATTTAACCAAAATAGAATCTACATGAATTGAAGATTTTCATTAAAGAAAAAGGAATTAAAAAAGTAATAGAAGAAAATATAGGCAAATCCATTAACAGTCTTGGAATAAGTAGGGCTGGACTGTTATAAGCATGATACAAAATCCATGCTTGTACACAGAAAATATTTCAAATCAAAAGACAAACTGTGGAAAATATTTGCAATACAGGTTACCAAAAATGGATTTTTATTATACAGAGAATTCCTTAATATCCATGGGAAAAAATGAATCACTCAGTAAGAATATGCAAAGAAAATTCATACACACAAATATGAATGGTCAATAAACATGTAATAAGATGTTCAGCCTCACTAATTAAAGAAATACCTACTTTAATCCTATATCGTTTTAGTCACTCCTCACAAATACTCTTAATTCTCCTGTCTCTCATTTAAAAACCATATTCTGGGGATGTCTATGTGGCTCAGTGGTTGAGCATCTGCCTTTGGCTCAGGGTGTGATCCCAGGGTCCTGGGATCGAATCCCACATCGGGCTCCCCTCGAGAAGCCTGCTTCTCCCTCTGCCTATGTCTCTTTCTCTCTCTGTGTCTCCCATGAATAAATAAATAAAATCTTTAAAATAAAATAAAATAAAAACCATATTCTAATTTTTTAAAGATTTCATTTATGAGAGAGAGAGAGAGAGAGAGAGAGAGAGGCAGGCTCCATGGAGGGAGCCCGATGCGGGACTCGATCCCGGGACTTCAGGATCACGCCCTGGGCCAAAGGCAGGCGCCAAACCGCTGAGCCACTCAGGGATCCCCTAAAAACCATATTCTAGTTAAATCCCTATTTTGATTAAATCTTACTTTTCCAAATTCTATGCTTCAGGCCCTTTTACTACAAAACTTCTTGAAAAAGTTACCTATATTTGTATCTCCAATTTGTTTCTTCCTATTCTCTCTTAAACCCATACCCATTCGGGTCACAAAACTGTTGTTGTCATGATTATGAAGGACCTTTACATTGTTCAAGGCAATGACCATGATTAATCCACATCTTATCTGACCTACTAGCAGCATTTGACATAAAATCTCTACTTTTCAAACCAATCTCTTCTCTTGACTCCCGTAATTTCTCTAACTCACTGACTGCTGCCTTTACATTTCTTTCCTCCACCTCCTGGACCTCAATCTGTCTCATGGCTTTAAAATACTGTTTGATGACTCCCTGCTTTATATCCCAGCCCCAACTTCTCTGCACTCCAGACTTGTAAACTCAATCGCCTACTTGGATGACTAGGCAAATATGCCATATCTAAAATGTAGTCTTGATCATCTCAGTTTTCTCTATTTCAGTCCAGCTACTCTTCTTAGCTGGTCAGGCTAAAATGTTTGGTGTCCGTTTTGACTCCCTTTCTCCCCCCCCATAACCCACATCTAATCTAGAGAGAAGTGCCTTAAAATTTATTTGACATCTGACCCCTTACCAATAACTCCCCACCACCATCTCTCACCTAGAGTGCCAAGATTGGCTGCCATGAGGTCTCCTTGCCTTCACTTTTGCCTTCCTGTAGAGCATTATCAACACAGCAGCCAATACAATCCTTCTAGGGCATTAGAGAAATTCTATTATTCCTCTGCTCATACCATCTAATGGCATCTCACCTCACTGTGATCCAAAGGCTTTTCATGAACTGGCTCCCACTCATCCACTATCTCTCATCTTCTACTTTAAACTTGCTCACTCCATTCCACATACACTGGCCTCTTGCCTCAAAGCTTTTGTACTTCTTCTTGCCCTCCCTGGAATGTTTTTTGATCATGGCTCAATTTTACCTGCTTAGTGAGGACTCCATTTAAATTCATAGACCTTCAACTAAGAGCACATCTCACTCTCCTATGATTTATTTCTTCTTAAAATACTTATCACTAAATGGCCTAATATATTATTATTTTTTATTATCTCCTTTCACTAGAATACAAATTCCATGTAGTCAGGATTATTTTGTTTTGTTTACTGCTGTGCCCCCTTGCATGTGTAACACTGACTATAAGTATTAACTGCTCAATAAATGTTTAATAAATTAGCAAAAAAATAAATCTCAATAACACTGGGTACATACATGTTAAGGAAATGAGTACGTATTTACATTGCTGTTGGGTTGTTTATCAAAACAATTTTTTTAAACTAATTTTTATCAAAATTTAAAAGGTTTACCCGTTGATCCAGAAATTTCTTGGAATTTACTCTAAAATTAACTTATACACATTTGCAAATACAGATCTGTTTATCTGCAAACTTGTTTTTAACTACAAAAAGCCTAAATAATCACCCAAGATATATCCCTTTGTATGGAGAGAGGGGTCCTCCAAAATAGTTTGATTTCATTTTGCAGAAAATGAAGACATAGTAGTATGTGTACATGTACCTGAAAAATGAATAGGATCTAGAAGAACATACAAATGAAATATGGTAAAGAAAGAGTTGACTTGTCTTTTCCATTTTATGCTTTCTATATTCTTTATTTTTTATTTTTTTCTATATTCTTTAATTAAATACATATATTTCTTCAAAAAATTTTAAAGATTTATTTTAAATGTGCAAGGAAAAAGCCTGAAATAATATTCAGCATACTGTTGCCAATGGTGAACTTTAGAAAACTGACCTGGAATTAGGGGAAGTATCTTGATATTTTTGTTATTTGAATTTTGAGAACAGTAGGTAGGAGGTGTAATTAGAAACAGCAATCAAAATACTAAAATGAAATTATAAAAATAAAGGTTAAAATGAAAAAAAAATAAACGTTATCTTATAAACATATATTCTGTGGATTTTGAAATAAAACAATTTATTTTAAGTTTTATTTGGAAACAATCTTTATTTGTCAGGTGTGAAAGCCAGTGATCTGTTTTAGAGTATGAATAAAACTCACCTTTTCTATTCATAACTACATAAAATGTGAAGTTATTGTAAAATGAAAAAGGATGGTAGCACTTGCAAATGAAGTAAGTGAAGACCAAGACAAGTGAATCCTGCCCCTCCTCACTAGTGCTGAGGGCAGGTGTGCACACTCTGCAGACATCCCAAAGAATGCTGTTGTGGAGAGCATATACTTCCCTTTGCCAGAGGCAACTACTACCCCCCAAGTACAGGTTAGAGCCACATACACATCCACACACACACACACACACACACATACACACTTATATGTTTAATAGTTTCTACTATAGGAGTTGGCTTGATTCTAGTTTTTTCTTAATTTACAAATAAGTCTTTTTTTAAAATAATTTATTTATTATTTATTTATTTATTTATTTATTTATTTATTTATTTATTTATTTATGAGAGAGAGAGAGAGAGAGAAAGAGAGAGAGAGAGGCAGAGACACAGGCAGAGGGAGAAGCAGGCTCCATGCAGGGAGCCCGAAATGGGACTCGAGCCCGGGACTCCAGGATCACACCCCAGGCTGAAGGCTTGCTAAACCACTGAGTCACCGGGGCTGCCCTACAAATGAGTCTTAAGAAATATTTTGTCTTTTACCAATCTCAGAAGGCATTTTCCCCTAACTGGTTTTGAGACTCACTGATTCATAGCTGAACTGGTTATGAAAAATAAGATGAAGGAAGAGGATAATTTTATTTGAATTCCTTTCATTTGGGTTTCTCAGATTCCTTTAAACTAGTAATATAGTGTGTATAATTTAAAACCGTTGGACATGTGCTAGATACTAGTGCTCACAATGGGAAAGGAAATCATAAGAGAAAAGAAACAGGTCAAAAACCACATGGATGCAGTCTGAGGACCAATCCTTCCTTGTTTCCGAGGGAGTGGCAGTAAACAATAATCCAAGTAAGGCTTCATGGTACCCATCCAGGGCACCTCCTCTTGGGAAAGCTTTCCTGAGGGCCAAATTTTAATGCAGATGTGCTAGTTCTCTGAGTCTAAAGTCCCTCTCACTCCTCTATTGGCTAGACATGGAAGATCAAGGATCATGGTAATAAAAATTGATTGGAAGTTACTTCTTAATGAACCATTAAAAACAATCAGAGTTTAGTTTTACTGAGACCTCCTAAATATCACGTGTTACAAGCTTGTGAATTATCACATTAGAAGGAATAATTTAGTTCCTCTGACTTAAGTGCTCCAGAAAGTAGAAAGAAGACATAGACTACTTATAATCTCTGCTTCTGAGATACAGGCACTATTTATAAAATATGAGTAATGTACATTAAATATTATAGGTTAAATGTGACAATAAATAATTCAGTGCTAAATTAAGAACAAACACTAAAGGATTCCCTATCCCACTGTATCTAATCTTTTATGCTCTGTTGATGTTCCAAAGAAATAAAATTTTACTTTTTTATTTGAAATATATTGTTGGAAAGTTAAATGGATTTGAATTATATAGTATCAAAGACTTCCTGGTATTTTCTCTTACCTGATTTATCAGAAAAACAGTTAAAATGGTAACCATCTGTGAATACAACTTATACAGAAAATAAATATCCAATAAACAAGAAACCACATGAACTCGCCCACACTCACATTTTCATATAAATTTTATCTTAGAGAGTAAATGGACTTAGTGGTGAAAGAAGTGGACACACCTTGGAAAAATACAGACAAATGGAAACTTTAATTCCATATGTAGAAACAAATATTTTTTAAGTATTTCAAAGAAATTATGTTCTCTCTGGCAGAAAGAAAAGTTAAATCAATCAATGCTGATGTAGTTTTGCATGCTGCTCCCACTCTGCTCCATGAAGTACTTAAAGTATTCACTGCTTTATAATACACTGAATTGCTTAATCCTAGTATTAAAGAGACACATGAAGAATTACTATCCTCATTTTATAGATAAAGGAACTGAGACTTAGAGATATCATTTGCCAAAGGGAGACCAGTTAGTACTGGAGCCAGGATTTCAACCCAGGCCATTTGGCTCTAGAGATTTTGCTCTGAACCTACATATATTGCTTCTCTGAAGCAAGCAGATTATAGTCAACAAACGAGCAAAAAATCCTCAAAAACGAAACAGAAAAGAGGTTACAATGAATTATTAAACACTTCATTGACAAGAACTTAATCAAGTTCTTTCTTAGAATCTAAGAAAATAAAACTTTAAATATCCTTACTATTCGTTTTTGCATCAGAATGACAATGGTAGATATGTAAAACCATAAAACCTTAGTTCAGAAACTGTTTTATTCCCTTGATTTAAAATTCTGACAGCTCTCCACTGTATATACTATGAATTCCAAACTCCTATGCATAGCAAATAAGGGTCTCTAGACTGTGAACATTAGAGCCTCAATTACCTATACTTCCTACCATTGCCCAATATATTCTATTCCCTAGACATTGCTGTACTTTCATGCTTCCCTTTGCCCTTTTTCCTCTACTGCCAAATTCCCACTCATCTTTCAAAATTCATATCCAACTCATCAACAAATCCTGTTTGTTGCATCCCTCCATCTCCGCTGCTGCTACTCTATTTCAAATTGTCACGTCGCCTTCCTGGGTCCCTGTCTCCATTTACCACATAGCAACCAGGGTAACTTTTACAAACCATAAAGTAGAATGTCATTCTACTTCTTGAAAACTTTCAATGGTTTTCCAGTGTTCTATCATGGCCTGCAAGGGCTCACATGCTTGGGTCCTCACCCTACTCTTCCACATCCTCACTGAATACTCTTTTCTTTCTTTGCAGGTGACAAGCCCTTGCACTTGCCTTTTCCTCTGCCTAGAATGCTATTCCTAGTTCTTTGCAGGCCTGGTTCTTTATTTCCCCCATATCTCTACTCCAATGTCCTGGCTTCAACAAACCCTTCTGTAACCACCTAATCAAATATGTTCCATCCTTTATTCCTCACATCTTGTTTATTTCCTTCAAAGCATCGAATCTGTAATTATCTTAGTTACCTGCTTATTTTCCTTTTCTCTACATTAGTTTTCATTGCTGCTGTAACAACTTATCACAAACTTAAGAGGCTTAAAATAACACTCACTTGTTATTTTACAGTTTTTGAGGTCAAGAAGCCCAAGATGGATCTCACTAGGCTAAAATCAAGGTGTTGTAGAGCAGTTCTAGGAGAGCCTGTTTTCCTGCTTCTTACAGTTTCTAGAGGCTGAATGCATTCCTTGGCATGTGACCCCCTTCTGTCTTCAAAGCCAGCAGTGGCCAGTTGAGACTTTTCTCATATCACATTAGTCTGACATTGACCCTTCTGTCTCCTGCTTGTACTTTTAAGGACTCTTATACTGGGCCTAACTAGATAACACAAAATAATCTCCCTACTTTAAGGTTAGCTGGTTATCAACCTTAATTTCTTCTGCTACTTTAATTTCCCTTTGCCATGTAATAGAACATATTCACAGGTTATGGGGATTAGTATACAGGACATCTTTGGGAAGACATTATTCTACCTACCACACTTCTTCACTAAAAGGTAAGATCCATGAGGGCAAGGACATTGTCTTGTTCAGTCCAGTAGCCTAAGTTCCAAATATCAAAGGCACTTAGGGTATTTGTTGAGTTAATGAACAAATTAAAACACTATTGCTTTGTTGATGCTCTTGACTTTTTTCTGACTCTTGTCCTAAACTTTGTGCTCCTATATAATTTTTTACATCTCCCAGCAATAGTGCCATATCCCATCTTGTTTTCATTATGTTCACATGCTTATCATTAAGACCTTGGTCAAGGGTGAAGTGTCGTGATAATATGTCAATAAAGGATTAAGTGCTGTGAAAGATGTGTTGAATCAATAAATTTTATTTTATTTTACTTTTTTGAATCAATAAATTTTAAAGTAAAAGGGACAGTAAAAGTTTCCAAAAGATTTATGTTAATGATTTTGTAATTATTTTCATGATTCCTAATAAAATATGGAATATTCTAATAATGTGTTGGTAAAGGATTACCTTCCTGTAAAGTGTGTATTAAATTAATGAATTTTAAACCTGTTAAGATAAATCTCAGTTCCATATTTTACCCTTGAGGAAACTGAAATCCAATGAAGCTAACTAATTTGTATAGTTACACAAAAAACTGTGAGCCTGGCACAAAATCCAGTGGACTTTCTGTAAAAATCAACCTCCTAAGATTGCCATGAAGATTAATTTAATGCATTTAAAAGCACATAAATAAACACAATGACTAGCACAGAGCAAGTGTTCTATAAGTAAGGGACACAGTAGATGCTTTTACTGGTATGACCATTATCATAAACACTATATATTACATTTCTCAACAATATAAATAACTTATACAAAGAACTCAATAAAATACTTGAATCTATAAATGATATAAAATACAAACATGATTAAACAATTTTAATAATGAAACAAATTAAACAATTTTTATAGGAAAATGCAGGAAAAAGAAAGCAGAGCATGCATTTCACAGTGATCTCTATCATGAAGCCTTCCCCAACTTATTCTAGCTAACAGCAATTTCTCTCCTCCTTTCATGTCTATGCCAATAAGGTCAAAATTGTTTTTATATTAGTACTAAGGTATTACATTATTTGCCTTTTTAATTCTTGACGTTTGCACTGATGCAAAGGCAATGGAAAACAGAACTCTTGGTGCTTTAGCATGATTCAAGGCCATGGCAGCAAACCATATATATCCTACACCCTTCACTGATACTCATTCCCAATAAAAAATAAAAATAAATAAAAAATAATTACCAATTTCATTTAAGAATGTCCCTGATAAAGTAGTAAAAGTTACTTTATTAAATAATACCTCTTAATACATGTTTCTGTGTGAGAAAATATATAAATATATAAACTTCTGCTGGGTATTAAAGTACGTAGTTGTTTTGAAATGCCAGCTGAACCAGCTGCTTTTTTCATGGTACACCAATTTTACAAAGGAATGACGACTATGGTTTTTCTGACTTGAATATTTGAAAGACATTTTCTAATAAACAAACCAAATAATAAGCCTGTCACTTCAAGGAAAATAAAAGACCAAATGTGTTGTTGATAATTAAATTTGAACTTTCAGGTATAAATTAGAATTCTGGAAAACATGCAACTGCCACTGTGAGTTACGCAGCTTCTCAATTTTAAAGACCCTTCTGAAGAAAATGATGCTAGTATCAGTGGGGTTTTTTAATAGGGTAAATTGCAATAACTCAACAACATTTGAAAGATCTATACAAGTAAGTGAACCAATATATTCCAAATGAGTAGTACAGGAAATACAAATTCATGAGTGTGTAAAGAAGATCCATTTAAAGTTCAAGACAGAATTCAAGGTTTCATATTCTGCATCGCAACTAAACTTTAAGACCTGCTACTTGGTAAGTTTTGGTGCAGTAAACAAATAACACTCAGAATTACCTGAAAAGGCTAATTCCACATACATATCTATGTGAGGCCAAGTTTTAATATATTTCAACCATAACAAGTTACAACAGATTGAAAGCAGAAGCAAATATGAAAACTCAGCTGTTTTTATTTATTTTTTAGACTTTATTTATTTACTTGACAGAGAGAGAGAGAGAACAAGCAGGGGGAGTGGCACGGAGAGGGAGAGGGAGAGGGAGAGGGAGAGGGAGAGGGAGAAGGAGGCTCACAGTGGAGCAGGAAGCCCAACGCAGGGCTGGATCCCAGGATCCTGGGATCATGACTTGAGCTGAAGGCAGATGCTTAACCAAATGAGCCACTCAGGTGCCCCTAGCTGCCTTTATTATTAAAGACCAATTAATAAACATTTTTAAATTTTTTTTCTTTTTTAAAGATTTATTTATTTATTTATGATAGAGAGAGAGAGAGAGAGAGAGAGAAAGAGAGAGAGAGGCAGAGACACAGGAGGAGGGAGAAGCAGGCTCCATGCCAGGAGCCTGACGTGGGACTCGATCCCAGGACTCCAGGATCGCACCCTGGGCCAAAGGCAGATGCTAAACTGCTGAGCCACCCAGGGATCCCCTATTTTTACGTTTTTTCACTTTTAATTGTGAATATAGTAAATAGTGATAAATATAACCCACATAATCAAACAGTTTGAGGTATTCAATATTTTAAAAGAGTGTAAACGGATCCTGGGATCAAAAATTTTTGAGACTCATACTGTTAATAAGTAGCCACTCATCACACATGTCTAATCATACTAAAGTTAATTAAAATTATAAATAAGATATGAAGTTTGGGTCCTCATTCATACTAGACACATTTCAAGTGCTCAATGACCACATGTGGCTAATGGCTATGAGATATAATAGATATAGAAAGTCCTATGGGACAGTGCTGGTCTATATTTGGGGGGCAGTTAATTAGCATATTAGTAAAAATATCACTTGTATAATCCTACAGTCTTTTATCATACCTGCTTTAACTCCTTAAAAAGAATATATGCCTTTTGAGGGCTAAGACTAGAACACTGATATATCTATATATGATATTGTTTTATATATATATATATGATGTTATATTCCATAAAATGCTTTATATATATATTATTCGGAATAAATACAACGAATATGATACTTGTTAAACTGATTATTTATTAACTCAATAAATACTTATTCAGGGTTTACGTAGCCAGGTGCCATGCAATTATGATTATCTTTCATATTTCACTAATGTTCATAGCCAAATTTATAAGCTCTGGGTCTCCACTTTTCCTGTTCTCATGTGATTATAATAAACTATTCTATCAACAATTTAATATTTACATTGCTTCAAGTCACATTTTTCATAAATGAGGATTAAAGATAATCTTCCCTCTATTGGTTATATTATTATTTCTTTTTAATTTATTTTTTATTGGTGTTCAATTTACCAACATACAGAATAACCCCCAGTGCCCGTCACCCATTCACTCCCACCCCCGCCCTCCTCCCCTTCTACCACCCCTAGTTTGTTTCCCAGAGTTAGCAGTCTTTACATTCTGTCTCCCTTTCTGATATTTCCAACACATTTCTTCTCCCTTCCCTTATATTAAATAGGATTTATAGTTCATAATTATGGACTACTAATTATGACTTTCAAGTTTTCTAAAGACTTCCATACACATGCTAAAAACAATGTTTTAAAGGTTACATTAAATCTGTAAACAAGATCTGAATTTGTTTTGAATGAATTAGTATCACCTGGGGTTTACTGCTTGATTTTATTTCCTTCATAGCTTTGTAGGATTTTGACTTTTTGAAACTGTAGCACCTATTATTTAAATTTGACAATCTTTATTTCTACTAATAGTGGTGAATGGAATTTATAAAAGCTTGTTAAAATGAAAAATTAAAGAAGATGTGGTTTATGTATACAATGGAATATTACTCAGCCATTAGAAATGACAAATACCCACCATTTGCTTCAACATGGATGGAACTGGAGGGTATTATGCTGAGTGAAGTAAGTCAATCGGAGAAGGACAAACATTATATGTTCTCATTCATTTGGGGAATATAAATAATAGTGAAAGGGAATATAAGGAAAGGGAGAAGAAGTGTGTGGGAAATATCAGAAAGGGAGACAGAACATAAAGACTCCTAACTCTGGGAAACGAACTAGGGGTTGTGGAAGGGGAGGAGGGCGGGGGGTGGGGGTGAATGGGTGACGGGCACTGAGGGGGGCACTTGATGGGATGAGCACTGGGTGTTATTCTGTAAGTTGGCAAATTGAACACCAATAAAAAATAAATTTATTATAAAAAAATTAAATTAAATTTTGTTTAAATACACTTCTGAGATTTTTATATCTCAGAACTGCAAAGGACTTTGGGATGCCAAAAAGCTAGGGGCTGGCTTGTTGTGTTCTAGCTGCCCTCTATTGCTCTTTGTGCAGTAATCAGAGATTTATAGTGCAATGAATGTTGCTTGTTTCCAGTGTAGTTTAAGGCAATGCTCCTGGCAAGCAAGACCACATTTGTAAGAAGCAGAATAACAGGAGAGATATGTGGGCTTCTGGCCAGGTACTTTTCTGGTCAACAACCAAGATATGTACCTGGAACTAGGTGAGACCAGCTGCTGTATGTAAACACCAGCCCTCTGCTAATTTAGGACAATGCATCACCCTCTCCATATACTTCTAGAGAATGTTTGGAAAAAAGTATATAAAATATTTCTTAAGCCTGCTTTTTGGATGAGAAAAGCAAAAACATGATCTACAAAACTGACATATTATTTGTGCAACAGGAAGTAGGCACTGAAAAGCCTTATATAATCAAGTCGACTCCATGCAAAAGAATGTGTACTATAAATTGAATCATTGGAATTTATTTCTTCCATAAAAGCAAAGAAAATAATTGCTATTTAAATAATTTTCGTAAGCTGTAAACTTTATATTATGCTAACTTCTAAAGTTTGTTTTCAATTTTGCTTATAGAAGTTAATTCTAAACAATGTTTCTATAGCTAGAAAGGCTTATGATCTAAATAAAAGCTAACATTTTCATAAACTGCTTTGCTTTCCATACAGATTGGGTGTGTGTCTATGCAGCAATTTATTTTCCAAGTAACAATCTACAGCCAAGGGTAAAATTTTTATACTATATTTTAGTGGTAGAAATTTTTTTAAAAAGTAAAACCAGATTTTATGGTTCAGATTGGTTTGTTAAATTTTAACACAAAAATTAGAAAATTTAGATAAAAGTCATATGACTAAGTAGTTATTAAACTTAAAAAAAGAATTTTTAGGAAGTTCAAGACATGTCTATTAACAGTAGCAATCTATGATACTATATTAAAAGGCAATATTTATTTAGCTTGCATAAGGAGGCAGTTTATTAATAAAAGATATAAATATATAATAAGACAATGTAACAGGCTTTGGAGTCAGGCTGGTATGAGTTCAAATTATGGGTCAAACACTCAATGATTGTTTTGGGAAAAGTATCCTTCCTAAGTCTTGGTTTCTTCACATATAACGGGATAATAAAAATCACTTATAAGACTGTTTAAAGGAGCAAATTAGGTGATTTATGTAAACTGCTTAGCACAGTAAGTGATATACAATAAGTGATAAATAATGCCTTACACACCATACATATACAAAGTTTCCTCAGGGGATCCCTGGGTGGCGCAGCGGTTTAGCGCCTGCCTTTGGCCCAGGGCGCGATCCTGGAGACCCGGGATCGAATCCCACGTCGGGCTCCCGGTGCATGGAGCCTGCTTCTCCCTCTGCCTCTGCCTCTGCCTCTCTCTTTCTCTGTATGACTATCATAAATAAATAAAAGTTAAAAAAAAAAAAAAACAAAGTTTCCTCAGGACACAACCATATTTATAAGCATTTCACCTTGATTCATTCTAGTAATCTGTACCTGGTAGAGTAGGAAATTTTAAATAGTCTATTATTTCAAATACCATTTAGAAGTATAAATAATTAAAAGATTTAGACTTCAAAATCATAAGCACAATTGCATACTAAGAACATGAAAAACAAGATCTCAGAATCCTTTGAGACTCCTCCCCTCAGTAAGAATTTAGTCTATAGGGGATCCCTGGGTGGTTCAGCGGTTTAGCGCCTGCCTTTCACCCAGGGCTTGATCCTGGAGTCCCGGGATAGAGTCCTACATCGGGCTCCCAGCATGGAGCCTGCTTCTCCCTCCTCCTGTGTCTCTGCCTCTCTTTATGTCTATCATAAATCAATCAATCAATCATCAATCTATCTTAAAAAAATTTTAGTCTATAGTATTCCTGACAGACTCACTGGCTTTTAAAATAACCATTTCAAGCCCTTTATAACTCAGATGGGAGATGATGAGAGAAAGAATTAAAAACAGAAAAAGAGACTGAGAGAAACAGATCAAGACTGAGTTTTGATGATATAGTTTGAACCCCTGGATCAATCAAAGAATCCACTCCTTGTTCTCTTCCCTCTTTTAGTCTATGCCTAAGTGACTGAGCTGGGTTTCTAAAGCTCATGACCAAAACAGTCTTTATTAATACACTAATTATGGGTGAGAATGTAGCAATTAGACAGAAGGGAGGTTTTATTTACACCATACCATTAGAATTCTTTCGTAAGTGATGGATTTAGCATTTGTAGTCAGGATATTGATTCCAGAGCTTGTGTCCATAATCATAAGGCCTAATCATAAGGCTGTAGTAAACGGCAGCAGTAATACATATATCCTCTTGAGATGTAACAATAGAGTTCTTTTCTGAATTAAGACAAGGTTGCACACATCTATATGCATCTATCTTTTAACCACACATTTGACACTTTGTAAAGAGAATGGAATAGCAAGGGAGACTACAATGATGTAAATGGTATTTTCCTATTCTTAATGATTTAGATAAGAAGATAATTAAGAAATTCTCTCTCTTCCCAGAACAATCTTTTCTATTTTTATGGGAAGAGGTGTACAATTCAAAACCTATTTCCTCCATTATACAGAAAGACTACAGCCTTGGATTTGTATTTTAGATATGTCTTCCATCTAAATCAACTGGAAATGCATGCAAAGTATGACTACAGAAACATAATTAAATATGTTTTATTATTTAATCTTGCCTTTTTTGAGCAAAGAGACTCACCTACAAGAGGTGTTTGATTAGGGAGAAGGTAAATAAACACTCCAACTAGAGAGTTCTATTGTAGAGGGTGCTATATAATCTGGCACTAGAATTTCCAGGCATCCATCCAATTATTCACAAACAGGATACGGGTGGGATTAGCTTGTGCACTTGAGCGGTCAGAATACAGGACGTCCCCAGTTGTAAAACCTAAACAACACTAGGGTTCTTTGCACTACTGTAGAATTATAAAGTTAGACTGGCTTTATAGTCACAATATCGCAATATTCTAGGCTTTGGAGTGAAGTTACAGACATAAAACTGTCTTTCAAGAAAAGCATTTCGGAACACCAAAATGAACTTGAAGTCAATGAATATCCATAGGGAGCTCCCCACACTATCATGTTTTTTCCCAAGTCATCTCTTAACTCTGAACACCTGGCAACCTGAGTCACCCTGTGTGGGGGAGGGGTGTGGTCGCTTGTGTATTCAACCTGAATCTTCAAGTTGACAAGGAGTAAAATTACATCTTCAGACTTTAAAACTCTATTGCAATTTACAAATTGCAAAGCACTCCAACCAGAACAGAATACTGTAAGACTGACTGGTAGAGTTGGTATTACCACTTTTTAAGAAAAAGGCATATGAAGCTTGAAGAAATTAGGCAGGCTACTCAAATTCACAGAGAAAGTAATTAGGAAAGTTAAGAGTTAAAAACTTCTCTGGGCATTCTCTCCAAAGTACCAGGGTACTCCAGGAATAAATGTTCTTGCTGTGTGGGTGCTTTGAATACATCACATTTAATTTTCACAAAACCTTTGGGCTGTTTATATGTATGCACATACAGTTCTGTTTGATACCTTCAACCAGTTTTCCCACCCTATGGTAAATATTTGCATTCCAATTTCTCAATAGATGGGAAGATGTTCAATTTTAGAAAAATATGCCCTTAGGTACCATCAAAATACAAGCTGCTTCACAATGATTTTTCAGACTTGGAAAAAAATAAAGCAAGGGAAAAATGAAATGAAAAAGTAAGTTTCAAATCAGGCTTTAAAAACTTTAAAAATGGGTACAATTTACATACTTCAAAATGCTACAGATCATGACTAAAAACAGTGGATCAAGTAAGGAGTTTAGGAAGTTTATCACGCTGAGAGATGTGGTTTACTCTGAAATTTTTAAAAAGATTTCTCAGACTAACAGTGAAATATATACCGAGTAATTTTTATGGATATTTCCCTAACCTTTGTTTTTTGTGAAGCTTGACTTTCTCTGTTTCAATTTCACTAACCTCATTCTTTTCAGAAACTTAACCTCCTGGCTGGTAAGGGATAAATGAGTGACAATGCTAAAATGGATATTAGATAAATCTGTAGTGTATTTTAGAATGCACACTGACAAAGTGCTCTGAATGTATGGTAGCAGTGAAAAGTCATTAGGTTAATTATTGGTTTACTCAAATTTTAAAATACTTTCCTACCTTTCTCTTTATTCTTAAATAAAAATATTATCTAATAAATTCAATTAATTCAAGTTCATATTTTTCTGGTCTTGATATTTAAAATTAATAAAGGTTTGCTGAAATATTAAGTATACAGCTCTTTTTTTGGATATATTGTGCTATCCCAAATATCTTCAGAAGTACTGACATTCTCCACCAAAGTAACAACTGGTGAATATCAACTTACTAAACATTTTCAAATTTTCTGTAAGAATTGTTTTTTCCATTAAAAAAAAGAAACTTGATTGCATTTGTCTTATTGGAAAGGTTCAGATAGGAGACCAATGCTGTCTATATCGGATGTTTGATTAAACCCATATTAAGGTTATAATTATTAAGCATAAAATGCTGATTCATTAAGTTGAAGAAAATATGAAGCATAAAGTAAATCAATAAAATACTATGATTTGGTACACAACTTTAAAGAGAAAAACCTATGGAATATATTGCGCCAATAATACACATGTCAAAAGAAAAATTCCTACCTTAGAAAAATAAAGTACATCTGAGCAGCATAAATGTTCTAACACTAGTTTAGCAAACCAGGAGCTGTCAAGTTCCAATAACCTATTATTCACACCTCTTTAATCACTGACACACAGTCGATTATAAATAGCCTCATACATTTTTAAATAAGGTCATTCTGAAATGAAACAAAGAAGGTAGTAAATATTCTTGTACATAAGGAATTCAAATCTTAATGTACAACAGAACTGTATACTTCTTAAATGTTCAATATAAAGAAGGTTAACCAAATCTTTTATTAATTATGTCAAGTACAGACTCTATGTGGATTCAGCGCAATAAACTAAATTGTAGCACCATTTAAACACATCCTCCTAAAAAAAAACCCTTCCCAATGAATTTCATTCATTAATTAATTCATTCATTATGAGGCATTATTCATGGTATAATAAAAACAAAATACAATAATTAATTTGTTGATCTACCTGAAACAATGCCATGGAAAGGCATGATGGATGAGAAGACCATTCTATAAGGAAAAATGTATAATATCACTGATGATGCCACTGGCTATTAATTACCCCATTTAGCTGATAATCTGAATGTATTTCTTCAACATGAATTTAGTAAACATGTTAGAGAAGATGTAAAATGTTTTAACAGAGTGGCAAAATATCTTTCTGAAAAAAATTAAATTAAAATTTAGAATAAAGGGATAAAGTACCACTTAGAAGGCAAAGACCTAAAATAACAAGCTAAAACAAACAATCAAAATAGGCAAAACAAGGACAATATAACAATGAAAAAAAAAAAACAAAAGAAACAATATGGTTTTGCACAACAGGTCCTTTATAGTAACTGATCATTATAGAATCTCTAGGAAAAATCTAAATTATTTCCATGATTCCAGAGTGCTCTGGAATGATTATAGAATCATGACACTTTTGGAGATTACCTGTTGAAATGACAGTGGCACACTACTAAAACTCCTCATTTAAGGACTAACAATACCAACAGATTGGGGCTAAAGAACATTTGATAACAAGTAACTACAATCAGATTTTAATTGACTATTTTAAGATTTCCTATTAAGTTTCAGATTAAAAATCCTACACAACCCACTTTCCCCCATTTTTCCATTTCTTCCTACCAGTGTGCCTGTTTAGAGATAGCAAAAGATAAAACATTACATTTGGGGAAGAGATAAACGAGAAGTCTATGACTACTTAGTTTCTTAAAATCTGACCTTACATATTCACATTATATGGTAATACAACCTTGTGGGAGTATGCCTACTGCATAAACCTTTGTTACCTGAATAATTTGAAAACAGAAAAAGAAGTTGGAAAATCATGCATAATATTAAAATGTTTTACGATGAAAAAAAAATCACATGCATGTCTCAATTTTTACTGAATCATTTATTACCTTCACCTGGTTTTAGAGCTGTTAACTTAAAAACATCATTTATGGCACAATAAAAAGTCATCTTGTGGGCTCAATTTTTCATCCACAAAAGATTCTTTTTTAAACAAGAACTTTTAGTTAATTATAGTCAGTTGAATATCTTCTGATGAAGTAAGTACCAACAAAAAATGATGACCAGAGAAAACCATGAAACTAATTTCTGTTCATATTCCAGAAGAAGAGCCACATAGAGATTTCTGAAATCAATGACGCATTGTTATCCGTATCACTAATTCTATATTCCTATGCTACTGTCATTCGTATTTTATAGAATTCTCAAATTAAAAAGACATTTCCAATTGGACGTGATTGTTCTTCCAAGGCCATATTTCTAGTGATGCTACTTTATCATCTTTAACATTGCTTTTCAACAGTCAAATACACAAGGGTCTTAAATGGAGATGATAATCTGAAGATACTATCTCTGCTAAGTATGAATTAAAAAATTAGTTTCCTTACTCCAAAATATTATAAAACCTTAAAATTATTCATCCCCTACAGTCTTAAAAATGTAGGTTACATTTCCAAATGGGATTTCTGAAGGTCTTCCTTGGCCCATACCCAAACCTAAGGATGCTGGGATGATAGCCCTTATTCTTCCATTTCACAGGCTCAGAAGTTCACTCAAATGTGAAGAATTATAATGAAGATCCTTGGCTATTTGCTATACCCTGTGCCAAGCGCTTTCTTTTCCTGTACTTTCTGGAGTAACTTATGCGGCTTCAAGACAAAAAAGACTGTCCCAGCCATAGTCCCAGACTTCTTTTTGGAAGTCTGGTCTAGTAACTTTAAAACATGCCGGGACGCCTGGGTGGCTCAGCAGTTTGGCGCCTGCCTTCATCCCAGGGCGTGATCCTGGATATCCGGGATCGAGTCCCGTGTCGGGCTCCCTACATGGAGCCTGCTTCTCTCTCTCTCTCTCTGCCTGTGTTTCTGCCTCTCTTTCTGTGTCTCTCATTAATAAAAAAATAAGTAAAATCTTTAAAACATGCTGATTGGTGTGGGAGGGGAGCGGGGAGAGGGAGGCAAAGAACTCTAAGTCAGACCAAACTACCTACAGAACAGATGGCAGTACTTCTACTTCATATATGGATATATATATATATATATATCCATGGAGCAAAGTAAAAAGAGGTTTCTCAGGGTTGATGTCTATACCCAAGGGAATCGGATCTGGTCACCTGAAGTAAAGTGGGTGAGAATATTATGATTTGGGTTAGTGCAATGATTGATTCATTTACTTATTTAAAACACTTATGAGGCATTGGTTATGTCAGGCACTATAGTTAAGAAAATGAATATATCAGGACCCCTGTGCGGCTCAGTCAGTTAAGCGTCCAATTCTTTAATTTGGCTTGGGTCAGGGCTCAGGGTTATGGGATTGAGTCCTGCTACAGACTCCACGCTTAGTGAAGAGTCTGCCTGAGATTCTCTCTCTCCCTTTGCCATTCCTCCTGTATACTCTCTCTCTAATAAATAAGTAAAAATTTAAAAAGAGAAAATGAATATATCCTTTCAAATAAATAAAATCACTTTTAAAAAATAAAATGAATATATCAATTTCTACCAGCAAGGATCTAACTAGTATGGTGGACAAACATGTGAATAACTAAGTTGTCTAATATATTATGATAGGTATAACTGACATAAATCTGGAAAAGGAGAAAAGGATGAACTTTCTCAAGGATAGATACTGGGGGGTGCAGGTTTCTAAAAATGAAAGTACTTTAATAGGGAGATAATGTCTAAGCTTTTTTTTTCTAGGATGATTTTCTTAAAGATTTATTTATTTGAGAGAGAGAGAGAATGAAAGTACAGAGTAGGGAGGGGCAGAGGGGAAGGGGGGATGAGAATCTCAAGCAGACTCCTCCCCAACATGGGGCTTGATCTCATGACCCTGAAATCACAACCTGAGCTGAAGTCAAGAATCAGGTGTTCAACCAACTGAGCCACCAAGGCACCCCTCTAACCTGGTTTTTAACAAACCAATCAGATAAAAAGAGAGAGTTAGGTCATTTCACAAAGAGGAAAGGCACTGCTTTTCCCAAGTAAATTCCTCCAAGCTATTCCTAAATTAAGACTACAGAAGACTGAAGGCCTTAAGTTGTATGCAAGATACTTAATTCTGCTAGAGGACAGAGGTCAAATTCAGGCGAAAATACTACAGCTACACTTAAATTTTAAGAATGTATTTGTTTTTAATTTTTTTATTAAAACTTCTTCATCTTGCAGGCGTGAGTTCAAGCCCCACATTGGGTGTTGAGTTTATTTAAAGTTTTTTCAAATCCATATCCCCATCCTCCTTCCCTTTTAGCAATCTCCAGTGTGTTCTCTGTATTTAAGAGTCTGTTTTTTTCGTTGTTCATTTGTTTTGTTTTTTAAATTCCACATATGAGTAAAATCATGCAGTATTTGTCTTTCTCTGACTTATTACATTTAGCATTATACCCTCTAGGTCTATCCAAACATAGAGTTTTCCACAGTGGCTAAACCAATTTGCATTTCTACTAACAGTGCACAAGGGTTCCTTTTTCTCCACATCCTCAGCAACACTTGCTATTTCTTGTGTTTTTAATTTTAGCCATTCTGAAAGGTGTAAAGTAATATCTCATTGTGGTTTGATTTTGTATTTCCCTGATGGTTAGTGATGTTGAGTATCTTTTCATGTGTCTCTTAGCCATCTGGATATCTTCTTTGGAAAAAGAAGGACCTGTCTTTTCAGGTCCTCTGCCCATTTTTAATTGAATTATTTTTTTGGTATTGAGGTGTAGAAGTTCTTTATATATATTTGGATATTAACTCCTTATTGAATATACCATTTGCAAATATCTTTGTCCATGTTAGGTTGCCTTTTTGTTTTGTTGATGATCTTCTTTGCTATGCAAAAGCTTTTTATTTTGGTATAGCCTTAAGAGTTTAATTTTGCTGTTGTTTCCCCTGTTAGAGGAGACACATCTAGAAAAAAAAGTTTCTATGGCTGATGTCAAAGAATCTATTTGTTTTTAGCAATATACTTTGAAATCATTGGTTGGTGAATTAGCACACTGTTGCCCAACTCATTCATACCTGGTCCCTCTCAATAAGTCATGACCACACTCATATTCTTCTAAGGAACAAGACAATACTCTCTCATGCTATTGCAGCTACATCTTCTAGACTCAGCTGACACAACTCCCTATCTCCTAACCTGGTGAAGTTTTCCCAACCATCCTCGAGGTTTTCTTCACCATCCATGAACAACTTACCCTACCTGAAGTAGCTAGAGCTGAACCAATAATGCTCCTCTAAGCTAGGAATCTTCCCGTTTCTTCCCAAATGGATCCAAGAATGGCAGAATAATAGATGGCTTTTATTTTACTCATTTATCTCACTAGTTTGTGTTCTTCAGCAAGTGATTGAAGGAAAAAGAATGTGCTGTTAGATTTATTTTTAGTAGGAAATTGGTCCTTGGCCAGTGCAAAACAACAGATACAGGGTCAAGAAACAGGATGGAGGGTTAATGGGATATTCTGGGGAACCTCAACATTTACAAAATGGAGAGACCATCAGAGAGACAGAGATACTAAGAAGAGCATGCCTGGTTGGAAGCCAACAGATACCGAGATTTAAAAAAGGGCAATTGTGACAGGCAGAATAATTCCCTCCTGAATATGGATAGGAGCTATGAATATGATGGGATACCACTCTCATTATAATGTTTGGTTATATGACAAATGTGAAGGGATCTTGCAGCTGTATTGCCAGTTTCTAATCAGTTGACTTTGCGTTTATCAAACAGATTATCCTGAGTGGCCTTGACTTAATCAGGAAAAAGCTTTAAAAGAGGTCTTAGGCCTTCTGAGCTATGAGATTCCAAGTAGCAGAGACTCGCTCTCTTCTGTGTCCTTGAAGGAGCAAAGAGCCAGGTTGTGAACTACCTATGGAGAGGGGCATAAGGAAATGAATTCTGTCAACAATCTAAGTGAGCTTGGAAGAGGAACCTGAGTTACATGTGAGAATGCAGTATGACTGATGCTTTGATTGCAGTTTTGAGTGGAGAACCCAGTTACACTGTGCTGGACCCCTGACCCACAAGAAATGTGACTTAATAAAAATGTGTTGTTTCAGCCACTACATTGTGGTCATTTGTTATGTAGCAATAGAAGGATAATCCATTAAGCAAGTTCTCAGCCTTTTTAAGAGTAAAGGAGGATTGGGATTCAATCTTTAGGTTGTCAGATCTCTGACATATGTGTTAGGATTTTTTAGGGGCTGAATTTTCAGTGAAGATAAAGGAGAAACCTAGTAGTACAAATTAGAGCCAAGAGGAGGTAAGGAAAAGATAGTTTAATTCACAAAAACATTGTATGGTTCATCTAGGACATTCCTGATGCTGAGGCTGGGATAAACCGACAAATTCCATGCCACATCGTTTCATAGGGATTAGGCCAAAACTGCTGGCTTTGCTTAGATCTGTACATCTGGCTAACCAGACTAGAAGTCACTTGATGGCAGGTATAATCACTATTTTATTTAGTGATTCTATGTCCTCAGCCCCAGTAAGTACCTGATATTTTAAAACCGCTTAGTATTTGTTGAATGAAAGAATGAATGATGGATTTATTTCACATTAGTCAATGTGAAATAGTAGTTTAAAAATACGAGATTTTGAGGAAACAGGAGTATAAACTGGCACCACTCTTTGTGACTTCTTGAAAATATTCAAGCTAACTCTGTTAAAGTATGAAAAATTTGAGATGTCACAACAGATACTGTGATATAGTGATCATCTAGCTAATCCAGAAATATCTACTGATACCCTACTGTGTGCCAGATTCTAAAATAAGACTTCTGTAATAGTTTCTCAGCTGATGTCTCTGTATCCATTCTAGCTCTTAGCCAATATCCACACATCAGCCACAGTAATATTTTAAGACAAATCATCTTAATCATTTCCCTGTTGAAAACCTTTTAATGGTTTCTCATTATACTGAGAATAAAAGCCAAAGTCCTTAACTTGTCTTTCTCTACTCTGGCCTCTGCCTCTCCAACTTCCATCCCTTGCTACTCATCTCATCACCTCCAAGCATTCATGTATGTTATACACCCTGCCTAGAACATTGTCTTTGCCTACCTCCTACTTATTCCTCAGATCCTAGCTTAAATCTCTACTTAAATATCACTTCTTCAATGATCTCCTAATACCAATTATACACAGCATTTATTGTATAGTTTGTAATTACATTGTATGATTACTTTTTAATATCCATAACCTCCATTACACTGAAGCTACGTTAGGTCAGGTATTATGTCTATTTTGCTTAGAGAAATATCGCTAGTACTAAGAATACTTCATACATATTTGTTGAATAAATAAAATCAAAGGTTCAAGTACAAATTTTGAAGCCACTGCTACCATCATTAGAACAATGAATCCCTACCTAGTAATGTCACTCTAGAACACAATTCGTAACCTCAGTGGAGTACAGAGGCAAGCAACCAAGACACTATCACCCCTACCACTCCAACATCTCACCATAAAAACTAAATAAACATTAAACAGCACCAGAAGTAAAAATAAAGTGATTTTCCTTTTATTATTACTATTTTTCAGTACTGAATTACTGGGTAGAACTTTAAAATTCTCAATAGTTCTAATGCTAGGAAAGCAAAACTTTTAAAAGGATAAGGAGGTAAATATTCCAAATGTTTTTTATAAAGAATATTTTTTGAGAGTAAGAAAGTATAGAGTAACATTTTTAGAAATCTGATTAATAAAAGATATGAAAATGAACTAAACATCTAAATTGGGCTTAGAACAACTCTGACATTTAAACAGGATCCCGTCATTTTTCTTTCACCTAAAACCTTTCATTAACTTCCCATTGGTTTCATGAGAAAGAATCATGAATCATGAAGCCTTTAAAGCCCTTCACCACCTGACTCCTGTCTACTTCTACAACGCATCTATGACCATTTCTGCTTCACCAACCCTTCCAACCAAATCTATATGTAGACCTTAGAGAACTACTCCCTCTAACTCGCCATCTTCTCTTTTCACCACTGGCCTTTGTTCATGTTCCCATCCCAGGAATATTCTTGGTCCTGTCTCCTTGAGAATGACTTTCTACATACCCCACTTAGACTTCCCTTCCACTTAAAGGTGGCTCCAGAATTTCTATATGAGAAGGTTTAGTGGTGGCACTCTGAAGGGAAAGAAAACTGGACGTTTGTCTTACAGCTATATTTGGATAACAAAAAACCTGCTACTTGGATTATAAATTTCATCTGGTACAGTTTGGGGGACTGAAGACTATAAGGAGTTTAAGCTTCCTAATTCTCTCCTTGATACTGCTTCTACTGGAAAAAGTTTGCCTAATACTTTCTTTTCTTTTCTTTTCTTTTATTTATTTATTTTTTTGCCTAATACTTTCTGAACTGAAAAGGTACCACATAATATTATGTATGTACTTCTATCAGAGAACTTACACTGTACTAGGTATTTCTGTCTACTTGTCTATCTCTTCCATTAGTCTGAAAGCAAGTTTAGAGCATAAACTGTCCATAACTATAGTCATAAAGTCCTATGCCCTGGCCCATAGCAGATTTTTAACAAATATTTTCTGACAGAATGAGTCAAATATTTTATGAAAATCTACTCTATACAAAGTACCATATTAGGTGTTCGGAGCAGAGGAATAGAAACAATTACTGCCTGATTAAAAATATAAAACATATAAAATATTTACAATAGCTTCAAATAAATAAAACATCAGGAAATATGAAAGACAGTAAAATTGACATTTCCATTAACCAGCATTCCTATACATCAAAACTTCTAAGTGAAAGCCTTCTATATCATCAAAGAAGCATTAACTATATTGCAGTATATTTTCTCATAACGTTAAGTTGACTGAATAAAGAGTGCTTAGCATTGTTAACCTACGAGTAATATGTGATAAGCCACTAATTAACTAGAATACTCAACTTCCTGATGATGCTTTCAGGATCCAGAACAAAGAATGATCCAGATTAGAAAATCAATCTAAAACTCAAACCTAACAAGGTATTTTTGGCTGTTGTTTTAAATTATAATCAAGGAGGAGTATATCCTTAAAGAGAAATGATGAGGTACCAAGACAAGAAGTGGGATGCCATGCTGAAAAGAATAATTGTTACCATGAAGAAACTGTGCTGAAGAGTAAGAATAAGCAGGATTTGGAAAATGTGAAATTGTAGGTTGAGTTTTTGATTTGGTAACTAATGGAAGACTACTAAAACTCCCAACTGGAACTTGGAAACATAAAGATATTGCTTAAATAAATTTAAGCAGGGCAAAACGGAGGCACAGATTCTAGCATAGAAGATACAATGAACCAGATGTAAAAAGATGAGAGCCAGAACTAGGGTAGCAGCTGCAGAACTGGATAGTAATGGTTTTGTAAATAATCTGACAGCCCAAATATTTGCACTGGAGCTGATTTCATTAATCAGAGTAATGCCACAAATACAAACTTTCAGGCTGTTATGGTACAATCAAGAAAATGTTTGCTTTATAGAATCATTATATTTGGAAAATATGTGCCCAAGTGGTTGAGCCCTTGGATTAGCTATAAAATGTGCATTGGATTCATTCTTTCTATGTACTTCTGTATTTCTCTCTAGTGCTCTCAAAATAAGACTTAGGTACATCTGTAGTATCTCCTAGCTTGCAAGGTACTTTAAATCTCTAATCAAATAACATTTTAAATTAATTAATTAATTAATTTATTTATTTATATCAAATAATATTTTAAAGTTTACTTCAGTATCTTAGAGGAAAATAGCTAAAGAGTTCACAAAGGATTCAAATTCAGTATTTTCAATTTCTTATTTTCCATTTTAAACAGTCTGGTGCATTACCGTCATGTAGATATCTAAGCTTATGACATAAAGACTAGAAAATACATATTACACACATCATATGAGAGTAAGAAAGAAATTGGAATTTCATTTTTTAAAAGATTTTATTTATTCATAAGAGACAAAGAAAGGGACAGAGAGTCAGAGACACGGGCAGAGGGAGAAGCCAGCTCCATGCAGGGAGCCTGATGTGAGACTCGATCCCAGGACTCCAGGATCACGCCCTGGGCTGCAGGCACTAAACCACTGAGCCACCCGGGGATCCCTGGAATTTCATTTCTTATAAAATGTTTTTCCTGAATTTTTAACTTTTTAGCAGCTTTAATGAGATAACTTTGACATATAAAATCATATATACTTTTGGTTTTCAACTTGATGCTTTGATGTATGTATACAATTGTGAGAAGAGCACCATAATCAAGCTAATTAATATATCATCACCTCTATATAGTTACCATTTAGAGTGTGGTGAGATTTAAGATATATCCTCTTTGCAAATTTCAGGTATATAATACAGTATTGTCATCACCATGCTGTACATTAGATCTGTAGAACTTATTTGTCTTGCATAACTAAAACTTTGTATCATTTGATCAACACCACTCCATTTGCTCATTCCTCCAGCCCCTGGCAAATCATTCTACTCTCCACTTCTATGACTGACTACTTTAGATTCTCCATAAAAGTGAGATCATGCAGTTTTCTCTTTCTGTGTCTTGCTTATTTCGCTCAGCATAACATCCTCCAGTTCCATCCATACTGTTACAAGTGGCAGGATTTCCTTATTTCTTTTATGCCTGAATAATATTCCTTTATGTTTCTGTATACATATGTATTTTTTCTTTATCCATTCATCGGTCAAAAGACATTTAGATTGCTTCCATATTTTGATCATTGTGAATAATGTTGCACTTGGGAGTGCAGGAGATTTTTTCAAGATTCTGATTTTATTTCCTTTGGTATATACTCAGAAATGGGATTGCTAGATCATATAGTTCTATTTTTAACTTTCTTTTTTTTTTAAGTCTTTTTTTAAATTTATTTATGATACAGAGAGAGAGAGAGGCAGAGATACAGGCAGAGGGAGAGGGAGAAGCAGGCTCCATGCACCGGGAGCCCGACGTGGGATTCGATCCCAGGTCTCTAGGATCTCGCCCTGGGCCAAAGGCAGGTGCTAAACCACTGCGCCACCCAGGGATCCCTATTTTTAACTTTCTGAGCAGTCTCCAATCTCTTTTCCATAGTGGCTATACTGAGTCAATTTCCACCAACAGTATACAAGGATTCCCTTTCCCCTTACATCCTTACCACTACTTGCTATTTCTTATCTTTTTGACAATAGTCATCCTGATAGGTATGAAGTAATATGACCTAGTTTTTATTTGTATTTCTCTGATGATTAGAGATGATGGGTACCTTTTTGCATACCTCTTACCCACCTGAATTTCTTTTGAGAAATGTCTATTAGGTTCTTGGATCATTTTGAATGGGTTATTTGTATTTCGGTATTGAGTTGTATGACTTCCTTATATATTTTAATTACCCTCTTATTGGATACGTAGTTTTTCCCATTTTGTAGGCTGCCTTTTCACTTTATTTCCCTTTGCTGTGCAGAAGCTCTTTAGTTTGCTGTAATTCCATTTGTCTATTTTTTTTTTTTTTTGCATTTGTTCCTGTGCTTTTGGTCTCATTTCCAAAAAAACTGCTAAGACCAACATAAACTTTTCCCTTTGTTTTCTTCTATCAGTTTGATAGTTTCAGGTCTTACATTTAAGTTTTAATCCATTTTTGTGAATGGTGTAAGAACTTCATTCTTTTACATGTAGATATCCAGCTTTCCCAACACCATTTGTTGAAGAGATTATCCTTTCTCTGTTACTTATTTATGGGAATGCTTATCAAAGACCAGCTGACTATAAATGCATAGGTTTATTTTTTTCTCAGTATTATTCCATTGGTCTACTTGTCTGTTTTAATGCTGGTACTGTTATGATTACTGTAACTTCATAATATAATTTGAAATCAGGAAGTATGATGCCTCTAGCTTTGTTCTTCTTGTTCAAGATCGCTTTGACTATTTGGGGTCATGGTTCCATACAAATTTTAGGATTGTTTGTTTCCATAAAAAATGTCTTTGATATTTGGACAGAGATTGCATTAAATTTATAGAACACTTTGGGGAGGCTTCTGGGGGGCTCAGTCAAGTGTCTGATTTGATTTCAGCTCAGGTCATGGTCTCAGGGTCATGAGATCAAGCCCTATTCTGAACTCCACACTCAGCAGAGGGTTTGCTTGAGATCCTCTCCCTCTCTCTCCCTCTATGCCACCCCCCAACTTGTGCTCATGTGCTTGCTTTCTAATAAATAAATTTAAAAAAATTATAAATCACTTTGGGTAATACGGACATGTTAACAATAGTAACTTTTCCAATCCATGAATATGGGATCCATTTATTGTCTTAATTTCCTTCATCAGTGCTTTAGAATTTTCAGTGTATAAGTCTTCGCCTATTTGGTTATTTCCTAGGTATTTTATACTTTGCCTAGCTAATTTGAATGGGACTATTTTCATATTTCTTTATCAGATAATGTATCTGTCAGTGTATACAAATGCAACTAACTGTTGTATGTTGATTTTACATCCTTTAACTTTGCTACATTATTAGTTCTAAAGGCTTTATGGTGTGTGTTTGTATGCATCTGAGTATTTGGAATCTTTACAGTTTTCTACATACATAATCATGCTATCTATGAAGAGCAATAATTTTACTTCTCTTCTGATTTGGATGCCTTTTATTTCTCTTTCTTGCTTGATTATGCTGGCTAGGGTTTTTTAATGCCATGTTGCTAGTTGTGGTTAAAGTGGGCATCCCTGCCTTCTGCTGCATCTTAGAGTAAATGCTTCCCAGTTTTTTCCCATTGATTATGGTGTGAGTCTTGTGTTTTTCATATATGGCTTTTGTGTTTTAAGTATGTTCCTTTTATACGTACTTTGTGGAGGTATTTTATTAAAAGATTTGAATGCTTTTTCTGAATCTATTGAGATTATCACATAGCCTTTTTTTGGTCTTTCCTTTTATTAATGTGGGGTACACTACATTGATTATCACAGGTTGAATCATTCTTGTATCCAAGGGAGAAATCCCAGTTGGCCATGGTGTATGACTGTTTTAATGAGCTGCTGCTAGCATTTTACTGAGGATTTTTGCATCTGTGTTCATCAGAAATATTTACCTGTAGCTTTTTAAATTTTTCTTGTGCTGTCTGGTAAAGCTGGCCTCAAAATGAGTTTAGGAGTATTCCATCTATTTCATTTTTTTTTTTGGAAGCATTGAAGAAGGATTGGTATTAGTTTGAGTGTCTGTTAGAATTCCCTCAATGAAGTCATCTAGTTCTGGCCTCTTCTTTGTGGGAAGGTTTTCTTTATCACTTATTTAATCTCTTTGTTATAGGTTTGTGCAGATTTTCTATTTCCTCTTTATTCAGTCTTGGTAGGTTGTATGCCTCCAGGAATATACTGATTTCTTCTAAGTTATCTAATTATTGGTGTATAATTATCTTAATAGGCTCTATGATCCTTTTTGTTTCTGGGTCATTTGTTGTAATGTATCCTCTTTATATTTGAGTGAGTGTTCTTATTTCCTTGAACTAGCTGAATCATTTTTGTTTATATTTTCAAAAAACTGATTCTTAGTTTTGTTGATTTTTTTATATTGTTTTTCTATTCTGTATTTCTGCTCTAATATTTATCATTTCATTCCTTCCACTAATTTTGGGTGCAGCTTGTTCTTTAGTTCCTTGAACTGTATGTAATGGTAGGTTGTTTGGGACCTTTCTTTTTAAAATGCAGGCATTTATTGCTATAGATTTTCCTCTCACTGTTGCTTTTGCTTTATCCCAGGTTTCGCTGAATTGCATTTTCATGGTCTTCTTTGTCTCAAGTTAGCTTTAAAATTGCCTTTCATTTCCTCTTTCACTCAATGGTTGTTCAAGAGTATGTTGTTTATTTTCTACCTAATTGTGAATTTTTCTATTTTCTTTCTGTTGCTGATTTCTAGCTTTGTTCTTCTGTGGGTCGAGAGGATATGATTTCAATCTTCTTTGTTAATATTTGTTAGATATGTTTTATATCTAACATGCGATCTATCCTAGAGAATGTTCCATGTGCACTTGAGAAGAATGTATATTCTGCTGCTGTTTGGTGGAAAATTCTATGTCTGTTAGGTCTATTTGGTCTATAGTGTTAAGTCAGCTGTTTCCTTATTGATTTTATGCCTGGGTGTTCTATTCATTTACTGAAAGTGGGATACATTGAAGTCTTCTACTATTATTCTACTGTTGTCAAGTTTTTCTGTTTAGATCTGTCAATATATGTTTTATATATTTAGGTACTTTGATGTTGGGTAAATATCTACCTGTTTATCTGTTATAGCTTTATCATTACATAATGACCTTTGTTTACAGTGACAACTTCTTAAAGTCTGTTTTGTTGAATATAATTATTGCCACCTTGGTGTCTTTTGGTTACCATTTCTATAGAATATCCTTTCTATCCCTTCACGTTCAGCCTATGATATCTAAAGTGAGTATCCTGTAGTCAGCTTATCATTAGATCTTGTTTTTTTATTTTTCTTTAAAAAATCCAGTCAGCCACTCTATCTCTTTTCATTGGGGAGTTTAATTCATTTATACTTCAAATAATTATTGATATGTAAAGACTTAACTATTTGTTTTATTAATTGCTTTCTGTTTTGCAGTTATTTTTATTCTCTTCTTGTGGTCTTCTTTCATAATTTTTTTTATAGTAACCTGGTTTGATTCCTTTCTCTTTCTCTTTTGGGTATGTGTGATAAATTTTTCCTTTGTGGTTACCAAGAGGCTCATATAAAATTTTTTTTATTTATAATCATTTATTTTAATTCTATAAGAACTTAAGTTCAACTGCATAGAAAAATATTATGCTTTGCCCCCACACACACATTTGTGTTCTTGAAATCAGTGTTTACTTCTTTTTATACTGTGAATTTGCTATCCAATTTCTATGGTTATAGTAATTCTTACTACTTTGTCTTCTAATTTTTATATCAAATAACTTGTAGAGTGTTATATTATTCTGCATTTGCCTATGTATTTACCTTTACTAGTGAAATTTATACTATAATATTTATATTATTAATACATTTTATTTTTTTTAAAGATTTTATTTATTTATTCATTCATGACAGAGAGAGAGAGAGAGAGAGAGAGAGAGAGGCAGGCAGACACAGGCAGAGGGAAAAGCAGGCTCCAGGAAGGGAGCCCGATGTGGGACTTGATTCCGGGACTCCAGGATAGCACTCTGGGCTGAAGGTGGGCACTAAACCGGTGAGCCACCCAGGGATCCCCTATTAATACATTTTAATGTTCTTGTTTAGAAATGTTTTAATTCCATTTGAGGAATTCACTTAGGATTTCTTGCAAAATAGGCCTAGCAACAAACTGTCTTCAGTTTTTGTTTATATAGAAGTGGTTTTATCTCCTCTTCATTTTAAATAGTTTTGCTTGGTATAGTAACCTTGGTTGGCAGTTCAGTACTCTGAGTTATATCATCCCACCCTTTCCTGGCTTGCAACGTTTTTATCAAGAAATCCACTGATAGTCTTATTGTGTGTATGTGTGTGTGTGGGTCCTCTGTCATGTGATGAGTCACTTCTTCTTGATCTTCAATTCCTCTTTGTCTTTGACAGTTTAACTGTATGTTTCTTGATGTGGAATTCTTTATGTTCAATCTATTTGGAGTCCAGTGGTTTCATGAGTCTGGATATCCATTTCACTGCCCAGATTTGTAAAGTTCTCAAATTACTATGTCTTTAAATAAGCTCTCTGTCCTTTTCTCTGTTTCTTCTCCTTCCAAGACTCCAGTAATATGTATATTGGTTCATTTAGTAGTGTCCAATAACTTCTGTAGGCTTTTTTCACTCTTTGTCAATCTTTCTTTTCCTCTGACTGGATAATTTCAAATGAACTTTCGCCACATTCATTGATTCTTTCTTCTGCTTGATCAACTCTATTGCTGAAACTGAATTGCATTTCCAGTCTAGTCATTGCATGGTTTCAGCTCCATAATTTGTTGTGTGTGTGTTTTTTTTAAAGATTTTATTTATTTATTCATGAGAGACACAAAGAGAAGCAGAGACATAGGGAGAGAGAGAAGCAGGCTCCATGCAGGCAGTCTGATGTGGGACTTGATCCTGGGACTCCAAGATCACACCCTGAGCCGAAGGCAGACGCTCAACTGCTGAGCCACCCAGGCATCCCTTTGTTGTTGTTTTTTATTTTTATTTTTATTTTTTTATTTTTTATTTTTTTTTTTGTTTTTTTTTGTTTTTTTTTTTTTATTTTTTTTGTTGTTGTTTTTTAATACTTTTCCTCTCTCTTGTCGAACTTCTCTTTTTGTTCTTGTTTATCTGTCTAATTTCAATAAATTGTTTATTGATGTTCGCTTCTGGCTTGCAGAGTTTCCTTAGGACAATTATTTTAAATTCTTTTAAAAAATTTTTAGGGCAAATTGCGAATTTCCATTTCTTTGGGGATAGGTTATTGGATGCTTATTGTTTTTTTTGGTGGTGCCATGTTTCCCTGATTTTTGGTGTTTTTTGTTTCCTTGCATTGGTGTCTGTGCATTTGAAGTAACGGTCACATTTTCCAGATTTTAGAATTGGTTTCCATGAGAAATGGCCTTCTCCACCTGTACAGAGGAGCAGAGGGGAGGTGTGTGGGTGCCACTTGAAGTGTTGTGTGTGAGTGCACTATTGCACCAGGTCTAGTTGTTCATGGGACAGCAAGTGCAGGAGTATACAGCAGCTCCAGGTGTCAGGAGGGGCCCAGTGGCATGGCATCTAGGGTCCATGACATAATCCCCTGCATGGTACTGAGTGGTGATGACGGTGGGGTTTAGCAATGACTGGCAGTGCTAGTGGGGGTCCTCAGCAGTGCCTCTAGTCTAGGAGTGAGTGTTCTTAGGCTGGTTCTGACTGGGTACATGGTAGTGGGGGCCAGCTATAGGCCTGAATGTGGCAGCAGGGGCCAGCCAGCTGTGTGCAATTGTTCTGCTGTGGGAGGTCATATCCAGCAATACACTGAGTAGTACAGCCAGGGAGGTGACAGGAACCAAATGCAGCCATGGGGGGCCAAATGTGTGGTGGCAGCATGCTATAAAGAGTTGTGTGGGGGCGGTGCCAGCAGAGTGTGGGTGTAGCTGTAGAGGGTGACAACTACTGTATGCATGGCAATGACAATTGATAGTGGAAGCTGGGCAATAGAGGCTAGTGGCTAGCTTGCATGTGATGGCAGAGGCTATTTAATTTTTATTATAGTAGTAAAATATAAAAATGTTCAACATATTATATTATTATTTCAGCTTAGAAATATACATCACAAAAAGACAGATATTAAGATACCACTTATAAATATTCTTAAAACTAAACTTTCTGCCTTCTCAAATACAAATACTAAATTATAATCAATCAAAATAAAAATATTTAGCCAAGATAAGTCTTTATAACTATGTTAATAGTAAATACTATTGTATATTAAAAATCTGGGGGAAAAAAGCACTCTTCAGAAAAATCACATTTCTGCATAGGACCTAAAATATAGCAGAAGAAATAATTTCAAACATTTCAACACGTTTTTATACCAGCAATAAAGTAGAGAAGAAAACCAATAAGACATTACCATTTATGTCTAAGATTATTACAAATAATTCAGCATTGATTAACAATTAGCTATCTCATGTTCTGAAGCCCTCTCAAATTTTTGAGAATCAAATTTGGTTAGCTCTTAAAATACTAATTCTAAGTAATTTTTTTGTTCTTATTCACAGTGGAAGAGAAATTAATATTTATCACTAATAATGATTTATAAAGAGAAAACAAAATAACCAATCAATTCAGTGTTTCTAAATTATCTTTCAGAATGAAAAAAAAAGGCAATAAATATCTCAAATACAGGTTTTACATTCATATGCATTTTTCACTTTTCTACTTAGAATCACTAAGTATTTACAAAATTGACAAAGTATGTCAAGGTATTGAGAGTAAATTGTAAATGGCTCTATTAATGTCAGAAATGAATTATGTAAATGAAAAATAATTGGTGTAAATAAGCCCAATAGGATAGGATTTTTAAATTAAAAATGAAAAAATACATAAAAAGATTTTAAAAGAGATGTGATCCAACCACCCATAATCACTGCCCCCTTCCCCATCATGAGAGAGATCTTTTTCTATACTAGCAATAGTATAGTTATAAGTACTAGTAGTAGCAGCAGCAGCAGCAGTTACCATTATTAAGGTATCCTTCCTTAATTTATACAACATATATGGGCTAAATGTTCCTAGCATTACTTCTCAGAAATGTAATTTGGTTTATACGTATATATCATGTCAATGGTTAAGAATTTTTTTTGACATTGGAGCTTTCAGAATTAAATGAACAAGGTAAAAACAAAAATCTATTTTTATAGGACTGTTCTATATTTCCACAGAAATCTTGTTATCCCTTTTGAACAGCTAATTATATTGGAAACATAAAGAGTGTATTGGAAGGAGAGACATCAGGACAGTGCATTTCACCATTAGCAATGCCTACCAGATCAAAGGTCTTTGTAAAGTAAGGATATGGAGGTAGACAAAGAGGAGAACAAAATGATTCTGAGTAAAAAAACTACAATCAGTTATTATAACTGATATAATTTGGGTTAGATGAAATCTATGATTCCTGTTTCTCAATAAGCTTGTCTGAATAAAACTGATCTGCTCATCTTAAGTTTCAGTTCCAATCTTTCATTAGTAGTTAAGCATTATAAAGTATGAACAATGCTTTTATCATTCCTTGAGTGGTGTTATTTAATATATCTAAAAGTCTAGTTGACAATGCTATTTATAACAATCGAGGACTTAATTTTACTTTACTAAGAGATCTTGAAAGACAGTAGGAGATAGTTATGACAGGTAAAAGGCTTCATATAAATATTATGAAGTGTCCAACAGAATGCCACACATGTCCAGGATATAATGATTGGATAATCTATAATGAGTCATTACAGATAATAATGTGAAAACATTAAATCACAATCTCTAAAATCACAGTCATTGATAGAGAGATGGAATTAGAGAGGTAGCCTTAGTCTGAGAAGCAAATAATTTCATAACTAAACTGAGAGCTAAGTATAATGTGTCTCATATAACAAGACCTCTTACTAATTTTCAAAATGTATCTCATATAACAAGCCCTCTTACTAATTTTCAAAATATGCCTCATGTAACAATCCCTCTTACTAATTTTAAAACTTATTTTAAAATAGTTATGTTTTTATGGATTGTTTAAAGACAATGTTTCATTTTCTTATGTCCCAATTAATCCTTTAAAACAGCAAAGCAACTAAGGTAAAAACACTCAATAACTTATCTAATGAGAACAAGTTTATACATAATCCACTGTGTAAGTACAAGTCATAATTTTAGCAAATATCACAGTTCATTTAAAATGTTTTCCCTAAATTATCTAGAGCTACTATTACCGGTTGAAAAGAAAAGCAAATAACATTCGTTGAACGAAAGCTCAACTGTTATGTGCCAGGCACTATGTTAGGTGCACTCACTTAACTCTGAAAGTGACAATAAAATTTTATTAGCCCCATGTTACAACTCAGAAAAATGAGGCACAGAGAGATTAAAGCAATTTACAAAAATTATATCTAGGATTAAAAAAGAGTAGAGAAAAGAGAGAAAATAGGACTTTGCTAGTCCTTAGAAATGCTATTAAGAGAGAAAGGAAGTTTGGGAGGGGACAGGGCTTTGCCCAGAAACAGCATGGAGGAGCATGTGACAATGGAAGTGTCTCTGTGCAAAAGCAGACAACCAAAAGAGCAGTTTTAGGGGCAGCTGGAGACACACACTAGCACAGAAACTAAGACATTTTATCTTTTTATGTTTATGAACACCAAGTTTACTTTAATTCCCATAAAATTATAAAAATATTCAATCTACAAAATTAAACTGTAGCCAACTCTCAATATTAAAAGTATGAACCATCTCTGTATTCTTGTTTTTTTTTTTTTAGGTTTTTATCCATTTATTCATGAGAGACAGAGAGAGAGAGGCAGAGACACAAGCAGATGAAGAAGCAGGCTCCCTCTGAGGAGCCTGCTGCAGGACTTGATCCCAGGACCCCAGGATCACGACCTGAGCCAAGGGCACTCAACCACTGAGTCACCCAGGCATCCCCCATCTCTATATTTTTAACAGAATCAAAGTTTTATAGGTAGCCTTAATAAGAGACTGTATTTTGTCTCTTTCAAACTTTTTACTCTGGAAAAAATGCCTAGTAGTGAACAACTGGGCACATCAGCTTCGCTCTGCATCAGCTTTCTCCTCATCTCTTTTATGTTTGTCCCTTTTCTCTCTTTTGACAAATATGTTCAGCTCTTTAGCCCAACAGGTTTTGCTTTCTAGTTCCACACCACCGCAAGTCTATGGCCACAGATTCCTAAAGTTGGTGCTTCCTTGCCACTGTATCTGTAATCACACATTCCCTTCCTTTTTTAATTGCAACTTGTTGAAAGCAATTTATCCCACCATCCACATAACTAAAATCCTATTTCCTCTGTAAAGCTTCTTTAGGCTAAAGAAAAAGATGCATTTTTTGCTGGACTATTCTAGCAGAAACAAAGGTTTATTATCTGTGAAGCCAAAAATGCAGTAGTTTATCAATATATTCTCTAACTTCCGCTGTTTGTTCAGTTGCTTACATATCTTCTAAAGGGCTGCGTTGACAGTATGTAAGCTTTAGGTTTCTGATGAACAGATATATTTAACTTTATATTTATAGCTATTAACTTATACAATACCATGCAAAACTAGATGCAGAACTAATGCTTCTAATGTAGTTTATTTTCTATATAATTGTACAACTCTGGATAAAAAGAAGTGCAATAAAATCATTCTTATCCATAACTTAGAATCTATGGCTTTTAAAAATTGTTAACTATATGACTCTTTAATCATTTCTTCCTACAACAGGATAAATTGCAGAGTAAATCATGGGTTTAGGGTTCTCTCTGTTAGTTCTACTTTTAGGATGTAGAAAACTTCCAACACCCTTACTAGACTGACATTATTCCTGCTTAAACCTTCAGCCTGATGCTTCCCGATAGCTTTTTGGAATACTTTATAAACCCAGCTGGTTAAAATATTTTGGACTGAAGCCAAGGAGAACTAAAATCAAGCCAATAAGTCCTTAAAATTATGTAAGAAAGAGTCTTACAGAAAAGTGGGCATGTACTTTCACTAAATTAGCAGAGAAACAAGTAGTGTTGTTATTTTTCCACACTCCTATCTTTTTTACAATTTTGCTTCTAAAAGGAGTAGAGTCTCCTATTTCATGCTGTTTAAATATAATGAATTCTGGCTGAGATCTGTAAAGTAGGATTACATATAGCAGAGAATCTTATCCTGGCTTACTTAAATTTTCAAAGATTCTTATGAATTTAGGCAATCCTCTCCCCCACCCATATTTCATATGTTATTAGAGTAAAAGAACTCTCACATGAAATAATGTAAAAAAAAGTTTAGTTTTGTTTTAGCTTTGTTATTCAGTAAATGAAATTCAGCTTAAGCAAGGAAGAATCTGGAAAAGTTGTCTTGGTGTGATAGGAACAATAGATGAATACTATGTAACTATCAAATAAAAGAAAGAAACAGACAAGGCTTCTTATAAACTACTTAAAAACTGTTTGGGATTTTGAATTTCTAAATTTTAATTTCCAAAACTTTTTAAAAATATATTTTTCAAACATTGTGAAGGCAAGGAACAATGACCATGTCAGATACAGTAACAATATTAGACATAATCACCAAACAATAAAGCACTGCACTGAATAAAAAGTCTCAGGCTCTGCAGGTGAAGAAAACACACTGTGGTTTGCATAAACACGTAGTAGGTTCACTCAGGAATAAAATCCTGCAGTTCCCATTGTTTTTACTTCTCAAACTATATATACTGTATACTTACTTGGTAAAGTCTCTATTGAAGTTTGATCCAAACCTTTGATATTTTTATTAAAAAATATTTAAAAGCTCTTACTTCCCCTTACCCAATTCTTTTGGAAGTGAATCAAGTACAGATGTGAGTAAATATATTATCACTTTCAAATTAGGCTAATTTTCTATAATATTTCATTGCCTGTAAGTCATACTTTTAAAAATAATTCCCATTCTGGCTATACTGGGAAAAGGAATGAAGAACCAGGAGACAGAAGAAATCTCTGCTTCTTTTTCTCCTCTGTTATTCACTGATTTGCACAATCAGCTATATCATTTGGGAGATCCAGTGAGAAATGAGAATATTGGGAGGACCCGTGTTTGCTTATTAAAAATTTAAAGATGGTTTACAGCAGAGCATTCAACCAAATGCTGTTGGACCCTGAATGACCACTTAAATCACCTGTCCATGAAACTATCCCTATTCTTTTCCCTATGTGACCTTGACTTGTTTCACTCCCTCACCCAGTCTTCTGCTGAAGACTTATTTCCTCTAAAGTCAGCCACATCTGCTTTCACCTCTTAGCCACCACATGGCTTCTGGCTGAGATCATATTCATTCTCTGATACTGCCACTATCTTCAGAGTGACTAATAAAAGGAGAGACGCAGTCTGAACATGATAAAAGGCAAGGTCCTCTGTTTAGCACAATACCTCTCAATGGTCTTTGAGTTATTTTAATTGTAACCTGGTCCTTACAGGACAAGAATAGTATGTAATAAATCCACAAAAAGATCAACTTGCTAGAAAACTATACAAACACAAAATGCAAACAAAGTGATACATGAAAGTGAGCACAAAGTAAACTTAAAACATGACCAAATACGTTTTTTTTTTTTTCTACAAAGGTAAAAACAAATCCTCTCAAGTAGGAGGTTGAATTTCACTTTTAATTTTTTTTAAAGTAAATTAATACTTGCTTGCACAGGCTAAGTGCTATATATAGGAAAGTAAAAAATGTATAAAGACAGATAAACAGAAGCCTGAAATTTATTAACAAATAAATAATCATTTATGTTTCTGAAACAAGGGGAATCACTATAATGAAACAAACTTTAAGAGTTAAAAATAAAAAAAAAAAAGAGTTAAAAATAAAAAGGTTGTAGAAAAGGGACTGATTTTTAATTAGGAAAGCAATGATTGATTTTATTAACATACACTCTTCAAATATAATTGCAATCACATAAAGTATTTCAAACACACTATTCCTGCCCTTAAAAAGAATGTGATTTACTTTTAAATGCCAGAAGGATAATGTATTGAATCTTTTATAATTTAAATAGGTATTTAATAAATATAGGCCAGTCTGTTCATACTCAATGCTTACAGAGTTTATCCCTTTAACACTATGTGAATTTTCAGTAGCAATGTGCCTTCCATATTTCCTCCATCTATTTTAAAAGTTGTTATCATTTCAGAAAATAATATAGGATTTCTACAAAAACATGATTTTTACCATATTATTAGCATCACGTTTTTATTTAAAGCAAAACCTAAGAGATATCAAGAAGTATCTAGATTTCAAATATTTTTGTAGCTATTTAGATAAACTTTATAAAAGCAAATATAAAAAATATACTAATAAACAATCATCAATACATAAATATCAGCTATATTTTAAAGGAAGTAGTATAAACAAGATTCTGTAAGATACTCTTTGTCTTACTTTGTCTGATCTAGCTAGATTACTAATATGAAGAATTACTTTTGAAGAACTTTTTCATATTTGTTTCAGAAATGCAAGAATTTTTAAATGCAAGAGAATAGAGAAAGTCATCCAGATTTTACACAAATAACTCTTCTCTAAACAAAGGAACGATTTGATTTCCGTGTTTAAATGGCAGAAGAAATTAGTTTACCTGGAACAAGGTCATTTTTTGACTCTATTGCTAGAACCCAGTAAAAAAGAGTCACAAAACAAGCTTTAACACATGTAATTCAAACATTATTAATTTTTAATTGGTTGAGGTGGGGTCAAGTAAAGTTACGCAGTTATTAAGTGTAGTGGCTTTCAAACTATGGTCCTTGGAACAATAGCATCGGTTCCATCTGGGAACTTGTTAGAAATTTCTTGGAAATTCTGGGGCCCCTGCCTAGATCTACTAAATCAGAAAAAATGGGGGAAAGGTCCATCAACCTTCATTTAAACAAGTTCTCTAGGTGATCCAGGTGCATCTAAAGTTTAAGAACCAGTGGCTTAGTAGGTCTTCAAAATGTATCACAAGGTATTTGAAATTAAATGGTCTAAATTTCATGTATTTTTTTATTTATAAAGGGTCCCTAGACCAAATGAATAGTTTAATTGCAGCTTAGAAGAAACACAGAATCAATTTTATAAATATATTATATCTACTCTTTTTAGTAATAATATAATCAAACATATGAGAGAGAAATTATGATTGAATATAATTTCTTGGTCAACAACAGATTAAAAAGAACCACCAAAAATGCTGTAAGTAACACTGTATAATAAATCTTAGGAATTGAGAAATCATGAGTGCACAACACCTACTGACCTCACACCAGGTACAAAATGCAGCATAAAAGGAATGCAACATAAGAGAAAACCATATGCCTGTTTCTTAAAGAAATCTGGTCTCAAAACATAGCTAACTTATGACAGTTTCATCACTTCCAGCATATAATAGGTACTCTGATAGTATACCATTGGCATTAGTAATATTTGCATCTCTATGCTTCTTTAGTATTCAACTTGTCTTTTCTCTTGAAGATAAATAACCTTTATGCTCATGTAATATATATTCCAAGTATTAGGGACTTTAAAAATTTTCCTTTTAATTTTTCATCTTTTCCTATTTTGCCTTCCTGATTAACATCTTTCTTGATAAACCAAAAAATCATTTTCATCCATCTTTTCTTCGTTTTGAAGCTCATGATATGTCTGTATGAACCTTGTTCCCTCACTTACTACTCTTTCTTCCTCCACATGTTTGAATAAAGAACTTTCTGGGCTTCCTTTAAAAAGTATGTATCAAGCCAGTGAAGCACATCCCCCTTTCTTTAGATGCCCAAAGTTCCTGGAAGAGGCCACTGAGAACCACAAGAAACTTCCTCTAGTTAAATCCTAGGGCAATTCTTCTGGCTCTGGCACCAGAAATAATAATTTGTATGTGGTATGGCAACACTCTGTATAACATTATAAAATATAACCAATAATCTATAAAGAAAAGGAAACAAGCCTTCCTGATTCCTATCACAAAACATTCTGCATTATATGACCCAATCCCCTAAAAGTATACTTCCGGTGATTTTATTGAATGATGGTCTCAATCTAACAAGTGTCCTTACAAGAACAGTACAAGATGGGCATTTATAAGGAAACAAACATTTCTTTAAAAAGAAGCATTATCCCATCTGAGACCTAAATGTGCTGAAACTGTAGGATAAGAATTTTTAAAATAATTCTTTAGTTTTGACAAATCATTTAAAGCTGCCAAGAAATTGAATGGTAGAAATCCTAAGGTCTCACACACACATATGATCCTAATTACAGGATAAAAATATAGAGTAAGTGTTTCATACAGGTAAGATTTTGAAAAAGTGTTAACTAAGTACACATACTAACAATGACTGTTACTTTTTCATTTCAACCTGTCTAAAGAGACACAATACAGTAAAAAGAGTGATATTTGAACCCAAACTAATTCCAAAATCTATAATCTTTCTGCTATAGGATACTGCTCCCCTAGATTACACTTATTATGTTTATTTTACATACATATTTACATGACATTATAGTTGACTACATTAGTCAATATGTAATTGAATTACAGTCAATTTTTTTTCTGAATAAGTTATTGGGATTTCTGGTAGCTAATAACAGTTTAAGAACCCTCAAAGTATGTTTTAAAGAAAATTCCAGAGTGCCTTTTCCAAGTCTGGCCTTAATCCAATCTTCCTTGTTCTAAATTCTGATCTATGAGAAGTTCTGGCTGAGAAAGATAAAATGAAACAGCAGCTCTGCACTTCCTGTGTCAAGTCAAGTGTTTCAGTATTAAGGGATGTTTAATCTCCAATAGACTCAGGATTGAGCATTTCATGGTCTTTTCATTATAAACCGAAGCTTTCTTGAAAGGTCACTAGAAAACAGTGAGAAGAAACAGGAATGAAGTTCAAATAAAACACAAGACACAGCAATTGTCCTAAAGTTGGAAGAGCCTTCAGAAATCCTCTAGTAGTCCAATACTTATTTTGCAGATGACAAAACTGAAAGTTCAAGAAGTGAATGGCTATCCAGGGTCCCACATGATTAATCAAACTTTTCTGACACTTAGGTCAGTAGTACTAAACATATCATTTCAAGAATACCTCTCTTTCCACTCACAGAATTCTTTCTGATCCTCTATTCTTTTCTTAGGATCAATATTCCTTAGCTACTCAGGATACTTTGGAGCAATCTTGGACAAATATTTATTTTACTTCCTCTTTATCCAACATTTACCAGGAAACGAATCTTACCACTTGCATTTATGCTTTCTTTTCCATTCTTACTGCCACCATGCTGGATGGCAACCTCCAAAAGGAGAACAGTTTATTAATAATAAACATCAGCAATATGGTCTATTATCAGTCATTTAAAAAGATAAAAATGGAGACTACAATGAAACATGGAAAATGGATGTCATATTTAAGAATCAAAATGAAAAAAAAATAAAAATGAAATACGTATTATGACTATAATTATTTAAAATAGTCACACATGCAGTCAAGACAGAAAATATGAACATTTGAAAACCGTAGCTATCTGGTGGTTTATAATGGTTATTTTAAAAAGGAATAACCTTACAAAAACTACACTGGCAGGCTTAATTAGTATTCATCTTATGCTTTTGGAAGCTTGCAAACTTATAAAACATAAAACAAGGGTCCTGAAGAGTACAGTCTTTTTACTATTTTTGCAACTCTTCTACAAATCTAAATTATTTCAAAGTTTTAAAAACTAAGAAAGGAAGACATACTGCGCTAAATGACCGATACTTTTAATGACAAAAAGATTTTTTATAAATATCCACATTGTACCATACTCAAATTGTAATATTTAATTTCAAATAGTAATTATTTTTTCAGCATTCTACATTTATAAAATTGGACAAGTAAGGGATGCCCAAGTGGCTTGTTGGTTAAGCGTCCAACTCTTGATTTAAGCTCAGGTCACCATCTCAGAGTCATGAGATCGAGCCCCATGTCAGGCTTCGTGCTGGGCATTGGAGCCTGCTTAAGATTCTCTCTCTCCCTCTTCCCCTGCCCCCCCCAAACCCTGCATATAAGATCCCTCTGGATTGCTCAAAAAATAAATTGGATAAGCAAATAATCAAAACCAAGGATTTGTTCAAAGAAGAAACTTAATTATGTTATAATATCAATTTATACATATTCTAACACCTTAGTTTCATGCATGCTATCTACTGAAATGTTTGAACACTTATTAAATGATCCAAGGGCTCTCAAAATCCCTGAGTTATTTTTAAATTTTTTGTGTTGTCAATTTTCAACTGCATTCATTCATTCAACGAATACTGAGTGAAAAACATGAGCCAAGCACTATACATCTATGTGCTGAGAATAGAATAGTGAACAAAGCAAACAAAATCCTTCCCTTTCATTCTAGTGGAAGATAGAAGAAAATAAACAGGAAAAGGAAGTAAAATATGGGATGGGAGATGGCAATAAGGCTTACAAGAAAAGAAACATATAGGAGGAAGGAGAATTATAGTGGTTTAGGGGAATTACAAAATTTTAGATTGAGTGGCTAAAGAAAGACTAAATTGGCTTGAATAAAAATCCCATTGTGATTAAGAGACTGAGCTGTACAGGTAATAGGGAAAAGCGTTACAGGTAGAGAGAAGAGCCAGTGTGAATCTTCTAAAGCAAGAACTTGCCTGATCCCAAGACCAGCAAAGAGGTCAGTACAACCAGAGCACAGTTAGTTGGGGGGAAAAAGTAGTTGAAAGTCTAGGAGTAACAGGGGCCCAGGGGATAGACCTTGGGAGGCCATTTCTTGGACTCTGGCTCTTGTTTTCATAGAGATGAAAAGTCAGTGCAGGGTTTTCATCAGGAAGTGACATGACTTATATCTTAATATACTAACTCTACCTGCTGTATTAAAAACTGATTGAAGAAAATCATGAGTAGGAACAGCATGAAGACCAATCACAGGAAGCTTTTTATAAGAACACAGGCAAAATGTGAAGATGACTTGGATCACAGAGATAGCTGTGGGAATGGTGATGAGTACTAAATTTTAAGTATATATTAAGGGCATAGACGAGAGAAAAGACAGAGATATGGGGAATTATTAGGCATGGGGTAAAAGAAAGCTAGGAATCAAGGATGACACCAAGGTTGATCAAAAGGATGCAGCTATTTACTGAGAGGGGAAAACCTGGGGGTGGGGGAGTTCTGGTGAATTCAGTTCACTACATTATATTTTGAGAAAGCTAAATGACTTCTGCTCATCAGCAAATGGATGGTCATCTAAAGCCACGGTATTGGATGGGGTCATCAAGGGAGTAAATATGGGGGGAAAAAAGAGGCCCAAATTCCAAATGTTGGAGCACTACCAAGGTAGAGATTGGAAAGTAAGAAGGAATCAGCAAAAGAGATTTAGAGTATTAGCCAGAGAAGGAGAAATTTGGAGAGTGGAGTAACTGAAAGCCTTATAAATAAATAAAGTGCTTGGTGCTGCTGCCAGGTAGGTCAAGTAAGACAAGGACAGGGAAGTGACCAGCACAGGGGTCAGTAACGGGGGCAGTTTTGGTGCCATGGCAAGGGTCACAGAAAATGAATTTAGAGCACAGACAATTCTATCAAATAGATTGGTTGTAAATAGAAAGACATAGGGGAGTACACAGAGGGAGAAGTGGAAACAAGAACTTTTTATAAGACGGATGAAAAAATCCAATACTTTTCTATGTTGATGAAAAAGATCTGGTGGTGAAGGAAAAAATAATAATGCAGGAGAGAGAAGTCAGAATTGCCCTAATTGTTGTCCATTAATAAGAATATTTCAATATTTATCTAAAAGTTGGAATCACAGTATCTCATATATTAATAATTAAAAAGTCAAAAATATATTTAACAGTTTCAAAGGTAAGTTTAATGAATAAACCAATGAATAATACACTTTATAGCAACTGCCCTGCCCAACAAGTTATCAGTTAAATGTATGTTGTCTTTTTCCTTTATACAATATACTTGCTTTATGTAAATGGTATCTTCAAAAGTAAAGATTATATTTTTAGGGTAAGGTGAAGATCATATTTTAATATTTATCAATGAGGATCTGTATTGTGGTTGCTGCACTATGTATTTGTGAAGAACAAAATCTACTTTTATATTCACATAGTCCTTTGAAATGGGTCACTAAGTCCACATTTTGTCCATATACTTTCACTGCAGAATTTAAAAAGCTGAATACCCTGCTATGATTATCTTACCTAATCAACTCTGCTAGAACTCTACAAATATATGCCCAACTCCTAAAACATCCACAAGCAATGTATCCTCTTGTAGCATAACATATGTATTTGGAAGAGCATAAAAAATAAACTACTTTTAAACCAAGGATTGGCAAGAAAGCTAAAAAGTAAACATTTTAGGCTTTGAGGGCTAAACTGTCTCTCTTAAGTATGCTTCTTTTTCAATCTTCAATCCTAATCACTTACCATCCTTTATTTTATTATTTTAAAATGTAAAAATAATTCTTAAGTTGTGGGCCATATAAAAAGAAGCTGAAGACTAGATTTGGCCCATGGGCTATAATTTGTTGACTCTTGCTTTAAACTGCTGTATAAAGGATTAGACATGACCCAGGTGAGTCACATCTCAGGATTAAAGTTGGACATTTATTTAAAATGCTTTATATTCTATAGAAAGGAGATATATATTTTTTCCAAAAATGGGAAGAAATTTCTACTTGAAGTAGCATGCTCAGAAATATGCTTGTATCTAAAAAATCAAGTTAGTAGTTCTTTTACTGAAAGCTACAAAACTTAGAATATAGCCACAATCTCTGATGACATAATGAATCCAAATTGATACTATTTAACTCTTAATTACTGTACCTGTAAATCGTGAAAGAAAAATGTCCAATAACATTTAATATGTTTTAATTCTCCTATTTTTCCTATATTACGATTATTTATATAGAAAGGAATTAGATTAAAAATATTTTAAGTCAGGAGAGCAAAAGCTGTTTTATTAACTGCTTTTGGCTTGTCAGATCCTTTAAGACTCTGATAAAGGTAATGGACTCTTCCTCCAGAAAAGAGATATATCCAAACTTCTGCCTTAATTTTAGAGAAATCCAGACTCCCTGAAACTAATCCACAGATCTTAGGTGAAGATTCTTCAATCACTTTACCCCAGCAGGTAACCTTAAATGAAGTTTCTAAAAAGATAAAAATCTAAGGAATTACCACATAATGACAAGTAAAATTATACTATATATAATCTAAAAATCAACACAACAATCCACACTCTTATTGCTGGTGGATGTTTGAGTAACTCAAAGCTTCTTACAACATGGTCTTAATGAAACGTTTTTGTCTCTCCACACACAGTCTGTGTCTCTGCTGCAGTCTGGCCAGTTTCTCACTGTGCCCAATATATGCCATATTTATTTCTGTACTTTTCTCATGATGGCACCCTTGCCTGCAATGCTCTTGCCACACATACTCAAATTCTACTTATCCACTGGGACCAAAATTAAATTCTACCACCTCCATCATTTCTTCTCTGATAGCATAACTTTTTTTCCCCTGAATGCACTGGTTTTACAACACTATTCAGTTAATCCAATAATAATTTGCATTATCACACTGTTTTTGTATGTTTAGTCTCCCAACTATTGTGCCAGTAACAAAAGGCAGAAATACTTCTTTTGCATCATTATCCTAGGCTATAAAGCTGTTACAAATATGGGATATTTTTCATAAATGTATATTGAATAAATTAATCAACTCCAATGGCTTTAAAAAGTACTGGTTTGATTTCCCTATATAAATGTTGATTTGGCAAAAATTTGAAACCAAACCAAAAAAATAAAAAAATAAAAACCCCAACTCCATGAAGTGAAATGGGAGTATTTAATTTTGAAAACACAGAATAAACAGTGACAGATCCTAAAGCTAGGGAAAATCCCATAAACTGAAAATTATGATCATGATTGCTTACTGGTGTTTTCCATGGACATAATAAAATGCTTTTAGTTCAAATTTTGTGGGCTAAATAGAACACTAAATCATAACTTAGTGGTGTAAACTGCCAAGTCTATTAAGTATTCCACTATGTGCTAAGCATTTGCTTATTAATTCAGTGCTATATCCAGTATTCCTCTTCCCATAAAATTTCCCAAGGGCATCAGTCCCAGGCAGCACTGCAAAGTACGCAGAGTTCCTACTTCATAATTCCCATCTAGCCCCTTTAGTATCTCATCCCTCTAAAACCAGGAGCTTTCATTCTGCTTCCTGACATCTAAGATTCTCTGCAGCTCCCTACTTAGTCTTGTGCTTAGGCTTCAGGTTTCACCTCATTTTTATCACTCCTTTCCTCTACCAAAATTTAATGAATATTTATTGCAGTCACTTTAAATGTTGCCAATCATTCCATATGAATAAACTCACTTTAAAGTGTGGCAATTGTACACTAATTCAAGATTATAATGATAGAAGCACAATTTTTAAAGTACGGAGGCATTACAATGCCTTTTATATCATATGTATGGGAAGATATGACTTCACATGCATGTTGTTAGCAGTACAGTAGGGGAAATATAACTATACATACAGATATATGGAAAAAAATAAGATAGGACAAAACCATGCCTACAAACATTAGAAACCGTACCTTATGAAATTTGTAAAACAAGAGATAGTGAGAAGATAAGATTTACAACTTTCCCCAAGTATAAGAGTTCTTTGTTAGCGCCGTTATTAATGAATGTCAAGTCATGCATTCATTCAGTTAATAAACAGGTCTTTAGCTGTACAAAGCAGACCTGTGCAATGGTTCATACCTCAAATATATGGATGCTAACCTCATTATCCCCTTCTACCACTAAAACTCATACAATCCATTCCTCTCCAGTGTTTGGACTTAAAGGGTACCACCACCCACTCCTGCTCAAGTCAGAAACCCATGAGTCATCCTGGTGTCTCTGTATTCCTCAGCTCATTTAATTAATCTGCATGCGCTAAAAATTCTTACTCCTAAATCTCTCTCTAATGTGCCCACTTCTCTTCATCCTTACTGTCACCACACCAGCTCAAACCCCATTATCTCTCCCCTGGACTTACTGTGAAACTTGCTGACTTCACATCTTTCTATCCTTCATGGGGCAGATGTGGCAAGTCTCACGGTACATTGATATGAGGCATATAGCCACAAGACTAATCAGCAACCATCATCAGTAATATGGGCAAATCTCAAAATCAGAATATTGTGTCTGACTTCTTTCACTCCTCTGAAATAAGCATATACTGTAAGGCCCCGTTTATATAAAGTACAATATAGGCAATACTATCTATGTAGTAAGAAGTCAGGTGAGAGGTGTCCTTGTGGGTGGGGTAGCAAAACTCACTGGAAGGAAAGAGGACAGGGAACTTTTAGGGGCTGATGCTGTTCTGTTTTCTCATCTGGGTGATGGTCACATAGGAGTATTCACCTTGTGAGAATTCATGGAGCAATATACTTATGATATGCTCACTTTTCTACTGTATTATTATGCTTTCATTAAAAATTCTAGGAAAAATAAAATACAATGTTCAATGTCTTCCCACTGTTCTTAAGCTAAAGCCCAAAGGCCAAATATCTGATAATGATTTTAAAGATACTTTAAAGATCCTTTCCCTCTCTCCTAAGTATTTTCTCTTCATTGTGTCTTATTTCTTCCTTCAGGGCTTTCACGTATGCTTATTCTGCCTTCCCATTTTGTTTGACAACCCCTAAGAATGCTTCAGGTTCAGTTAAAATTTCATTTTGGCAAAGAAGTCTTCTCTGACCCCCAGATTAGGTTAGAATCCTATCTTCTTCATACCACTCCATCACACATCTTTAGCAAGCTATAGTTTCTAGGAGTGCAGGGAATTTATTTTATCTACCACTCTATTCTCATAATTTTCTATATGTTTGATGACTGATGGAATAAATTTATTTCCTAAACAAGAATATGAAAAGCAGTTGTGGCAGTTTCAAAGTCTATGTACTGCAGTATAAACAGTGAAACTGTTAAAGAGTTTTGACACATGAACTGAAAAGAGTTAAATGCTAAATTGTTTATACACAGAAAGATATAAGCCATGCATGTAGGCATGCAGAGGCTACTTTTAATTATTTTGGTTTATTTGAAACTTCTATTTTTTTTGAAACTTCTATTTTAAACCATAATCTATGTTAATGAAATTGATATGAAATTGACTGTTAAGTAAACTTCTACTCATCTATGTTCAGATGTTGGATTATTTTTAAGCTGCCATGTAAACCAAACTTGTACTACTGATTTAATGAACTGAGTAGGTGAATTAATTTTATCAATTTCTTTGAAAGCATAGAATATTTAAAATTGCTCTACCTCAAATTAAAGAAAAACTATTTCTAAATATTTGTAAATGTTCCTAAGAAAAAATTAAGCTTTTCTATTTTAAACATAAAATAATTTGATGAATTAAAAGTAAAAATACAACTTTTATTTGTTACAATTACCTACAGAAAGTAACATAAATGGCTTACTGGGTAGCATATACAAACTGTTCTTCTTGGATGAAAAACCAAATCTGGTTCTCTTGAAAGGTTAGGTTCTACAAAAGCAAAGCAAAAGAGCATAAGTGATAAATAATCACTTTGAGAATTCCCAAAGGGAGGGAAGGGAATCAAAACTGTAATCTATTTCAGAAATCAACACCATTTTCTATAATGAGCTTTATATTATGTATTTTAGAATCTTTAAGAAAAATTAAATTATTAAATATTTAATTATTAAATATTATTAAAAATTAAATATTAAAATTAAATATTAAATTTAAATAAAAAATAAGGGTGGCTCATTTGGTTAGGCATCTGCCTCGGCTCAGGTCATGATCCTGGGGTCCTGGGATTGAGCCCGAACTGGGCTCCCTACTCAGATGGGAGTCTGTTCTCCCTCTTCCTCTTCCCCGGCTTATATGTGCACGCTCTCTTTCTCTCTCTCTCTCAAATAATAAAATCTTTAAAAAATATATAGGTAGTGTCCTAAGTTGTCTTACTGTTTTCTGCTTTTGGGAAATGACCGCTTTTTTGTGAATCATCCCTCAAATTTCTCTTCATTCTAACTTCAAAAATGGTATAAATTCATTACATCCTGAATTAGGCACACTTTCGTGGCTACCAGAAAGAAAAAAAAAAAGTAAAAAAAGGTATTTCCTTTATTTTGAAAAAGTATTAGTTTCCTTAATACAGAATTTGATTACTTACTAAAATTCTACTGTAATAATAAAACATCTTCTAATAAAAAAATGAATAACCTTAAAATACTCTCATCACAGAAAAACGTGAAGTATGTACAGTCTACTGTAGACTTTCTTTAGAGATAGAACTAGAAGGAGTCTCAGGCAACACTGCTCAGTGTGATGTTAATTAAAGCAATTAACTGCTTTTTTAATATTCTCAAAATAACATTATTTGCCTATTTTCTTGAGTTTTACTCTCTTTGAATAAGGGATTTGAAAAGAGGAAAAAAAGTAGGAATCAAATTATAATAGATAATTCATTTTTTCTTTAACTGATCTTTAAGAATAGTCTCACTCTTTACTGAGGGGCCATTTTTATGTAACAGCTGGTAAAGATTACAGTCAAAGGGTAGAATGGAAGAAACTAGTAGCAAATAAACTGCTCCCCGTTAGGCTGATATTCTCAAATTTAATTAATTCAAGGTAAAACTTTTCCTTCTAAAAACAAGTACAATGTTTTTTTAGAACCAAACTTTATACTTTTTACAAGTATTAAATTTCAAATGAGTAAAGGCAAATAACGTATTCTTTAAAATTCAGCTTATCAGTAAAGTGATAGTGTTAGACTTATCAGTGGCTGTTAACCAAATTTTTTGTTGCAAAACCCTTCAAGAATAGGATGAAAATTATGTACACTCTTCCCAGCAAAATACACATACATGTGAAATTTTATTATAATTTCAGGGGATTCACAGACCCTTTAAAGTTCATCCAAACATCACTGGGTAAAAAAAGGAACTACATTTTAAGATATTTTACAGCTTTAAATTTTGGTTTCAGAAATAAGGTTAAAATCTTTAAACCAAAGGAAGTCAGTCTTGAGAATAAAAGTGAAAACCCAAACACAATTCAGAAATTTACTCATTGCTGTTAAAGATATTAACTCACAAAGGCTGAACACCTTATCTATATATAGATGTAGGTGTTAATTTGACAAAATAATTCATACCTCAGACCTTAGAAGTTAGGCAAAGTAAGATTCTTACATAAACCTGGATATTTCTAGACATGAAAATGTGTGATATTCACAGCTTTCAAATGACAATAAGTTGTCTCTTCCCACTCCCCTCCTTTCCAGGTTCAATTCCTTCTTAGACTGAGGAAGAAAACTATTATATAACATAGGCTATATTTGAGACTTTTTAGGTAACTGTTTCAGGAAAAGAGTAATACTTTCAGATCCTTAAATTTCTTATATAAAAATAATTTTTGGATCACTGCAAAAAAGAAAAAAACCAACACATTAAAACAAACCTTACCTGTAATTCTTGTTCTCTGAAGGAAATGCAGTAATTATAAACATATCCACACTCTTGGGTACATTCTCCTAAGCATGAATGGATTTGGAATGCGCCATAGCTTAAACTGAACTGCTAAACTGCAAACCGCACTGGCGGCTGGATCTATCTGCCTTGCTGGTAATGCAGACCTGTTACCTAAAGTCATTCACCTCGTGAAGGCAAGTGTTCCCCCTGAGAGGGAGTGTGGAGCTGGTGTAATTACTGTCCTTAGAGAACACGAATTATAAATGGTCTCCTTTTTAGAGGTTAAGAGGGATAGATCTACTACTATAGAAACTGTTACATGCTTCAAAATGGTGCTAAAACTTGAACATTAAGAATGTTAAAAAATAAGGATGAAAGCTGTTCTTCTGAAAAAGAAGCCCTCAGGCTGTCGACTGTGTCAGGGTCCAATGATCAATACCAGAGCACAGAATTACAAGTACTTAAATACTTGCCATGTAAAATAAGTCTTATCTTGGCATTTAGCATCCTAATATTTTGTGTTAATGCTTGCCAACTCGAGATGATGTGATAGCTGCAGTGGGCACCAATGGTAAGAAACTAACTTGAAATAGCTAAGACCCTGAAAACTGCCAAGACTGTTATCAAGGGTAAAATGTTTTTCATAAGAGGTGATACTAGCAATATGCTTTAGATAATTTCTATTTTAGAAACTCAAGTAACTAATCACGCAAGCCATAAAATTTTATAAACCTTTAAGCTTAATGTAATAATTTAGATTTATAATGTTTAAATTTTAAGGATTGAGTTTCCACGATAAAAACCCATCTTCTGTCTTAAATATCTTAGAGAATTACAAAGAAACGGGCTGTAGATAGTTTCTGGTTTGCACGCTGATTTTGAGGGGGTTATCAAAATTCCCTGCAGAGGAAGAGATTCTCTACCCTCTAGTCCTACAAGTATCTAGGAAGCCTGATGATGTCTTCTACTTAGTTAAAACCAGCATAGGATTGCCATATAAAATACAGGCACCCAGTTTAATCTATATTGCAAATAAACATTTTTTTTTCCTACGTACATTCCAAGTATAGCATGGGTGACAATTATACTGAACAGTTACTCGTTATTTACCAGAAATTCAAATTAAACTGGGTATTCTGCTTTTTGTTCTTGATTTTTTTGTTTTCTGCTAAATCTGGCGACTCTAAACCTGGGTAAGGGTAGCTTACAGAGTCACCCAGTGGAATTCAGCATGGATGAGGCTAAAAATGGGAGCTTCACTCTTGGTGTAGATCTGCACTAATACAGATCTATTACTATTACTAATACTATTAGCTACATGTGGCTGTTGAGTACTTGAATGTGGCTAGTTCAATAGACAATTTTCTGTAAGTGTAAAATACACATCAAATTTTGAATACGTCATTGAATAAAAGTAAAATGTCTCATAAATTTTTATACTGATTACATGTTGAAGTAATATTTTAGATATATTAGGTTATTTAAATGTAATTAAAATTAATTTCACTTTTCTTTTTCCCTTTTTAATGTGGCTACAAAACAAACTTACAGCTATATATGTATTTGTGGTTTGTATTATATTTTTACTGAAGAGTGTTGGACTAGATGGCTCTAAGGAGAGGGCTGGGCTAAAATGTCCTTGTTCTTTCTCTAAAATATCAATACTGGCAAAAAAAAATATCAATACTGGTAAACATAGAGCTGCCTCTCTTACCTCCCTTTAGCTATTAGAATAGGTAGGGAGTATGATTATGTCAAAGAAACTAAATTTCTAGTAGGGACAGTTTCCATGGATTAGCTATGACTCTTTAAAAATAAAAACAAAACCTGACATCTAAGTGCTAGTGAAAGACAAATCAGAAACCTGATCTTTGACAAATCATTCTTACATAATTCAAAAGAAGAAATAAATACTAGGATGTATATGTGTATATGATTAAATGTGCATATGTATACATAACAGATCCTAGTTCCATTTCCAAGAGATGAATTCCTTAGTGCCAATATGTTGGGTTTTCACTTCCATATGTTATAAAAATCAAAGAACAATAGTTTACTTTAATGCCTAATATGAATGGAAGTCTTATGTTATTAATAAGAATTGTTTAAAAAAGATCTTATTTTTCATACCCTAGATACAGAAGGCAAGATCTTAGTGGTCCCCATTATATATATCCATGCTACATAACTTATTTGAAATTAGAACACTAGTTGCAATGTGGTGAAATAAATTTTTCTTTTTATAAAATATATTGCCAATACTATTGTAAAACAACTCATTTTTAAAAAGATGGGGTAGTTTTTTTATTTAAAAAATTCAGCTACAATAATGCTTTAGTCTAGGCACCACATAATAATCTATTTAGTTATTCTTATATCCTTACATTTTCAGTTGGTTTGACTTTCAATTCAAATTTTTTTCTAAACGGGCTCAAAGAGTTAATGCATTCATCTATTCTGTCTCATGCCATTATAAAAGTTAAAAATGTTTAACATACTCTGACAAATAAAAGTTCAAAAGAATTATATATAGGTTATTTCCAAATACACAGTAATCTCTACATCTTCACTATATTAGCTATATCATACCTACTTTGAAGATTTAAATATTTTAAAGTTGCTGACAGTTACAATAGCAAGACCAGTTCTAATTCCTCAACTATTTTCATAACAAAACAGTAAACTGGTTCTCAAAGTTTTTCCAAAAAAAGTCTCAGCTCCATTTTTTCCCCATTCTAACAGCAAATGCAAAGGGTTTTTTTTTTTCCTCCTTAATATCTTTTATTATGCAGATATAGGAAGAATAATTATTTTAAAAAGACAATAAAATTTATCATAAACCAAAGATAGAGCTACTAGATAAAAATCAACAGATTTCTCCCAAATTTAATGCTTCATTCTAGAAGTTCACATCTTTTAGAACTAAAGTTTCCAAGGTCACTTTAAGGAAAAAAAAAAAAAGATAAATGAAACTAGATGTATACTAATTAATTTCTTCATCAGCACCTTAAATCATCATTGTCAATACTATAGTATCCTGGTGACTACAACACGAATGTTTTGTTAGACGTTTAATCTCTTGGTGGCAGCCCAAATTATCTTATTTAATGCTAACCTACTTTTAATCTTGACATTTTCAAAATCAACATGCTCCTGTTCTTCTTCATAGTCAACGAATGGTATTCAAATGACAATTTAATTTAGAGCTGGTCTTTTTGGGAGGTGTCAATACACTGTATGATAGAACAATAAGGTTTTCTGATATTAGAGTTTAGTAGAAGTAAAAGTGAGACACTAATTTATTTGTCCTTTATGAGGTTTGTCTTATGGAACCAACAATGTATATTTCTTTATTTCCTAGAGATAGGGAAAAGCTGTAAGATAGGAAAAATACCTCTCATTTTAAGTAACTTTTTTCAATTAGGATCTGCCATAAGCAATTTTATGATCATATACTTACTAAAGATTAAGAAGGTCTTTGCTTCCATACTTTCTGAATCTTAATACAGATTTAAAAAATGGTTTAAGAAACTTTCTCTGAAGGTAAGAGACAGCTTCAGAAAGATCATAAAAACAACTCTTCAGAGTAGTTTATATCAATTTAAGCTATTAAATCACCAGACTGCTTAAACCGCTATTACTGCTTCAAAATTCTTGAATGTAAACCTGAAGACATCCAAGAAGAGTTCTTGATGAGGGATCAACCATAGCAGTTATTAAACTGATTTAAATGCCGGCTGAACTAGAAGACAAGTTTTATTAAAATTGGGATTTAAAACAAAACAAAACAAAACAAAAAAACCCCACCCATACATCTCTAGGATATGCCTCACTTCTAAACAAGGAAAACCATCTCTTGATGTACGTGTGTGATGCCTTGCCCACAAGTGGCTGCCTAGGCCATCCGTCTATGAATGAGGAAGTCTGATGGCCTCAAATCCTCAATGGAGCATTCCAAAACCAGACCTGCATTAGGAGCTTGGGCTCATGAGTGTGCACTCACTACACAGTGCTTACCTTTAGAGAACAAGGTGGTTGACACAAACTGATCAAGTTCTCACACCCCACACCTCCAAGAACACTGAAAAAGATCTGCAGATCTTTCTTGGTGCAGGAGGGACCTCTTTTTAATCTTCTTGTGGTGGAAGTTAAAGATTTTCCTGAAGGAGGAGAGAAGAGTAAAATATTATACTGAGATCATACCATCTGGTTCAAGCTTATCTACCTATAGTACAAAATGTAGGTTCTGAAAAAAAGAAATTAGATAAAATCCTGAGTATTCCAAAACCACATTATCATCTTCAAAAAAAAAGAGTATCTTCTCTAAGGAATATTGCATGCTCCAAATACTACTCCTTAAGCCTAAAACCTTCAGTGGCTAGTTTAACTTTATGTCAGCACTGAATTATCAGTTGGGAAGTTGAGAAAAATGCAGAGAAATCTTGGGTTGACAAATGATCATTCTTGTAAATTCAATTAAAAACATCAGTAAAGCTAAATTCATCACAGAACAATGAGCGAGACTCACTGAGTTAGAAGAAATTTCCCCCCATTTTTCTGTATCTCTGTATTTCCAAATAATGACATAATGCATTTACTGACAATAGAAAACTAGCCTTCTGGTTGTGTTAATTGCCACAGAATCATATATGAAGCAATCCACTAGAATATAAGCTTGCAAAGGAAAAGGGTTTTAGCTTGTTTTTTAAACACTGATTACCTAAAAAACCTTAAATAGTTTCTAAAACATAAGCACTAAAAAAAGGGAATAGGAAAAATATTAACCCATCAGTCAATATCCTCAAGGTCAAAACTTGCATAAAATAAAATAGAAGACTACAAATATTCTGAGGAGTCTGAAGCATGATAAATAGAAATAATATTAGCAATATAAAACTCTATTTACATATTAAATGCTGTACCTTAACATACTTAATGAGAAATGCTATAAATCTATTATTACAACCCAAATCCTAAAAAGAAATGGAATACTTTGTTCAGATCAGGAATCATATACTGTACCTTAAAAACATATTACCAAATATCAAATAAAGTAAGATTAATAGAGCTAAGAAGGAACATGCTTAACACATTAGCATTATTTTTCATCTTTTAAAGATACTATACTATGTAAACCAAGTGATAATTATCTAGAATTCTGCTCAACTAAAGCAAATCAAAATATTACAATGAAATCAGAAGATGCCATTCTATCAGCATATTTATATATTTTTTAAATAAATACGTACAATTTGTTCAATCTCAAAAAACACAAAATTTAAACAAGAAATGCTGAACACTACTCATTTATTTTTCTGTAACTTATAGACTGTTATTGAAAACAGACTGATTTCCATCAAGTGTTTTCTAATCTTTTTCAAATTTGATAAACTAAGGAGAAAAAGAATGCTAAAATCAGATTAATCAGTCATATTGACTGATTCATATTGAATCAGTCATATTCAAGGACTGAATATGATTTTTAACCCAAAATGCAAGGTCCCTAGAATCAGAAGAAAGAACAATTATTTAGTACTTGCTTCCATTTGACCCCAAATTCCACAAATATGGAGTTGGTCCTCAAAACAAACTGGACAGCCCATAAGGGGCATTTCATTTCAGGGAACAGACATTCATGATATACTGCCAAAATCACAATAAGAATACAGGTAGTAAGTCTAGGATTATGCTTACCCTGTATCATTAAAACAACGGTTTAGCTGACAGATTATACCTTAATTACAGTAGTAAAAAGCTTTCCATATTTCACAAATAATTCAATTGAATGTCTTGTATCAGGGAATCAAGCATAAACTTGAAAAGGGGAAATTTTAAAACAAAGCATGAGAAGCTCAGTCTAAAACAATTTTCCCATTTTGGACATTTTACAAGCCTCTGAAACAAACTTTGTGGGGAAGATATGAAAAGAGTTACAAAGAACTAAGTGTAACAGTATGCCAAAAGGAGCTTAGAAGGGGTAAAGGAAAATGTGAAGTTGGAAATTCTGCTAAAAGAAAAAGATTCTGCTAGCTGGCTGGATCCCCTCCATGCGCAGGAGGAGAAGAGGGAACCTAAAATAGAGGCATTGACTAGGAAGAATTCCTTTACAATCCTTATTCACACTGTTGAAGAATGAATCTTTTGCCTTGTTTCTACAGCAAGGAGGGATGAAGTCTATCATGTTCAGATATTTAGTGTTCAATTTTTAATTTCACTTGCAACTATATTATTATGCTATACTAACAACTTAAGTTCCTTACAAAATTGCCCTGAGCAGCCTTTCTCTTTTTCCTCTTGACCTGTTTTTCATCCTGCCTATAGTACTGTTTTTCTCCCCAAATTTGTACTAAATTCTAGTTAATCTACAGTGTAATATTGATTTCAGGAGTAGAATTAGGGATTCATCAGTTGTATATAACACCCAGTGCTCATCACAAATGTCCTCCATAATACCAATCACCCATCTAGCCCATTCCCCACCCACCTCCATCAACCCTCAGTTTGTTCTCTATCATTAAGAATCTCTATGGTTTGCTTCCCTCTTTTTTCCCCCCTTCCCTTATGGTCATTTGATTTGTTTCTTAAACTTCACATATGGGTAAAATCATTTGTAGTAAAGAACTGTTTTTATTCCCATTGAGAATCCATACTCGTGGACTACTGCTCACAGCTAATACTCAGCTCATACTACATAGAATTCTACAGGCAGCTTCATTAATAACTAGATCAGTTCAATGAGATAAGATAGGTGATGTGCTTGCATGACAGATAACTATTGTATTGCTATAAATGTTGCTAAACAAGTATGAAATTGAGATGAAGCATTTAGTCATGGAATGATATAATCAGAACTAATTGGCAGCCCATACTTTATGGAGTGCTGATCTAAGTTACAAGTATAAGGTCTTATGATACTGTTCCTTACACTTTTTACTAAAACCACTTTCCAGTTTTAATTCATTTGTGCTCTTAGAAATTATTGACTAATACATAATCAATGACTCGTTGCAGTACATTCTTTTATCAGCTCTGTAAATCTATACAACAGCATTTTTTGCAATGGTAGAAATGTTCTATATCTCCTCTGTCTAAATGGTAAACATTAGCTATGTGTGCTACTGAGCACTTGAAATGTGGCTAGTGTGACTGAGGAACTGAATTTTTAGTTTTACTTAATTTAAATTAATTTAAATGAAAATTGCCACATCAGGCTAGTGGTTATTATACTGAGCAGCATAATGCTAGAGTGATGTATTGTTTTCAACTGATGTTTTAAATCAGCATTTTTAAAAAGTCACCCATTTCCTCCAATCCTAACACAGATATTTTAATTCTGAGTATTATTCTCCTTATGTACATACAGGAATTTACATGCTTGCTTTTTTTATTTTTTTTCTTTATTTATTTATGATAGTCACACAGAGAGAGAGAGAGAGAGAGGGGCAGAGACACAGGCAGAGGGAGAAGCAGGCTCCATGCACCGGGAGCCCGACGTGGGACTTGATCCTGGGTCTCCAGGATCGCGCCCTGGGCCAAAGGCAGGCGCCAAACTGCTGCGCCACCCAGGGATCCCGAATTTACATACTTGTAATCACGTCATATAAACTTATTAATTTTTTGGCAATTACTAAATTACTAACAATTTATTTTTTTCCACCTAACATTTCTCTGTATTTCTAGCACTGCACTGTCCAATACCATGGTCACTAGCCCTACATGAGTATTTCAGTGCAAATAACGTTAAATGAAATGTAAAATTAAGTTCCTCAGTTGCTTTAGCCACATTTCATGTGTTCACATGTGCCTAATAGATACCATATTGGGAAGTGCAAATTACAGAACTTCTCATCAACATGAAAGTTCTATTGGACAATTGTTTTAGAGTCCTCAAAAAAAAACTATTTAAAGAAAACATGATATTTTACATTGTGTCCTATTTAAGTCATTTTTTCTATATCTATGACTTATAATTAGCACAATATTTATTTCCTAAATTCCTTATTAGTGAAATATCTGAACAGTATTGTGACTCTCAGCATATACTCCTGGTGTTACATTCCAAAAGTGTTTGGCGTTGATCATGGCTTATCTTGCCAATATTAGATTTCTTTCTAAAAAAATTTAATTCCTTTAATACAGTGAAAAAACTGCAAAATCATTTTACTCATAACTTTGTAATAAGTACATGGGTAGGTATTTTCCTGCATTTATTATTCATATTTATTTTCATATTCTTAATCTATCATATTTTCTCTCACTTATATACTAGGATCTTGATGCCTAAATTAGCAAATTCTGCAATAATATAAAATTATTAAAGCTATTATCATTTTATTTGCAACTTCAAATGCAGAGATTTCCTACAATCTCCCATGATCCTTTTAATTACAATATTTCAGTCTAACAATTTTTTTCAGATATTCAAGTACATCTTTATATCTTGGTGACTTACACTAATGCATCAAACATGAGATGCAAAGGTATAGTATATGCTTTTTCTTTTAAATTCCTATGGTTGTATAAAACACAAATGAAACATTTTTTTTGGTCTAGTCAGTTTTGCAGTTATACCACCGAAGACTACGATCTAACAATATTGAATAAATAATCCTTTAGGTGGTCTCTCCTATAGGAAAGAGTTTTTATCATATATTCAGTTGTTATATGTAGATGGGACTAATTTTGGATTCCTAATAATGCTGCAATGATCCATGTTTTACAAAATGGAAAAAAGGTTTAATCTTCAGAATTCCCCTTAAGAAACCAACTATATTTACTTAGGAAAGAGGGCATGGATGTGGACAGTAACATTTTGCTCAAAGACCAAGAAAAAAAGTCTGCTGGTAAACTAAAAACTGCTAAGTTTTTGAAACTCGCTAAAGGGGCCAATTTCATACCTGTATTGGCACTAGCAGAAATCAGGGTGGCATGCAAGCAGAAGTAAGAAATATGAAATGCATTAGTCAGGCACAGAAATCTCATCTGTAAGTCACAGCATTTCTCTTAACTCTCACTGACCAGGAAGTCAGGGTCAAGTAAAGTTTATATTTAAATCTCCCAAGAGGCACAGAGGTCTCTTGTAGTTAGCCAGGCTGCCTATCTATTCCTGCATCACTCTACTAATTTAGACATTGTTGCCTTAAAAGGTTTCTGATACATATCAGGGGTGAGACTTCCCCCACTGCAGAATCACTATAAATCACTTAGAGGGGCACCTGAGTGGGGCAGTCAGTTAAGCTTCTGACTCTTGGTTTCAGCTCAGGTCATGATCTCAAGGTCCTGGGACAGAGCCCAGGGATGGGGCTCAGTGGGTAGTCTGTTGGAGATTCTCTCCCTCTCCTGCCCCTCTCGCTGTGCTCTCTTTAAATAAGTATATGAGTCTTAAAAAATCACTAGGAATTTTGAAAATTAGAAGTAAACCCAGAAATCTATAAATTACTTATAGCCAATTTTCCAATATTCTCATGATTCAGAAAGTTTCCATTTATTTGATCTTAAAATATTTTCAAATATATTAATAGTTTCTTTCTAAAGGTCTAACACCTCTCTCAAATTTATTGTTAAGTATTATATTTTGATGTGTTACAATTCTGAGTTGGGTCTTTTTCCATTATTACCAATGTAAAGATACGTTGTATTCTGTACTTCACTGAATTTTTATTGTACATAAACAGTTTTAAAGCTGACTGCCATATGTTTCCCTAATCAATCATGTCATCTAAAAATGAAATATTTTGGTTTTATTTCTTCTTCTTCAGGTTTTGTCCATTGACAGTGTTAAGTAAAAATGGAGTTAGTGTTGATTGTTGAATAAACTAATAAAAATGGTGATTGTTTTATTCTTGAATTTATAATTATAGCAATATAAAATCATCCCTACCTATGCTACTACTCTGCTAGGAGATACGGGTTTAGTTTGCTGACTTAATGAAGTTTCCTATTCCTTGAAGCTCAACTTATCATCCATAACTTACCACAAGGCAGTACATCTGACCAAGCAGAACCAGGAAAAGGTCCTCAATTCCAGCCTGATCAAAACTGAATATGGTAATTATACAAAGTTATCCTAATACTGACAATGTTCATGAAAATCACATATGAAATACTTTTATTACATAAAAATCCTACAATTACATGGGTACGTAAGTGCCATGTGCTCCTCATATCTAAAGTTACTCTTGGGCATTAAACTAGGGATTTAAGATCTATCAAAAGCACCAGGTTTCTATTTAGGATGAACTATGTCAGGGAAATCCAAAAGCCATAGTTCACAAGAGAAATTCTTTATAGAAGAATTTCCACTAATGAATGTGGAAGGGGTAGCAGATTAAAAATTTATTATCTTGCAAACCCTAATGACAGAACTGATTGAGAGAACAACCAGCAAGGGATGAAACAATGAGAGGAGACTGGACTATCACCAGACCAATTTCAGCATCACTAAAAGCATGACAAGGAGACTTTATACGCTCTCTAATGTGATGCAGTCTGAAGGAGAAGTCCCATGTATGAAGTCTTCCTGTCCACCTGCCCCATCATGAGCCAAAATAAAAGCTGAACTTTAATTAAGTATGTTGAGCTAACTTCTAATTTGCAGGCAACTTAGAGGTTAGAGAAGTAAGTGAACTGAGAAAGCTGACAGAAAAATCCAGAATAGGGATGTTACAGGGGAGAACTTATTCAGTTTCTTTAATAAGTCATGAATAGGAAGTAAAGAGGAAGAGAAGAAGGATCCTGTGTGCATTCCTCATGAACAACCCCAAATGGTACATGGCATTTTTGAAACAAAAGTGGAGGAAACTGAATAGGGAGATAATGTCAGGTCATACATAATTATTATTAATTTTGTTTGATGTCAGAAAGATGTTATGTTTATGTAAAAAATGTCTCTTTTTTAAGAAAAAAAAGAAATGCATACTGAAGAATGTAGGAGTAAAAAGAGCTAAAATATGGGGTCTGCTTCAGAATAGTTAAGAAAAAAAGGAGGAAGTGGATGAAGCAAATGTGGCATAATTTGGCTGTTTAATTTGGGCCACCGACAGAGGGCATTTATTAGACTAGTCTCTCTTCTTTTGTATATGTTTGAAATTTTTTACAATAAATTTTTAAAATTCAGGCCCCAGGAATATCACCTAATAAGCCAAATATATTCTCATGAAAGTAAAAACAGAACTTTTATTTACTACCCTATTAAACACCAAACATTCACAATCTATACAAAGCAAGGATGCAGAATATATGATGGACTGTCCTGCAAATGGCAATAGACATGTTCGCATTCTAAAAGATTCATTTTAAAATTGATTTTTTCCCATTTGCTTTTCTGCAAAACCTCCATGTCACTGAACCTTCTATCTTTCCTTTGCATCTCAAATTACCTACTTGAGTTCTCCTCTACTCCCTCTCTCAGCCAGAATTCTCCAAAACGTAGCTCATACCTAGAGACCAGAATCCTCACTGTAGCTAAGGCAAACCCTTCCTGGTTGTCAGGAACCCAGGAAAACAAAATCAATGAGTTAGAACTTAATCTTGGTTAAATGTCTATTATGTAGAACAGTGGATTCTTTTTTTCTTTACATGTTATTTTACTGAATATCTCAACAGTTGTGTCAGAAATATACTATGATCTCTCTTTTACTGATGAGGAAACTGACACTGCACATGAACTATACTAAAAAAAAAACAATTAGACTTGCTTATATTGTTACAGTGTATATAAACATCTGTACAGAAAAAAATGTTTAATTCTAGTCCAATAGTACTTTAGGGAAAAAATTTTCAGAAGAAAATAATTTGTACCCCCAAAAGAAACAAACGATGTTACAGTTTGTTGGGCACACTGAATCAATGCAAGGTAGATTATTTTGCTACTTTCCTACCTCCTTCAAATCTCAATAAACTTATGCTGCTGCCTTATTTTAATGGTTGGGTCTTATTATATTAGTTGGGTCTACATTTTCAAAAATTGTTCCAATATTCAAATGACCCCTTCTTTAACCAATTGGATATTCCCTTCTCTGAATGAGACTGACTGGTCTCAGCTAAGTAACAGGAGGTAGTGTGTTACAGCCTCACTGTGCTAAGTGTAAAAGCACAAAATTTTATATTTAGTAAGTAGGTACTTAGGTATTCAGTGAATGACAGATAAAAGTTTAACATCCATAGGGATATTTGGATTTATATGCTTCTTTTAAAAATTTAAATGAATTTCTAAAGGGTGAAGTATGTGGCAGAAACACATTTAAACCTGAAAGATTTCCAGGAGCCCTTTATGCATGCCTTCATGAGCCTCTATCAAAGAGCAGTAGTGGTCAGGTACTCTTTCCCTTATAAAAAGAATTCTACAGCCTAAGATAGGATTGTCTACTTGTCATCTTATTTTCATAGCAATTAGGTTATTTTTGCTGGTTCTTGACTTCACTTTTACTGTATTAATGATTGCTTAATGATGTATAACAATTTTTTCCACATGACACCACAATTAAGCATTCTCCAAAGAAAATTTTTTCTTTGTTAATTTTATTTTCTTATAAATTTTAGTCTTCTTTCATATGATTGATTTAATATTTCCTCCAAATAACTTATAGACTTAAGTGTTAATTCTTGCCCCAAAGATATTTTCACTCAATACCCTTGTAGCATTTTAATACTTAAAATGTTGTAGCTCCTAATACAGGTGTTCTTAAATCTTCTATTAAGCTTAAAAAGGTATCAATTTTAATTCATTAATTTTTACATAAAAAATTATTCTAATTATGATTATAGTAGCATCTAATAGTTCAATAAACATATCAAGCAAGTTCTTATGGTTAGTAGATATAAATACAACATTTTCGACCCAATATTCACTTGACTTAAAACCAGTCAGGGCATAGAACTCTACAACACTAATAATATCATTGGTGCTTTGATTAGCTACTCCCAACTATCCTCTCCTCTTTAGCAGCAGTGAATGGTGTTTAAGTGAGTCACTGAGATCACTTTGTACAACAAGTGTGTGCGTGTGTGCGTATACACATAAATTATGCTTGTTTTCTTTTCTCTTAAAATGCTTTAGTCTTTCTTTTGATGAATTAGTAAAACTAATCTGAGAATTCATGATGCTACAGAACTAGGGATGTCTTAATAATGTTGCAACAGTAGAGCTGGTAATGACTGTAGCTATTTAAAACTGGTTTATAAAAAGTGAGTTGATATATAAAAATATATATTGGTATAAAAAATAATTTGGTTATCTACTGAAAATGTTTATTAGAAAAAAATGAATCACTTAACAAGGAAATCCAGTTTGAAATTAGGCACACTGAAGAAAGTTTATATTCCCTTTGTGAAATTTTGGAACAGTACATAATTTAAATGAAAATATTTGAGAGGTCCTAAAATAGTATATGTAAAAATCAGTAATGTTGTTTCCCGAAGGAAACATGTAAAATATTTTGTAGTACAGAATTCTTTACTCTGTATATTTGAATATTGAAAAACTTAATGAATTAAAAAAACTTAATGAAGTCTTATCCTTTTATTTCAATTCAGCACATTAATTTAGGATGGATGCATACATATGTGTACACATAGAGACATACATACACACATATATGATGATTAAACTTGAGATGCTAAGATGGCCTCACAATTTTAATAGGTTCTATATCTAAGATTCCTCTGTTTATTAGAAGCAGAACAAGATCTAGGTCTTAGATTTTCTGCTTCATGTCTAAGTATTCTTCCTAGGGCCTAAACAGAGTGGTGGTATGATTATTTTAGGTTACCATGATTCTATTGCTAGCAAGTGCTAGATAGTATGTCTTTAATAGATAATTACTGACTGATCTTATTCAAACTCATTGTGATCAAGGGAAACTACATGTGTAGTATTTAAAGAATTTTCTCTCAGCATTTTATAGTGAAAGAAGTATTTCCACGTTACAAATGAAAACTAGGTTATGAAATACTTTAGATTTAATTCAAATATTTTATCTGAAAACAATTAATTGGAGTACTTGCTTGTACTTAGTATGATAATTAAATTAAATCCACAGATTTAAATTATAATTTTACATATGCAGACTTGAAAATGTCATATTAAATTTTACCCTGAAATTGTTTTTCAACTAGTATTACTTAGCAAAAGTTATTTAAGTCTTACAAACATTTTTCTTGGCTATCAAACTAAAAGATACAGTAAAAGTCTACATAAAAATACATTTTTTTATAAATTTAAAAAATAGTTTCTCAAATTACATACAGAAGTAGTAATGTAATATACGACTATTTTATGGCAGAAAATTTATTTTCTAACATGAGCAAAGTAACAAGTAGTGCTACATATGGTTAAGTTTACAAATTTTACAAATATATTGCAAACCTATTATAAGAAGAAATCCATTGTTTAGATTTCTGCAGGAAAAAAAATACTTAATATCAACATAGTTACTTCCTTCCCAAACTTACTCTAATCTGGTTTGGGCTTATCTCCCATGGGTAAATAAGATCTTTGCTACTTCCTTTCTTAGACAAGGAGGATCAGTTCCATGATACTGGGATGCACCGAGTCTTAGGTTAAATGCTGAGATAACCCTGGCTCTGGAGATGGCACTCTATGGAGGCCTTTGAGTGACTGCTGTATAGCTGCTAAAGAGGGCCTAAAACCTGGGTGAGAATTTCACTGAGATTTTGTTAGCAGCAAAAAGGATAGTAGTTCTTTGTAGTGCAATACCTATATATTGAAAGCAACATTCTGAAATTACTTCAGTTGGCCCAACTTTGTGAATTAGGCAGAACATTTTGACATGGGGAAATTATTTCATTATTGTTATTGTTTTTGTTAACTTCAACAACACATGTGGCCCCGTAAGCATTTTCTATGGGCCAGATGCTGTTTTAGACATTTTATACACATCAAATAATATTTTATAAGATATGTTATAAAATTTTATATTATTATCCCCATTTTACAGATGAGGAAACTGAAGATCAGAAGAGTTATGCAAGTTTTCTGAAACTGCAAAGCATTCAAGTGTCAGTTATTACTCAAATCCAATCAGTCTAACTCTAAAGGGCAACTCCTTAACTACTATGACTTTGAAAATTTTCATGTAATACTGCTTTCATGATTTTATTAAATGATCTGTATAGTGTATAACATACATGAGGCATTATAAGTTTGTTCTACTTATATTCACATTTCTTGGTACTCATTTTTCCTTAGTAGTTTGTTTTAAATAAGCCATAGAAAAACCAAGACTATTTAAGTCTCTACTAATTTCTAAGACTGACTCCCAAAATTTTAGTCCAATTTTTATGTCAAAATGAATAACTTCATTTCGTGAAGTAAGCTGATTAAATGATTGGCATACTAGAGATCAATTCTCAAGGTATGCTTAAGAAAGGACTGCTTTGTTTTCAAAATGTCACAAGCCACTAAACTTTATTGTAATTATATGTTCAATCCCTATCTTCCCTGACAGACTATAAATTAGAGGGTCATATCAGTCTTATTCATGAGTATGCTTCCAATGTCTAGTGCCATGCCTGACATAAAGCAGGTTGTCAGTTAAGAATTTGTAGAATGAATGGATTGGATTTGTTCTTTTATTTCTTAACTTTATTTAGTAAAGATCCTACCATAAATAGTAGCATAAAATTTCTAGTGACAACTATTTTATATAATACTGTATATACTTATTATATGACTATGCCACAAATTTCCTCCAAATAATCCTTATGATTTATATCAGGAAGAATTCCTTCTTTATCATTTCTGTCATAGATTCTTAAAAAAATGGAAGACATTCCATTTTATTTTCCACATTTAAGAGGTTCTTCTTTATCTATTGAGCTGAAAACGTTTTTTCTTCCAACAATTGTAAACATTTTTACTAAAAATTTCCTTTCTTAAACTTCCAATTCAGCACCATCATTAATCACCATTTCTTCAGTCAGCAGTAGTCCCAAAATTCTGAAGAGAAGCCATTAGATGACAACTTATGTGCCCAATCAGACACCACATTGTTTTTTATACTGAAAAGTTACATAATTAAAAACTGATAACCTCTGGCAGACCTTTGCTTGCTTTGAAACAGGGTTATTTTTCATTCATTTCAGTAAAAGAAATGTATCCTCTTCCATCTGTGAGGCTTACATATCTACATTTAAAAAATATCTTTGTGTGGCTAATGCCCAGTTCTCCAACTGACGTCACAGACCAATCAAAGCAAACTGCACAGAAGCAAAAAGAGCTGTCAATAAAATAGAATATCATGGGCACTGCAAGGCATGTCACCCAGCAAGGAACATTTTCCCCAAAACAATCCTAGAAGTATGGAAGGGACATCTTTCTTCCAGCATTGATAGGCAGACCTGCCTAGATATTTGAGCTAAGAACTTCAAATCAGAATACTGAGGTTGGTGAACTTCTTTTGAGTATATCCAGGAAAAATTAAATTTAGAGGTCTCTGTAGAGATGAAATTCAACATAATTTTAAGTTAAAAGTTAACAATAGACTTAATTGCAATTTTGCTCTTTGAAAAAAGACATTTCTTGAATATTGTAAATAGCTTACATTATTTTAGTAGTAAGTTAGGGAAAGATCACTTCTGTTGTAAAACTAAGCTTTTCAAATTTTAGTTGCATACTAGATTGTATGCCCTAATTCAATTTGCTTATAACTATGAGATGAATAAAGAAAAGCTAGTCTTCAATTAGAGTTTTAAAAAATGTTGACAGATTGAACATACAAAACAACGAATTTTCTAATTCTTCAAACATCACTAGAGACTTTCCCTTAGATGAGATTCTGTGTGTCCCACAGAGAAAGTGTAAACATTAGGCCTATGAATGTTTTATTTTCAAAAATTTAATAAATATATGTTATAATATACAAAAGATACACAAATTTTACATTCTTTTCCTTCAAAAAGGGATAAAAGTTGATTAAGGTAATCATACTGCCATTAATAAATGTCTACATGTAACAACTCAGTGATTTGAAGGAATGATAAATAAATTCCTGTACTAGCTTGAAAATAGAATGGAACAGTTGCTAAGAAAGGAGAGTAATTATTTTATGGTTGACATCCTTTAATTAACTTAAATTCAGCTGAAGAAATCAAGGCCCTCATTCATTGCATTCAATCCTGAAATGTTAAAGCATCCTGTAACACTTTTCTCCTATAAGTGAAATTCTTCGAGGAGAATGCTACTTTGACTAAATTCTTGCTACTTTGTTTAAATTCTTCAGGAATATAATAAAATAACAGCATAAAAATGTATTTCTCCCCAGTTAAAATGTAGTCTTTCTGCATATCTTCTTTAGAAGATACCCACACTTAAATAGAATTAAACTTTAAAAGTTAAAAAAAAAAAACAAGTTATCAATTCACTTTAAGAAATAAATGTGTGGGTTCTGTGCTTTATTTACACACCCACCACATTTTTACTCTCAGAGCGACTTCTGCCTTTCCATAGTATTAGTTCCAGTGGCAATTTTACATTCGCAAAATTTTTTCTACACTATAATTACTATCTACAATGGAAGTTCAAGAGCAGGTAGAAAGTATCTCTATTTTTAACCATGCCATTTTATCCTCAGCACCTAGCTGAATGGATGACACATAACAATCTATAAAAATTGGAATTACGAGGTAGATAGATTGAAGGACAGATGTTACCATCTAGAGTACTTAGTTCACTGTCAATGTTTGAATGCTTACATAATGACAGATGCTGTACTAGGTGCTTGCCACATGTGCTATTCATGATATGTTTATTACTAAGCTCTAGAAAATTGTTAAAAACATGGTCACATTCAGTTATCATCACTTTGACATCTCTAATAGAGCAAGAAAAATTACTCAATCTCAAAAACTATAAATTTGACAAGAATCACAATATATTATTAATATCTGAGCTTCATCACCCATTATCCAGTTATCACAAAGCTACTATGTCCATAATGTTACTAAAATAAGCTCTGACAAACAGCAATTTCTGATTTCAACCTTTATAAGTTAACTACTGCCACTTCTGTCCGAAGTTAATGTGACTAATCACAAATCTGATGGGACACAGATGTCCAAATAAAGGGGTATAAAGAGAGCAAATACAAACAGAATAAAAATGTTAGGTTTAAGGTCACCTGAAGCATATAACTGACATTATTTTCTCAATGCAAACTTGTGTAAGGCAGGGGGAGATGTCTGATTTTATCACCAAAATTTGATAAATGCTATATTATGAATAGATATTCTACTTCATTTTTGCTATATAAACATCTAATCCTGATAATTTAATATTTTCCACAGAGATATAGTAGCAATGATACAGTTTTAAAGACCTAATGTTAAACTAAGTGGATTTCATTACATGATACACTTTCTTTCTCTCCCCCCAACACCATCATTTTACTATGGAAGTAAAAAACAAAACAGAGATCAACAGACTATTTTACTGCAAAACTTACGACTTACTTTAGTAAGAAACATCTATGAAACTAACAAATTCAGTTTGGTATAAATTTGTTTTTTAAAAAAGTTAAGCTTCACTCAAGCAATATTTATATGTTATTTTTTAAAGATAACCACAGAACTATAAGAAAGTCAAATCTGTTAAACTATATAAATTATGTAACTGATTCTTCATACTTTTAACTAGTATTTTCTTATCAACATTAAGCATATAAGATCACTTGTCTATAAAACTATTCTTTGCATTTATTTTATTACAAATGTAAATCACAGACATATAAATCCAAACATTTGTCTACATTTCTAAAGTTCTAAAATTTTAATTCAAATAAATTGATATGCTTTACACACACACACACACACACACACACACACACTGTAATTTAAATGAAAACTCTTACCATTGATTTTCTTTTGATAGTTAATCACTCCATTAGTTTTTCTTGATAGGGCCTTCCTATGTCAAGCAGACAGTAGCCAATTCACAAAAGGACATTTTGATGCTCACGTCTTCTGATGGGAGTTTTCGGCCAATTGCCAGTTGAGAATTTAAACTGAAACTAAATTACCCAAACTTTATTAAGTTGTTTCCACACCTACCAACTGATAATGAGCAATGACTCTAAACTGGAAAATAAAGTGAGCGATATTTATCTCCTTTCAAGTCATTACATTATGTTTAAGAAGAAATGCTAGGACAAAAGAAAGAAAAAAACCCTCTAAAATTCTAATATGTTCAGAGAACAGTTTTAAGTAAACTTCAATTTCTTCTAACAAAATTCCCTCAATTATTTTGTAATCCAAATTAACATATCTATAAATTATACAGTCTCAAAATTAAATTGTGTCAAACACTGACTCCACCTTAAAACTAACTTTAATACTTAGAAACATTTTGATAGTATTACCTACAATCACAAAATATATTAAATCATCAATTACTTGTAGTAGTACATACCATAAAAAGCTAAAGGTTACACTGAAAAGACATGCTCCGCCTGCAAATTTCATTCTTTTTATTGAAAAGACAAAGCTCTATGGATGTAAACTTCTAGTAACAGTGCAAAACAACTCAGTTACTTTTCTGCACCAAATTTAGGCTATTTTTCTCTCAATTATTATAGCTATCTTTGTAGAGCCTGTCAATTATATATGATTCTTAACCACTAACCTTTATGATTGTTGAGTTTTACAGTCTGTTTTGATGCTTCTCAAATATTAGGCATATTAAACTGTTCCCATATGCTATTAAGATATACTGCAGAGCTCCAATATTTCCACCCAGCTACACAAGTTGACCCATTTCAAAAATATTTTATTTTTGACAATTTAAGTGTTTGGAAAATATACAATAGAATAAAGCTGAAAGGAATGGAAAACAGGTCCTTATTTCCTGAAGTATCACATTTACCACTGATTAAAAGTTTTTTCTGCATGTCAGTAGTCTACTATTAAGTGCACATAACTAGATAATTATGTAATACTCAGACCAGAATTCTGAACATACCATGTAGCCCCAATTCCCAGATATCTATGCTTTCTCTCGTACACATACATGAGCACATGTGCATGGGCACATGTACATCTATCCAACCTAGCCCCTGACAAGCTTTCTGCTATCAACCTGATACTAAAGGATTATATATAGAGAATATAAGGCAACTAATTAATTTATGGTTAAATCAAGAGAAATTGACTTCAGAACAAGTGCAGAGCTTAACAAAACTGCCATGTCTTTTGAATTAATCACACTGACCCCAATTTGACATCTTAGAAAAGGCTCATTCTACTTTATCCAATAATTTTAATCCAAAACCCTCAATAATAATAACATTTATACATTATTTAGTGACTAACAGAATTCTTTCCTGGGTACTATGAGATAGAAAGGAAAGATTAAATTCCTTTCTCAGCAGGTTTATAATCCAGAACTTAACATGGGAGTAGAGGGAGGAGAAAAACAGCTCATAAAGACTTATAAATGGATAGATTTCCAAGAAAGAAACAAGCACGCTGGGGAAGCTTAAATTGTTTGAAAAGGTTTGCTGTATGTGTGGCTGATCTGAGAAGACTTTATTAACAGGAACATTTTTAAAGCTGAAAATACACAACCACTGTATTCTTATTTAGCCTGATGAAACTCACAAAGCAAAAACTAATTACAGAATATGGCTATAGAAGTAGTTATGTCCTTACTCTGGAAGAAGATCAAAGATCTATTCTTTAGTCAAATGAAATTACAGAACATTGAGTATGTAAAAAATACTGGATCTTCAGTATAAGAAACAATTTTCAACTTGCTCATGTCACTCATTCTAATAATTCCAATCATCATGTCAATAATTTACAAGATACATAATCCTGAGAAGTACTATCAGATTAACAAAATCATGAATCAAAAAAGCACAGTATGATTCTCTTGGTGTAATATTATCGATAAGGCACCCAACACAACAAAACTAGTTTCAGATTCCAACAATGACGAGTAGCAAGGGAACTGCCAATGTATTTATGTTTGTATACATCTTAAATATATTCTACTAATCTACTTATAGGAGTTTTAGATTTTAACACTACCTCTAATTTTATAAATGAATAGTTCCAGTAATATGACATTATTTGTGCAAAGTCACACAGCTAGTCAACAAACTTAAGACCTCTTAAGAACAAATGCTTTTTTTTACTATCATCAAGGAAAGAAACCGTTATATCTCAGAAACAGACATAATTTTATTAGAAAGATTTCAACTTTTTAACCTCCAAACCAAATCTCAAATATTCAAATTATCAGTCCAAGCAAATGCAAAGAACCAATTCATAAAGTTAGAGAAATAAAGCTCTATGATTAAATTAAACCTTTATACGCTTTAAGGCATACATTCAGTCTTATACACAACTCTTACAGTCTAAAAGCATGGATTTGAGGAATATATACAAATGTAGCAAATCTGTTTAATAAAAAACACAACTTCTTAGAATTTGCCATGACATCACTTCTATTTTTCCTTCACTGGCACCTTATTTTATTGTTTTTCATAGGACTGTCTAGCAATTTAAGCATGCTTCACGGATAGCATTAGAAAGAAAGTCTTATTTTGATTACTTCAGGTGATCTAACTAATTCCAACTACATGTAAATGGGCAGCAAGAGGGGTTCAGGATATTTGTAAATAGGAAATATAAAAAGAAACAGTCAAAACACTGCTTAGGTTTAGTTGTAAGGATAAAAGCTGGCTACTAACTCACATGAAATTTCATGGTCTATCCAGTCATAACTCGTAAGATGTTTCTAGTGAAATGCAACAGGCTTTTAGTTCAATTGGTCTCAAAAGTCAGAGTGAGTACTCATTAGGTAACACCTAAAATCATTCAACACTCACCAAAACTCTTTTGAACAGGCAATGATGCTAAGCAAATTAATTCTACCCTACCACTACCCCAACAATCACAGTCTGTACTTACAAATAAATCTCAATAATAAAGCTCATTCATTTCCTTTGGAAGTGAGACTCCTTGCTTCGTTAAACTGGACTCACTTTAAATCTCCTATCATTCTTAAACGTAAGAAAATTCTAAATCACATCTTTGACTCTCATTCAAACCCTGTCTCCAGCCCACCCACCTTCCCCCTCCCAGTCTTTTTAGAAAGCTTTTAATAGGCAATTTTATAGAATTTCATCATATTACACATACAGGTCTTCTCAATCAAGTTGTTCATACTACTATGAGACAGCTCTCTATAAGTCTTTTTGTTTTTTCCCCTATGGTACAATCAAAACTCAATAGCATGAGATGTGTATTTAGAGCGCTTAATAAGTGCATGATATCTTTATAATCTGATCTGTAAATGGACTGAATAAAAGCTGTGGATGATTATAAAATCTCATAGTAATAAATATGTGATTTATAAGAGTACTCAGACAGTACTGTTTCAGGTTTCTGAAGCTTGCTGCAATAGGGTGCATCACTGTTGTGGCACTGGTAAATACAAAATGACCTTGAGAATTCTGTAGAGTTTTTAATTTGTCTACATGGTTTTTAGGTTAACATCTACCTTTGCATTAAAGAAACAGCATTCACTCGTTTATTAACTCTTTGGAAATATCAGTAAAGTATTTCAATATGATTAATCCTATTGGCTGAAAAAAAAAAGAATCCCATTTTATTAAAAACGATTTTTCTTGCTTCTGTATTTGTATTTCAGTTTTCAAAAATATCTCACCTCATTTTATTCATATGACCAACCAAATTAATCAACAATATCTTGTCATATACTATTTATTTCTGATTACAGAGATATTAAAAGCTACCATATTTTAGGGATACTGACTCATTAAACATTAGAGTATAAAATGATACTATAATGGGCAAATATCATTTCTGAAGTAAATGGGTTACTTATTTTAAAACTTAAGGAAAGGGAACTAACATTTATTAAAGTATTTCCTACACTAGATTTAAGACCCATTATTTTTAAGCTCACAATCCTCAGATATTGGTATAATATACCCATTTTACAGCTCTGAATTTGCCCAAGATTCTGGCAGTATTCAATGATCCCGTTATAATCCCCATCATTTGCTTCCAAAATCTGGAACACATGCCAAGTACCATGCTTTTAAGGGAAAAAAAAGGGGGTGGGGTGGGGCTGGGCATAAGAGAGTGGGATCATGAAACAGAGGGGAAGCACCAAGTGAAATAAAAGTAAACATCGTGAAGTCCAAGAACTTCCCTCACTGAAGTACTCTTCAAGCCTATTAAGAACCTTCTTTCTCTTACTTTATTCACAAATACCCTTCCTTCTCTGAATGCTAGTAGCCATAAGAATTAATATCAAGCCTTGAAAAATAGAAACACCATTTAACAAAAATCAAAAGAACAGTTATTGAGAACGGTTTATTGTTAAAGACAAATGGCCCTATGACATACCTCAGTAGCCCCTAAAGACACTATATCAACAAATATTCATCACAATCCAGAATCATTAAAATATATAAAGCTTTCTAAGATTCTTTACAATAAGAATGGTTGAGATGAAATGTTTTAACAATCAAAGAAGGTAAGCACCTATTATCTGGAAAATTTACTAACTGAATATCTAATGATAATAAACTATTATCTAGGAACTTTCTTTTTTTTTTTTTTTTAAGGAACTTTCAAGAAGTATACATGCTGTCATTTTGTTTTCAAAGCAAGATACAGCAGGGAGAAATCAAGCATTATTAATTTAGAGTAAAAACAATATTAAAAATTCCAAAAGGTATAAAGTTCTTAATTTCAGCAAAACTATGGGCCCTGCATTAACACAAACTGCCATAAACTATATTCCTTTCAAAGTTAAAAATATTTCAAAGTAGCCTTTACTTTACTACTTCAAAAATGCAGGTGAAATATTTGTTGTTCTGATATACATTCCCTCTCCCCTTATCTCTGATACTACAACGCTTAAGATTTCTCATTTTATTTTATTTTTTTAAAAGATTTTATTTATTTATTCATGAGAGACACAGTGAGAGAGAGAGGTAGAGACATAGGCAGAGGGAGAAGCAGGCTCCATGCAGGGAGCCTGATGCGGGACTGGATCCCAGGTCTCCAGGATCAGGCCCTGGGCTGAAGGCGGCGCTAAACAGCTGAGCCACCCAGGCTGCCCCAAGATGTCTCATTTTAACTTGGAAGATCCTATCCCATCTAGTAGGACCTGTGAAACAAATTTACATTTCAGAGTTTCACAGGGTCTTTAGGAGTTTCAATGTTCCCAGTAACTGACTGCATACAGGTTGAAACTTTAAGAAATGGGAGAGCTCCTGTGCCCAAACATGGTTTCTTTAGTATCTTAAACAAGTTTTACACAATCATTAGTACTGCAGTAGATAATTTAACATTGTGTGACTCTGTACAGTAACAATTCTAAAACCCAGCAGTCAAGAGCACATTTATTTATTTGCTCTGTTCCCTTGATTCAGGGTAGGGAGAAAAAAAAAGACCAGTTCCGTACAAAAAAAATTAACATAGTACTCTGAGAAACAAGTAAAAGTTTAGTTGAAAGGGACCAAGTAACAGAAAGTCAGGCATAGTCAAACAGAGGAACTAAAGCTGGCAACTGAGAAGCATAAACCATTTTGGCCTAGATTTGTTTATAATGATAGTGTGACCCAGATACTAAATATTTGGCTAATATTTAGAAATCTGAAAACTGAAAGAAATGAAATACATGGTCAGTTGGTTAAAATTTTAAAAGCAAAAAAAAAAAAAAGTGAAAATGATAGGTGCTTAAAATACATCATTAGCATTTTCTACACAAAGATTTTTATTTATTTTGTTTTAAAGATTTTTAAATTTTATTTATTCATGAGACACACGGAGACAGAGAGAGAGGCAGAGACACAGGCAGAGGGAGAAGCAGGCCTCATGCAGGGAGCCTGATGTGGGACTCACTGGGGTCTCTAGGACCACGCCCCGGGCTGAAGGCAGCGATAAACCGCTGAGCCACTGGGGCTGCCCTACACAAAGATTTTTAAAACTTTAATAATAAGTATTTTTGTTTTGTAAATAATCTCATAAATTATATTTCACCTTTATAATCAGATTATAAGGATAACACTACCTATTACAGAGATCATGGTATAAAAATTCTTTGAAGAGCAAAAAGAGAATATACATTTTTTCAAAGTAAAGCTTATTTAAGAAACTATCTAAACTAAGTTTGTTCCATTCATGGTCCACAGTTTATTCTACAGAGTTGTCTATTAAGTGACAAGAAAATTTTTGGATAAAAACCTCAGTAGCATATAAATGTTTTGCTAATGAGACTGTTGAACTGAGACAAAACACATTCACCAGAGACCCACCTCATTCTTTGTGGTATTGACTGAGAGAGATGGTAGTGTTTCACAAATTTCAGACAGCACATACTTCTCCATATACCTGTAGTGCACCAGGCTGAGCTTATCCATCATTGCCTCGCTTTCTCCTTCCTAATTATTCATGATTGGATTCGGGATCCAAGTCTCTCCCAGTAGTCAGTGTGCCTCAGGGAAAGCTGACTGACCCTGAGCTAGGAAGGAGCCTAGACCACATAAGTCTAATCCCTTATTATGGTAAACCCTATCCCCTTCACCAATGATTATTTTAGGTATTTCAGAATCAGACAAATTTAGGTCAACGAGAAGCAAGCAGGGGTGAAGGTAAAGGGTAACTGCTTAGGGCAAACTAAAAAAGCTATATTGCCCTTGAAAGTAAAGTTACCTTCTCTCTGTGGATCTGAAAGAAGAAACATAATTCTGATTGCAACTGGCAGTCATTCTGTAACCACAGCCCTGGGAGAAAGGCAATACACCATATAGAATGGAAAGGCAAACTGAGTCCTTTAAGAAAATCACTGAGCTACTGGCTTCACTGACAATCTACATCTTACTTAAGATGATTTCTTACATGAGGCAATTAACATTCTTTTCCAAAATCAGATGAATTTGGAAACTACTTAGCTTTTGGAAAACTATTAAGTGCCAAGTTCTAAATAATTTCAGAAAATTATAAAATGTATTTTTACCTATTCCTGGCTTTTAAAGAAAAGTGCTATACACTACTTTTCTCTATTTTCTTAATTGCGTACAATGATTGCATAGTATGTGTTATTGGGATGGCAGTATTTAAAACCTCAATTGTAGCAAACAATTGGGCCTCTTTTTGGTCATTAATAACAAAGTCAAATTATGCTTTTAATAGAGTAATGCTTTCATGATCTATACTCAGTTTGCTGTTGTCTGATTTCTTTCTGATGTCACATGAACTGTTTAAGAACCACTAGACTTTCCTCTATATTTCATTGGCTCCCAATACCCTATACACACTCCCATCCCACTCTGAGTTCCCAGCTACCATATTAAGATAGTTGAAGTTGTTACAAATATGTTCTGAAGCATATAAAATTATGCTGGGGACTGTGAATTTCTTTTTGAACTTAAACTAAAAAAAAAAAAAAATACCACCTAGATAATTAATTTTGTATTTCTTTCAAAAAAGTATCTCATCTCTTCTTTCCTCTCTTCCCTTTCTCTTTCCCTATTTTGGCATTTACTTTGCCCAGGAATAATCTGATCTTTTACCTATATACAGTAGACCTCTATAAAGCAGAAGGTATAAAATAGAGACCTATAGGCCAAATATATTCCACAGGCCTATTTTGTACAGTAGTGTTAGAGCGTTTTTAAAACATCCGAATTAGTCGCCAACTGATTCACATAAAGATATGTATTTTAGGATATTTTTGAAAAACTAAAAAACTTGACACCGATATCAGTGTGAATATCTATGTGGCTACAACCAAATGCAACAGAATACTAGTTGTCCCCTGCCCTACTAAGATGAATATAAACTTTCTAGAAGTCCAGTCTCCAAATATTTCCCTAAATGCCCTAATTCTTCATAGTCAAAAGTCCTTCTAGGTATTTGATTATTCAGCCCCTGATACAACAGCTAATATTAACCAGAAGTATACAAAGGAAACTGTTAGCTAAGAAAATAAAGCAATTCATAAGGTGTTCAGGGAAATATATTTCTAAAATTATCTCTTCTTGAATCTTATAACTAGGAGCCTATAGACAATACACGTATCTGCCTATTTCTAAAGCCAATGATCCAGCAATAACTTTTTATCATAATAAAGAAAAAAGTATTTAATAGAATGTTACTTGAAACAGAATGGTTTAATGGTTTAAATTCACCTGAGTTTCAACCAATCGACCAAGAATAGGAGAATCTTAAAGATTCAGTCAACTTTCAAATCTGATACTGATTAAAGAGTGATGTAAACAAAATCACATGCACAATATGTATATGTACCATACATACAAAATTACTTCTATGCTTTACCAGGGGTGCCTGGGTGGCTCAGTGGGTTAAACTTCTGCCTTTGGCTCAGGTCATGATCCCAGAGTCCTGGGATGGAGCCCAAGTCAAGCTCCCTGCTTGGTGGGGAGTCTGTTTCTCCCTTTCCCTCTGAATCTCCCTTCAATACGGTTCTCTCTTTTTCTCTCTCAAATAAATAAACATAAATAAATAAATAAATAAATAAATAAATAAATAAGCAAGCCAAATTCTCTTTTGAAACTAAGCTCTTCCATTTAATGGAATTAAATGACAGGAATTCACTCAACTCACAAATTATTTAAGGAATAATGCTTTCTAAATTATTTAATATAGTCACTTCCTAACATTAAGCATAAGTTAGTGAAAGGATTTTGGCGATAATCTTGCAATCAAACTCTATAGATGAAACAATAATAATACTGGTTTCAGGTTTCTGTCAAATCCCTAAGCTTTGTCTTACCTCAAAAATTTCAACCTATCACCTTCTCTCCAACTCAACTGCTGTATCCATGATCCCCAACGTTGTGTGCAGAAATAGCTTGTAATAAAAGGCTTTTACATGCACTACAGATTCATGTTTTCTCAAATGAAAATGTAATCATATTATTCCTCTACTTAAGACTTTCCCAAGGCTTCCCAATAGTAGCCTTTAGGATAAAGGCTAAAATCCTGAATAAGATCTCGTTTGTTTCCTGCATTCTTCTCTATCTTTACCCCTCCTTCTTCTCAATGCTCAGCTAACACTGATATCCTTTCTGTTCTTTTGCTTTTGCAGTCACTATTTCTGCTACCTGCAACGTTCTTTGACTCAATGCTGATTCTTCCCATCTCAGCCGCAAAGTAATTTCTCTGGTCCTTGCCTGACTTGACCATCAATACTGCCATTCCAGGCAGTTCCGTTCTATGATATACTCTCATATCATCCTATAAATTCTCTTAATGTTCATTTAGTTGTAATTATTTGTTTAGTCTTTTCCAAAGTTTTTGGTTTCATGAGCACACAGATTTTGTTTTATTTACTGTCTTACAATATAATTTAACATAACACCTGGCATACAATAAGGGCATTTAATAAATATTTGTTGAATAATGAATCTCTTGAAATTGAAGTTAACTGATAACTAAATTACTGTTGAAAAGGCAAAATAGGGATCCCTGGGTGGCGCAGCGGTTTGGCGCCTGCCTTTGGCCCAGGGCACGATCCTGGAGACCCAGGATCGAATCCCACGTCGGGCTCCTGGTGCATGGAGCCTGCTTCTCCCTCTGCCTGTGTCTCTGCCTCTCTCTCTCTCTCTCTCTCTCTCTGTGACTATCATAAATAAATAAAAATTAAAAAAAAAAGAAAAGGCAAAATACTATAGTAGGCAATACACGTATCTGGAAGTATTGAGAATCTGTCCCAGATCTACCATTTATTATGTGACTTTAACTCTCAAAAATTCAGATTCTTTACCTTAGTAACACTTTCCAACATCTGCTCTGCCTTCCTTATGTAGGTATTGTGGGGGGAAAAAAAAAGAAATAGTCTATTTTCTCAACTCTAAAATGTGTATTCTTTCACTTTAACTTTTTTCAGATCAAGAGGAGTCTTACAGTAGATAACTAAGACACTTACCAGTCATTACATGTTATAATACCTTGTCACTGTCTATCCAAGTGTAAACTTAGACATGACCAAGAATATGCCTTTTATCTGTCACTTCAGTTATCTGCATTGATAGAACCATAATAGTTGCGTTTTAACCTAATGTTAAATTCTTCTGGGTGACTTTCAGGAGAAGTTACTTAACTTCTAGTAATAGGTAATATAATTAGTGGGGGAAAAAAAACCTACAAGTTTAATAGGAAAGGAAACCAAACCAAAGTAATTGCTACTAGGTGTGCCTCCCAAGTATGCTATCAATCATAAATGCGTTAGGGTCAAGAGTAGCATGTGGCTGCATTGCCTGTGCTTACAAGTAATTCAGAATAATCCCTAGAGAGAATGCTACTTTCTTCCCCAGGAAAAGTGACTCATTTTTCTGAAAAGAGAAGAAAAAGTTATTAAAGCATGTATCTTAAATTCTTGATTTCTTTGAATCAAGCAAAAATAATAATATGCATGCACATGTTCTCTAAATCAAGTGCTACACAAACAGGTAGTTTTAAAGGTGCCCATTGTTTGTATACAGAAAATCATGCTTTACATAAAACTCACAAGTTTCTCCCAAAAATCACTTATAAAGTCAGCGCTTAAAAATACAATGAAACAAGATTTCAATGTTACTATTTTTTTTTAGAAGAAATGAAGCACTGCCCCCTTTTAGGAGACAGACCTGACAAAACGGACTCCACTTCTTTTCTCCCATTCTTTCAGGGCTTCCCACACAATCCTTAACGCTATTTTACGTCCAATTCTTTGAAATATTCTCCTTGGAACCCTATTCTAATATACAATCGTTACTACTGTCCAAAAATTCTTCCTTATGTCTATCTCCATTTTCTCAATTGTCTGTTATATTTAATGTGATATTTTATTTGGGTCTTTGTAGATCTTGTTTAAAGTCAAATCAATATCCTATTCAATCTGATCTTCAAGAGAAAAACAGGACATGGACTTTCACTTATTTTTATACAAGTACTGTTTTCTACAACTTGCTTACCTGGTCACTAAAACTATGCACTGACAATATGACAGGTTGGTGGCACTGGTGACTACTGAGACTGGGACAAACAACTTCTGGCTCAAACAGAATCAAACCTTTGACAATTAGTACCAAGAACAATTCCTTGCTCTCTTGAACAAACAAAGTATAGAATCTCTATGCCCTCCCTTATAAGTGACCACTGGAAAATTATATATCTCTTCAGACTTCTTTCTTTAATTCAGTTTGTTAATCTTTATGTGAAGGACTTAAACATTAGATCATAAACAAATTCTGGAAGATGACCTAAAAAGACTGCTTAGGAAAAGCCACAAGACTTTCCTGCAAAGTGGAAGGCAGAATAAAATGTAGAACTATGGCAAATAAGGACAGCCAATTTGTTTAAACATTTCTACCAACCAGCAGTTCATTACTTTGTGAAACAGCCCATATAAAAGCAGTTTATAAAGAATTTTGTATGAAATAGATGCTTAGAAGACCTACAAATTATATGTACCTTATAAACTTTATTCAGAATGGAATTATCAAAATGCCTTGATGAGATGAGTAAGACTTTAGGTAAATTATGACTTGTCATTAAAAACACACTTTTAAGTACCATCATCACAAATATATATATATGTAAATGTGAAAGACATGAGACAAGGGCAGGAGAGGAGTAACTGAATTTCCAGCTCTATGCTGTGTACTTTCAAACAAATCATCTAAACTGCTAAATTATCCTGTGATGTTAACATTACTATGTACAGCTGAGAAAATAGTAGATAATAGCCCTTAGGTGATTTTAGTATAAAGTCAGTGTACAATCCTATGTGCCTGACTATACCAGTTTGTGAAATGTAGTAATGGCAAATAGCTAAATTAAAAAAAAAAATTCTATTCCCCTGTTATAAAGTTTAAGTTTCCAAAGTTGGCTACAACAATATATCTCATCCCATTTGCTCTTTTATAGTGTGATCTCCCCCCTCCAACAATTAAAAAAAAAAAAAACTACTGCCCCTCCCCTTGATCTGGACTGGTTTTGTGACGTGTTTTGACCAACAGAATGGGCAGAAGTGATTCTGGATAACTCCAGAATCTCATAAAAGAGCTGGTTTCTGCCTTTACTTTTTAGAACATTCCTTCTTGGAATCCAGCTATCCTACTGTAAAGGAGCCCAATTGACCTTAGGAGAACTAAGGATCGGGGGGCAGCAACCAGCATCCATTGCCAGTCAGGTGAAGGACCATTTGAGACTACCCTGCCTTCCTAACACACCCCAACAAAGACCATACAAGGCAGAAGATTCCCCAGTCAACCTTCCAAATGATGAGGAAAAATAAATTATTGGTGTTTAAGCCACTAAACCTTAGGGTTTTTTTGTTTTGTTTTGTTTTTTGTTAAGCAGCAATTGATAAGTGAAATACTATTCTCCTTAAAAATATAGTTCAAAAATAACTGGTGTCAGCACTTAAATGGCCAATAAAACCCAAAAATATTTGGTTTCTGTGACTAACGAAATATAATTGTGGAAAACTATGGTAAAGTCTAAGTTTGAAGAATTACTAAGGGTTACATTTAGTTTAAATTAAAAAACCCAATATAGTTCAGTGCTTAAAATCACAATGTGTCAAAAAATCACAATGACTATTTATGAATAAGGTTAATATGAACTGAATCATTAAGTCTTAAAATAAGAAAATAAGAAGGCATCACTTCAAGTTAAAGAAAATGAAGACAAATAGGTAACAGAGAAGAGTTTGGTTATATCAAAATAGATAATCCAGATCAGATTTAATTAGCCTATTATAGATTACCATCATATGGAGAACAGCATACAATAAAATATACAGCAATGAATTATACTAAGCATAATATTTTATCTCATTCAGAAACTTCTTCAAAGAAGAGGTAAAGTACTAACACCCTGGAGGAGTTGCAAAATATCAAATATTCATAGATATTTCCAGCCAACAGAAGTCTGGATTACAGTCTACAGTCTTACATTATATTTCTATTACATAAAAGTATTGTTATACTATGAAATATGCTGAATACACAGAAATTTAAAAAAAATTTGGGATATCAGATGCTGATTTATTACAAAAAATAAGTAGTTGATTTATAAAAAATAACCATCATCTCCAGTGGTGTCACTGTCAAATTATTAGGATAGACAACAGCTCTGATTCAATATAATCCTGAGTCTCTTAATGATTTAAACAGCAGAAATAAAACAATCTGGCATAATTCCTACTCTGGTGCTATAATATAATAGGTAGAAAAAAATGGAATTTCACATTAAATATTTAATGTAATCTTATCATCCTTAGGAAATAAAAAATTCTACAATATCATATAAAGAATTAAAAACAAAATTTCATGTTTTACCAGACTAACTCCGTGTCATTTAATCCAGTAAAAAGGCTTCTGAAATACTAGAAGAAATTCAATTATTTATTCAAATTTAAAACTCAATTTGATTTTGAGGCCGACACTATGAAAGATACTATATCTGGTAAGAAAAATGTCTTTTGCTAAAAGAAACTCCCAAAGAAACTTTACTATAAGGATAAGGTCTAGTGATTTATAACTACTATATATCTTTCAGCTGCTACTGGAGAATATACATTTAAAACAGATTCTTCATTTTCTTAGGTTGACCTCAGATAGTTAACACTAGTTGCAAGGATGCGGATTTCAAGCCCTTGTACATTCACACAAAGTTACTCTTTGCCTCCAAAGGACCCTTTCTAAAAGAGAGAAAATGAATATAATGGGGGAGAAAGGAACTGGGGAGAAAGAAAAAGCAGCTTTTGTGCCATATGAATTATTTATTCAGTCAAGCAATGAACTCACTATTTCTAACTCTAACAATCTATCAGGGAACTCTAAAGAGTGAACTCAATGACTAATAAGGTTTAAAAACTAACACTATTTAACAAACTTGATTTCTTCTACCTAAAAACATTTTAACTATATAAATTTTGTTTTTACAGGATAATTTATATTTCTCATTTATAAATTTTATAAATCAGATGAGAAGTGCCAACTTACAAAACAGGCAAAAAATCAGCTAAGAACTTTCAAGATATCAAGAAAAAAGTATTTTTTGTTATTCTTCATTTAGGAAGCTAATTACAGACATTCTCATTTATCAACTTTTTATTATTACTATTATTTTTGTCTGCTTAATAATTAAATATCTGAAACTGGTTCAAGGAAATTTTTCTCCACTGGTGATAATGTCATTGAGATGTTTTACAGAAATTTCTGGAAGGCAATCTGGTTCTTGAGAAGCAAAGTCAGGCTAGAGTCAGATTTCCCTCACAACCATTAATGATGTTTGGTTGCCTAAATTATTAATAGAGATTAAGTTTTTTTACTAAAGGCAAAGATAAAGTTGTTTCCTGAAATGAAAAATAATGAGGCTTAATCTACACTACACCTTCACCTTTACCTACATATTGGAGATGATGCAGAATTTCTGCCTCCTTTCTTGTCACAAAACAATTTACTCTTTTTTTTTTTATAAATGTCTAAATCTTTAACATTCTCTCTCCCTTTTTCTGGCTTGGATTAAGGCATCTTGTAACCTATAAGCCACACAGAGCACAACTTTTGAAAAGTTACATACAAATCTCCTTATTCTCTATTTAAAATTGTTTGAAAATCCTTAAGTCTCCACAGAAGTCTTATAATTTGACTGGACTGTATTCTTCTTTAGATAAAACACCTGAATAGAAAACCAAATGTCTTGTCCATTTGGCCTCCCTCCCTTCCTGTTTCAGGTACATCTGTTTCATCCTCTCAAATCATCTGCTCAGATGTCACCACTGATCCTCGTTTCAACTCATTTTTTTTTCCAATAGAATTAGAATCAGAGCTAGGAGAGTACTTAGAATTTATCTTGGTTTACGAGGAAACAGAGTTCCACACCAGTGAGGTTAAGCCAGATACCTACAATTTGTATGTGGCACAGCAGAGATTAGAGACCACGTTTCCAGACACCATCTGGCACTCTCTGCTACATGTCTTCACCAGCCTCCCCAAAGGATCCTGGAATTCACATCCAAGGATATCAACTGATAAAGCCTTTTGGAAAGCACTTTAGCAATATGTACAGTGAGGCTTAAAAGGGTTTGGTTTGCCCAATAATTCCACTCCTGGGACTCTATCTTAAGATAAATTGTCACACAAGCTTTATATATGAATATCCATGTTAGATATTTATATTAAGAACATTTAAGAAAATATATGTCTAGTAGTAAGAGGAGATGGTATATCCACTAAAAGAATTATAATGGAACAATCTGAAATGTTTATTAAAATTTTATAGTGCTATTATAAAAGGCACTTACCCATGTTAAGTGGTGCTATGTGTGTGGGGAGGAGGACAACTTACAAAACTTATGAATGAATACAAAACAAATAGTCTCAATCAAATCCTTATGGGGTGTGCGAGGGTTGGGGGGTGCTCAGTCAGTTTGATGGCTGCCTTCAGCTCAGGTCATGATCTCCAGTCCTGGGATGAAGCCCTGAATCTAAATCCCTGCTCAGCAGGGGGGTCTGATTGTCCCTATCCCTCTGCCCATCCCCCACTTCATACTCTCTCTCCTGCTCTCAAATATATAAATAAAATCTTTTTAAAAATCCTTAGCTCTTCATTGAGTGACATTCTATCACATTAAGATAGATGGAAGTAAGAGGAATCTTATTTTAAATAAGAAGAGATTGTAAGGGAAAGAAAATTATCTTTCTCTAAGAAATACATTCACCTTATTTTTTTTTAATTAGCAGTGCACAATTTCTTTTCTTTCTCTAGTGCTTTATAGGAAACAAAACCCTGCACTGATAATCAATCACTTTAGCTGGAAATAAAATGAATTTCCTAAACCTTATATAAAACTTCAAGACCCTCCTTATCTAAAGCTGAACTGCATTTTACTTAGTAGGATTGTAATAAATATCTTCCAAGTGATTTGAGAAATGTTTTTAAAGTTATTAAGGCACTATTAGCTATTAAAGTACTACATTTATCAAATCTTCTAATGATCTCAATAGAGGCCTTTCAAAAATCTCTCTAAAAAAATCTCTAGTTCTTGTCTAATCTAACCCCAAGTTTAGAGCTGAACTAGCAGAGGCACAGTTTGAAGACAGAAAAATATTTTGTGCTTCTATCAACAACCAGGCAGTACAGAAAAAAACTGCAAAGAATATTCATATTTAAGACTCAAAGGTCTGAGAACACATTTATTTATTCTGTAACTTATAGTGAAAGAAGACCTACCTGTTAATTGACATTACTGAACATGCATGACATGTGGCAGAAATAGGACACAAGTGGAACATATGTGAAAGTTCACAAGATTCATTAAGTTTATAAAAGCTTCTTTTTATAACCAGATTACAAGACAGCGAAAATGTATAATTTTTTTCTAACAGGATGTTTTTCTTTTAGTTACTATTTCATTTTCTTCAACAAGTGGCTTGTTCTTAAGTTACCAAGACACACTAGATAAAAACATTCAAATGCTCATCTACCTCAGAAAGTTCCATTTACATATTTATTTTTTTGCCAAAAGAAATAGTATTACCCTCAATCTCATTTAAGATAAATTGTTAAGGACAACTAGTAAAACATCTCAAAAAGGCATTGTTTCATTCAAATTTTAAGTATTAAACTCACATCATTCTATCTTTATTTTGGGTATAAGGTTTCCATATAGCAAAAAACCTTATACTCCCTTGCTATTAAGTCTCCCTAACTAGGATTCTGAAAAATGGTCTCGTTCCTAAAAATAATCGTCAAGTAGTTGAAACACCCAAGCTGGCAAAAAATTTCCCCGTAATTCCCATTTGTAGGAAGGTCAGAGTCTCTCACACGTTACTGAACGGTTTTTCATCGGAAACAAAGTAGATGAGTTGCAGTGAACAAACTGTAAAGTAGTAGTTCTTCTGTCATAGGGTCCCCTATAACCTCCCTACCTTTTACCAATGACTGTTCACACTTTTAACCAGCTAAACCCAGTAAGGAAATTGGAGCTTCCACCTCAAACTAGCTCTGTAATCTACACCAAATCACATAACTGTTTGAGCTGCTCAATTCCCTTCTGTAAAATGACCAGACCAAATGGATAGAAGTCTCTTTCCAATTTAGGAATTTTTATTTCATTTCTCTCAGTCTTTTTCAAATTGCTTTCAAAGTGATAAGGTACTTACAGTAAAAGAACACGTTCCACCTTTCTCTGATAGTCTGCACAGAAAAGTTTTCTGTGCTTTCCCAGCATTTTCAAAACCCTCCTTCAGATCTAGAGAAGCTGATTTCACTGGTTACATGATGATCCCTAGGAATGAATGAGGTCTCTGCTAACAGCCTCCTTTTGGTCACTCTCCACTTAGACTACTAGTTCCTACTGTCTTCTGCTTACTCAAGATGAGCACCATAACCTGTAACAGGCATTTCTCTCTCATAAAAGGTATTAGGATTTTGTTTTATTTTGCCTTTATACATTTTTGGGAAACATCAAGGCTTCTGGAAAGTTGTTTTGCATGGCTTGACAACTTACAGCACACCAGGTCCATATCCACCATATTAGCTAAAGAATGTGACAAACATAGAGAAAAAATTAATTTTGGGTTACCAGTTTACTTTCCTATCACTGAAAAAATTCTGAATGGTGAAATTAATGTTTCTATTTTAAATAGCTTTAATGGAACTTATTGCATTACATAATACAAACCACCAAAATTGTTTTCATTTATCACAACGTATGCTTTAATCTTTAGCTAAATGAATTTATAGATAAATGGAATAACTTTAGAGCCCTGTAAACAAAAAGACCAGTCAACAAAAATGCCTAAATGGTTTAGTGAAATACCCATGGATTTGTATACTTAGCATGTTAGTGGTTAGTCTGGGTTTAGCTACCTCCACAATTCACTTCCCCCTCCCTCAAATTATTAAAATTAAAACAAGTTCTGGTAGAAAACATCTACTTCTAGTCAAATCTAGACAAATATTTATTTTGATTTTCTATGTTCTACAATATCAAAATTATTGGACCTTACCTCCATGTGATTTCATTACATTTCATTAACCTAAGTTTTAACATTTCTTTAATAAATATGTTGAAAGGCCATAAGCTTTAATCATTAAATACTCATTCATCAAACAATCAAAAAAATTAATTAGCTAAGTTCTCAATCATTTCCTGACTCCAGCTCAGTGTGTTCAAAATACTCCTGAACAAGTTGAAATGATCAAGTTAGCAAGAAATATCCTACCAACTTCATCTAAAAAGAGGTAAGGGTCTTCTCACTCAGGGCACTGAATTGAGCTTTTCTTCTGAAACAAAGTACCTGAGGTGCAGCAAACTATAAAGGTAACCAGTTCTTTTGTCATATGGTCTCCTACAACCTTCTTATGTTTGAACAATTAATTAATGACTGCAGCTTCTAATCAATTATAGCCAGTAAGATGTAGTAGTGTCTGCTACTACAAGTCATGTGAGCCTAAGTATGTTCCTAATTTTCAAAGAGATTATCAGAACTGAAATGAGAAAGTTTAAAAGAATAAGATCCAAGAATTTTCTATTTTCATTACTATAAAATTAAAAAACTAATTTAATACTATTTATTAAGTATATTTATATTTAAGTATTTTATACTTTAGAGTTGACAAATTGGCATTTACAAAATTTACATAGAAAAACAAATATTTCAATATATATTATACACATGAACACATGAAAAACCTCATATGATATTAGCTACTGTGAGACAATCTAATCTAGTTCATTGATAATGGAAAAGTGAGATACTTTCCAATATAATGCCTTGATTTGTCATTTAACGTGTCTATAACAGAGAACTTGGGTCAAATGAGAACCATAAAAACTAATCAGTAACCCACCTGGTCTGCTTTCATTAAAATATCGAAATCAGCAAGGCCCAATGAGGCTGCAGGGAAAAGCATGAAGAAGACAGCAGTCTACCTACTCATGCTTTCTCCTCAGAAAGGAGTGTTAGCCCATCCCCCAAGAAGTCTCTAGAACAGAAAAAGATGAACATGGGGATTATGCTAAATTGACCCAAGCTTTGTTCTCCTCCTCAAGGCATGTTCAGTAAAAAGATCTAATTTGACACATCTAATTTGACAAGCATTTAGGTTTACAAAGAAAGGGGTGAAAGTGAAATTATACTTGGGGCATTCATGGGTTCTGTGTCAAAGGTCATTTAGCAGTACTTCAGTGGCTACTAAGATCTGAAGTGGGCAGAACATAGCGAACCACAAAATCACAGCATATCTGCTTTTGAAGGCACCCTGGAAATCATCTCTTCCAACCTTTTCATTATAAAAAAGTATTTCATAACATATTTGATTAACTCTGAATTTCCTAAAAGCTATTCAGGGGGTGATACTTATTTGTGGGAAAGACACATATATACACAAACAAAAGGACAAGCAGGCATAACTTTATAATACAAAATGAAAAATTCTGTAACTCAAAGTCTATGCTTTAAACTGATACAAAGATTGAATTTTAGGTTAAATATGCTCTTATAAGAAATTATTGGATCTTTATATTTTTCTGAAGGAAAATATTGACAGAAATTACAATGTTATCAAAATATATGAAAAGAAATTAGAGCCTTTTAAAGCAAACAAAATAGGAGATTGAATAATACTTTTTAAAAAGAACCTGGATTGCTTAGGTTACTGAAACATTCTGAAAATATTTTTTTTCTGAAAATATTCAACTTAAAATGTTAACTATAATTTAGTGCTAAAATAAATTTTACTGTTTTTCTCTGCCAAAATGTAAAGTAGAAAGAAAGCTCTCAAGAGCTTCTTGAAACAAAAGCATTCAAAAGAGACTTCGGGGAGGGGGGAGGGCAAAAGGGTCAGCAAGGGAACTGGGAATGAATGACAATGCACTGGGCAGTCACTGAAGAGTTAGAAGAACAATTGCATTTTATTTTCACCATCCTTGAGATGTGTACTCAACAGCTAACAAACAAAAAGAGGTGAGCCATGCTGCTTAGGACTCAAACAGAATATTGCTCTACTATATTAAGAAAAGTGTGGAAAGTTTTTTTGCAGGGGAGATATGTAACATTTAGAATTCAATTTTAAGCATGGCTGCAATACCAGGCAAAATTTTAAACATTCATATTTACATTCTGAGTACTTTTGAAGCTTTCCAACAAGATTATCTAAATAACATTCATCCATTTCCAATATTGTTTCTCAACTACACATTCCACAGAATTACTCTTCATTTATTGAAGACTGTATCATAATCTTCTCTACCCAAACTTCTATCATATTCTTCGAATTTTTCTTTTTTTTTTTTTTTAAAGATTTTATTTATTTATGCATGATAGTCACAGAGAGAGAGAGAGAGAGGCAGAGACACAGGCAGAGGGAGAAGCAGGCTCCATGCACCGGGAGCCTGACGTGGGATTCGATCCCCGGTCTCCAGGATCGCGCCCCGGGCCAAAGGCAGGCGCCAAACCGCTGCGCCACCCAGGGATCCCTTCTTCGAATTTTTCAACAGCTACATATATACTCATAGTTTCCACAATAAACATCTACTCCGCTGTTCTTAAGACCTGACCCTTGGTCATCACCCGGAACTCCACTTCAACAAATTATAAACTCTAATACTTTACTCTCTGACCAGACTTCCTCTTCTTCTATAATCTCCCACGCCTTTATTTCTACTGTATCCCATAGAGAACTCATGTCCTAGAATCCCTCAGTTGTTCACCAGCTCCCTCTGCTAGGCTCATACCGTTCCTCCCCACTAGCTCTGCCACTACATTGCATAAATTACTTAACCTCTCCTTACCCAGTTTCCGTATCTATAAAATGGGAATAATAATGTACTGCATCTTGACTCATTTATTCAACAGGTGTTTGAGCCCATTCTGTATGTCGGGCACGGAGACTATAGACAGACAACAAAATAACCTGCCTTCACGAAACTTAGATACTAGGAATGAGGTTGTGTGAAGCTGGTTGTGAGGATTAGATGGGTTAATAATTCTAAAGAATAATGCACAGCATATAATATGCAACATTTGTCACAGCTCATCATCTAAACTGCTCTAACTTCAACACTTCAATTTCCCTAGACTCATAACTTTTTACTGTTACCAGTATGGTAAAATCTCAATCTTAGACTAATGTTACATTCTAATCTCTATCACTTACTCAGGCTACAGAGGACATCTAAGTAAACCACAAATATATTAAGTTGTTCCATTAAAAATAAGTAGTTTGTAGTCTCAGCTGGATCCATAGGTTGGCTCACTGATTATTTCATTTGTTTTTGGTTAGCTTCTTCTCTCCTTTATGGGGCTTCTTTCTCTCTGCTAGACTCTAAAACACTGATGCTCCCCAAGATCTTGTATTCTGCCTTTTATTTTCTACTCAGCCCATATACACTCCCATATATTGTCCCATGGTTTCCAGCCCAGGGCCCCGAGTCACATCCCACAGCATCAGATTCAAAAGGTCAATTGCCTTGTTAGACCTCCCACACTGGTTATCTCACTACTGTCTCAAACTTAAAATATCCAAAACTTATAACTTCTAACTTGACTCTTATTCATGTATTCTCTTTGTTTGGTGTCATCACCATCCATGCAGTCACCCAAGCTAGGGACTCTGGATTTAATTTGTCTACTTCTCACCCACTGGCCATTTCCAAGTATCAAGTCCTAATGAATTTACAATTTACCAAGAACAAATGTAAAGTGTCTGAAATCTTTCCCTCTTCTCCACGTCTATTAACACAGCCCTAGTTTAAGCTCCCGTCAGCCAACTACTTCACAAATGCCTTCCCTGCCTCCAATCTTTTCCCCTTAAAATTTATCATTCACAACAGCTACCAGAGTATTCTATTAACCCTAACTATAATCAAACCACATGCCCACTTTAAAGTCTTCAATGGCTTCCCAAAACCTAGAATGAGAGATAAGTTCAAGCTCCTAAACATGGCAGTTAAAACTCTCCATGATTTGGTTCCATTCCACTCCATCATTCCCTGTCCCTTGTTTATACTACTAAAACACACATATGCTTATGCTTCCAGAACATACCATGCTGTTTCGTACCAGCCAGTTGGGTCCTCTGCTCTCATTCCTCTCTGCTTCCCTCACCTCAATTTTCTCTCTCTTTCTCTGATCTTTTAATATTCAGGTCGGATATTAACTCTTTCAGCAATGCTTTCTTTGGCCATTCTTTCCATTTCTATTATAGTGACTGCACTGTACCACAAATACCTGTTTTTGTTATTCTACCCATCATTTGTGAGTTCTGGAAGTGCAGAACCTGTTTTACCCATTTTGTATCTCTAGCAATTAACACAGTGACTACAATACAATAGGCAATTATTAAATGTTTGTTACATTATATTATCTTATCTCATACCAAGAATAAGTCATCAAGTACCAAATTGCAACACTATATAAAACTGAAAATGAAAACTTAGGTGATTTATTTATCTTTTATGAATGTTAAGTGCTATGTTATCAGTGGGTCTTCAAGATCAGCTGCAGCTCCATTAACAAAAACTAGACTTTTAAATTGTTATAGTTTATCCTCCAAATGGTTTCAAGTCTGTACTAAAAAATTCCTAAGTGTTTTGACATCTTAAAGAAAGATATCTTGTGCCAAACACAGGAGGTACTTGGTAGAGGAAGGGAGCAACAACATGGAAACTTGAAGCCACAGATTAAGTAAGGTAATCATCCTAGAAGACTCATTTGACCCAATTTTTAAAGGAAAAAAATTAATACAAATTCCCATAGTCCTTAAATTAACACACATAAATAAATTACAGAGTAACACAGCAATTTTGCATTAATATAAAACTTGAAATCAAGAAAAACTCCTCACTTTCTGGGATACATTTTATGAAGGTTATTGCCCAAAATCTTGAAGGATATTTCAAGAAGAATCATGGTAATACACTCTCCCCTGCTGTGTTGAGATGGATTAATCTAAAATAATTTAAAATACCATATATTATATGATCTAGTCTTGCTAGTAGAGAAGCAGGCAAGACAAATTCAGATGTGGATGGGATACTCTCATAATTACCCAGAATTCTTTGGGAGCATCTCAAATTACCTAATGGTCAGAGCTATAAATTGCTGTACATTCATATGTGTTCTTAAAAAATAAATGCATTAAAAAATGTCTTTATTCAATTGTAAAATAAATTTTCTTCTTCTTCTTTAAATATAATTTATTGCTTAAAATATACTACATATGTGCTTGATCTAACAAAATAAAAACAGGCCACTGAAGTAAATTAAGTAGGAAATACTGTCTCTTTGAAGAATCTCTGAAAAAGTATATTTAGGCCACATACAGAGTTTCAACTCTAAAGAACAAATCATAACAGTCATGTGTTTTGACTGATAAAACCACATGTCCCTAGAAATTATCTGAAGTGGCTGACAAAATGTCACAGACAAAAAAGTTGAACTTTTAGAGACAACATATAACATGAGCATATAGCTGTAGGAAGAGTTCTCTCAAGAACCCCTAAAGGCTCCACATGGGAATAAGGTTAGGGGTTGACCCATGGAAGGACTTTAATGCAGTTATAAAACTCTTGAATTTATACAGAAACTTCTGTAAGCTAACACATTCTCAAAAGAGTTTGACCCTCAATGGTAAAGAACCATTCAATGCTCTAAAGGATCTGTCTGATTCTCCTTACTCCTTGGTACATTACTTTCAAATATTACTACTAGCTTCTTCACAAATCACAATTGCATAATTTTCTCCATTCACAGTAACTATTTTATTGTAAGAATTTTCCAAAAGTACCAGGTCAACAACCCTGAATATTGCTTTCCTAAATTCATGCATGCTACTCTTAAAATTTCTGATTTTAAATTATGACTCTATGAACTTCAGAATAAGAAAGAGAAGTCACTATTACCATTTATGCATATGGTCATATCTGTAATTAGACTAACAGGTACTTTTATCTATATATTTTTCTCATCCCGTGAATCTATGGGCGTAAGTTTCATTTTAAAGCAGTGTCTAAAAACATATCAATTGTTAATATTTTTTACATTCTTGGATAAAAGAAAGGGAATTACATAATCATTGCATCATTGTGTGACAGCATGCTAACAGCCCTTAAAATTAGTATGCTATTTAGTAAAGAATACTGAAAAACATGGCACATTCCCCTAGAGATGTTTTTTTTTTTAAAGCTTAGAGGTTAAGTGCACAATATGGAGCCAGAGTGCCTATGTTTAAATAAAGGCTCTACCTACTAGGTATGAGATCTAAGACAATACCTGTGTCTTAGTTTCCTTACCAACACAGTAAGGATAACAATATCTTCCTCATAGGGTTAGATTCTCTTTCTCCCCTCACTCTGCCCTTCCAGCCCCACTCACAGGGCACATACCCTCTCTCTCTTAAAAAAAAAAAAAAAAAAAAAAAAGAAAAAAGAAAAGAAAAAGGAAATAAAAGAAAAATATAAGATAGGCAATACCTTTCTCAAACCTCTTAAAATGCAGCCAATAAACAAGAAAGATGTAAGGGAGGCCCGGGTAGCTCAGTTGATAAAGCAACTGATTTTGGCTCAGGTCAGGATCTCAGGGTCCTGGGATCAAGTCCAGCAAAGGGCTCCCTGTGCAGCAGAAAGTCTGCTTGTCCCTCTCCTTTTACTACCCACCACCTGCCCGAACTTCACTGCCCCAACCCTGGCTCGTGCATACTCTCACTCTCATAAATAAATAAATAAATAAATAAATAAATAAATAAATAAAATAAAATAAAATCTTTAAAAAGCCCAGGAAATATATGAAGGTGGAAAACATGTAAATTTAGTGCTAAGAAAATGAAAAGAATGACAATTGTACCCTTTGAAATAAATGAATAAATACATTTGGAGTATCTCACAATCAGTGCAGAAATTATTAGGCTCTATTAAAATACAAAAATACTATTAAAAGACTAAAACTAGCAAAAAAAATTGACATTTGAAAATTCAGATTAAATATAAGTGTACAGGAAATACACAGCATTCTCCCCAAAATGATTCACTTTTCTTTTTCCAGTTACTATTTTTCTTTTAAGATTTATTTATTTAGGGATCCCTGCGTGGTACAGCGGTTAAGCGCCTGCCTTTGGCCCAGGGCGCGATCCTGGAGACCCAGGATCGAATCCCACGACGGGCTCCCGGTGCATGGAGCCTGCTTCTCTCTCTGCCTCTCTCTCTCTCTGTGACTATCATAAATAAATAAAAATTAAAAAAAAAAAAGATTTATTTATTTATTCATGAGAGACACAAAGAGAGAGGCAGAGACACAGAGAGAGTGAGAAGCAGGCTCCATGCAGGGACCCCAATGTGGGACTCAATCCCGGATCCTGAGATCACACCTGAGCCAAAGGTAGAAAGAAGCCCAACTGCTGAGCCACCCAGGGCTCACTCCAGTTACTATTTTCAATTATCAGTAAACGTCATTCTTAAAATTAATTATCACTATTAAGTATGAAATAAATAATTCTATGAAATAAGCTTAAGGTAAAAAGAATACAATAATTATTTGAGTACTCACCATTCAGTTTAAAAAATAAGATAATTACTTTCACCTCTTGTATCTACACTGTGTTCCTTCCCAAATCCCTAAATTTTATATTTATCATTTCTTTTAGAGCTGTACTATATTCGTATTCTTAACATAACATCATTTTGCATGTTCTTAAATTTTGTATAAATGGAAATATGTTGTATATTCTTCTATGGTTTGTTTTTCCCCAACATTATACTCCTGAGATGGCCCAAGCTGCTGAGCATAGCTATAATTCATTCATTTCAGAATTGTGTAACACTCCACTGAATGAATATACCATGATTCATCCTAGTATTGATAGATATTTGAGTTGGTTTTTGTTGTTTTGGCATTATGAACAGGGCTATATTAACAACTATATACATCACCTTATCACCTGTATAGAGGTTTCACTCAGACATACTTAAGAACAGAGATATTGGATCATAGTGTACATACATCTTCAACTTTATTTAATGATGCCATTTTTTTCTGGTGCACATACCACTTAACATTACCACCTGCGCTGCATATATGTTCCAGGTGCTCCATATTCACATAAACAGCAATACCATTCGGCCCCGAATTTTTGAGCATCTAGGAGGCATGAAATGCCTTTTCACTGTGGTTTTAATTTGCATTTCTTTGATTACATATGAGGTTGAATATCTTATAATGTGCTTACTGGCCAAATGAATTTATTCTTTTATGAACGGCACATTCAACTGCTTTACTTAGTTTTCTATTAAGTTTTTGCCGTTATATTTAACTGTGTGGCAGATCTTCGTTTGCGCTAAATACTAATCCCCACTCTCTTTATGGTACTACCGGTGAAATTATTTTTATGAGGTGATATTTACCAATCTTTTGCATTGTGTTTTATACATTTTTATTTGAAATCATAAAACCATTCTATTGTCTATAGGAATTCTTAGTTTTATCTTAACTATATAATTACCTTATCTATATATTTAGATCTATAACCCAGTCTAATTTCTCTAAATAAAATGAGGTAGTGGCCCAAATCGATTTTTTCCACTTAATTAGCTAACTACCTCAACTATTGAAAGAGCCATCCTGTTTCCTCTGACTGGCAATACCAATGTCATTAAAGATCAAGTTTCTTTAATGAGTATCTTGCTATTATCCCTTGGATGTTTTAAAGAACTTGCTATATAACCTGTGTGGACGTGGTACACTTCTCTACAAGAATATTTTTCCTTTATATTTTAAGACTACCCAATTTTCTATTTCTTCTTCAGCTAATATGAGCTACTTTTTTCCAGGAATTTGTCCACTTGATATAAGCTTTCAATATACTAGCATAAAGATAACTATTCCTGAAACATCTGTAGTAACATCCCCTTTTTCACTCTATTTATTGCTTTGTGACTTCTCTTTTCCCTTGATTAATCTTGCCGACAGTTTTCAATTTTGTCTTTCCAAATCCATCTTTAGCTGCACTGTTTTGTCTCTGATTTACTTCTATTTTCTATTTCTTTAATTTATATTTATTTTTTAGTTCAATTGGGAGAATATTCTTTTAGTCACTTCAAAAGAATGCAGTTATTGGTTTTCAACATTTATGTAAGCATTAAAATCTATAAATTTTCTTAAAGTATCAGTTTATCACAGTTTATCATATAAGTTGTGATATATAGTATTTTATTACTGTTAAATTATATTTTCTAATATTCCTTACAAGTGCTTCTTTTACCTATGGGTTAACTGTAAATAATACATTTCAACTTCCAAACATACAGGAAAATTATGGTGCTTACAGCTAATGACATTGTAAACAGAGAATGTAGTATAATTCCAATCCACTGAAATTATGAAAACTGGTTGTATTTGACCAGGATGTTACCAGTTTTTGTAAACAGCTCTTACGTGCTTTTAAATAATTTTTTAAAAATAATATTTTAGAAAAGTATTCTGAAATGCAGTGTTTCCTAAATGTCCATTAATGCAAGCTTGTAAATCCTGTTATTAAGATCTTCTATATATTTTATTTATTTGGCAGAAGACAGCACAAGCAGGGGAAATAGAGCAAGATGGAGAATCAGGCTCCCCACTGAGCAGGGAGCCCAATGTGGGGCTCCATCCCAGGATCCCAGGATCATGATCTGAGCCGAGGGCAGATGCTTAGCTGAATGAGCCATCCAGGTGCCCAGATCTTCTATATTTTTAATTTTTCTCTGTTTATTCCAGTATTAAAGGGATTATTTTAAATAATTCACAATGCCGATGAACTTGCCTATTCCTTCTGTGGTCCTATTTTTTGCATAATGTATTTTCAGAGTATATTATCAGGTACATAGCAATTTCAAATTATCATTGCTTTTATAATTATTTAGTGACTCTCACTCTCTAGGATAGTTTTTCCACAAAGCCAACTTCAGATAATATTAGCATAGCCATACAACACAATCTTACTTCAGTATTACCAAGCATATCTTTTTACATCCTTTCTATTTTCAAGTTTTCTATATCCTTTTTAAAGTTATGTTTCTTAAAAATAGTACAGATCTAGATTTTGTTATTTTAGCCAATCTGACAATCAGCTTTTGTTAACTGGAGCATTTTGTCAGTTTATATGTGCAGTAATTACTAATACATTTGCATCTACTACTAATCTTACTTTGTGCTTTCCTCTTACCTTTTTTCTGTATTTCTTCTCCTTCCTTCATTTCTTTCTCTTCTAGATTATTTTTTCTCCTCTACTAATTTGAAAGATACCCATACTATATCTAGGTTTTTATTCCTCATCTCAGAGATTTCAACATGAATACATAACTTAACCAAAGTCTATAGCTGATCAATAATTTTATCCTCCTCCCAGGTTTTATAGTTTTTGTCTATAATTGCCTATATTTACCATTTCCTGTGTTCTTTATCTTTACATCTCAGACCTTCCATCTGTAACCACTTTCCTCTTCCGTGAGACTATGGTGATAAGGAACTCAAAGAACATAATGGCAGAAGTATGACCACTACTCTTACCTGACTGTTGACTCAATCAAATACAGTAAGGGCAGATGGAAATCCCCAAGCTCTATATGACCCAGGTGAACATGAACAAGATGGACATTAGTGTGGCCATGAAACCTTAAAATAGCTAATGCTTTGCTTCCCACCGCATATGCTTAATATATTAGTCTTAATATAATAGACACTCAAAGTTTGTCTTACTGCCCTGAACTATTTTTGGAGTTGGTACAGTAAAAGTCCTAATCTACTGCTAATGGAAAACAAAAAAAAAGAGGATGATATTCCCCACCAAAAAAAAAAAAAAAAAAAAAAAAAAAAAAAAAAGCTTGATGTGGTAGAAATTGAAATTATACAGCATTTTATGGGCTATTAAGTTTTACTGTTCTAAGACATAATACATAAAACAAGCATATAAATAAGGTACAGTAAGATATAAATTACTAGTGAAATGAAGTTAAGTTTTAAAGTTTAGATTAAAAAACACTCAGAATATAACTACAGAACACAAAAGCCCCTTACCATATAAATTATGTCACATGTGAAATATTAAGAAAAATGGTGTATAAATAAGGCATTTTTTAAAATAAGGCATTTTTATATAAATATTATTAATTTAGAGACTGAAACATGATAAAGTCTATTTTCTCAGCAACTGGACTAAAAAAAAAAAAACGGCGCTGTCTTTAATCTGTACATCTTGTAGCATATAGTGTAACGTGCAGAAAAGTTCAAATTTTTTTTTTTTTGTTCAATAAGAAAAACTCCTATTAGGCCTACAGCTAGTTTAGATTAGAAACACTCAGGTAAGTGTTTTATTTTATTTGGAATGTGAAGTTTTGTGGATGGCCAGTTATTTAAATGCAAACAATAAAATATCCAGCTTATTTATCAGCCTAATGTATCATAGGCGGTCAGGTACTGGGATCGTGCCAGCTAAAAGAATGGCAAGGATTATCTAACTGTATTTTATTAAATATCTGGAATAAAAAACTGATATCAAAGCACATGTAATAGCTTCTACAAGATGGGACGTTCTACACAGAATCATTAATAAGTGCCAGAAATAACCCAAAAATTTATCTAGTAATAATAAACTCAAGGGATTTTTACATGTTTGAAGAACCATCATTAATGACAATAAAACTAACACATCTATATAAGCTGTGATTTAATGACTGGGAAAGAGGAAAAATGAAAACGTAATTCCTCACAATAGTGTAGAGTTCAGAAATGCATAGCCAACTTGATGCACAGATTTTAGCAACCAACTCTAACCAAGGCCACTTTTGCTTCTAGTAAAGGATGCTTTTTATTGTTACTGATGATGACAGAAGTGGTGTAGTGGCAGCACCATTTTAGAGCAATTACCACATAAATCTATTAACATTATAGTGTATATAAGCAAAAATTCAGGAAAGGACAAATCAGTTTTCCCACTTTTAGTAAAGCATGTACTCTTGAATTTTTAATCACTTAAAATTTAATACATAAGTTTTAAAGAACTTAAAGTTCTTTAAGTTCAAAGAAAACATAAGTTTTCTTTCTTTAGAAAGAAGATAAAATGATGAGCTATATATTTACATTCAAGTCACTCCTACTTTAAGATCTTTGGAAATTCCTCAACACTTTCAAGACAGAATCCAGTCATGGCAATATAAAGCTTGTTTTTTCTTCTCATTTTCTTCCTATCTTATTCTCTAGCCTCGTGTTTAGCTTTTCCTCCACTCACCCTACAGAGTTCAGCCAAACCTGTAACTTGCAGGTCCCACATTATGTGTATGTGTGTGTCTCACATACTTGTACACAATCTATTTCCCTACCTAGAGTAATATTTTCCACATTTTTACTAAGATAACCCACACACATCCTTTAAGATTTGGCTAGCCCCTCTATGTGCATGCATGCACATGTGTCTCATGTGCTTTTACACATTCTACTCCCCTACCTGGAGTAATATTTTCCACATTTTTGTGAAAATAACCCACACACATCATTTAAGATTTGGCCATCCCCTCTATGCATATGGGATAGAATATCACAACAGTTACCAATATATACTGTAAAGGTTTGTTTCTCTGTGGTTCCCCCCCCCCCAGTATGCTGTAAGCTCTTTAAGTCAAGAAATTATATTTTGCATCTTCAGAGTCTCAGTGCTTAACACCCAGTAATCCATCATATTCATTCTACAGATGAACAGACTTAGGCCAATTAACAGCAAATTTAGTATTAGACTCAGACTTCTATCTAAGACTTCTCCTAGTTCAATGCTCTTTCCATAAATGCACCTACAGATACCAGATCAGAAGGAATTGGGTCACTAATGTCTAGAATGTTCAAGGCAGATCCAGAGCTAAATGGAGTATAGAAATGTGAGTGCTTTAAAAACAAAAATAAAACACTAGTTATGACAGATTTTCAAGGAATAGCAATAGGTGATAAAAATAGAAAAGTCAGAAAAATAGTCTTAAAAGTAAGAATTATGTGGGAGCTATTTCAGTGATATATACACTTTACCCATAAATATGAATAAGTAAATAAGTGCATCTGTAATCAACTCATCAAAGTTCAAAGGAACTAAAATAAACCTTTTTCTCTTTGACCATAACAAAATGAGGGGCAAAGTCAGTAGCTAAAAATTAATAAGATCAAGCAATTATGTCAAGGTAATTGGCATAATAATTTGTGCCAAGAAAAATCACCAATTTAAGAAGAAAGGATTGCAAAGGGATTAGACAAAGCATTTTTGAAGAAGTATCCTGTCCACCTTTCAAAATATACCAGAAAATATAAGATAGGGGAAAAAGGAAATAGAGTTCAGGTAGAAGAAACAGAAGTATATTCAAATGCATGGAAGGAAAAATAGGAATCTATAGTTAAAAGGAGGCAGGGAGAGTGGTCAGCAGACAGAAGAAATAGCAGGGATAGGATCATAAATCTGAGCCTTGTATGTCATGGAAAGAATCTTGGTTTTATCCAGCAAGTTACTAAAGATTCAGGGAAGGCATTTGATTAGGAGAAGGACTAAATGAGTTGTTTTTTTACAAAGATAATTTTTGCACGGAGCCTGCATGGCAAAGAAGAGTAGGGACAAACAATAAGCCAGTGTAAGAGTTTGCATAAGAAATGAGGATCCTAAACCAACAGAGAGAGAAATGAAGAGGAAAAGACTGATTTGAAAGACATTCAGAATATAGAACTGACAGATTTGGTGATCATCACAATATGGGAGGGAAGGTAAACCCCTAGTTTTTAACTTGAGTGTAATACATTGGCAGTGGTACTAACAAGATCATAAATGATAAGGAAATTGTTAAAACTTGGTGGGAAATAAATTAGTTTAACTTTGGACTTGTGAAACTTGACAGTCCTGTGGGATACATAGATGAAGAAGTTGTACAGACAACTGTATATATATTTGGAACTCAATCTAGTTCTGGGCAAGAGATAAAGATTTTGAAAACATGAGCATATAGGTGGTAGCTAAAACTAAAAGAACTGGGTCAGACTTCTAGGTAGGATGTGTTGAGTGAGAAGAGAAGCAGCCCTGGGCAATGCCAAAGAGAAAGAGGCTCTAGGAAAGATGAATGGAAAAAAATGAGAATTTAAGAAAAGAGTAAAAATGTAGAAGTTAAGGAAGTAAAACTTTCCAGGAAAGTCAACAATAATAAACATAGAGAACTCAAGTAAGAGAAAGGTTGAGAAAGGCTGACAGGATTTGAAGTTCACTGGAGACCTTTACTATGTATTGCAGCTTCAGTGCAACAGTAGGGTGGAATCCTTATGCTAGAAACATAAAAGTGGTTAATGAGATGTTATTTTCAAATGTATAAAATTATGTCCCTTAATGAATTCAAGATAAATGTAGGTTTGAACAAATTCCTAAGTAAAGATAAAAGCTATGGCATGCAAAGAAGAGTTGGTATAATGCTAAACTCATTAAAACTGTGTAGGGAATAAGAGACCATGAAGATAACATTCTCTACGGGCACCCTCTTGGAGAATCTTTCTCTGAAATGCTAGCTTACTCAATGCTAAGACATTACTTATGTCTCTGTGAATCAAAAATGTGTCAAGGACATGAAAATTTCTGAAAATGGCATTGCTCTCAGTTCAAAAATGCATAAAACCAGGAAAGCAGGATTTGCGTTTCTCTACAATCTTGAGGTCTGGTTCTCAGCTGGGTCCTGAAAAATATTTTTTAAATATTCAAATAGAATTCTCACACAAAACTTTGATTAGTAAGGCCAAGGTTTATTAACCTCCTGCAAACTATTCAGAGCTACCTCAGGCAGGCTTGTAGATGAAAGATCAAAACTGGTTAAGACAAAAATTAACCTGCAATGGATCATAGGTGTAAATGTTAAAGTTATAAACTTTTAAAAACACGACGGAAAAAAATCTTGGAATGAGCAAAGATTTCTTACAACACAAAAATCACAAAGGCCTAAGAGAATAAAATTATGTATTGGACTTCATCAAAATTTAAAACTTTTGCACTTTGAAAATACCTTTAAGAAAATCAAAAGATAAGCCACAGAAAGGCAGAAAACATTTTAAACACCTATATCCAAAAAAAGAACTTGGATCCAGAATATATAAAGAACTCTTAAACCTTAATAATAGAAATAATAGAAAGATAAGCAACCCAATTAAAAATGGGCAAATGAATGAAACAGACACTTCACAAAAGAAAATACACACGTAAATACATAGTAAGTACATCAAAAAAATACTCAAATATCATTATAGTGAAGTCCAAATTAAAAACCAAAGAATACCATGACATACCTATTAGAATAGCTAAAGTTAAAAACATGGACAAAAGTCTGTAAGGATTGGAACAACTAGAACTTTCATAAATTGGCGGTTTCTTACAAAGTCAAACATATACTTACTATGTGACCCAGCAATTCAAATCTTGGGTATTTACCCAAAAGAAATATAAGCATATATCCATATGAAAATTTGTATGTAAATGTTCACAGCAGCTTTACTCTCTCTATACTAAAAATCAGAAACAACCCAAATACTTTCCCATTGTAGGTGAATGGATAAACAAATTATGATACATTCATTCAACAGAATACTACTTGGCAATACAAAAAGAAAGAACTACGGACTCATGCAGTAACATGTATGAATCTTGAAAATATCACATGAGCAAAAGAAGGCAGACCAAAGAGTACATACTCTATGATTCCATTTATAGGAAACTCTAGAAAGAGTAAATCTAATCCCCACTCATCAAAAACAGATCACTGACTGCTTGGGCTAGACTGTGGAGGACTGACTGAGAGGAGGTGTAAGAGAACTTTTTGGGGATGATGGAAATATTCTATAGCTTAACTGTGGTGGTGGTTACACACGCGTGTAAGTATGTGGAGAGTCATCAAAATGTACATGCATAATGATGTATGTAAATTATACCTCAATAAAGTTTATTCACACACACACACAAAATGGTACAAGTTTAGCTTTTGTCTTAGGACTGCTCTGATCTATACCACAAGCACATAACTATGTATTAAGAAGACATACAATCATCTTCTTAAAAATACTCTCAGCTAAATGAATGAATCTGTGTGAAAATCTGTGGACTCCACACTCCTTAGGGCATTCAAATATGGAACATAAAGTTTAGCTTTCTTGGGCCTGGGTTCTTTGTTTTATGAAACAGAATAGCATGGGGACATTATCCTTAAAGTCCATGTAAATATTACAAATAAAAGTAATATGGTAAGGTCTCCCTCAATATAATACCCCTTAAAGAGTCCAAGGCAGCCTTCCTCAAGCTGAAAGATGTATCACAAATAGCATTAACATACCATTTTCTGTTACTCATTTAACAAAAAGCCTTATCCTTAAGGCCAGAACAGCTAAGCAATGTTTAAGGTCAAAGCTATAGAAACAATGAATAAATTTTATAACTACATCCTTTTAGACTGAAGTTATATCAGAGTTAATACTAGACAAAAGAATAAGAAATTGTCAGTTGATGGAAGATATATTTAAACCAAATAAACCTGGGAATCCCTGGGTGGCTCAGCGTGGCCCAGGGCGTGATCCTGGAGTCCCAGGATCGAGTTCTCCCTGCATGGAGCCTGCTTCTCCCTCTGCCTGTGTCTCTGCCTGTGTGTGTGTGTGTGTGTGTGTGTGTGTGTGTGTGTGTGTCATGAATAAATAAATAAAATCTTAAAAAAAAACATAATCAAATGTAAGTAAAATTTTAAACAAATACATACAAAGCACAGTGCTTGATACTTCTCATTTAGCCTTCCCACCTCTGAGATTATCATAACCATTTTACACACGGGGAAACTCAGGCATAGGGAGACTAACTTGATCAGGAGACTCAGCTAGCAAACTACAGAATAACCCAAACTCTTAACCACTCTGCTTCTCTTAAGAAAGAAATGATAAAGAAAAAAGGAAATCCTATATCCAAAAGGTGAACTTCAGATGCATTAAAGACTTAAACATGAAAGGTAAAATTACAGAACTATTAGAAGAAAACATAGGAAAATATCTTTGTAACTTGTAGATCAGGAAGGACTTTTTTTAAAAAAGGATTTTATTTATTTATTCATGAGAGACACACAGAGAGAGGCAGAGACACAGGCAGAGGGAAAAGCAGGCTCCATGCAGGAAGCCCGACGCAGGACTCGATCCCGGGACTCCGGGATCACACCCTGAGCCAAAGGCAGACGCTCAACTGCTGAGCCACCCAGGCGTCTCGATCAGGAAGGACTTTTGACTGCCTACAAAGTAAAAAATTTTAGGCACATTAAAATTAAGAATTTGTGTACCATAGTCAAAGTCAACACATGACTGACAGACTGGAACGATATCTGCCATATCTAAAACCACCAAGGGATTATTATCTCAGAGGATTCTGGGAAATCAACCAAAAAATGGAAACCCAGCCAAAATGAAGGGCAAAGTGTATGAATAGGCCAGATATGGAAAGGGAAACTCAAACGACTAGCAAGGATATGAAGAAATGATCAACCTCCCTGCTAAACAGAGAAACATATATTATAGCAACCATAAGATTTCATTTAACAGTTAAATTACTAAAATGTAAGATGTTCTACAATACCAAATGCTAGCAAAACTGGGAAAAAGTAAAAATTTGTATACATTTTTGGTGACAGTAAACACTGGTGTAGCCATTTCAGAAATAATCTGGCATAATTTAGTGATATTAAATATGTGACTAACCTATAGCACAGAATACCAGACCTGGATATGTATACCCAGAGAAGTTTTTCCACAGCTGTTAGCAACACGTATGAAGATGTTTATTACAGAATAGTTTTTACTCAAGAGTTGGAATCAACCTGAGCATCTATCATTAGGGGAAATGATAATCTGTGCTACATGCAAACCATGAAATATTGCTTAGTTAGAATCAATGAATTAAATGTACATAGAGCAATATGAACAGAAGAAAGTAAAATATATATCAAAATATATAGATGTAAAACATACAAATAACAACATTACTTTCCAAGGATAGAGACATAACTAAGAATATATATAAAACACACTAGATTGGGTACAAGTGAGGGTTGGGAAGGAGTTGAGATGGGGAATGAAGAGTAAAAATTATAATCCAAATAATGAGGGTATGCCTCTAAGAAAAACTAACCTAAAATGTTTTAAATGATATAGTTAGGCCAACTATTGAATTTGATAAGTTTATGCAAATGGTTAAGAAATTCGCTTTTCTGGGATGATTGAACATTCCTTACAATACATCTTGGTTTTAACCATGATAAATTTGAAAATTCACGGCATATAGTTCTTCCTTGTTGCCATCATAGATAAACATGTCCAAATGTTCTAATAAAAGGGATACTGAGCTATGAACCCGAAAAGCTGTTAGTTTAGTCCAAGGTAACTAGTAAAAGGAACCTGGCAAAGTCATTTACCTCCCTGAATGTTTGCTTACCTGAAAAAATAAATTTGAATGATTCTCCAAATCTCTCCAGCTCCAACATTATTTCATTCATTTTCCTAATTAATATTTATTCATATAGAATTATTTTCTCTCTCCCCAACTGTTTACCGCTACCCCCACCAAAACAGTAACAGAAACAAACAAAACAAATAAAAAGAGATTTAGAAAAGAGATGTAGCAATAGAAGTGAATAGCAACTTAGCTTTTTAAGTTAGAAAGAAGAAAACACTGAAGAAATACAGTGATTTTCACAGCCTTTTCAAGTATCTATGGCAGAGTATTTCAGCCCAAGTTCAGACAATCTACTCCCTGAAAGATTTACCACATGTCACTATTACCTCTTCTAAAACCTAAGTTAAAGTCTCTCATGGAATTTCTACTTGAAGGCCCTAAACTTCAGCTTATCTGTATCAGTTTTCAGATTTAAAAAAAAAAAAAATGAGATCTCTAAAGACCCCTTCTATATTAAACATGTAAAATTCCAAAAGAAAAATGAATCTTTAATTAACAAACTAGTCACACTCTGAGCATTTAACAAATAACCAAGCATTCAATTAGAAATGAGGATTAAATGTGGGAAAAGACCTTAAGAATAAGGAAAATCAGAATATACCATAAGTTGGTGACCATGAATAGTAACTGAGATATCTAAAAAATAATAGTATCACATGTTATAAAAAGAAAATTAAAATCAGAATATTAAAAATAACTAAAAACCAAAATTAAGATAGTTATTCCAAATTTCAAATACATAAAATCTGAAATTATATTTTAAAGGGGAAAAGAGAAGACTTGAAATTTCTTAGAATACAACAACAAACATGAGGAATTGACATCATTCTGGTATTTATCTCCCATTCACATTTAATTTTAAATACGGATGGGAAAGAGGGGTGGGGAATGGGAATTAAGAGGTCACAAAACATCTGTTACTAATAATTCCAGCACAGATGTAGTTGTTACTGCAGAAGAGATGACGAAGTTGTTCCCAGGCTGCCATACCGTAAGGTATGGCTCCTACCAACAGCCATAGTTATAGTCAAACTCCATGTATCAAATCTCAATAAATATGTAAAGTTAATTATGAGGGGAATTGTCTATATGGACAGATACATGCAATCTCTATAAATATAGTAGGCACGTATTAAATAACAGAAAGATGTTTGAAGAAATAAATGAGATAAAAATAACTTCTGGGAGAATGAGCAATCTAGTAACATTTCACAGCTAGAATACATGTGTAGACTTAAACTTGGTTGTTTTTGCTCCACCTTTTGGCATCTTTTCCAATTTACCGACACCTAAATGATATACTTCAAAAGAGGTTTTAACAAAATTAACAAAGGGAATTCTAAATATTAATTTTTTTCTCTGAAAACAATTGTAAGGGAGATTTTACTTATTAGAGAACACTTTTACATTTAAGTGTTATAGAATATTGCCATATTTTCAAGCAACCAGTTCCATATTAACCAGCAGCATAGCCCACCTGCATGAATGTTAAAAATCTAGACCTGCTCACACACACACTGAAAACTTTCATTAGTTAAAATTGATATCCTAAGCATGCTGCCTTTAGGAAAACAGTTCTGAAAATACTATACCATCCAAAGGAAAGATTATTTCCTAAAGTAATACCTATGGGATAGATTACATTTTAACCAGGGTTACTAAAAACTTGTTCTGTTAGGTGTAGACCCATTAATCTTCTTTCAACTCACATCTAGTTTAATATTTTACAAGTAATATGTATAAAATATAGCCTTCTAAAAAGTGTTTTTTGAAAATATTTTATTTCCTAACCAAGGTACTTTTCTAGTTTATGATTTATAAAATTTTCTTTTAACAACTATCACTTTTATTCTAGTTTCTAGCTCTATTAGGAACAGATATTTCGCCATAAATTAGTGATCATGCCACAAACATTAAGAAACCTTTTCCAATACCAAATGTTATTCTACAATTTCATCAAGTCCTCTAACCTTTCATTGCAGTTTTACATATTTAATGCACATCTTCTTCCAACATCTTCTCCTCTACTACAATTCAATACAGGTAGTTGAGAGCGGTTAACAATATAATTCCACATGATGTTGCATCTGTGTTTACATATGGCTCTAATCACATGCTTACGAGTAATTTATACAGGGGAAAGCAAAAAAAGAAAAAAAAATCACAATTATGAGAAATAATTGTTATTTTTAAGGTATCATTCCCAATGTTATTGAACTTTCTCACTTCTCACATGATTCAGTGCAACTACAACTGCAAACAGAGGGCATAGACTTTCAAAAATACTATTAATTAGAGAAAGAAAAAAGTAAGAACAAAATATTCCATATTCTTTTACCTAAGGCTCATCTTAACAAATGACTGATGCTTTCAATTTATAAGACGCTTTATGTTTTGCTCCATGCCACAATCATGTATGTTATGGCTTTGTGGTAAACTTCTTCAGTTCATAAAAGTAGTAAGTGAATCACACCTATTTACTACCGAGCTCTAGGAATTAGGTGAACACCAAATTCAAGAAACATCTGTCAGGAAATGTAAAACTATATTTATACACACACTCTCTTTCTCTTTCTCTCTCGAAAAACCATGACACCCTAAAATGAGAAATTCACACAGGCTTACCTGATAATTCAGGTAATTCCTACTTTAATTCAAGATAAACAGTACTACTATTGCATTATGAGATTGCTGTTGGTATATTTATAGAAACACCATTAAAAATAATTAGGGAAATAAATACGTGTAACATTTGACCTAACAAAAGCCTTCCAAAAGTTTACACTTAAATTAGTGTAATTGTATGAACACACACCAAAAAGATATTACTAAATACATTAAGTCTCATGCAGTTATATATATTGAAAGTTATGCCAATTTACAGTTGTTTGAAAAGAATTCCTGAATACAAACATACAATAATTATCAAACTACAGACATTTTTTGCTGCATTTAAAACACCAAAGCAAAATTATATTTCTTAATTTACAACTGATAAATGTAAAACTTATACTCTACCTACTTCTTTTTTTTAATTTTTATTTATTTATGATAGTCACACAGAGACAGAGAGAGAGAGGCAGAGACACAGGCAGAGGTGAGAAGCAGGCTCCATGCACCAGGAGCCCGACGTGGGATTCGATCCCAGGTCTCTAGGATCGCGCCCTGGGCCAAAGGCAGGCGCTAAACCGCTGCGCCACCCAGGGATCCCACTCTACCTACTTCTGATTCTTAACTAGAAGGGAAAGGAAAAGATAAAATCTAAAAATCACTACCATCTGAGTGACTGCTGGTTAACACCTTATTTAGAAGTTGTCTGCCCAATCCATGTATAGTTTAAGTTATGGAAAAATAATTAGTATTAACAATCAATTAATTGCAACCTTTCTTAACCATAGATGTTACATCTTTTAACATCTAAGATCTATGTTTTTAGGGAATCTTACAAAAATAAAAAGGTTTAAAAGTATAGTAAATACGCTAAATAAATACATGTTATTTTCCAAATATAACATAAAACCAAACTTAAAAAAAAACAATAATACAACTGGACTAAAATACGACTAAATTGATAGAAATATTAACCTCAGTATTTAAAAAGCTCAAATTTATAAAACTGTTCAAGTTAAAACATTCCTATTTCTTTCTATCTTAGCAGACTAGAAAACGCTTATGCCTAATTTTCCCAGGGCTAGTTTTCAGTAACACTAAGACCCAAAATTACACCAAAGGTCCCTATTAATGTAGAGGTCCCAATCAACAGGAGATAGACTTATGGTGCTGCTACACCAATAATCACTTTTGTTAGCATCCTCTACTGGCGGCTTCCAATGACAGCAAGTGGAAATGGTGCAAATGACAGAAAAATACGTACCTGCTATTCTATCTAAAGTAAATTAATCAGCATGTGGTCATTAGCAGCTAGAGCACATTTCTCTCCCTGCCCCCCATCCCAAATGTATATATACATACATATGAAAACCACACACAGAGTGAAGTGGAAAATCAGAAGACATATTTTTAAAATACAACAAAGCATTACATTACAAATGGTAAAAATCAATTTTACGCAATTCTAATGCCACTCCTTTATAGATAACTAACATCATCACCATAAAGTTACCACCTAAGGTTTGATGCTTGGTCAAACCTTGCTCAACTGGTTTACCCCTGTTAAGTTACATTACTTGATTCTCCTATTAATATCCTACTTCGAAGATATATTCCAGAAGGGAAATTAAAATGTTTTACTGGAGGCTTAGCAGTAAAATCTGCATATCTTATTTTTAAATGAACAAAAAATTATTTACATATAAATAACAACATAAAGTATCCCTGGGACTGTTGCCCACTGTACACATCATTTATTCCCTCATTAAAAAGATTTAAGAGTTAACATCTTTCATGCAATTCTCTCCAAAAAACAACTGCAACTTAAATCTGACTGCGTTGCTAAGAAATATTTAACCAGCACCTATTCTGAGGTTTCACGACACAATGGCATATAACTTCATTTTTAATTTGCAAATTATAAGGTTTAATCAAATAGCATGGCTGTAATCACCGGCAATGGATGAAATGCATTTGAGAACAAAAAGAAATACAAGGACAGAGCCAAAAGTGATGAAAATGGAAGATACCTGTAGTAGTATGGTGCTATCTTAAACACCTTTTGTTTTCTGTGAGTAATGCAGACTGCAGACAAGACATTTTGTGCTAAATAGCCCAAATCTGTTTTTCTAATATTAAACACAAAGGAAAAACACTGACAGCAAGCATGGTAAATAAATCCCTCCCTTGAGAATGAAAGCAGCAGACAGGAGGGGGCTGACATACATGCAGGAGAAAACTAAACACCATCTTTTTTCTACCTGCACAAGTTGCCATTTGCTGCAGCGATCGAGAACCTCTTTTCCTGTTGATTTCAAGTACCTTTCAGGATAGCTTTTTTCCCCCTTAAGTCATCTGTTGATATGCCTTATGAGTGTAATATTCATATCACGGGATCTTTAGGAGAAAAATCCATTCTTTCCTGTTCAGGTAAACATGTTTACAGCAGCTGCACAGACGCTGGGTGGTTCAGACTCACATGTCACACACATGTCGTCAGCAACAAGAAAAGCCCCTTTCTCCGGCGATGAACATTTTAAATAAGGTAAAAAAAAAAAAAAAAAAAAAAAACCAAAACCAGCAGCCCTTTCCGAACCAACTTACCTTTCATAAAGCCACATCAGCAACAGTGGCAACAGCTCAATATAGCACACTATTTGACGCTAAAACAGGAAATTAAAATTGCAATAGCCTATGCTCCGCTCCTTGCTGTAACAAGTCATCTCTCCACAATGACGATACCAAATATTAGTTATCAGTCATCATTAACAGACGTCTTTAAAATGCAAACGTTTATTTGAAGAACTAAAATCATTCACCAACGCAGTGATTTTAATGTCGGCTCAAATACATCAAAAATATTTTTACGATTGGAAGGAAACATCTTGAAACAGCTTAAAATCTTCGTATCTGCTTCTAGACAGGAAATCCCACACAAAAATCTAAAATTGCCAGGAAAGGTTACAAAACCTCGCGTTTCGCATCCCAGAGCGGAGGGAGGAAAGCAGCCCAGGAGCGGGGGTGGGGTGGGGCGGGGGGAGTGCGAGAGAGTTTGTACTGAAACACGTATTTCCTCATTTTCTGGAAGAAACAGCGATCCCATCATAGGCGCATTAATTTCCCTACAGTTAAAAACTCGTTTAAAAAATCCCGTGGGCAGCCTTAGGAGCCCCCGGGTCCGACATGCGCGTGTAATTCCTTATATAGCCTCGGCGCGGCCAGCGGCGGGCCGGTGCCGCCCATATTATACAAACAGGTACCGGGCGGCGAGGACCTCGCCCGCGCCCCCGCGCCCCGCGCCCCGCGCCCCCGCGCCCCCCGGTCTCGCCCCGCTCGCCACAGGAACCGTCCAGACAATACCAGCCAGCAGACATGTCGCTGCCGCACGAGACGGAGGGAAAGCACAGAATCGCCCCGAGATAAGCAGAAATAGAATCAACTTACAACGTCTCCCCAAACTGGACAAGGCGACTGTGCAACAACCACCACATGTTCGGGTCTCGCTCTCTCTTGCCGTCCGTATCGCTGTCTCTCATTTCTTTTTAAGTCCGAAGTCAGGCCGAGGGGTGCGTGCGGCCCCGGCACCGCGGCGCCCATCGATAATCCCCGCAGCCGCAGCGAGGGCAGCGGACCCGCGCGTCCGTCGGTCCGTCCGCCCCTCCCCCACCCTCCTTCCACCCGAGACCGAGCGCCATCCCAGCTCCATTATCCGGCTTCAGCGCTCCGCGCGTCCGGCCCAGGTAACAACTTCCCCAAAAACCGAAAGAGAACAGCGAGGCGTTCGCACGGAGCCCCGTCCCGGCGCGGGGCAGGAGTGTCCCCCGGGGTCGGGGATCTGTCTGTGGTGCTTCCCGGCCCCCAAGACCAGGTAACAAGTCCACAAGCACGCCCGCCGCCATCCACGCGGCTCCCACGGCGGCAAGTAGGTGCCCGCTCGCGCCCCGGCCGCCCCGCCGCCCGCCAGCTCCCCCGCGGGGCTCGGCTCCGGGGGCCGGGCCCGGGCCGGGGACACGGGGGCCGGAGGCGCGGGGAGGAGGGGCGCTTTAGGGACCCGTCCGCCTGCGCGCCTCGCGGGCCGGTCACAACTTTACCGCCGCCGGCCGAACCCCGTCCGCCCGTCTGCCCGTCCGCCCGCCCGTCCGCCCGCCCGCCGCGCGCCCCGCCGGCGCCCGCGCACACGCGCGCACGGACGACACGCAGCCCGCCGCCGCCGCCGCCGCCCGCCGCCCGCCGCCCGCCCTCCGCGCGCCCGCAGCCCGGCCCGGCCCGAGCCGGGGGCCCGAGCGACGCCGCCGGCCGGGGCCGGGCGCGCGGAAGCCACTCTGCAAGGGCAGCACCGGCCACAAGTTTGTTCCGCGGCTCCCGAGGGCCTCCGCGCCGAGGGAGAATAACGCGGAGGGGGCTGAGAGGAGGGGGAGAGGGGAGGCGCCGAGGGGCGAAGAGTGGGGAAAAGTGCGAAAAGAAGCAACAGCCGCTCCACCCGGGACCAGAAAAGTGGCGGCCGCGTCCCGGCCGCCCGCCCTGCGCCGGGGATGCGGCGGCTAACGGTCCAGGCGGCGGCAGGGGCGGCAGGAGCCGCTAGGCGGAGAGAGACCAGGTAAGAGACATAACGGTTCAGGGAGAGCGAGCGGCCGCGGCGCGGCTCCGGCAGCGGCGGCGGCGGAGGGGGGCACAGAGCACTACTTTCTACTTTCCCACTCCACTTTGCCCGTCCCTGCCCCGGCCGCCCCCAGCCCGGCTCGCCCCCCTCGCCCTCGGGGGCGCCCCGGCTGCCCGGCTCCCCCTGACTCCGCCGCTCCCCGGTCCCCTCCGCCACTCACCGTTATTGCGCCGCGGGTTCGCCTGCTTTCTGCGCTTACACCTGGGGCCATCCGCCATGATCCTCTCGCTTGTGTCTAAATGCTCGAGTCACCTCCTCCCCCTCCCTCCCCCTTCCCCCCACCCCTCCGCCTCCACCCCTCCCCCCTCCCCACCGCACCTGGTTTACGACACTCGCGGCTTTACGACATCACCTTCCTAACACCTAGAGCCGCTCGCTCTACGGCCGGAACCTTGTTGCTAGGAGAGGACGGTTTGCGGCGACCGTAGAAGCAGCTGAGTTTGAATTGAGGGCAGAGGGAAAAGTTTCCTTCAGGTGTTGGGGGACCGGGGAGGGAGCGTTGGGAGGCTGTGGGGACGCGGTCAGAAGGGTGGCGGGCGGTCCGAGTGGGAAAGGTAAAGTAGGAGGCTCAGTGGCGCTGCCCCTCCGGACTGGCCACACCCGCCGCGGCCGCCTGAGGTGCGGACGGGTCTGGCTGATCCCTTCAGGACCCGGTCCCCCCGCTCGGTCAAGGCTGGGCTCCGCGCCCACGCAGCGAGTGCTCGCTCAGCGCACGGTGGGGCGCGGGAGCGGGTTGTGCCCCAGGCCCCCGGGTGGTCCCCGGGGGCAGCGGGAGGGCAGGTGCGGGGAGCCCGGCGAGGGCTCGCGGCGTCACGAGGGAGGCTACCGGACCCTGACCCGTACGCGGACTCCCCTCCTTACGCGGACGCTCGGTTCCCCCCCCCGAGCGAACCGGGGTGGGAAGGGACTTCGGGCAGATAGAGCTCGAGCTGCACCGAAAGACAGGCGAGCAATTCCGCTTGCCGGCGACAGCGGCGGTAAAGCGGAATGAATAATACGCACCCGGCCGCGGTCTCACTTCCTCCTGCGCTTGGGGCTCTCACCTGCTGTCACCTCGGCCGCCCCCGCCCCGTGCCCTGCCCCCCTCGGAGCGGACGGGGCCAGGATCTGACGGCGAGAAACCGGGGCTGACAGATGTGGCCTCTGAAACGGATGGATTGTTGATCTTATCTCCAGCCCCTGACTTTGTACAAGTTAGAAGATTTCCGAAATACCATAGACGTTAACACTCCAAATCCCGAAAAAGTCAAGTTCTCGGTGTCCGGTAGGATTTAGCTTCCCTTCCTCCCCCCATCCCCCACGTTTTTCCCCGTTCAGATGGGGAAATGTCTTTGGTAGCAGCTTCATGGAACAAAATGAGCTGTATTTCAAGTTGTAAATGAGGCATGTGAAAGTTACTGAGAAAGAGATGGAGGATACTGAAAAGTGACGTACGGCATTACCAGCACGGTGCTGTCACGTAGTAGGTGCTCACTCAACACGTTTACGTCTATGATTTTTGCCATACCTATGGCAAAGATTATGGTGTTAAAATCATCCTTTAAAACTCCAGAATTTTAGAAGATCCATTAATAATCTCTCCAAACCTTTCAACTGAAATAAATTTACATTTGAAGCCTGGTAATTTAAAATTAGAAAGTTTAATCCTGAATATAGATGAAATTCTCCCTTCCACATTTTCTTTGGCATTTTGAGAAGTGAATGCATTATTTATTAGGGCATGAAATGTGACTAAATATTCTTTGCTATACATTATGCCTATACATCTACTCATCCTCAGTGCTGAAACTAGACTCATTACTCTTGACGAGTACATTCAGTCCTCAATTTCCTTAATTATTCCCTGTTAACAAATTGTGTATGTCAGAACCAGAACCATGTCCCTGTTTCGCTTGGTTCGGGTGGTAATTTTTTCCTGCCTTCTAAAAGCTGTACGGTGTTCTTCAGTTGCCTTCTGAATCCAGCAGTTCCCCCACCACCACCACCACCACCACACAACTCTTTTACAGGTACCCTAATTTCCAGTCCGGGAAAGCAAAACAAAACAACTTTGTACTTAGCACACACTACCTATTCCTGAACTTAGGAACTATTAATCATGTCCTTTTCTCTTTCTGAACCGTTTGTCCCATACCTCCCTAACTAAGCTTCGTTCAACGTTCGTCTTCACCTTAAAATCAAAGAAACAAAGGGACAAGTAGGTAGTCATTGTCTTCCTTATTTGAATGGTTACTGGTTTAGTTAGCTTGGCCTGGATTTTTTCTGTACCCCCATCACCTAGTGGAGTGCCTAGTTACATAGTACTTGCTCAGGGAAATATTTCTCAAATTAATATTCTTGATCTTTCCAATAGAAAGGGATTGTTTATCTGCCTTCATCACATTAGTTGTTAGGAACAGTTGAAATCATGGATATAAAGGCTGATTAGGGTCATTTATATCTTGCCTTATTTTGAAATTAATTGATGTTGATTTTAGTGTCTCCATAATGGTTTTCCCCAAGTGATTAACTCACTTCTATGTTTTAAATATGCACAGGAAATATTGTTCTCCTAAATCTTCTAATATAAAATTTCAGGTTTGTAAAGTCCTGGGATAATAGTATACATTACAAATTGAATATTTGATTAGTACATTTTGTTGACTGTCATATTCCCAAAATTATTGAAATCTAGACTGAAGAGAAAGCAGACAAAAGTAAATCTCAGGATAAAATTGCTGCTTTAAGCCTGAGCATGTGTAATGGTTGCTGCTTCTCTCTGAAAGAGGCGGAAAAAATCTTTAAGTTTAGAAAAGTAAGAACTTTATTAAAATTTATCTTTACTTAGTCCATTACCTCAATTAAAAATTTAGGGCATTTAAATCAACCATGGTAGGGATACTAATAAGAATTTAACATGTAACTTACTGTTGATTTTAGTTATTAGGATGTCATTATGCAGTATACATTCAACATATTTACTCCTAATTTAAGTGTAAATGTTAATATTCTGCTTCTAGTGTGCACTGGGATTGCATTTGCTGAAAGAGGTATTCTGCTAAAAATGGATTACAATCTTCTTTAAATATATAAAGAAAATGAAAATGGGTAGAATACTCAGTGCCGAATTTTTTTCTATAAATTTTTCATAAACCCTTTGCACCTGCTATTTACTTTCCATGTAAGATCCATGTATAAGTTAGGATAAAATTTGACAAAATTATTTTGAGTTTAAGGTGTAGATATTTCATGGTGTTCTGCATCAAGCATGTGATTTTCACATACTTCACTTCCTGAACACACTAGGAAGTATAACTTATAATATGATTCTATAATCTTCATCAAAATAAGTTGGTTTTCTTTGAAAGATAACATTAATTACACCAATTAACTTAATTACATTACCATGTAATTTTAATCGTAGAGCTTTGAAATGAAAAGAATAAATTTGATGCAGGTTATCCATCAAAGTACAGAATTTAGAAGTCCCTTAATGTTGCCCCTCAATCCTTTGCTTAATAGTGACTCTGGACATGGGGTTTGCAGTGAGACAAAAGAGGGCAATGGCGGTTTAACTGCTGCAAGTTTGACCAAGTTCTACAGTTGCTGAGTCAGGAAGGAAACATGACTGCAGAGTGATCCAGAACCAACAGCGGCCTTAGGGACCCACACCAACTTTTCTAATAAAGTCTCCCAGGAGGTCATAATAGGGACAGATTTTTTCTCTGAACCTCCATGTGGTTTTATGATATATTGCACCATAAAATGATTTTTCCCTCTAGGGAATAAGGCTCCTAATATAAGTCAATGAAATGTTAACACACAGCACTTCTTATCTTGGCGGCATTTTTTCAGGAACATGTCTAATACAGAGTGATATAAGTATAAATAAATGTAGGAAAAGATGTTTGAAGTGTGTCAATGAACATCCGAAAACTAAATCTAATCTTTCCATAAAATCACAGTAATTAATATGACTGTTTTCAAATGTTGCCTTCATGAAAGATAGATAATAGTTTCTAGTATTTTTTTTTCAAATTTTTATTTATTTATGATAGTCACAGAGAGAGAGAGAGAGAGGCAGAGACACAGGCAGAGGGAGAAGCAGGCTCCATGCACCGGGAGCCTGATGTGGGATTTGATCCCGGGTCTCCAGGATCACGCCCTGGGCCAAAGGCAGGCACCAAACCGCTGTGCCACCCAGGGATCCCAGTTTCTAGTATTAATATCAGAACACAAATAACTTTTTTTGGTATGCTTGACAACTATAGGTAGGTAAATTAGAGAGCAACATGCATATTCTGGATTTGAATGAATTTTAGGTATCTTACCAGAGATCTGGTCTTTTCCCCCTTTGTTTCCATATATGTTTTTTCTCTGACATCTTGGTTGGGTTTTTTTGTTTTGTTTTTAGCAGCTGACTAGTTCTGCAACAGAGTATAGCTATTTTTTTGACCTATACTCCACAGATCCTGCTACAATCACTACCACTTTTCATTCCTTGGAGTATATTTATTTAAAATACTTGCAGTCAGTAACAGGTTTTAGATGTCGTACAGTTGTGTTAAAGTCACATGAAAAGTTGGCAATAAGAAACACTATTCAAATATATCCACAACTTAAGATTACTGATCAGACCCTCCTCATTCCTTCTTATGCCTTTGTTTCTAGATCACTCTCTTTATCCTAATTACATAAATAGATCACAGATTCTGCCCTTCTCAACTGTGTTATGTTTTAATCATTCTCTTCACCTTTGGATAGCCTAGGTCTAACACATCTATTTGGATCAGTTCCATTTCTCTTTGTTTTATTTTTTTTATTTTATTTTTTAAAAATTTTTATTTATTTATGATAGTCTCACACACACACACACACACACACAGAGAGAGAGAGAGAGAGGCAGAGACACAGGCAGAGGGAGAAGCAGGCTCCATGCACCGGGAGCCCGACGTGGGATTTGATCCCGGGTCTCCAGGATCGCGCCCTGGGCCGAAGGCAGGCGCCAAACCGCTGCGCCACCCAGGGATCCCCATTTCTCTCTTTGTTCAAAGTTTTTGAGTCATCCCAACTCTCTAAAATGCTTTGATTTCTCATATTCTGGTATTTCTCTGTCCCTCAAGGTCCATTCTCTGTATTTCTCTGTTCTTAGAGGCTGATTTTTATGGACCACAACACCCAGGCTCCTTTGCCCTCTGGTTTCTGTTTGGTTTCAGCCAATTTGGAGGCCTTGGCAAATGATCACAGGAAGGAAAGAGAGAGGTCAGGATATTTATTTCCCCTTCCCTTCCCCCCGCCCCCACTCCCTCCTGCCTTTCTGTGGCTTTTGGCAATAGCTTCATTCCTCTACCTAAGGCCATGGCTCTAGTCATACAAGTCTGTCTCATGGCGACTGGTCTTGGCAAGTTCCAGAAGTTGCTTCCCTCTGTCCCTTCAGGCCTACGGATGGCAGTGGTGTCCTTGTGTTACAAGTCCTTGGGGACTTTATCCCTTATTGGTTCCCCTAAAGCCAGCCCACATCTCTGTAAATAAGTCTTTTCATCAAGCTGTCTTAAGTTTACCCTTTGAGTGTGCCATTTGTTTCCTGCTAGGTCCCTCAGTACTACACATGGCGGTGGGGGGGGCGGGGGGGGGAATGTATTTAGCCCTCTTTATCAACCAAGAATTCTATTTCTGTTGGTCACAACACTAAAGTTTGAATACCAAATAAATATGTCATTCATTGACCAAGTATATACTCATATTATACTGTGTGTACATGCAAAATCTGGCAAATACTTAGAAATATGCCAGAGTCTATTACATAGTAATTATTTGGAGACTATTTGTAGAATGAAGGCCCCTGTGCTAATGATCTGAAATCTAGGAGATGCTACTTTTATATACTTAAGACATGAAGGGGAAAAGAAGATCACAATACCACAGTATTAAAGTAGAGATAGCTGGTTGTCCCAGCATATTTCTTCTACTTAATAATGGAATCCTCCCAAGGCCACTTGAATGGTCTTTGCATGTATCTAGGTGCTACCATGCTACTCAGTTCTGACCAGTGACCTTTAAGTGGAGGTGACATATGTGATATTGAGGAAGTCTGTCCTTCAAAAGGAGGTGGTTAACCTTTCTTTTCTTAACTGGTTGCAATCAGACCTGCTAGCTAGAGCTCCTGAAGATTAAGAAAGGTAGAGAGGTAGAGCAACAAAATTAAAGGGGCCTGAGTCCTTGACACAATGGAATACCAAAACTAGCCCTGAACTGCCTACCTCCAGATCTCTTTTTTTTTTTTTTTTTTTTTTTTAATATACAGAAAGAAACATACCTTCTTTAAGACCGCATTATCTTGGGTTTACTGTTGTAGCCAGCCAAAGTTAATCCTGTTTTATGTAGGCATGTATATGAGCTTCCTAACAGTACTTCAAAAAATTATCACAAACTCAGTGGCTTAAAATAACACAAATGTATTATCTTACAATTCTTGAAGTCCAAAGTCTAAAATGAGTCCCACCAGGCTAAACTCAAGGTTTGGATAGGATTAGGTTTCTCCAGAAGACTCTAGGGGAGAAGCTTTCTTTGCCTTTTCCAGCTCCTAGGAGCCACCCACATTCCTTGGCTCATGGCCCCTTCCTCCATCTTTAAAGTCAGCATTGGGCAGAGTCCTTTTCAAGCTGTCAGCTCACTAGTTCTTCATATTTCTGCCATCCTCTTCTGTTTTTGAGGGCATTTGTGATTCAATTAGGTCCACCCAGATAATTCAGGATATCTCCCCATATCAAGATCAGCTGAGCCCCAAGCTTAATTCCCACATAACATATTCACAGGTTCTGGGGATTAGGGTGTAGACATATTTGGAGGCCACTATTCTGCTTACCAAAGTAGGCAAGCTTTAAGTTTCATGATTGGTAGGTCTTTTTATTGATTTATTTGTTCATCTTTAATTTATAGGCAGCTTTAAAACGTGGCAATTGTCATTACTTTTTATGTAACATTTAGCAGTGTGCCACATATAGAAGTTTTAATAATTACTCATTAGTTCATTTACTCAATTACTATTCTTGTGCATATTCTATGTGACAGATGTGTGGAGCTATACATGCTTCATATACTTTTTGACCTCAAGAGGTGCAGAAAGAAACAGATTGACAAAGAGGCTGTTAAATATCCGGGGGTTGTAGTATACATAGGAAAAACATCTAAACTAACTTGGAGTCCAGGAAGTCTTTCTTGGAGAGGTAATAGAATTTGTCAGGAAACTGAGGGAAGAATGTTAAAGGCAGAAGTTATAGCATATGCAGACCCCTCCAGATGGACGTACAGTGTTTTGGTGGCAGAGGATCCAATTGAATCAGAGCACCAAATAAAGGAATACTACTTATTCCACATGAAGCTGCAGAAGTGGGTAAGCAAGAGCCAGATCACATGAAGATTCTAAGGATTGGGGATCGTCTAGTGAAAGGAATTATAATCCATGAAAGGGTTTTTAAAAAGTCAAGAGTGTCCACATTATACAAGTATTCTGGGGGTCAGGGGATAGCAAGAGGAGCAGAGGAAAAGTGAGCAGAACACCAATCATCAAGGGAGTTTTAAAAGTTTTTTTTTTTTTTTCCTCTTGGATAATCATTTATAAAGGAATAACTCAGCAAGTAAAAGCCATACAAATACAAGATGCAGTTATCCAAATGAAGCGCAGATGAGGAATAACATTTTCAGATTATATTAACAAATAGTATAATTATGTTGTTAAATCTTAAGCAATATAAACTGTAGTTAACATTTCTAATGTTTATAATAGTAATAAGTCATTTCAAGTTGGACATTCTTGTAGTGGTCTTTCCACCTCCTAAAACTGTCTTACTATCTGCCAGGCCCTCAAAATTATATGATAAGTGAATGAATATTTTAAAAGTCTCCAATGTATTTTTAATACAATTTTTTTTCCTCTTGTGTTTGCAACAGCCTAATGCACTAAAATTAACATCCCCTCTGTTCAAATTCTGCTGTCCTCCAAATAGCCTTCTATATTTCCAAGAAAGCAGACTCATTTTCTTTCCCTGGATTTCAGTGTCTCAGCTCTTCTTCCATTGTGTCACAATTGGGAATTAGACAACCTGCCTTGCATAGCTAGTAATTTCCTCACATCCTTCAGAGTATCTTGTATACCCCACTGTTGCAGCATTGACCACTTTTACTGTGTCATCTGTCTTTTCTCCTAGCCTGAAATTTTCATCTTTGTATTTCTGATACCAAAAGCAATGCCTGTATAATGGGAAGCACATTCAAGAACTATGGAAAAGAGTAAAAGTTCCTGCCGTTTGTGAGGAATTCTGGCACAGGAGCTTTTGTGATGAGCAAATGAGATTGTATGTGAAGTGCTTTACTTGGTGCCTGGCACGTGGTAAACAGTAAATGATAGGTAATACAGCAAAAGCAAATTCTTAGACAAAGATCAGAGCCAGATTTTAAGAGCATAACCTATACCATTCCTTTCTGTTCAACAAAGCTAAACGGTAATATTTATCCCCAGAAATTGTCACTTCAGGCATAGATGTAATGATTCTAATTAAAGGACAAAAAGAAGAGATGCGATTAACATGTTTGTTTAGCATTAGTTGGAATATTTGTTGTATCATTTAGAAATACTGTTGGCTTCCATTAGCTATATTATCTAAGGAATTGTCTGCACAATAAGTAAATTTACTACCCTAGGAGAAATAACACTCTTTGCAATGTAATTAGATGGCATACAGCACTTTTTAAAAATATGTTAAAGATTATGAAAGAAATATAAGGGCTTAGTTTTATTTCTTGGTTTGTGTACAACAGACACCATTTCAAAATGGCCCAAGAAAAAAATATAGAAATTTATAATAAGGATGTAAGTTTGTGATTTTTTTTTTCATAGAATCCAAGAGTAGGAGAACAGATCTCTTAAGGAGTTAGAACACCTTTAGATATACCGACAGTAACTCTCCCATCTCTTACCTCTGCATCTCTGCACATCTGTTTCACTTTCTTTCAGGACTTATCACTGTGCATGAAAGTGGTATTGACTCAGAAGAGGTATGAGGAGACACTTAAACATGTCCACTATAAAATTACACAGTACTTAGAGGAAAAACAATCATTCTTATTCCTACCCCAACACCAGTATTATTCAGTCTTTTTTCATGTTTACTTTATATAGTTATAAAAACTATGCCTAGTTTTTGCCATATGCATATGAGAACTACGTATAATTTAGTATTATGCCTTTTCACTTTAACATATCACATACCTTTTCCCATACAGGCACATAACCTTATACTTGATTTTTTTTTACTTGACTGTAATATTCCTAGAATTGGTATACTATAATATACTAAACCAGTTACATATTATTGAACATTTGAATCACTTCCATTTTTTGTTTTGTGAATAATGAGCCCTGTTGTAATACAGTTATTTTTGGTTTTTGATCATTTCCTTGGGGAAATATTCTCAAAACTGAAATTATTTAGTCAACAGGAATAAATATAGTTCTAACTTTTTAAGCCTATTATGAGCCTGCTCTTGAAAAGGATTGTACCAATGAATGATGCCACTGAAAATACATGAGTTTTTCTCACCATGATTAAAAATTTTTGGAAATTGGTAGCTTATCTTCCAGAGTGGCTGAACCAGTTTGTATTCCCACAGCATAGAGATTCCTCAAAAAAGTTAATAATAGAACTACCCTACAATCCACCAATTGCACTACGAGGTATTTACCCAAAGGATACAAAAATACTGATTCTAAGGGATACATGCACCCCAGTTGTTTTTAAAAGCAATGTCGACAATACCAAAATTATGGAAAGATCCCAAGTGGCCTTTAATTAATGTATACATACACACACGCGCGTGCGCGCGCGCACACACACACATATCATGGAATATTACTCAGCCATAGAAAAGAATTACTCAGCCTTGTCATTTGCAGCAACAAAGTTGGAACTAGGGTGTATTATGCTAAGTGAAATAAGTCAGAGAAGAAAAAATACCATATGATTCCACTCATGTAGAATTTAAGAAACAAAACAGATGAACATGGGGGAAAAAAAAGCAAATCCTAAAACAGACTCAACTATAGAGAACAGAGTTGCTGGAGTGGGAAACGTGGGGAGGTGGTTAAATGGGCAATGGGCATTATGGAGGACACTTGTGAGCATTGAGTGTTATATTGAAGTGATGAATTGCTAAATTCTACACCTGAAACTAGTATACTGTATGTTAATTAGCTATAACTTAAATAAATTTTTGAAAAGAAAATTAGTAGCTTACTTACACTGTGAAAACATGAATTGTGTAATGGTGTAGAATATGTACATAGGAAAACACCTAAATATGTGATAAATTTCATATTGGAGTAAACCAATAATTATTTCAGCTCTGGATATTGGAACTTATTCAAGCTCTTTTATGCTTAGTATTACAAAATACAAAACAAAACAAAAAAACCTTGTAAGTATATATAAAATACCCTTACTAGTGAAAGAACAGTTTGTATTTCATTTAGCTTCTAATTAAACTTATCACTGGATTTTTATTTATTTTTTATTTTTTATCACTGGATTTTTAAAGAAGTGTCTAATAAAATAGACACTTCTTTAAAATTTAGAATTTTTCTAAGAATTAGAATTTTCTTAGAATTTTTCTAAGTTTCATATTCTTGATAGCTCTTATGCAGTAATCAATTAACTGCAAGGATTCCTGTTATATGCTAGCAAAAGTTAACCATTTTGGAATTCTTGGCCAAGTGTACTCAACTGCAAAATAAGTTGGAGAGTAATTCAAAGGAATTCCTAGTAATACTATGCAATCATTAGAAAAGATGAAGCAGCTAATCTGAAAAGCTCTCAAAGATAAAGATGTAAATTCAGGTGAAAAGGCAAGGTGTAAAGAACAGTGTGTAGTTTGCTATCATTTACTACACACACACACAATTATACACACCCAAATGTAGGTAAGTGCAGAGATTTTCTGTGGGAGGACACATGGTAGCAGTGTTTGCCTCTAGAGAGGAGTTCTGGGAGACTGAAGCACAGCAAAGAGACTTACTTTGTACTGAATATCTTCATATTTTTTGAATTTTGTCTTATGAACCCATTTATTCAAAAACATGAACAATGATAATTTTTAATAATGGATACAAAGGGCTAGGTAATACTCCTGAAAATTGTTTTGGGTGTAAGATTATTCACTAAGGGATGGTAGTTTTAAACTAGACAGACTGAGATTATGGAACAAAATTATGATTCCATTTATTAGTTCATTTATTCAATTACTATTCTTGTGCATATTCTATGTGACAGACGTGTGGAGCTGTACATGCTTCATACACTTTTTGACCCCAAGAAGTGCAGAAAGAAACAGATTGACAAAGAGGCTGTCAAACAAATGTCCGGGGGTTGTAGCATACATAGGAAAAGCATCTAAACTAGCCTGGAGTCCAGGAAGTCTTTTCTTGGAGAAGTGATAGAATTTGTCAGGAAACTGGGGGAAGAATGTTAAAGGCAGAAGTTATAGCACATGCAGACCCCTCCAGATGGAAGTACAGTGTTTATGTGGCAGAGGATCCAATAGAATCAGAGCACCAAATAAAGGAATACCCTTATTCCGCATGAAGCTGCAGAAGGGAGTAAGCAGATGGAATTAAGCTTGCTTATCAGCTGATCTTGAAATGGGGAAATATCTTGACTTATCTGGGTGGACCTAATTGAATCACAAATGCCCTCAAAAACATAAGAGGATGGCAGAAATATAAAGAACTAGTGAGCCCACAGCTTGAAAAGGACTCTGCCCAATGTGCTGGCTTTGAAGATGGGAGGAAGGGGCCATGAGCCAAGGAATGTGGGTGGCCTCTAGGAGCTGGAAAAGGCAAAAAAAGATTCTCCCCTAGAGTCTTCTGGAGGAACCTAATCCTATCCAAACCTTGAGTTTAGCCTGGTGAGACTCATTTTGGACTTTGGACTATAAGAACTGTAAGATAATAAAATTTTAAGCCACTAACTTTGTGATATTTTTTGAAGTAACGTTAGAACTCTTATACATACTTATATCAAACAGGATTAACTTTGGCTGGCTACAACAGAAAACCTAAGATAATGGTGTCTTAAAGAAGACATGTTTCTTTCTCTCTATATAAAAGTGATTCGATTTAAAGCTGTAGAGACATAGTCAATTCTTAGCCCTTCTAACAGGCAGAGGAATAACATGATCTGACAAAATTACAAATTTCTGTTAGCCAATATTTTTACTTTTAATTCACATCCAAACGATACAATTCTTGCCAGTTTTCCATTTTTCTGATTTTCTATGGTAATTTCTTAATTTTAAAAATTAATTTCTTAATCTCAGGTGGCTTTTCTTGTTCTCCTCTATCAAGTTTGCCTTCAATTGACAAAAGGCACTTAGGAAATGGAAGAACACTTTCAGTATTAACAAAAGATGAATGAATGAATGAGATTTGAGAGTCCACATTCAACTCTCTACTGTGGGTGTAACCTTGAGTAAATCACCTAACTTCTCTGAGCCTGACTTCTCTGCAAAGTCAAACCTAATTTCTCTACAAATTCTCTTCATATTCACAGGGTTTTGGTGTCACATGAGGTCATATATGGGGAAATGATTTTAAAAATCGTAAGATAGAATTTTTAATTTTTACTGTACAAATCTGCTATATCAACATAACTCTTCCCAGAGTCAAATACTAATGAATTTTGAATAACTGACTTTTTTTGTATTTTTAAAATATTTTATTTATTCATATGAGAGAGAGAGGCAGAGACACAGGCAGAGGGAGAAGCAGGGTCCCTGCAGGGAGCTTGATGCGGGACTCGATCCCAGGACCTTGAGATCACAACCTGAGCCAAAGGTAAACAGACATTCAACCACTGAGCCACCCAGGTGCCCTGGCTCTTTTGTATTTTATTACAGCCCCTATGATATCAACTCATTTCAGTTACATGAATTGAGTTGATATTTTTTTACTTCTTTTTGTTTTCTCTGCAATGGAGTTAAAATGTCAAAAACAGGTCTGAACTGACATGGCATATCAAATATTTGACTATTATGTTAAATCTACCTTGATATAGTTTTGAAAAATATTTGCTTTTTATCTCTTAAGGGTTTAGAAAAGGACTGGCTTTGGTTTTATGACCAGTTTTGTCTGAAATTATCGACTTGGATTTGGGCCAACTGTCAAATGCAATTGAATTTAATCTCGTTTTTCTTTCTAGGTTACTTCACAAAGTGTTTTTACAGATCATAAAGATGTCCACAAAGAGCCAAATTATTTTATTCCCACATTTGATATTGTTTTATAGTGTTGCTGTATATGTAGATAATTATGTTGTTTTATCTTTGTAACCATATTTTAGTTATAGCTGAATTTATTCCTAGCTAAAATAGTATGTAAAGCATGTGCATTTAGAACCAACATTATTCAAAGTGATTTGCTATTACTCACAACTAACAATTTACATTATTTTAATGTTGTAAATAGTTACGGAAGCTAGTCATTTTGTATACATTGAATTTATTATTGCCGTTAAATAAGTATCTTTGATCTTTAGTAGCTCAACTTATTTCCTGAATCTACTCATTTGTATTACCGATAAATATGTGTTTCTATTTTTCAAATAATGTCATAATAGTATGAAAGATTTTCTGGCAGATATTTTTATTCGCTAACTGGTAACATTTTTAGTAAATGCCAAAAAGTAATATATGAAGATAAAACATCATATGTTCAGCATCAATAGCAGAAATGGTTAGTAGGAGAAATTATTCAGATACTATCTGCTAAAGAAAATAATTTAAAACATGACTGTATGAGAAAAATACAGTTTTTGAGATGATTGAGTAAATTGTAGTTCTTCTCTATTATATATTTTTAAATTTTTTTATTGGAGTTCAATTTGCTAACATATAGCATTACACCCAGTGCTCATCCCGCCAAGTGTCCCCCTCAGTACCCATCACCCAGTCACCCCAACCCCCCACCCATCTCCCCTTCCACTACCCCTTGTTCATTTCCCAGAGTTAGGTGTCTCTCATGTTATTTTCTGTGCCTATTTTTTTAAAAAGATTTTTAAAATTTATTTATTCGTGAGAGAGAGGGAGGCAGAGACACAGGCAGAGGGAGAAGCAGGCTCCATACAGGGAGCCCAACATGGGACTTGATCCCGGGTCTCCAGGATCAGGCCCTGGTCTGAAGGCAGCACCAAACTGCTGCGCCACCGGGGCTACCCTATTTTCTGTGCTTATAGGAGAAAATGTACAACCTGATTTTTTTTTTTTTTTTTTTTTTTTTTTTTTTTTTTTGCTTATTACCTAGTTTACTTATGTTTTTGTCCTTCCCTGAACTCAGGTTCTTCAGACTTTGGATATGTTATGGACATACATCAAACTACTAAAATCCACTTTTGGTGGTTGAGGTTGGTTTTAAATCATGTCCTTGTTGTATCTGCTCTCCTCTCAGTGCCAGTCAGCATCAGGATGATCCAAAAACTCAACCAGACAAAAGCATTTCATGCAAAGAATTTTGACAGCCCATTAGCTAGAAAACCATCAACTAAATAATTCAAAATTGATTGAAGTTTTTCAATACAGAACAATATATGAAATTGTTCTGTAGTTCCATTCATTTTTGCATTTCTCTTTTGTAGCCTTGGAAAACATAGATCAGTGATGTAGCAGCAAAAGACATCATGATACCAAATAGGAAATGAGGACTTGGGAGATGCTTTGGACCTCTTAATTTTCAGGCCACTTGATAGCAGATACAGTTCATTACACAGGAAAATTGCTTGATCTTGGGAAAAGAGGGTGCTGGAGGTGAGGGAAAATGAGTTAGTCACCAATATGGTTCACCTTGCAATTCAGTCATTTAGATCTAACTGGAGAGTGATTGCTGCCATGTTCCAGATAAAGCATGAAAGCTCTTCTCACAATAAAATGGTGAATCACATATCCCCTGTGCAGATTCTGGAATAAAAAAGTAAAAGAAAGCAAATATCCTATGTATGTTAATACACCAATTTTAATAGAGAATGTACTATTTGTAGAGCCTTTATATACTACACATGGTTTTATTTGAGCTTCATAATGGCATTAATAGATATTTCCATCTCATATGTATAAAGACAGATTGAGACAGCCTATAGTCACACAGTTCATATAATCTAGACTGGGACTCAAATTCACATCAGAACTACAGATTCTATATGTAAATTCTGTTGTACTCAATAAACATAAAATCATACCCAGGGTGGAATGAAGACATGATTCTGAAGCATACAACTTTATTCTAAAACATAAAATTAATATTCAGAAAAAGAATTCTAAGCAGACATATTTTAGTGAATATTTTGTTATATGTTCAATATTTCTATAAATTTTCTTGTACAAAATTTTGCATGGCTTATAATTATTTCTATACTCCCATTTTCTACGTTTCATGAATGTAAAACATTCCCTCCTGCCCCCATTTCAGAAGATCTTTGTCCTTCCTTCCCACTCCCTATCCCTGTCTATCTGCCCTTTAATCTTCATTGATTCCTCTCATCTCTGACCACCGACCACAAGTTTTATCATCTCTATTTCATAATCAGTTGTTTCATGTCTTGTCTTTCATACTCTATAATAAGCTCTTTTGTGATAGAGACCATGGCTAATAATTCCTGTTATAGTGCTGAGCATATCTGGAAAAAATATTTTAAATATCTTTTATGATAGAAAACTACCATCTTTGACTGGTATAAGAAGAGGATCCTGGGACGTCTGGGTGGCTCAGTCAGTTAAGTGACCAACTCTTGATTTCAGGTTAGGTTATGATCTCAGGGTCTTAGGATCGAGCCCCATGTCAGGCTTCACACTCAGAGAGGAGTCTGCTTGGGATTTTCTCTTTCCCGCTCCCTCCACCCCTCCCCCACCTCTCACGTACACATGCTCTCTCTTGCTTTCTCTCTAAATCTCTTAAAAAAAAAAAAAAAGATCCTGATTGGATGCTAACATGGAAAAAAGATCAGTTTGCTTCAGTGTACTTGACAACCTTAACACAATAGGAAACAAAAGAATTGAAAAAATGGTAGCCCTTTTTAAATGAGCAGCCAGGGATTAGCTGTAACATTTTAGTACCATTGCATTGGTATTGATATTAGTATACCTGAGATCTGAGAGCCAAAGAAGGAAAGATTGATTTTTGGAGCAAACACCTTTAACATGACTAGACGAAAACAAAAAAGGAAGACAGCAGTGAGAAGTTGATATCCATCCTCTAAAACAACTGGAATTCTGGATTAGAATTTAGTACCTCTGGAATAGGAAGGGATCTACATTGTTTATGGATGTGAGGACACATGACAATACATCTTTAGAGTTATGGAAACAAAAGAAAATATATATCTAGAGGAGAATACCTCTAGTGGAGAAAACGAAGAGTTAGAAAAAAATCTAATACTGCATTGTTAGCATTACCTACAAACAGAAAGGTTTTCTTGAAACACAATTTTAAAGTTCTTGCATTAATATATGGAGGCAAGAGGCTGTAATTAGAGTAGTTCCTCCTGGACCAGAAAAAAAATGCCGACCAGATACAACACTAATTTGTAGGATATCATGCCTTAAATATTCTAATTTTAGATTAGCCAATGGAAAAATTCATAAATGGTAGAAATAGAGGTAAGGGGAGGAGAGATTTTTTTTAAGATATCACAAGATATTTTAGTTGTCACTAGTTGTCATAGAAGGCAAGAGCTCAAAAAGATGTATCACTTCTATCATGGTAATCTATTTTTTTTTTTCAAAATCAAGACTACCTGTAGTCAAAAATGACTGCAGAATAGAAATCTCAGAAGCCTACCAAAAAAGTTTTAAAAATAAAGTAAAAAATAAGTTTAAAAGTTTAAACATGTGTTTCAGAACCAAGACTGATTCTATAAGAATAAAGATAGTGTTACACAGAAGCACACATGATACAGTGATTGAGAATTTTAAAAAGTGAAATGAAATAAATATATTAACTGAATATCTGAGGAAAATGATAAAAAGACATGAAAGTTGGGAGAAAATCTGATATCCAAGAAAAAAAAGGGAAAGAATATAGGTACAGATAATAATTTTCCACAAAGAAAGAATACCTTTTAAGAATCAAGTCATGGGCACCTGGGTGGGTTCAGTTGGTTAAGTGTCTGCCTATGGTTCAGTTTAGGATCCCAGGGTCCTGGAATTGAGCCCCTCATTGGGCTCCCTGCTCATTGCAGAGCCTGCTTCTCCCTCTCCCTCTGCTTGCAGCTCCCCTTGCCTCTGTGCGCTCTCTCTCTCTCTCTCAAATGAATAAATAAAATCTTTTAAAAAAGAATCATTCAAGTTATTAACAAAGATATCAAAAAAAATCATAGTGAAATAGAAGGACGGATTTTTAAAGAATTTCTGAGTGAAGCCAGCTATTGATTTAAGGAATAAAAATTATCGTTCTGGGGCTCCTGGGTGGGCCCAGTTGGTTAAGCATCTGCCTTCAAGTCAGATCATGATCTCAGGGTCCTTGGATCAGGCCCTGCATCGCATCGGGCTCCCTGCTCAATGGAGAGTCTGCTTCTTCCTCTCCCTCTGCCACTGCTCTTCCTCCTGCTCATGAACACGCTCTCTCTCTCTCAAATCAATAAAATCTTTAAAAAAAATTTTTTTTAAAGAATTATTCTTTCATTGGTGGGGAAGGTCAATCATTACAGAAAATATTGCTGGATTGTTTTTAGAAAACTCTACAGAACTCTTGTGTCTGAGTGTGATGAAACTAAGATAAAATATTAAGCCAAAGATGTCAAAGCATGTCATTTAGCCTTGTAAGCCTAGCCTGAAAACAAGGGAGAGTGCCTAATCTTTTTTAAAGAGGGACACTTAAGAATTCATTTATTCATTTATTTAGCAAGTATTTATTGATCTGCTTCTCTGTGCCAGGCATTATTCTAAGTTTTGGGGGGAACATCAGGGAACCAGATAGACAAAAATCCCTGCCTACCAGAACTTACAGTCTAGTAAAATGAGACAAATAACAAATATAAGTAAATTGTATGCTAGAAGAGGATTAAGTGCTCTGGGAAAATAGAGCAGGATAATGATTGGAGATGCAGAAAGATCATGGTTGCCCTTTTAAATTACAAAATATAAAATTCCAGAGCTATGTAACGAGTTCTAAGAAAGGTGCACGTGAGTATATTGAGGATGTCCATGGAGCTAAGCCTTAGGATATGTCCAGTAAATGACTATTTGATTTTAACTACTGAGTAATTCGTCTTTGGTTCACAGCAGGTGTCATAGCAGAAAGTAAGTTGTGGAATTCTCATAAAAGAAATATATAGTTTTTTTTATGAGTGCTCTAATAAACAAAATCTGTGATGTGTACCATTAATTAAATCCCTAACACCTGTTCTCTATATTTACCTTACTTTTGTTTTTCATTTTGTTAAGTACTATTTCACTACTGTTTTAAAACAAAATAATTGAACATATGTGCACTATTAGTCATAAAACATTTACATTACATTCTTTCCATCATTATTAATGATAATATAATTTTCTGTTTCATAGGTTTAAAAAGATAGAAATAATTACCACAAATGAATATGTACATTTCATCTGTTTGCATAGGGATTTACTAAGTTAGGGGTAGGTGAAGGACCTTTGGCTTCGTGTACCTTTTGCTTAGTTCTTTTAGTTTTATGCAGCAACATTATCAGTGACATGTAAGTTCAAGACCACATGGCTATAGGAACTTCTGCCTCCTTTTCTTAACCTTTGAAAGGTCATTAGAAATAGGAGACTAATATATTAAACTACAATAATAATAGTTCAAAGGCCTTCGTGCTCTTTACTGCTTAAAATCTCACTTAATACTCGTAATAACATGATGTCAGGAAGATTCTTTGCAAACAGGCTCAGAGAGGTTATTTGACCAAGGTCACTAAGTAGTAGGGGTGGGGTGGAGAGCACAGTGCATGGGGCTGAAATGAATACCATAGTTCTTTAAACACGAACATCTCAGCTATGTTAAGTGACCTGGTTTTGTTGCGAAAACTGGAAAAGTATTTAATAGAGTTTACCAAATATAGACATTGTATTGTCTAGGTAAATGCTCATCATTAAATGACAAAGCATCTTTCTTGCTCCAGTGTTCCTTCCTCTGCCTCAGCCAACAGCTCAGCTCACCTCATCTCCCAGGGCAGAAACAGAATTGTTGTAATCTCCAATAAAGGACATGACAAAGGATGCACAAAAATTTTAGTTGGCTTATTTTCAATGTTACGCTCACTCAGGATATGAACTGTACAATTTTTGAGTGAAAAATATCTCTTGTACAGTCTTAATAATTCACGATTCTTTAAGATTGAAAAAATCTCAAAGTGGGTATCGTAAAAATATTTCAAAGTCAGCTTTTTGCTACTTTGTACATAATTTATGGATCAAGCCAAAATTTTGGAATTCAAGTTTGTGAAATTTTCCAGTTTCAATACTCATTACAGAGTAGAAATGCTAAACATATAGTCTTTTACTGTATATTAGTGTCTAGAACATTAACTGCCATAGGTATTGCCTCAGGCCTCTCTTTCAGGTTTGTCATTAAGCTTGCAAAGGAATAACCTGTCACATTTTCTTTAATGAAACTGACAATACAAAATTACTATTCTTGAAATCTAAAGGGTTTTTTTCCCTTTTCCAAAAATATTTTTGGAGTGTGCATATGTGTGTGCACGTATATGCGTGCATGCATGTCCACTCTATTAAGGGATTGGTAAGCAAGTTTAATTGCATGTTGAATAATGAGGTGAAATTTAACATTATCCAGCAGAAGTACCCTCCCCGTTCCCAGGTGAAAATCACTGTATTGTTTATCAAAAGTCCCTAAAGATTGAAGTAATACCCCAGGTAAGGAGATTTATTTTTTTTTAATTTTTATTTATTTATGATAGTCACAGAGAGAGAGAGAGAGAGAGAGGCAGAGACACAGGCAGAGGGAGAAGCAGGCTCCATGCACCGGGAGCCTGATGTGGGATTCGATCCTGGGTCTCCAGGATCGCGCCCTGGGCCAAAGGCAGGCGCCAAACCGCTGCGCCACCCAGGGATCCCAGGTAAGGAGATTTAGAATCTCATTCCGATCTTAACAGGTTTCTTAAGATACCATTTCTTATTGCTCAGACAGCTTACCACTTTTGCATTTTTGGATTTTTTTTTCTGGTTTTCTCTTTAACTGGTTAATAAGGCAGAGTGAATCCTTCGACTTATACACTGAATCCCACAGCTTCTCATCCACTCAGGGGCTGAAATTACCTCCTTTCTTCTCTATCCGTATTCTCTTCAGTACTACAATGTGCTATAATATTGTTAGACCCAGTGGTTCATTCTTAGTCCTCACATACCTTGTGATAAGCAAATCCCCAGTTGATCTTCTGTCCTCTTTGAAATACTTCCTGCAATTAGCTTTAGGACACTTGCCTAGCTTCTCTAATTCTTCTTAAGCTATTCCTTTTCAGTCTTTTCTTACTTGTTCTCCTCTTCCCAAATTCTAAATATTAAAATACCAAGGGTCAGTCCATGGATGCCTTACTTAAATGATCTTATCCCTTTTCTTGGCTTTAATTCTTGTTATATGGCGATGGCTCCCAATTAAGTATCTCCAAACTGGACCTAATCCGCGAATTCCAGGCTTATTTGGTGCCTCTATTTGGATGGCCAGTAGACGTTGCAAACGTAAACTGCCCCAGACTGTGCTTCTGGTGTCAGCCTCCCCAAACCTGCTTCATCTGCAATCTCAGCTTCTTATTTCACACAATAGTAACTCCATCCTTCTAAAAGCTCAGGTGAAAACCTTGGAGTTAATTATGACTTCCCCTTGTTCAATTTTCTCAGAAAATTCATATCTTCTACTTTAAAAGCACATCCAGAATTTGGCCACTTTTCATCAGTTTTCTTGCTACTCTCTCCCTCACTGGGTATTATTATTTCTGCTTTGTTACCCTTCAGATTGTTTCAATAGACCAGCCACAGTTATCCTGTTAAAATACTAGTCATGGTGTTTGCTCAAACCCATGGCTTCTCCTCTCAGTAAATTAAAGCTAGAGTCCTTACAATGCTTTTCAAGGTCCCCATGATCTCCCCACACTCAACTCTCCAACCTTACTCCTACAGTCCCCATCCTTTTTTTTTTAAGATTTTATTTATTTATTCATGACAGACACACAGACAGAGGCAGAGACATAGGCAGAGAGAAGCAGGCCCCTCAAGGGGAGCCCGGTGTGGGACTCCATCCTGGGTCTCTGGGACCACGCCCTGAGCCAAAGGCAGATGCTCAACCGCTGAGCCACCCAGGCATCCCGACAGTCCCCATCCTTAACCCTGTTCAACCACTTCTGCCTCCTCAGTGTTCCTTGAATATGCTAGGCATGTTTCTGCCCTAGAGCAGGGATTGGAAACAAGATCTCTCAGATTCCCAACACTGCCCCTAAATCTAAATAATTTAAAAGAAGATGTAACAGAATTCTGAGATGTATGATATAGACCATCTAATTAAACCAAAAGCATCTAAGTAATGTCTACAAATGTTCACTCAGTATTTATTAAGTGCTAGTATCTATTAAGTCATCTACCTTGACCACATGGGTATCAAGTCTCATGTTAGGGAGGGATACAGTGGTGAATGAGAGAAACAATCTAAGAGAGAGAAACAGGAGAAGGCCCAAGTGATTTTGCAACAATGATTAGCAGATGCCTTTGTCCAATAGGTAATAAGACATACGACTGTTAAATGATTCTGGGAATGCAAGTCTTACTCAATATTATAAGTTAATGAATTATCATATTAATAGATTAAAGAAAGAAAAAAAAGATTAAAGAGGAAAAAACTGTATCTGAATAGATGCAGAAAAACCATTTGATAAAATTCAGTGTTCGTTAAAAAAAACCCTCAAACTAAGAATAGAAGGAAATTTACTTAATCTGACAATGAGTACCTATACAAAAACTTAAACATTGTGTTTATCACTGAAATGCTGAAAACCTTCTAAGATCTGAGTGAGATAATGATGCCCAATACCAGCCTATCCAATCAATATTAAAATGATGTTTAATATTAAAATATTAAAATGCAATAGACAAAAAAAACAAGATATAGTATCTGAAAGTAAAACATAAAGCTCTTTGTTCACAGATGATATGATTGGGTCAAGGAGAATTCAAAAGAATCTTCAGATAAATTTTTAGAGTTAGAGTATTAGCAAGAAGGCTGAGCACACAATATACAAAAATCAGTTGCATTTCTCTATACCAGCAATAAATAGGACTTAGACAAAGAAAAAAAATTAAAGCACCATATAGAATAGTCTTAGGAAGCATCACATGCCTAGGAATAAGCTTAATAAAAGCTTAATAGAAAGCTTTCATATCCAGACAACCATAAAACATTATTTAAAGCATAGAAGACCTTAATAAATATGCATGCATTGGAAAACTTTCTATTGTAAAGATGTTCATTTTCCCTAAATTCGGTGATTTTAATGTGATGAATATATTCAACCAAACCAAATAAAAATTCCAGGTTTTTATGAAAACTGACAAGCTGATTCTAAAATTTATATGGAAATGCAATATATCAAGAATAGCAAAGAATCTTAAGAAAAAGAAATATGGAGATGTTCATTTCTCAAATATCATTATTTTTAAAATATAAAACAAAAGAATTAAGTGTGTGAATTGGCAAAAGGATTGAGACAAAGACCAGAAAAGAGATCTCAAAATTTACTCATATACATCTATGGACTCTTGGTTTATGACAGGTGGCATCTTTCAATAAGTAGGATGAGTCAATTGGCTATCCATATGATAAAAGAGGAAACAGGAGACTTCATACCATATACAAGAATCCATTACAAGTAGATTGATATAAATATGAAATAAATATTAAATCTTGCAGAAAATAAAATAGAGGACTATCTTCAGGGCATTAGGATAGGCAAGGTTTCCTAAACAGAACACTACCTAAAAAAAGAAGATTACTAATACATCACACTAAGTAGACTACATTAAAATTAAGAACTACCACTCAAAGAAATCGTTAAGAGAATAAAAATGAAAGCCACAAAGACAGTATTTGCAACTTGTGTAATCAACAAAGAACTCATATCCAAAATACGTGAAGAACTCTTATAGGTAAATAAGAAAAAAAAAAGTGGGCAGGAGACTTGAACAGACACTTCACAAAAGAGGATTTCCAGATGGCCAATAAAGATATGAAAGGTGACATCATTACTCTTCAGACGAATGGAAATTAAAACCACAAGGAGATAGCATTTCAAATACATAAGAATGGCTAAAATGAAAAGCCTGAAAATTTTATGGGGAGGATATAGAGCAATGGGTATTCATATTGCTGGTAGGGATGTAAATTGGTACTGGTAATTTAGAAAACTATTTTGTATCACCTACTAAAATTGAACGGGTTCATACCAATAGTTGCACTCCTTGATGGAAATGCATGCATGTATGCATAAATACCAGAAGACATGTACAAGAATGTTCATATAGATGTGTGTGTATATATGTGTGTATACACACACACACACACACACACACACACACACACACATACAGATATCATTGTAAAATGCCCATTCAAGCAATGGAAATAACCAGTGCTATTCCGTTTATGTGAAGTTTAAAAATAGGTAAAAATATGGTAACAAAAATGAGAACATTGATTATCTTTTAAGAGAAGGGAGGGTTTATGAGTGGAGAGGGACTAAGAAGAGTATTTTGAAAGTTCTAGTAATGTTCTATTTCTTGACCTGTGTGATGGCAAAAAAGGTGTTTACCTTATGATAATTCATTAAGTGTATGATTTTCACTTTAATATGACTTTTATACTTAATAATTTTTTAGAAATTTTATTGGAGAGAGAGAGAGGGAGAGAATGAATTGAAGGGAAAGGAAGAGAGAGAGAATTTTTCAAGCAGACACCTGCCTGAGTGTGGAGCCCAACTTGGAAGTCAGTCTCATGACCCATGAGATCATGACCTGAGCCAAAACCAAAAGTCAGATGCTTAAACAACTGAGTCACACAGGCATCCCTATACTTAATAAAAAAAAAGATTTTAAAAAATATCCACATACTAGGTGCCATTTTTACCAGTTTTGTCAATCATTTATATCTGTACGGTGTCTTAGAGCTGTTGAGAAAGGCATTATATGAGCTAATGCATATATTAGCACCTCAGGAAATCATAATCTTGGCACTAAAAATGATGGGATACTTAACTGGATATTTTCAGATAGCAAAAATGAGAACAAAATCTTAAGAGGCACTTTATCAAGTAAATACCTTTTCAAATAATATTTTAATTCCTAATTAAAATATTTTTCTATGGTTCTAGACATTAGTCTATGCCTGCATTTATCAATATATGTAAAAATATATAGTTTTTTAAGAGATAAAATGTAATAAATTACAATTTTGTGATTTATTTTTATACCTAAACATGTCTGAAATCGTTCTATTTGTTTATTTTTATAAAGTTATTATTCAAACTAAAAAGCTCTTAGAGTGGGAAGCAAATTCTATGACTTCCCATTCTATGATGGGAGGCTCCTCTCCCCCATCAAAATCTCCCCCATGCTAATCCCCATTAGCAGATTGTTTTTTGCATCCTTCCGTAAATTCACTATGTGTATGGAAATGTGGTTTTTGTTTGTTTGTTTGTTTTTTTACAGACTTTGAGGTCATACTCTTCTACAACTTTTTTTTATCAATATGGTTTCAGCATATTTACATATCAGTACATAAATATCTATATCATTCTTTTAAACCTAGATAACATCCATATAATTATTTTTAATGGTTGCATAGTATTCTAACAGAGAAATTTCATTATTTAGCCTTTCTCCCGCTAATAGGTAGGTTGCTCCCATTTTTGTCATTACAAAAATGTTACAACAAATATGTGGGTGTCTATTTGAGAGAATATATGTATAAGAATTGCTGAGTCAGAAGTATAAATATTTCTTGACATTGAAAATAACCCAAACCATACTTTATTTTTGTGAATAGTCATTGAGAATTGGATATAGCATCATAGCAAGAAAACAAATTTCAAGTAAAGCACCAAAATGGGAACCAATGAGTCTTTTAAGGCAGGTAGAATATACTAAGCCATTAATGGTGTAGGGTTTTAGTAGGAAGGAAGACATACTGGAGATAATTTTCCCTTGCTCCAAGACCATAGTCACAAGAACCACTTGAATTTGAAACGTAAGGATGGCCAAGCAAAACTTAAAATTACACCCTCTATTCACAAACAAAAATTGTAATACAATATAATTAAATCACAAATTTAGAATTCTAATAGTCAAGCAAAATATTTCACTTAGATTCCTTAAAATTAGAAATTGTCTTCTCAGGATGAGGCCACATTTACTCTGAAAGGTGATCATCCTTGAGACATGCTGTTCTAAGAATTGGGTTTCTCTTCTACCAGAGAATTGTTGATCGTTTAAGTCTGTACCTACTGCTGATAGTGATCCTTAGCTTAACACCAGGAAATGAAGGCATCAAAACCTCTTAGAAATGAAGCAGTGACACTATTTGTATTAATGCACTCTAAAAATAGTTGAATTTAGAAAGGCGTGAATGAAATTTCTTCTTTACAGTCAAAAAATTAGTTACTCTAGCTCTGTTATTTGCCGATTACCACACATCAAATTACAATCTTTCTTCACTATAATACAAGATTGTTGATAGTAACTGGAGACATGGCAGAAATTTAGATATCTGAATGACTTTAAGTTTTTGTGACTAGTCATAGCCAGTTTTTGAGAGCTTATTATGTGTTTGGTGCTCTTGTAAGTACCAATTTGTATTAGTCAATTTACCTGTTGTAACAACACTAAAGGTGGATGTTACAAAAGACACCATTGTACAGATTAGGAATAGGAAGTGTACACTGATTTCTAACCCAGGTAATGTGACTATTTCACTAGAAGTGGAGTTTCATTCAGTTCTGAATTTGTGAAGGTTGAGGCTCTGAATATTTTTTTGTCTTCACCCACTTTAGAGCACACAGTATCATTTGGTCACAAGATTCCCCTGCTATTGGGCAGAGGGACTAGATAAGGGCAGATATTTCTGTTTGTATCATTTGCGAGATGAGTGTCTTAACTTTTTGGATAACTTGTAATTTTTTGCTGAAACCTAGATATGATATGCCTGGTGATAAGAACTGAGGTATCAGGTTTGTAGTATGAGGTGTTAACATTAATCTAATCAGGAGCTGGGCTATGTTTAATGTTCGCTGTAGCTGTGCCAGAGGCTTTCGTTCCCTCTAGGGTTTTTTGCTTTCATTTGTGGGTTTGTTCGTGGGTTTTTTGTGTGTGTTTCTTCCCGTTGTCTTTAGGTTTCCCTAAGAACTCCTTCTTAAATAGTGTGTGTGTCTAGCAGCTCTCTCATTTGTAATCCACTCTTATTATACTGGAGCCCTGTTGATATGGTGGTAAGGTATTGAGGAGGGGAACTGTTCTGTAATCTTATGATTAAATGTCTGCTTTTTCTCATGGAAAACCATGCAGCTACATACCGCAGATAAGGTGGTATCCGCAGGAGATGGCAACAGTATCCAGTCATGCACATAAAATGTGGTGGTACTTGATAGGTCTGGCAGGTCTGGGTAGACTCAGTGGATATAGGAGTGTCCAGGAGATGTAGTGATAATCAGTGGAGTGGACACATAGAGAAAAAAAAGGGATTAAAATTCTACAAACTGATGAATTATCTTCATTTATTCTAACTTGGTGAAAATTGACCAGATTTGCTAATGCGCTCATGTGAGACAGTCCTCAGGAACTCACAGAAACACTTGGGGCAGGTTTTTAGAGGCCTAGGATGTTGTATTGGCAAAAAGATTGACTGAAAGATTGACAAAAAGATCCACTGAAATAAGAATTATGCTAGTTAACTATAGTTAAGTTTTTAATTTTAGTTTTAAAACCCAGAGCTCGGGGATCCCTGGGTGGCGCAGCGGTTTAGCGCCTGCCTTTGGCCCAGGGCGCGATCCTGGAGACCCGGGATCGAATCCCATGTCGGGCTCCCGGTGCATGGAGCCTGCTTCTCCCTCTGCCTGTGTCTCTGCCTCTCTCTCTCTCTGTGTGACTATCATAAATAAATAAAAATTAAAAAAAATAATAAAAAAAAATAAAACCCAGAGCTCTAAAATAAAGGCTATTAAATATTCTCCTATTTTTATCTCTATATTTTTGCTATCTAAAACTCCTTATTTGCCATTAACCCAGGTTTTTTTTAATTTGATCACAAGTTTACAAAGTGGTTTAACTGTTTTGGTCCAGAGCTCAGATTACAGAAGAGCCAGTATAGAAGACAGCCAAACATATTCTACCAGGACTTCAAGTTTCTAAGGCAAGCACAGGAATGCACATCATCTTTCAGAGCTCTTGGCTCAGTGGGGAGCAGGGACGGATGAGTTTTTATCTCTTTCTTGCCCCTTCTCTAAGCTCCATCCCTCCTCAATATTCTCTGGTCTCATTAGAGGTAATGGATATTCACAATATGATGTTGATAAATAATGTCAACAAGTACGCTTTCGTAGTTTCTCCTCTGTATAAGTTTCTATTCTTTGTTCCAAAGTGATGGGTACTTGATTTTTTATCATGAATGTTAACTTAGAAAGCCAGTCTCAATGTATGGTTGCCTTCCCACCAACCATCATTGTAGCTCCTGGACCACACTGCTGTGTCCTGTGGCACCATGGAGAACTCATGGAAGCTCTGGAAGATCTTTTAAATTTTCAAAAGAAACACTGTAACAGTTGGATGTCACATGAACTACTATTATTAAGTTGTTTATAAAAGGAATAAAAACGACCTGTTGGATATTTTCTTTGACACCAGAAAAAAGCTACTGGGGCAAGGGCAGTGTGGACAGAGGATGTTGGGCACCTCTGAAGTACCTCCTTCCCAACCACTATTTCTCTTTGAGGATGCACACAGATCTGAAACCTTGACTCTACCTTCAAATCCAAGTAACGGAGTATATGATTAAGTTAAATTCACCAATGCAGTGCCTCTTTAGGTCTCAATAAGAGGGGAGCATGTGTCCCAAATCAGCCCAGTCAAAGTAAACCTCAGGTCTCTTGCTTAAAATGTTTGAACAATCTCAATCTCCTCTCTCTGCCTCTGACTGAGAAAGCGTGTAGCTACTGGAGTTGTTGACAACTATCTTTTGACCATAAGAGCCAGCCTTCTTGGATGAAGTTGACACTGCTGATGGTAGAGTGGTGAAACTGAAGGAAACCGGGTCCTTGGTAACATCCTTGAGCCACTGGATCAAGCCCAGTCTGAAGCCTGAATGCTTCTTTTCATTTATGTTTGTTCCTCTAAATATTATTGTTTCAGCAAGTTTCCACCAGTTGCCTTGTTATTTTTAATTCATAGTTCTTGTTTTATTCTGGTTATTAGTCATATATGCTACTGCAAATATATTTTAGTTTTTCTTGCCTTATTCTGCTAACTAGGATCTCTGATGCAGTTTTGAATAGAAATAATAGTATTGGAAATGCTTGTCTCATTCTCAGTCTCAGGAAGAGAGCTTTCAATAATTCACCATTTAGTATTACACCTGTTCTGTTTTGTTTTTGTAAATACTCATTCACCAGATTAATGAAATTCTCTTTTATTCATTGTTGCTAAAAGTTTATATCACAGATGAGTGTTGAATTTGTTAAATGAGGTTTTTTTTGTTGTTGCCACGTGGTGGTGGGAAGTAGCCATTACTGTACCTGTTGTCCTCCTGGATTGCCCAATCAGTGTTCTGGGCCTGGAGCATTCCCCTATCTGGAAGCTGGGTTCCAGACTGTCATTTTTTCCCATTTACTTCTTTGTTATTAGAGAAACTTCTCTCCTGTTCTGGGTACACAGTGAACTTCCTTGTATTGATTGGCATTATCACATGCTTTCTCTGTGACTCTTGCAATGTCCACATATTTTTCCCCTTTTTTTTCTGTTAGTGAGGTAAATTATATGAACTGATTTTCAAATGTTATATTACCCTTTTGTTCCTATAATAAACTTCACTTAGTCATAATCTAATATTTTTTAATACATAGCTGGATTTGACCTGCTACTATGTGGCTTAGGAATTTTGCATCTATCTTTAAGAGAGAGATTGATTTGTAATTTTCTTGTAATGTTCTTGTTAGATTTTGCTATCAAGATTATTCTGGTCTCATTTCCATTCTCTCAACAACCGTAGAACCTGTTTGGGAACATACATAGTCATTATATCATACCATGTCTTGGTTTGCAATTAAATATTATTGTGTGATTGTAAAAAAAAAAAAAAAAAGTATCTAAGTGAGCAGCTACCTGAAATGTAATGCATACCAAAAATAAATACTCTGGTTTCATTAAAGAGTTGTGATTCATTCTGACCTTTTCTGCTCTTTATAAGAATTTATTAGTGTAAGTCTTCCTTATAATTTGTGGAAGACTTCACCAATGAAGCCATTTGGGCTTGGAGCTTTCTTCAGCATAAGATGTTCAATAATATATTTAATTATTTAGTGTGTTTTCATGCACACATGTGCTCACATGTATGATTATTCAGTATTTGTATTCTTTTGTCAGCTTTGTTCAAAGTGCTGTTTTTCAAGGATTTGTTCATTTCATTCAAACTGCCACATTTTATGGTATAAACTTGTTCCAGTTAGTCCTTTAATATATTCTTTATGTCCATAAAATCTCTAGTGATACTCACTTTTTTTCCCTAATGTTGTAATTTGTGTATGCTTTTTTTTTTCAATGATTGGTCTTGATAGATTTTCATCAGTTTTAGTTGATTTCTGCCATTGTGTTTGTTATTTTTTCTTGTGGTTTATATATTTCTTTTCCTAGCTTTTGAGATGGAAGCTTAAAAAATTGCTTTTTAGTCTTTTTTTCTTTTCTCATTAGTGCTTTTAAGGACATAATTTTTCATTATGTAAGGCTTTAGCTGCATCCCATGAGTTTTGATATGTTATTTCTTCTTTATAATTAGGTCAAAATATTTTCTATTTCTTTTTAATTTTCTTTTTTTCCCATGAATTATTTTACTGTATGTATTTTTATGGCATAAGTTTATTTACAAACATATTTAGTATGTTGAATTAAAAAATTTGACACATTTTTTAAAGAACTTGCACCTCTTAAAATGCTCCTTTTCACAACTGTGTAATGGATTATAGTGTATTGTAGTTGCTGTTGTTATTTTGCAGGGAGTTGGTATTAGTATCAGTTTCTAGCTGAATTCCATTGTGGTCAAAACCATACTCTAAGTGATTTTGTCTTTTAAAATTTGTTAAGACATTTTTGTAACCCAGAATATAGTAGAGCATGTTAAGTATTTCATATACATTGGAAAAGAATGTGAATTCTTTTTTTCTTCATGCTTAAATTAGACAAACTTTGCTGACTGTGTTGTTCAGATGTTCTATAGTCTTTCTAAGATTTGGCTTGCTTGCTCTGTCAGCTACTTAGATTAAATATTAAAATCTCCCTGCTATGATTATAATTTAGACCATTTTTCTTTTAGTACTGTTGATTTCTGTGTGTGTGTATATATGTATATATGTATATATATATATATATTTATATTTATATTTATATATATTTGCCTTATATATTTTGAATCTCTGTCTTTGAGTGCATACGGATTTAGAACTTTTATTTTTCCTGGGGATTGATCCCTTTATTTTTATGAAAAGTCCCTCTTTATCTCTGGTAATGCTACTTGTTTTAAAATCTATTCATCTGATGTTAATATAGCTAAGGCAACTTTTCTCATATTTTACTTTCAATCTTTGTCTTTATATATTTAAGATGTATCTTTTATATTTGGAATATAGTTGAATTTTTTTAATCTGGTCTGACAGTCTTAGTCTTTTACTTAGAATATTTAGGCCACTTACATTTATTGTAATTATACTGTTGGGTTTAAATCTGTCTTCCTTTGTTTTCTATTTGACTCACCTGTTTAATGGTTTTTTCCCTCTCCTTTCTTGCTTACTATTGTCTTAATTTTTTTTTATTATTTTGTTTTCATATGTTACTTGTTAGTCATTTTTTAACTTTTCTTTAGTGACTACCTTAGTATAATTTATGTTCTTGATTTATAGCAAGCTAATAATGTAAATGATTACTTCTAACACTTCCCAGATAATGCTAAGATCTAATAAGTTCTTAATTCAATTTACCCCCTTCTGCTTTCTTTATTATTCTTAATTGCATTTTAGTTCTTCTGTAGTTCAAACTCTGTAAGATGACATCATCATCATCATTCTGTACAGTCAGTATTAAATTGTTACTTTTTCTCCTACTCTTCATGACTTTATTATATTTGGTGTTTTCATCTGTGATCATTTTTCTTCTGTTGGTCTGCTGGCAACAGATTACCTCAGTGTCAGTTTCTGTTTTTCTGAAAAGTATATCACTTGTCATTTTGAAAGATTTTGAGGAGTACAATTCTAGATTGGCAGTTATGATCCTTCAGTAGTCTTAGTTATGTCATACCATTGTTTTATGGTTTCAATTATTGTTGACAAGTTACCAACCAGTCTGTAGATCCATTTTTTAAAGGATTTTACTTATTTGAGAGAGAGATAGCAAGAGAGAGAGCACAGCAATGGGGAGAGGGAGAAGCAGCCTCTGTTGAGCAGAGAGCCTGATGTGGTGCTTGATTCCAGGACCCCAGAATCATGATCTAAGCCAAAGGCAGAGGCTTAACCAACTGAGCCACCCAGGCCCCTGTGGATCCTTTTCAAGTAAAAATTTTCTCTGGCTGCTTTGAAAATTTTCTTTGTGTCTTTTCTTTTTAGAAGTTTTATTCTGATGTGCTACAAGTATTTATCCTTCTTTTTATTTTATCCTTCTTGAAGTTTACAGAGCTTATTGATCTATATTTTTATGTCTTTCATCTTTTGGAATAGTAATCTTTATTTCTTCAAATATTTCTTTAGTTTCTATTTCTCTTCCCTCTCCTCAAAAGACTCCAGTTACATTTTTGTTAGACCTTTGCACTATGCTTCACATGTATTTCATATTCTTTTTTGTGTCTCCCACTCATATTTTACTCTGTTCTTTAGTACTGATATTTCACAATTACCTGCCTTGAGTTTACTTACCATTTTAATCCTTTGTATATAATCTATGTTAAATCCATGTGTTGAATTCTTAATTTCAATTTTTGCCTTTTTCAGTATTTGAATGTATTTTTTCCTTCTCCTCTATTTCATTGAACATGTTAATCATAGTAATTTCAAAGTTGTTGTCTGCTAAGTCCAATCACCAAATCACATAGAGGTCTGTATAATCTCTTGAGTTTTGTTTGTATGATCCTTTTCTTGACATCCTTTTAAATATACAATATCTATTGTGTATCAAAAATGAGTATTGTGTATTAAAAATTATATAGGCTCCATATCATGTTCTCTTTCTGCAATTTTACCTTTTCTGCTGCTAGGTAGGAGTGAAGACTGAGGTTTTTGTAAGCTGTATGGAATATACAAAGAAGAAGGCCCCAGGAGGCATGGGAGACTATTGATCACAATTTGCTTGTGACTTTAGGGGCTGTTATCTAGGGTATGTACTTACACAAGGGGCTAGTGTCAGTTTGAAGCCCCTGCAGGCCATTTGACTAAACAAAATGTATGCTGAGGTAGCAATACTATAGAGTAGCTCAGCTGAAGTCTCAACAATCATTTTCAATTGAGTACTAGCCCTACAAATCTCTAATTTTATATCTCAAGTACTGCAGGGCCACCTAAAACTCTGCTGGTGTTTCTCCATAGTAGCCAATTCTCAGATTCTAAGATCCAGCATTGCCAAATTTCCCCAGGGAAGAAGCGGCTAGAGATTCTCAGCTTTTCTTTCCATGGTTGTCTCTTCTCAAGAATCTTCAGAATCTTGACCTCCCTTCTTTCTCATTGCTTCAGTAGGTCACTAATGCATTTAAATAGTGCATCTCATTTTCAAAATGCTTTAAGTAATGCATCTCATTTTCTATTTGTCTTTTTTTTTTTCCTCAGGGGGAGCATTGGTGTACTCCAAGGTACATTCCCTAAAATCGAAGTTGATTTTTTTTTTCACATTAAGCTTTCCAGTTGAACCGTGTTTTAAGGAATCCAGATTTTCTATGTGGTGCTGAGTGGAGTCAACTAACAAACACTATTATTTAAATACTAAGTACTTTAAGTAAGATAAGTTACATATAAATTTAGAAGGAATCTGGAAGTAATTCTCACTTAAAAAATATTTTTAACGTTTGTAATACAAACAAGACTTTTCAAATACTCCTTTTTAAATTAAAAGTAATGTATGTAAATTTCTGTATGTTACAGGAAGGGGGTGTTATCAACATATAGAAACTGTGTTATCTCTTTTCTTCCATGTGATACCTCCTAGGATTTGGGATAGGGACACATCTGACCAATGTCAGAAAGATAAGGAATTTTGTTGACTTAGAGGGATAGCCACATTTCTAAAGACCAGTTTAGAAAAACAGATTGAGAATTTTCTGTCCTTAGAAAGGAAAAGCCAAGGAGATAAAATCCCTCTAAATGAAGACCAAATTGGCAAAGGATAATCTATTGGGATATAGATACCCAGCTAGCATTAAGAACAAGTCATAAAAGTTAGGATAAGCTATTTGTAGTACATATAAATACCTAGAGAAATATATGAGAAATTTCCAATTAGCCATAGAGGTTATCTGTCTAAGTATAATGGAATTTTGTGCCTCATATCACTTCTTTTAATATCTTCAAACACACATTTGTATTTAAAGTTAAGGTAATATAATGCTCTGGAACAGTTTTGAAACCTATGTTAGCAGAAAAGAAGGAATTTAAGATTGGTAAATCATCAACTTACTGTGTCACCAGTTAATTCTAGTACCACTGATCGCTCCCCATCACTGATTCCCACTTTGTTTCTTCCAATTACTGATCCTTTTTAACATTTAGAAGCCTTTATTACTTACTTTTCTGGCCTCATCTTCCTCTCCTACCTTGTTGGTACTTATACTCCAAGCAGGCCACCTGCAGTTCTGGAAATATACCCTATATTTTTTATACCTCTAAGCTTTTGTTTATTTGGTCTATTTCCTTGGAATATATCCTGCCATTTTATCCAACCCCTTTGCTCTTCTTTTTCCAGTCTCTCTGTTTATGGTAATCTTTTTTATTTTTTAGTACTCTCTCCCATGCCTCTTTCTCTAGTAAATATTTCTATTCCCAGCCAGATGTGATCTGTTCTTCCTTTAAACTGCTCTAACACTTTGCTTATGTCTCTCTTAGGGCTTTTATTATAATCTGCCTTGAGGAAAATTATATGTGTTCTAGTGTTATCCCTCTTATTAGACACTGAGCCCTTTAAGAAACAGAACTGTGATTTTCAAAAAAAAAAAAAAATCACAGCAGAGCCCACTAGAGTCTTACATACAAATACTAGTCAGTTAGTAAATATTTGTCCAATTAAATATAGGTGACACATGGGCCCCATAGGCAGTTCACAATACTGCTGTTGTTTACTTCCAGGTCATTTGGAATACGTTTCTTTAAAGGCTTACCTGATTAGGTAAAACCCAACCGAGACAATTTCTCTTTTGATTACTCATAGCTAACTTATTATTAACTTAATCATCAGAGTGATACTCTGTCATATGTGTAGATTCCACCTGTACTCAAGGAGAGGGGCACAAAAATAACGGGGGCCATTTGAGCATCCTGCCTGTTGTATGCCCCTTACTTTTCTGCATCTATTTTGTGTATCTCACCCAAGTGGTTTTCAAAGTGTGATCCCTGGACTCTCAGCATCAGTAATACTTAGAAATGTAAATTCTCAGGTCCCATTCCTACCTACTGTATCAGAAACAGTCTGTGTTTTAACAAGCCTTCATAGAGATGCTGATGCACACTCAAGTTTGAGAACCAGTGGTTAACCCACTGGCCTTTTATTTAAATCCTGTGCCATATATAATTCCCTCTGTTCTGTGCCTTGATTAACCTTATTCTATTAGCTGTCTTATTCCTCATTTAATGAAGAATTTATAAGGAACATTGATTCCCAAAGCCAGGGTCTCTCCTATGCTGACTGTGACTCTGTGACTTCCCAACCCTTCACTTCCCTTCATGGGGAGGAATTCTGTATAGAAGCCAACTGGTTAATTGGGCAATTCTTTGTTCATCCCTTTGCACTTCTTTACCCTCTTTTTAAAATCTGAATAATTGTCGTGACTCTGTGTCTGTTGTCCTTTTTTGTTCTTATTATTGCTGCTGCTATGTGGGAATAAGTGGAAAATTCTCATGTAAGAGATATGACACTTCCTGAGGCTGATAGTAGTTGATTAATCTCAGACATTAGCACTGAAAATAGGTTAAAAAATGCTACTGAAGTAGAGATTTGCCACATTGAAGCAGAACCATGTTATGATATGGAAATTAGATATAATACTTTATGTGTAAGCTCTTCATGGTATAGGAAGTGAAATCTAAACACTACATATGTTTCCTCCATAATAAATCTATAGTATAGTTATTACTGAATAATTTAATTTATTTCATTATACTTTAATGAATTCTAACCATATAAATTAACCAATCTTCAACCTGTTTTCCAAATCCAAGAATATTTTGCACAGCAAATATCTGTGTATAACTAACTGACACATTTCTGTAAAAAGTCTACCTTCACATTGACTTTCCTTCCTTGCTTTGTTCCTTCCCAAAGTAGTTTTCATTAATGTAGGGCTTTCTGTATGTTTTGGCCTACTACTGAATCCTTAGCACCCAGGAGATGGTGCTCAACAAGTATTTGAGGAATAAATTTAATTTTTTTTATCATTTTATCAATGGAAAAATAAAATTGACTGAATTGCCTTGCCTGAAAATCCTCTAGGAATGTGAGGACCACTGGCTATTTTAGTAAGAACCAATTCCTAGCAAGAACATGGCTTGGGTTTTAGTCATAACAGTGTAGATTATATGTTAAGCTGAATTTTAAAAATCTAATCCAACTTTTTGAATTAAAATCAGAGATTTTCTAATGTGGAAAGGTGTTCCATGGAGTAGGTGTCTCTCTAAAGGAAATTTTTCTAACATTCAATATTTTATTAATTTCAGGTGTACAATATAGTGATTCAACACTTCCATACATCTCCTGGTGCTTATCACAACAGTTGAACTCCTCTATCTCCATCACCTCACACATCTCCCCATCTACCTCCCCTCTGGTAACCATCAGTTTGTTCTCTATAATTAAGAATCTGTTTCTTGAGGCACCTGGGTGGTTCAGTTGGTTAAGCATCTGGCTCTTGATTTCAGCTTAGGTCATGAGTTCAGGGTCACGAGATGGAGCTGTGTGTTGGGCTCCATGCTGGGTGTAAAGCCTGCTTAAGACTCTCTCTCTAAAAAAAAGAAATGTTTCTTAATTTGCCTCTCTCTTTCTTTCGCTTTCCTTGTTTGTTTTGCTACTTAAATTCCATATATGGGTAAAATCGTATGGTATTTGTCTTTCTCCACTGATTTATTTTGCCTAGCATGATATTCTCTAGCTCTATACATTCTGTTGCCAATGGCAAGATTTAATTCTTTTTAAATATACCACTGTATGTCTGTCTGTATATATATATATATACATATATATATGTGTATATATATATATATATATATATATATATATATATACACCACTTTTTTGTAGTTTTAACTTTTTATTTAAATTCCAGTTGATTAATATATTGTGTTTCAGGAGTAGAATTTAGTGACTCATTACTTACATGTAACACCCAGTGCTCAACACAAGTGCCCTCCTTAATACTCATTACCATTAACCCATCCTCCCACCCACCTCCCCTCCAGCAATCTTCAGTTCATTCTCTATAGTTAAGAGTCGGTTTTATGGTTTGCTCTCTCTTTTTTTCCCCTTATTTTCATCTGCTATATTTCTTAAATTCCACATGAGTGAAATCATATGGTATTTGTCTTTCTCCAGTGACTTACTTCTCTTAGCATGATACACCATAGCTCCATCCTTAACATCGCAAATGGCATGATTTCATTTTTTATGACTAATACTTCAGTGTGTGTGTGTGTGTGTGTGTGTGTGTGTGTACTACAACATTATCCATTCATCAGCTGGTAGACATTTGGGATGCTTCCATAATTTGGCTATTGGAAATAATGGTCCTATAACCAAAAGGATACATGTATCCCTTTGAAGTAATGTTTTGTATTCTTTGGGTAAATACCCAGTAGTGTGATTGCTGGATCATAGGATAATTCTATTCTTTTTCTTTAAAAAAAAAAAAAAGATTTTATTCATTTATTCATGAGAGACACACAGAGAGGCAGAGAGATAGACAGAGGGAGAAGCACATTCCCCATGGGGAGCCTAATGTGGGACTTGATCCTAGGACCCGGGGATCATGCCCTGAGCCAAAGGCAGACACTCAACCACTGAGCCATGCAGGTACCCAGATAATTCTATTCTTAACTTTTTGAGGAACCTCCATACTGCTTTCCAGAGTGACTGCACCAGTTTGCATTCTGAACAACAGTGCAAAAGGGTTCCTTTTTCTCCACATCCTCACCAACACTTGTTGTTTCTTGTGTTGTTGATTTTAGTCATTCTGACAGGCATGAGGTGATATTCATTGTAGTTTTGGTATGCATTTCCTGATAGTAAGTGATGATGAACATCTTTTCATGTGTCTGTTGGCCATCTTCTGTATGTCTTCTTCAAGGAAATGTGTAATTATGTCTTCTGCCCATTTTTAAATTTTTTTGTTTGTTTCTTGGATGTTGAGTTTGATAAGTTCTTCATATATTTTGGATACTACCACTTTATCAGATAATGTCATTTGAAAATATCTTCTCCCATTCTATAGGTTGCCCTATAGTTTTGTTGATAGTTTCCTTCACTGTGCAAATTTTTATTTTGGTGTGGTACCAATAGTTTATTATTGCTTTTGTTTCCCTTGTCTCAGGAGACATATCTAGAAAAAAGTTGCTGTGGCTGTGTCCTTTTCTAGGATTTTAATGGTTTCAGGTCTCACATTTCAGTCTTTAATCGATTTGGAATTTATTTTTATATGGTGTAAGAAAAATGGTCCAGTTTGTTTGTTTGTTTGTTTGTTTGTTTGTTTCTTTCTTTCTTTCTTTCTTTCTTTTTTTATTGTTGTTGCTATCCAGTTTTTCCCATGCCATTTGTTAAAGAGACTGTCTTTTACCCACTGGGCATTAATTGACCATATAGTTGTTGGTTTACTTCTGGGTTCTGTATTCTTTTCCATTGATCTACGTGTCTAATTTTGTGCCAGTGCCATACTGTTTTGATTACTGCAGCTTTGTATTAATAACTTGATGTCTAGAATTGTGATGTCTCCAACTTCGCTTTCCCTTTTCAAGAATTCTTTGGCTACTTAGGGTCTTTTGTGGTTTTATACAAAGTTTTAAGGCTGTTCTAATCCTGTGAAAAAAGCTGTCGGTATTTTGATAGGGGTTGCACTGGTAGTATAGATATTTTAATAATATTTGTTCTTCCAATCCCTGAGCATGCAATGTTTTCCTTGTGTCATCTTGAATTTCCTTCATTGGTGTTTTATAGTTTTCAGAGTATAGGTCTTTCACCTCTTTGTTTAGGTGTGTTCCTAGTTAATCTTATCATTTTTGGTGCAATTGTAAATCAGATTTTTTTTAAATTTCTACTTCTGCTGTATCATTATTGGTATATAGAAATACAACAGATTTATGTACATTGATTTTGTACCTTGCAATTTTACTGAATTCATTCATCAGTTCTAGCAGGGTTTTGTTTTTTTTTGTTTTTTTTTTTTTTTTGTGGAATCTTGGTTTTTCTATATAGAGTATCATGTCATCTGCTAATAGTGCAAATTTTATTTCTTCCTTACTGGTTTGGATGTATTTTATTTCTTTTTGTTGTCTCATTTCTGTGGCTTGGACTTCCAGTACTATGTTGGATAAAGTGGTAAAAATGGACCTCCTTGTCTTGTTCCTGACTGTAAGGGAGAAGCTCTCAGTTTTTTCCCCATTGAGAATGATATTAGGTATGGGTTTTTCATATATGATCTTTATTATGTTGAGATATGTTCCCTCTTAAACCTACTTTTTTTGAGTGTTTTTATCATGAATGGATGTTGTACTTTGTCAAATGCTTTTTCTGCATCTATTGAAATGATAATATAGTTCTTATCTAAAGGGAAAACATTTTTATATACTTTTTGTATTCATGTTTATTTTCAGTCATATTCAACTAACTCAGTTGATTTGTGTGGTACCTTTTGCAGTAATTAGTCTCCAGAAGAGTGTTGGTTAGAGGCAACTTATGAGCTAGCTGGCCAGCAGGCAAAGAACAATAATGAAACAAAAGTTGGGTGTAGAAAGCTAATAGGTGCCCTAAGAAACACTTGCCTTGCTCCTGCTCTTCAGAAGACAGGCCAAGAACTTAAGGAGAAAATGTATACTCCAGACCAGGGCTACTTTTATTCCTAGAATTCTTGTAAATATAATTAGAAATGATTAAAAAATAAATTACTGTATAAATTATTGTAGAATAAGCAGGCCATGTCTACATTTACCTTATAGAAAAGATAATGCATTTTTCTTCCCTTTTTTCACACAGTGTATAGGGCTTCAAACTTCTGTTCCCATAAATAATGGTGGCATCAAAATGGCCACTTTGGCTTTAGAATGATCTACCTGTGGCCTATAGTTTCCACAGTGTTGGACAGGCTTTCAGATTTCACAATACATTGGATGCATGGAAATGAGGCTTTAAATATCACTTTACCCAGAAACTCAGAACATTTGGAAATTTATGTAGCACAAATAGTTATTAAAGTATAGAAGACATAAAGGAGTATTAATTCAGAGTTAAACCTGTTTCCAATTAGGGGAGAAAAAAAAAACCCTACACTTCCAAGATCTTTTTCCCAGATCTTCATTTGCCCTACATCCTCCCCTTTTCCAGAGAAAACTGCTCTCTAGCCTGGGAATCCCCTGTTACAAATACATCGGGGAAGAGCTTTCAGCTTCTTTAGAAATGTTTTTTTTTCCTTCTCAAAACATGTTGGTTCTATTATTTTTTTAAATTATAATTAAATATATAACTTAATTCATGTATTTAATGAACTCTTAATATCCCTATAATTTCATAAGTCTCCTTTCTTGGGCTTGAAAGGGAAAAAATAAACCTTTCTAGGAAATAGTTTCAAATCAAGTTATCAATAAATTTTTAAATGTTTTATTTGCCTTCATTAAATCTCTTCCTTCTCATTGCTTTCTGTTTGTGCTTGTGGATGACCAGCACAGGTCTCTGTGAGTCTGTCTTCTTTCCCACTTCCTAATGATTATATAAACCTTTCCACGGTTCCTTGGCTTTCAATGTTACTTCCTTTTCAAGTTCTTTTTTCTAGCTTATTTTCTTTTCTCTCACTTTCCCGTCTTTATTTCTCCTCTTAGTGAATATCTCTCATCCTCAGATTTCCTGCTTCTTGAGTTTGAGGCACTAAAATTAACTTCCTAAATTCAGAATTTTTTTTTAAAGAGCAAAATTACAATCTTTAGCTATCAGATTAGAATAATTTAATATGGTTCTAAAAGCAACTTTTTAAAATTAATATAGACTCTCTGATGAAGGCTACCAACTCAAGATTAGTCCTTTTTAAATGTATTATTTATTTTTATTTTTTCATCTGGACCATAGCACAGGAGCATGTTTACATATTTTGAAATTTAAAAAACCTGAAGTCCATACAACTGAAACTAATATAATGTTATATATCAATTACCTCTCAATTAAAAAAAAAAAAACTTAAAGTCTTGTTGAAAAACAATACTCTCCTCATCATCCCTCTTCACTTCCCAAACTGATGACTCAGAGGCAACCAAATTCAATTCTTTTATCTGCTTCTCTACATTATAAGTAATATACTTGAATATAGTTTCTTGAATTCTAGACAATGTCAACTGGATATTTTGGTAAGTGGAGCTGTAGTTACAGTGTCCCACCCTCTCCATACCTCCTTTTCCCATCTTCGTTACAGAATGGAATTTCAATTTTTGGCTAAATCAGCAGTATTTGTTTACATGAATAGAACTACATAAATATTTTGTTTCCTTTTTTTGTAGCACTTTTATTCTTTTTAGAAGTAATAATTACCTTTCTTGTATTATTTGCTTAGTTTCTATGTATCTATCACTATATATTTTCCTCTAATGCTGTAACATACCTGCCAAACAACTAAAAGATAACTTACAGGAAATCAATCAATTCCATTTTCCCCTCTCTGGAGATTTTGCTCTAATGGCTTTCAATCTTCTTGCTGAAATATAGGCTTGCTGTCCAGGGCTGTTGCATAGCTGTCATTCTGGAACATTCTTTTACTAAGTCTTGGGAATTTCCTTAGTCTACTACATCCTCTATTTCCTGTTATCTCAGGTTTTCCTTTTTCCTCATTCACTTCCTCTTTTCTGTGGAGCGGATTCCCTAGTCGTTTCCTACTAGGAAAAAGAATATACAGAGGAGATAAAATTCTTGTGCCTTCGAATTTCATAAGATCTGAAAAAATTGATAATTTGGGTGTAATGTTTTATTAGGTCAGAAATCATTTTGCCTCAAACTTTTGAAGAGATTTCACCATTCTTGTCTAGTTTCCTGTGTTGTTGAGGAGTTTGATGCTATTTGATACCTGACACTTTTCAAGCAGTTTGTTTGCTTGTTTGTCTTTTTAAGAGGATTTTAGGGTCTTCGCTTCCTTCTGATAATCTTAAATTTCCATGATGATGTCACTTGATGTGGGTGGTTTCTTGTTCATTGTGCTAGCCCCTTTCAATTTGGAAACTTTTTAATTTGGGAGCATTTTGGAAAATTTTTTTCTTTATACTTTCTAGCATCCATTTTCTCTGTTCTCACTAGGACTTGCTAATAATTTCACTGTCTAATAACCTTTTTAAAAAGTTATTTTGTCCATAAGCCTCATTATGATAAATGGTTTTCATGATTTAATGATGGAAAAAGAGGTAAAGGGGGAGGAAATTAAGTCTAAATCTAAAGAATGATTTATCTTACCCCGATTCAGTTTTTTACTATATGTGTATCTTGCTTTTATAATATTTTTAAATGAAGAAATTCCTTTTTGTTTTACTTGCTTTTATTGTTAGATATTAATGCTTTTAAATCCCAACACTATTAATGACACTGTGATTATTAATAGTAATGGCTGCTACTGTGTCAATTATTGTGCCTCAGATCCTCATTGTAAAGTCAAGTCTGAAATAAAATCTATTCCTTAGAGTTGTTTTGAATACTAAATGAGTTATAGCACATGAAGTGCTGGCACCAAATGTTGTACATAGTAAGATACTCAGTGATAATAGATACCTATTTTAGCACTATTTACGATCCAATTTATGTAAGACTAGTACTACCCCCATTTTACAGATGAAGAAATTGAGGCTCAGAGGTTAAATTACTTGCATAAGGTGATACAGCTAGCAAGTGACAGAGCTGGAACCACCTTCTGTGGCTTTAAAATCCATGCTCTTTGCATTTTGCTACTTCAGTAAAGATGTTCTTGTCTTTCCTTCCATGCCCTTTTTTCTACTTATGGATGCAACTCACTCACCTATTGTAAAATGGAATAGTATGCAAGATCAATTTGGAGTCACCAAATAGTAGAGAATATTTTCTTGAAGACACTCCAGAAGCACATTGACAATACTCCGCCCCAAATATTCATGTGTGGAAGGAGGCAGGGACTGGGATAATGCATTTTCCACCTATGCAATTCTATGACATCATGGAAAGTTTAGGATTTGTCTCAAGGCTGTGATGATTTTCGGTTGGTAGTGCACTAAGAGCATTGCTATGCAATGCTAAGCTCACGTTAAAACAAGTGAGATATAGTGTCCCTTCTAGAAGAAGTAAACATTTGCCATCAATGTTCCTTATGACACTTTCCCAAAGTAAAGTTTCCATTTGTGATTGTACAGGCAATAAGTACAGGTTCCTAGTCAGTCACACAGAGTTCAGTCCCTTGAAGCTCTCCTGACATATCCCCCCATTGTGGCCAAGAGCTGGGGCAGCTGAACACCTTCCAGATCCTCAGACGTCGCCCTAACAGAACCAGTTCTATCCTGTGCCAAGTGTGGAATTCTCAGCATGCTGGCTACGATAGGTTTCACTTCTCATTTTGGAACTGGAAAACATTCTTTCTTGATAAACCTGGACACTTTTGCCCAAGTCCTTTGCATTAGACAACTTTTGAACTAGAAATAATATAAATTAGCTTGGGTTGAAAAGGATCATTGCCTTTCTCACCAGTCAAAACCTCTTAACATTTTTAACAAATGTAAAAAAGAACAAACACTGAAGGAGGTGATGGGCTGTGTTATTCTTGTGATCCTGAGCGTATGTCCTAGAAAGGAAGATGCCCAGGGCAAACAGCTAAAGATATTGAGACTATAGAAATACAAGGAATAAAAAATATATGCCAAAAATTTTATAAGCTGGTCAGTCTGTTTCCTTATTGAAAATCTTTTTCTCAGTGAAGATCCAGTTTTCAAAGATTGCTTTCATGCTTCTGACAGTAATGAAACACCTAAGAGTCTGGAAGCCGAAGAATCGGGCTGAAAGGAAATACTGTATATAATTTCCATAATGTGCTCTAACCCTTCTTGTCTTAAGGTTTACATTAATGAGAATGGACTGACCAGATAAGCCAGATTAAATAATCGGGTCAGAACCAGAGGGAAGAGAAGGTGCTAACACACATTGGGTACCTGCTAGGAGTCATGCATGCCTAGATCCTGTACATTTCCTATTTAATTCCTTAACTCAGTGAGGTAGTCATTTCTGTTTTCATTTTATAAGTGAGAAAATTAAGTCATTTAGAATTCGTTTAAAGCAAGTAACATATAGAGAAGGAGCTGGGATTAAGCTTGTGTTGACTTTAAAATCTATGCTTTTTTCAACTATATCATATTACACACACACACACACACACACACACACACACACAGCTATTGCAGTGTGACCTGACCTCTGGAGAGGTAGTGTAACATGGTTAATAGGAAACAGGCATGGAGCCAGGCTGTCCCTGTTCGGATCCTGGCTCTGTTAGTTACTGGGTGTGGTACTTGACAAATGATTGTACTTAACCTCTGTAACTCAGTTTCCTCATCTGTAAAATGAGGTAATATCAGACCCTACCTCATGCAGTTATTTACAAGATATAAATGATTCTTGAATGAAAAATACTTTAAATAATGCTTGTACAGGGGAAGCATTCAATAAATAAAAGTTATTTCTAAAAATCCCATAAGGGGAGAGAAGTACTCTAGATGACCCAGGTAGAGTGGTCATTGGAACATTGATCTTAAAAAATCTCATTTTTTCAGATACTCCAATTTTTAATATGACTGATTACCATGTATGTTTATTAATAAGAAAAGACACATTTCATAGGATTTGCAAACTCATAAATGTGAGCAGACCTATTGCTAGTAAGGCCAGAGCAAGTCTCAATAAGAAAACACTCTGCAATGAGAATTGTGAGAAAAAAAAAAAAAAAAAAGGGAGGGGGCTCCTGAAGTGCCTTATTTATTTATTTATTTATTTATTTATTTATTTATTTATAGATTTTATTTATTTATTCATGAGAGAGACACACACACACACACAGAGGCAGAGACACAGGCAGAGGGAGAAGCAAGTTCCATGCAGGGAGACTGATGTGGGACTTGATTCCAGGTCTCCAGGATCACACCCTGGGCTGAAGGTGGTGCTAAACCACTGAGCCACCTAGGCTGCCCCCATTTATTTATTTTTTATTATTTTCTTAGGCAGGAGGGAGTGGCAAAGGGGGGAGGAAGAATCTTTTTTTTAAAGATTTTATTTGCTCATTTACTTTAGAGAAAGAACAAGCAGGGTGGAGAGAAGGGAAAGAGGGGAGAGAGAGAGAATCTGAAGCAGACTCAGCACTCAGCACAGAGTCTGTTGCAGGGCCCAATCCCACAACTGCAAGATCATGACCTGAGCTGACACCAAGGCTGGGGTGCTCAACTGACTGAGCCACCCAGGTGCCTCTAGAGAGGGGGAATCTTAAGCAGGCTCCATGCCCAGTGAGGAGCCCAACGGGTGAGGGGGCTGGATCTCACAACCCTAAGATCCTGACCTGAGCTGAAGTTAAGAGCTGGATACTTGACCAACTGAGTCATCCAGGCACCCCTGCAGTGCCCCATTTATAGAGACCTATCATAGTGATGGTGTGAGAATTTACCCTCCTAAGGGAAGGAATTTTTGGATGAAATACTCCTAGATTAACTTATCTTATTATCAGAGTCTTTATAGCATGCCTCAGTGACTGATTCTGAGGCCCCTTAAGTGGAAGTAATCACTACATCATCTTTTTCATGGACTCCAAGATTTCTCTGCTCCTTACCCTTTGTTGCCTAGCTGAAGCGCAGTCAAGAAGAAAGGAAGTAGGGGTTTTCGGAAAGGTGAAGAGAGTTTTCAAAGTACAGAACAAACTTTCTCAGAAGCTCTGAGCCAGAGAGCAAAGCATGTCTCATTCTTATCTCCCCTCTGGCCCTGTTGCTTTAGGCATGAATACAGAAGGAAGACAGGGTCTAAAGATTGGGACCACCTTATGAATATTATGTAGCATATGAAGATATGGACTAGGGGGCCTGGCACTTTACAGCTGAACCACTTGTCCTGTGTGCTATCCAGGCAAGTCATGGGAAATATTTGGGCTTTGATATATCAGGGCAGTAATATCCATGGTTCTTTCACTTCTCACATCCTATGACTCTGTTCTATGATTCTTTTGCTCTTTAGGTCTGGAATTAATCTGGTCAATCCAAGAAAGCATCTGGTTGTATAAAATACACAGATGACAGTCTGAGAGCCAACAGCCACCCATCATTATTCTTAATCCCTTTTGTCAGTTCCAGGTGGTATGTACTACCCTGGGGACAATTTGTCCCTCTCAGCCAGCTCAAGAGTAGCACTGCCTTAGAAGACATAGGAGATTAATAATTTCACCTTGACCTCATGTATCTCCCTTCCCAGCATATCTTCGCTGTTCTTGTCCCTTCTAACCATTACTCCTCTTCCTCTTCTCTACCCAAGAGGCAAATAGAATCAAAGGCAAAGGGAGGTCCTTAGGCAAACGCTTTTTAGTAAAAGGGTAATTTATCAAATTATACAATAATTTTCCAATGCTCTGTGACCCAAAGTTGGAAAATCGGCTGAGTTTCTGACAGGCAAATAGTAAGAAAAATGCAATCACGAAGGTAGGCAGGATGGATAAGAAGAACTTTCTGTTTTGAATTCTAAATGTCAAACGGCCATTCTAGTTTTAATTGTAGGGCAAATGATCATTATTTGTTGAGATTCTTCTGCAAATAACAGTTTGTTAAGGCTTTTGAGGAGAAATTACATGGGGAATATATTTGGTTCACTTCCTACTTAAAATTCACATTGGAACAGCTATTTTTGAGTATAGGCATACCTTGGAGATATTGTAGGTTTGGTCCTAGACCTCTGCAGTAAAGCTAATATCGCAATAAAGTGAGTCAAATTAATTGTTTGGTTTCCTAGCACGTATAAAAGTTACATGTACACTGGATTGTACAATAGCAGTATGTCTAAAAAGGCAATGCACATACTCTAATTTTTAAAATATTGCTAAAAATGCTAATTATCATCTGAGCTTTTAGCAAGTCATAATCTTTTTGCTGGGGGGAATGTCTTGCCTCGAGGTTGATGGCTACTGACTGATCAGGATGGTGGCTGCTGAAGGTGAGAGTGGCTGTGGCAACTTCTTCTAATAAGACAACAATGAAATTTGCCACATTATTGACTTTTTCTTCTACTTTTTCTTTGTAGCATGTAATGTTGTTTGATAGCATTTTGCGTACAGAACTTCTTTCAATATTGGAGTTGATCCTCTCAGACCCTATCATGGCTTTATCAACTAATTTTATGTGATATTCTAAATCCTTTGTTGTCATTTCAACAATCTTCACAGAATCCTCACCACAAGTAGATTCCATCTCAAGAAACCATTTTCTTTGCTCATCCATAAGAAGCAGTCCCTCATCTGTTCAAGTTTTATCATGAGATTAAAGTGATTCACTCACATCTTTAGGCTCCAGTTCTCATTCTAGTTCTCTTGCTGTTTCTACTACACCTGCAGTGATGTCCTCCACTGAAGTCTTGAACTCCATCCATGAGATCTGGAATCAACTCCTTCCAAATTCTTGTTAATGTTGATATTTGACGACTTCCTGGGAACCATGATATTCTTAATGGCATCTAGAATGGTATCCTTTCTACAAGGAAAGTTTTTTTCCATAACTCAGTTTTCACTTTACTTTGCCCAGATCCATCTATGGCATCAGTAGCCTTATGAAATGTATTTCTTTAAAAAGATTTGAAAATCAAAATTACTTCTTAAGCCGTGGACTACAGAATGGATGATAGTTTAGCAAGCATGAAAACATTAATTAATTTTGTCCCTCTCCATCAGAATTCTTGGATGACCAGGCATATTGTCAATGAGCAGTAATATTTTGAAAGGCATCTTTTATTCTTGAGTAGCAGATCTCAATAGTGTGCTTAAAATATTCAGTAAGCCATATTGTAAACAGATGTGCTTTGTTGTCCCATTTATAGAGCACAGGCAGAGTAGATTTAGAGTAATCCTTAAGGGCTTGAGGATTTTCAGAACAGTCAATGAGCATTGGCCTCAACAAGCTACATTAGCCAATAAGAGAGTCAGCCTATCCTTTGAAACTTTGAAGCCATTAACTTCTCTCTAGCTGTTAAAATCTTAGGTGGCATCTTCTTCCAGCCTTCCAGAAGGCTGTTTCATCTTCACTGAAAATTTGTTGTTTAGTGCATCCCCCTTCTTTAATGATCTTTTCTAGATCTTCTGGATCACTTGCTGCAGCTTCTACACCAGCACTTGCTGTCTCCCTTGCACTATTCTGTTACAGAGATGGCTTCTTTCCTTAACCCTCTTGAGCTAACCTCTGGTAGCTTTAGACTTCTTCTCTGCACTTTCTCACCTCTCTCAGCCTTCACAGAATTAAAGAGAGTGAAGGCTTTGCTCTGGATCAGGCTTTAGCTTAAGTGAGTGTTGTGGCTGGCTTGATCTTCTACCCAGATCACTCATATTTTCTCCGTATCAGCAATCACGTTAGGTCACTGTCTCTTCATTCACTTGTGTGTTCACTGAAGTGACACTTCTAATGTCCCTCAAGAACTTTTCCTTTGCGTGCATGATTTGGCTAACTGGCACAAGAGGCCTAGCTTTTGCCTATCTCAGCTTTTGACATGTCTTCCTCACTAAATGTAATTATTTCTAGCTTTTGATTTAAAGTGACAGACATGTGATTCTTCCTTTCACTTGAACACTTAGAAGCCATTGTGGGGTTACTAATTGGTCTAATTTCAATATTGTGTCTTAGGGGATGGGGAGGCAGGAGGAGAGGGGGAAAGTGGGGAATGGCTGGTGGGTGGAGCTGCCAGAACATAAAACTGTTACTAAGTTTGCCGTCTTCCAAGGGCGTGTTTTGAGGCACCCCAAACCAATTACAGTAGTAACACCAAAGATCACTGATTTCTAGATCTCCATAACAAATGAATACAAATGACAAAGCTTGGAATATTGCAGGAACTACCAAAATGTGATACACAGACATGAAGTGGGGCAGATGCTATTGGAAAAATGGCACCAATAGACTTGCTCCACTCAGGGTTACCATAGACCTTCAATTTGGGAAATGAAAAAAGCAGTATCTCTGAAGGACAATAAAGCAACATATGCCTGTACAATGAAATGCCATTTTAATAATTGCATGTAATGTTTTAGTGATGAATATCTACTTTAAATTTACATGCCAACTATGTAAATGGCCTTAAGTGATTTTTCATTATCCTAAATGAAAGAATGGTAAGTAGTTTGAGATATCAATGTGAGCGCAATGCAAACATACCATTCATAGTTTATTAAATTAAAAGGATGCTAATCAATCATTATATTTAAAACAACATTCACTGGGGAAGGAGATTGATTTGCTACTTTTTAGAGTTAGAATTTACTCTAACAAGTATTTAATTTTACTAAGTAAATTGGTGGTAAGAACATACAATTATAGTTGCTAAGGATTAGTTTGACCGCAAGAGAAAACTGCACTTGTAGAGCCCAGGGGAGTGAGAGCAAGTGGGAACCCGTTGGAGGATTTCCTAGTATCTGGATTGACTTAACTTCTCTCGTATAAAGAAGACATTGATACTTGACAATCGTGTAAGCCCTAAAACTCAGTATTTCTATAATGACATCTAGACTCTGTACTACATTTCTTTGACTTTTTGTATTAAAAAGAGAGCTTTTCAGGGTGCCTGGGTGGCTTAGTTGCTTGGGTGTGTGACACTTGATTTCGGCTCAGGTCATGATTTCAGGGTGTGAGATTAAGCCCTGAGTAGAGTTGGCTCTAGCTCAGCATGGAGTTGGCTTGAGATTCTCTCCCTCTGCCCCTCTCTCTACTCAGTGTGCTCTCTTTCTTTCTCAAATAAATTTTTTAAAAATAGAGCTTTTCATTAAGCTTTAGTAGCAGAAGGAATGACATCAAGGAGGAGTAGTTTAGCCAAGAACAGCAACACAATCTTTTAAAAATCATATTTGTGAAACAACATGAAATTTGGTTTTTATACTGTAAAAAAATTTGATCTAGGTCTTTAAGTGAATTGTAGTAACTAGAGATGAATTAAATAACGTTTTTAAAGTAATTATATTTTTTCACACAGCTAATTTTTCCAAAGGAACGCAGGATAGATTTATGAATTGTTTTGACCAGATTTTGTCAGCAACGTATCAAGTTTGTTTCAGTGGGGGATCAAGCCCTTAGGTTCGTATTGATTACCTCTTATGAAACATATTTCCAGTTAATTATTATAGCAATGTTTCAACTGATTCAGAAATTGATCATTTTTCTTGGCAAGAAAAAAGTATACATTTGTATGTAAAGTTACTTTAAATGGTTAATTCATAATAACTTATTCTTGATTATATTATTTTATAATTCTATGATACTTTAAAAACTGGAGAAAAAACCTGAAGCATTATTATATAGGTACCATTTTTAAAGCCATTTCATTTTCTGTACTTTTTACATTACCAACTTTAGTTTTAGGCATATTTTGATGTGTCAAGGACAAACCTTGCAGAACATAGTTTCATTTGATGTCCTTTCAAAAGTAAAACCTTTGTGGGATTTGAAATTTTAAAATATTTCTCTCAGTGCTGACATTTTGCATATAAGGTATTTGCTCATTTATTTGATATTTATTTCAATAAACAGCTACTGAAAGCTTATTCAATATAAACCACTGAGCTAAATCATGACAAGCTTACAAAGAGAAGTAAGATATAGTCCCTGCTTCATGGGGGGAGCATATTTGTTAGGCTAATAACTTGGCTGCTATAACAAAGAGATCCAAAATATAGTGTCTTACATAAGATAGAAATTTATTTATTTCCCCTGTAGCAGTCCATAGGTAAGTGAGTCAGGGCGATAGGGGCGTTGTGCCACTCTGACCATGTGGCTTCCAACGTTGCTTTGGTTATCAAATTTTCTAGCCTGCAGGAAGGGAAAACTTAAGATGAACAATTTGCCATTAGGAAGGTGACCTGGAAGTCGCATATATTATTCCTGCCCACGTCTCATTAGAGTGAATTTAGTTTTGCAGCCACACCTAAGGAATGTAGTCTCCCAATAGGGCAGTGGGTACCCAACTAGAACTTAGAGCACTCTGTTACTGACAAGAAGAAGGAGTAGCTCAGCAATTAAAGGGGTCAAAATATAAACATATGCAAAATATGGTTGAATCTCAAAAACATTAGGTTAAGTGAAAGAAGTCAATCACAGGGGTGCCTGGGTGGCTCAGTCCCAGTTAAAGTAATCAAGCTGCCATCCGTCCCCTCACCCCTGCTGCTCAGCAGGGAGTGTGTTTCTGGCTCTCCTTCTTCCCCTCCTCTCCCCTCCCCTTGTCTACTTTCTCTCTCTCTCTCTCTCTCTCTCTCTCTCAAATGAATTTTTAAAAAGTCAATCACAAAAAGTTAGGCATTGTGTGATTTCATCTGTGTGAAACTCTGGAAAAAGTAAAATATTGTGTTGTAGGTCCATGCTTTTTGGAGTGACAGAAACCTTCTAGATCTTGGTTGAGGTTACATGACTATATACAATTACCAAAATTTGTGAAGCTTTACACCTAAAGTGAATTAATGACTGTTGTTGTTACTACTGGGGCTGTCATTATTATTGCCTTAAATGGGGTTCTTAGAATTTTAAGGGAGTTAAGAAAAAAAAAATCACTGGCTAAATTTGGAATTATTGAGTCAAAAAACTAACATTGCTGTATTTTGATTGAATTACTATTTTGAAAAAAAGGCAAATATTTGTTTTTGTGAAGGCAATGAAAATGACTGTTCCACAGGGGCACCTAGGTGCTCAATCAGTTAAACCCAACTCTTGATTTTGTTTTTTGTTTGTTTGTTTAAGATTTTATTTATTTATTCATGAGAGACACAGAGAGAGAAAGAGAGAGAGGGGGAGAGAGACATAGGCGAAGGCAGAAGCAGGCTCCATGCAGGGAGCCCAACGTGGGACTCGATCGTGGGACCCCAGGATCACACCCTGGGTTGAAGGCATGCACCAAACTGCTGAGCCACCCAGGCGTGGCTCAGGTCATGATCTCAGGGTTGTGAGATTAAGCCCTACTTGGGCTCCACACTAGGTGTGAAGCCTGCTTAAGATTCTCTCTCTCCCTTTGCCTTTGCTGCTCCCCCCACCCAAAAGACAAAGAATAAATAAAATGACTCTAATACAAATAAACCTGAAGCTTAATAGCTTCACAGAGAAATAAACACAAGAAAAGATGTATTTCTCATTCATTTCATAGTCCTCCTGGTTGGGTTGCTCTTCTAGCAGCAACGAGGGACCTAGCCTCTTTCCTCTAGCCGCTCCACCACTTTCTGGGGCTCTGGAATTGTTTGGGATCTTGGGACAGCCTCTGTGCAGCTGGTCAGGGCCAGGCTTGGCAGTAGCTCACTCCTAATATCCATATCCCATTGACCAGAACAGGTCATATGACCATACCTGGCAGGATGCAGGGAAATGTAGTCCTTCTGTGAGCCCAGAGCAAGAGGGAAATGCTTAGTAAACCTGTATTGCACTGTGTCTACTACAGTACAAAAAGTTATAAAGAAACAAAAAAGTTGTTCTTAATCCCAATCTGGAAATAAACATCAGACTGCTTTCCTTCTAAGGTTTCAATCTATGCATTTTAACATTTTTTCATCTATGGATTACATAATTGTATGTACTTATTTTTCACTAAATATTACTATATATTTTTCTATTATTAAAAAGTTCACACCCTATCTCTGCAATATACTAGTTGGATGAGTGTGAGACAGTTCCTAGACCTTGAGTTTGTTTTAATTTAGAAATGACATAAATGATACCTACTTACTACTCAGGGACCTGGTGAGGATTAAGTGAGATCATTCATTTAGAATCCATGGTATAGGGCCGAACACATAGTAGGCATCTAATTCTGAGCTACTCTACCTAATTGAGTTTTCTGCCTACTTTTCCTTGTATGAAGACCATACTGATTTAATCATTGTGGATTTATAATACGTATTAATATTTGATTGGGCTACTCCTTTATCATGTTTATATTTAATAAAGAAATTGAACACTGTTAATGATGGCTCATTCTTCCAAATAAATTGCAGAGTAGTATTTTCCCTGGACAAGTGTGTCTTAACCTGGCTTCTCTAGAAGGTAGAAGCCAAGACAAAGGACTTAAGCCTATTAGGGAGTGTAAGCCCAAGGGACACTGTGAGGGACAAGGGAGGGATGCAAGGGAAGAAGAGGGAGCCCATACAAGAATGTGTCATCTAGTTCACTGGGGCTCAGTGCAACTCACTGTTCAGCCTCACAGTAGTGCTTTCTGGGAAGTTGTATCTCAAGCCAGTCAATCCAGGGGGAGGAAGGGAGATTTTGCCTACCAGCCCTCATATCTCATTGATTAAGATATCACCTCAAGGGGAACCTATTCCAAATGCTTCAGGTTTGAACATGACCCACCAGAACCCAGTGGATCCCATGACATGTCATGCCCATCTATCAGAGAGAAGCCCCAGAGAAAGCCCAGGCAAAGCCAACACAGGATGATCAGTGAAGCAGAACCAGGTAGGTGAGGCTGAGAGCACTTGAGGAGATTCTGAGAGAGAGAAAATTTGGGATACGTTAACACCTTTATATTAATACTCAGTTTTCCTATTCTGGAACATAGCAATAGCATTTGCAAAAGAGAGTTACCCTATTTATTCCTCAAGACGTGTTCTTACATTCTCTTCGATTTGTCTCTGTTAGGATCAAATTAACAAATGTATTTGTGTATTAATGATGTAACCACAAGTCCTTGTAAGGTAGCTTCCCTTATTACAGAGAAAATTTGGACAGTTTGGCACTATTTTTTTAAAATAAAGGATTTACTACTGCCTCTGGAGATGAGATGAGACATCACGTGTTCTCTGGCCAAGGAGTCTAGGATCAGAGAGTTAGTGGGCAATTTGTACCCTCACCCCAAGCCACTTATGATCTGCCTCAAGGCACCTTCTCTTCTCCCCAGTTGCTTTTTAAGGTCCCTTAGAGCTGTCCTTAGCAGTAAATTACTCTTGTTTAAAAAATGATTTGAGAATGGACATGTGATGAATGTCCTCCAAAATACTTTTTTCCATTCAAACTTAAACTCTTGTACCAGAAATAATATCCTGGGTACTCTAAGAAGTATCTCTATGGATATATAAAGGGACTTTGCCCCATATTTTGACATGCTATGAATCTGACAGTCAGTTAAAGGTGATCATTTTGCATTCAAGAGAATAAACTGTGTGGGCTTGGTTTTCCCGTCTTGTTCAAAGTACTTTTAATGAGAGCCAGGTGGTAAATTTCTGGCCTGGGATGCTGAGCTGTACATGGGAGTTCTAATATGTGCAACCCATACCAATTCTTTGTCATGAGATTATTCTGGGATGTTCTGAGCTTTAGGTTGTTCCTTGTGTAACCACAGAATTGCTGCATGCCCTTTGGAATTATTTTACTCTGCTCCTCCATGTCTGGATGTAGTAGGGTTATTATATGATATCAAATTTCTCCACAAAATGCCATTGGCTATTCATTTGCGTACACCAACATTATTATGTACTGTACTTAGTCCATTTTGTCGATTCAGTAACCTTCACCAGAAGTTTAGCATCCTGGCAGGCATCTTTCCCCTTGGCCACAGAGGAGCCCTGTATTTCTCTGAATCTTTCCAAGAGTTGGGAATGCAACAGAAGCAGCTGGAGATATGAAAATAACTAAGAATAAAATAGACATCAAGTTCAGGAAAATACTGAAAAAGAATTTCAACAGAAGCAGTTCTCTTCTGACACTGCACATTCTGTAGGATTCAGTGATAGGTTGGCTGCCACTTGGCAGTTTTGAGCAGGGAAAAAAGGACTGGATGTATATTGATATGTGAGTTCATATTTTTTTAAAAGATTTTATTTATTTATTCATGAGAGAGAGAAAGAGAGAGGCAGAGACACAGGCAGAGGGAGAAGCAGGCTCCATGCAGGGAGCCCGACGTGGGACTCAATCCCGGGTCTCCAGGATCAGGCCCTGGGCCGTAGGCGGCGCTAAACCGCTGAGCCACCCGGGCTGCCCGTGAGTTCATATTTTAAATGCAAATGATAGAGTTCAGATTATACTCTTAGACCCATGTGGGTGATTAATATTATGGGCATAATTAGAAAAGGATAGAATTCTAATATAGTTCCATTTTCAACCAGACACAAAGAAAACTTTAGGACTTAACCAAAAAAATGAATCTAGTAGGTGGATGATGTCAGTGCCTAAATTTCTGTTAATACTTTCAAAGTGTTCTTTTTTAATGTAAAAAAGTATGTTTCAGGGATTAGAAAGCCAAAGCTTATTGAGATACACAATGTCTTTGAGTGAGCATTCAAAAAAAAAAATGAATATGTCATCCTGGCATGGATTGTTCTTTCTTTGCCATTCCCAGTTGACACAGCCACATTTCTTCAGTTACATGTTCTATGACCCCTGAGACTCCTGGGCCGTCCCACCCAACAGCATTAAGGTTGCTGTATTACCATAAAAGTCTACCCTGCAAGTAAAACAAATGGGCTGCATTAGCACAAAAAGCAGCCTCCCCTCCTGGATTGAAGAAAACATACACCCAACACTGTGGTTGCTGGAGTTTCAGTCTCTTCCTGAGAGGATGATGATTTCCAAAGTGCAGAAAGCTTTACTCCAGTACAACAGAGACTTCCCTAATCTTTGTGCTTTTTTCCCCCTTTAGGAGTTTTAATGCATAAAATCTTAAATCTAAAGCTGTCTTTGAGATCAGGGAGAAATATTTAAACATTTATGCATTCAGTTCATGATTCAGAGATTTATTTATAAGACTGTTGATTCTGGGACACCCAACTCTTGCATTTAAACTGCTGAAGTGAGTCATGTTTGTGGGAGGTAATTACTACCAGAAAGTACAACTAACTTGTAAGCTTCTCTTTAAAATGTCCACTCACAATCTACAATTACTGTAAATAACAGGCTACCGGGACTCTTGCTCTGTTTTATGGCTGCATATATTTATTATGAGTGCATTAGGCTATACCCAAACATACTTTTGTCACAGAGGGGTTTCTTGGAGGAGAAATGAGTCCCTTCATTGAAGTATCAGTATAGATTTCTGAGGATGTAGGTTTGAAAGATATAATATCACAAAGCTTCCTTCCATTATAGGGAACAAAGCCCAGAGAACAGCTGGCTCAAAGATGCAATAGATTGCAATTGGTAGAGAATGTATACATATGATTAGTGAATCATTAAAGATCAGATCCAACCCACTGAAATTTATAGCAGGCTCTTCCTCTTTACACCTCAGTACCTCTCTCAGACTGATATTGCGTCCTCCTAGAAGGCTGTCTGATCCTCCATGCAGTGAGTGATGAGGCCCACACTCATCTGACTAGCAGCAGAGTGGGTAGCTGCCTGTGGGCCATAATGCCAGAGTTTCTGAGAACCTGCAGTTAAAATATTCATGACTGCTTCTTCACCATTCAGTGCCTGAGATTTCACAGATAAGATGCCTAGAGACCCCATAGTGTAGAAAGGAGAAAAAGTAGGAGGGAATTTGGTGTCTGGAATCAGCTTAAAAAGGGAACTGCTATGGTAAGAATTGGCAAAAGCATCAAAAAAGGAAAGGCTGGAATTTCTGGCTACTTGATGGTTTTACCCTGCCTTTGACCTCACCTTGCTTAATACAACTCAGCTGTGATAGCAAGTCCTCCCAGTCTCCTCCAAAGTTCCTTGAATCCTAAGCCAAACACATACTTTTCTTTGGTGGGTTTGAGACTTAACCAACTATATAACCATGACTGCTTAGGGTGCCTCTGACTCGGCCACCTTCTTGGATCTGTTTACATTCATCCATTCTGCAACCATTTACTCCTCATGCATTCAATAACTGTTTACAGACTACCCTCTATATGTCAGTTGTCATGCTAAGGGCTGGGATACATCTGTGAATGTCACCCAGCCCCTGTCTTTGAGGATCATACTTCCTTGTTGGTAAATAAATCTCTGAATCAAGAACTAAAGGAAAAGTAGGAGATAGGAGACATAAGGGGAAGAGAAGGTAAAATATTCTATGCAGGAGAAGAGGAGCAGGCCAGAACCTGTGAGAAACAGGAAGATCCAATTTGCAGAAAAGCGTGATTAGTTCTCAGTGGAGGGAGCAGGAAGCAGAACAGTGGAGTGATGACTGTGAAGGCCCTTTTCTGCCAGGTTAGGGCATGTGAATGTAATTGGGATCTGCGAAGGATACATGCTATATACCATGTTTCCATTAGAACAGTGGTTTACTGATTCTGACATGCTGGTATCTAAGCATCCATCTGAGCAAGTTAATAAGCTCTCAGTCATTCAGCTAGCTTTCTTACTCTCCTGATTTTCCACAATTAGCCTCCCCTATGGCCAGAACGACTGCACTATTTGCGTCCTCTGACTGGTGGCATCACCCACGTTCTACCTTCCTTACCACACACTGCTGTTTTACACATTTTAATAAAAAATGTCTCTCTTGCTTAATTTTAACTTGAAGCAAAATCTGGAGCATATAGGAATATATGATCTTACTATCCACTCAACAAATATTAAGGAACTCTTGTGTGCAAGGGAATATGTGTTCCAGGTAATACAGTAATGACCAGAAAAGACTAAGCTTCCACTCTCATGGAGTTAATCTTTTAGAAGAAGAAGACAGACAAGTGAGCACTATATCAGGTAGTGATAATTGATGTGTCAAAAAAATAACTATGAGATAATGATTACTATGTAGAAAACTTTAGCAGGCAAGGACTGCTGGAGGGTGTTACCTTGCTGTAGGATTGTAATATATATATATGTTCAATAGAATAGATACATGCTACTGTTGTGTAAGCATGGATCAACAGGGTTTTTTTTTTTTAATGAATTGAGGATTCAAAAATTAGAGAATTCACACAACTAGTTTGAAATCCTAGACTTTGACAGTAATGTCATTGTCGCTTGTAAATTTCAGTATTTTCATGAGTCTCTCTGATTTTTAGCTTATTAAATTCAGTGTGTGATTTTAATTTTAGTTTCATAGTATAATACATAGGATTTTGTAATAATCCTTATACTCTAAACACCACTGTCTTAAATAATGTGATTTAGTGCATTTCTGAATGAAAATTTTGCTTTATGAAAATAAGAGTTAAGCACTTCACTATATTTTATATTAATTTTCCATTTGGAAGGGTAGACAAGCATTGTTGTTACAACCTTGTGAACAATAGTAGGGATTTTGGTAGAGAATGACACAAGTCCTCGACTATGCCTAATAGGAGTGAAGAAAAAGGGAATGGAGAAGCAATATTTGAAGAAAGAGGAGCTGAGATTTTCTAGCGTTGGAAGACGCATGAATACTCAGATTAAAAGTACACTAGTAGGGCAACCCAGGTGGTTCAGCGGTTTAGCGCCGCCTTCAGCCCAGGGCCTGATTCTCATGAATGAATAAATAAAATCTTTTAACAAATTTTTAAAAATTAAAGAAAAAGTACACTAGTAGTTGGGGCACCAACTCTTGGTTTCAACTCAGGTCATGATCTCAGGGTTGTGAGATTGAACCTGGCTTTAGGCTCCACACTCAGAGGGGAGTCTGTTTGAGATTCTCTCTCCCCCTCTCCCATCCTCCCCATTAAAATAAATAAATCTTTTTTTTTAAAGATTTTTAAAAATTTATTCATGACAGACACAGAGAGAGAATGAGAGGCAGAGACACAGGCAGAGGGAGAAGCAGGCTCCATGCAGGGGGCCCAACGTAGGACTCCTCGATCCCGGGTCTCCAGGATCACACCCTGGGCCAAAAGTGGTGCTAAACTGCTGGGCCACCAGGCCTGCCCAATAAATCTTCTTTTTTTTTTTTTTTAAAGTACCATAGTAGCAAATAAGATGAATGAAAATAAGTATAAAACATAGTGAAGTTGAAGAACATCAAGAATGAAGAGAAAAACCTTAAAAGCTATCAGGAATAAAAGATTTCATGCAGAGGAGCACTCCATGGACTGGTGGAAGACTGTCATTACTACAACAGATATGAGAAGAGAGTAATGTCTTCATGACCCTGAGAGAAATTAACTGTCAATCTAGCATTTTGTTATCAGATAAATTATTAAAAATGGAAAAATAGACATTTTTATGATTATAAAGATTTAGATAATTAACCAATCATAAACTCTTACTGTAGAATATACTTAAAAAGAAAAAAATGAACCTAAAGGGAAGGTATCGATACAAGATAATGGTGGACACAGATGTCAGTATAAACAAAAGATAGTGAATTAACCACTAAAAAGCTAGTAAGGTTTATAAAAGTTTTTAGGGTTATAGAAATTAAACTGAAAAAAACTTTTTTAAGAGAGAGACACAACACACACCAACAGGGAGGGACAGAAGGAGAAGGGGATAGAGTGCTCAGCATGGAGCCTGAGGTAGGGCTTGATCTCACAACCTTGAGATCATGACCTGAGTCCAAATCAAAAGTCTGATGCTCATCTGTTGGACCCACCCAGGTGCCCTTTAATTGAAACTTTAAATAACAATGTAAAATATCCAGTGGGAGAAGGTTAAAATACTAAACGACTTTAGATCTTAGCTTTAGAAAAAAATTATAGGTTGGAGTATATTTTTAAATTTTAATACTGATCACCAAAAGAATTGAATTGATAGCGTCTGAACAAGTGGAAGGGAGAAAGAGGAAGATCAAAAACTGATTCACTCCAACAGAAGACAGAAAAAAGGAAAACTACAAAGGAAATGAGAGTAAATTAAAATTACAAGTGTTGCAATTACATGCAGTATATCAACAATCACAATAAATATGAGTGGATTAAACCAGGAGTTGGCAAACTTTTTCTGTAAGGGACCAAATAATAAATGTTTTAGATGTTGTGGGTCACATACAGTTTCTTCAATCCTTTAAAGACCTAAAACAAAAAACAAAACCCAAACATTCTTAGCTTGCAAGCCATATAAAAACAGATTACAAGCCAGATTTAGCCTATGGGAGAAATTAGTCAACTTCTGGGTCAAAGTTTTAACGACAAAAATCTCCAGATTGGGTTTTTTTTTTTTTAAGCCAACTGTATGCTTCTCATAAGAGAAGAGCTTAAAGCACATGAAGGATTTATAATAAAGGATGGGGAAATATACACTTACAAGTGTATTAACCAAAAAGAAGCTAATTGGCAGACCTGGAGGCAAGGATTCAAGTGCAGGTAATCCACTGAGAGGGAATCTCAGAAAAGTGGAGGGAAGTGGAGACATGAGAAAGAGAAGAGAAGCCAATTAATCAAAGATGTGTTGTCAGCCACTTACCACTGTAGGCAACTGGAGAAGCCCCTGAGGAAGTCTGGGAGACAGAGCAGAATGTGCCTCAGAGCCATTCACCTGAGGAGCAAGGAAGCTTTATGACCAACTCTCTGTCATTGTTGAGCAGTGGCTCTGGAGACATGAACTCTTTGGCTCTCTTGGCTTGCCTTATAGATAGGTAGGTAGAGTGTTCTACCACAGCCAGGGAAAAAGCCCTCAAGCAGAAAGTCACTTGTTTGTTTAAAGATTTTATTTATTCATTCATGAGACAGAGAGAGAGAGAGAGAGAGAGAGAGAGAGAGGCAGAGACACAGGCAGAGGGAGAAGCAGGCTCTATGCAGAGTGCCCGATGTGGGACTCCATCCCGGGGTCTCCAGGATCAGGCCTTGGGCTGAAGGCGGCGCTAAACCGCTGAGCCACCTGGGCTGCCCCCAAAAGTCACAGGTTCTTGCAGCAAGCGCTCTTTACCGGTAGAGACAAATACTGAGGGAATAGGTGTTGGGCAAAGAGTGAATTCTGCTATGTTAGTACAATATTAATGGAAGTCAAATTGAATTTAGGGCAAAATGAACTAAAAGGGATAAAATGGGAAATTACATAATAACCGAGGAATAATCCACCAAAAAACCAAACCAATCATGAATTAGCTCAAAACATTGCATCAAAATATGCAAAGCCAATTGACATAATCACATGGATAAATTAACAAATTTAAAATCCTGTTTGAAGATTTTAATGAACCTTAGAAGAAATGAATAGATAACACAGACAAAAGTTAGTAAGGAAAATAAAAATGTGGAAAATATTAACTTGAGATCATTTATAAGAAGAATGAAAATGTGAAACAACTTTCTGACCAAAATTGTTCCCACTGGGCTAAAATCGATGTATCCTCAGGGCTGTGGGCTTTAGGAGAATACCCATTTCTCTGAATTTTTCCACTTCTAGAGGCCATATGCATTCCTTGGTTCATGGTACCTTTCTCCATCTTCAAGGCCTGGCATCTCTAAAACTCTCTCTGACTTTTCTTGCTTTTCTTTTTCACTTCTAGGAACTTTTGTAATTGCATCTGTTTCCCTCAGATAATCAGGATAATCTCACCATCTCAAAATCCTTAACTTAATCATGTCTGTTGAGTCCCTTTTGCCATATAAGGTAACATATTTACATATTTACAGCTTCCAGGACCAGGACATCGCCCAGAGGGTCATCATTCTGCACACCACACAGTCTATATAAAGTTTTGTACTGTGTATATTAGAGACAAAGAGACACATTTCCAAGGCTGATTTAGTTTCAGAAATTTCAGACCACATTCTTCAGCTGGTTTTTGGAATTCTGTTTTGGTGCTATAGTATAAGGTTTAGATAAACTGTTAAGGGTAACCAACCATAGTACAAAATAATAAAATTAAAAGTTACCTATAAGAGTTACTCAGCAACCTTATTTCATGACTTACTCCATATAGTGTTATAGGTGACATAATTTGATCTTACCTACAATGCTACTGAATGTACCTTTGCTTACAATAGTGTAGACTAGGGGGCAGCCCGGGTGACTCAGTGGTTTAGTGCCGCCTTCAGCCCAGGGCCTCATCCTGAAGACCAGGGATCAAGTCCAACGTCAGGCTCCCTGCATGGAACCTGCTTCTCCCTCTGCCTGTGTCTCTACCATTCTCTGTGTGTGTGTGTCTCTCATGAATATATAAATAAAATCTTTTAAAACATAGTGTAGACTAGTCATTTTTCTATCATAAAACACAAAATTAATATGCTTAATCGAATAGTTTTATATAGAGGGCTACATACCCCCTCCCCTAGGAAATACATTTTCTTTTCAAAAACTTTAGGATATTTCCAAATATTAATTATGTACTAAATAACAAAGGAAACAATACATTTTAAATAATTGCTAACATACAAAGAAATTCTCTAACCTGAATGAAATTAAGTTAGAAATCAACAATATAAGATAGGGAAAATATGCTTGGAAACTTAAGTAACAAAAAGGTGAAGAGAAAATCGCACCAGAAATTACTGTTAACACCAATCAGCAAAAAATGTACTACATGATAAACAGATAAAGTTATGGCACTTAGAGGTGAATGCATAGCACCAAAATACCTCTATTAAGATATATATGTGTGTGTGTGTGTGTGTGTGTGTGTGTGCGTGTATGTGTGTGTGTGTGTATTTAAGATAAGCTGGTGATTAAGAAGCTAGAAGAGAGCTGTAAAATGAAGCCAAGAAATATAAAAGAAATAATTTTATAAAAATTAATTAAATAAAAAATAAAGGAACAGTAGAGAGGATAAACAGAATCAAAGACTGATGTTTTGAAAAACCTAATGTTAGATCAAGATTTTTTTAATGTTTACTATGAACAAGTTTATGCTCCAAATTTAAATATTTAGATTAAAAATTTCTTTAAAAAGAATCACAAAAACTCCACCAAAAAGACATCAAGTACTTAGGATTTTATGGCTGAGCATAATATCTTCAAGGTACAGATAATCTCCAACTTATATACATTATTTCAGGGAATTGGAAGAGAAGAAAGGCTACTTATATCATTTTTAAACCTAGTGTGCTGTTGAGATCAGGGAAAATGTAAGAAAAAAAAAACCCTGTAGATCCATTTTATTTAAAAGCACAGCAAAAAAGCATTCTAAATAAAAAATAGCAGTAAATCAAATTCAGCGGTATTTATGTTTAAGTTGGGTTCATCTCAGAAGTGGAAGGGTGATTTCAGAAGGAATTCTAAAATCTTTTGGTATAGAGATTAAGAAAATCTTTATGATTATCTCAATTCCAGAAATGCATATGTTAAAAAATCAATTCATGATGATTTTTAAAAAGCAAGCTAGGAACAGAAGGGAACTTTATTTAATATTCAAAACCTACAATAATCATGCATATTTTTTGATTTACACTTGAAACATTTAAATATAAAGCTAATAATTATGCATATTGATGAGACTTTAAAACCATTTGCATTAAAGTCAGGGACCAAATAAAGATATTTCATGTCACCACTTATATTCAACAGTATGCTAGATGTTCTAGACGATCCAGTAGATGAACAAAAACATAAGAGGTACAAGAATTTGAAAGACATAAAGCATGTTTATATACATCTGAAACCTAAATGTAATATTATTTCTAGTAATAAACCAATATAAAATTCTAAAACTAATTTGAAAGTTGTCCAAATTTTTCCATACAAGCTCAGCATAATCAATAACATTCCAAATAATCCACATAAAGCAACACATAAAGCATACTTTTTGCAATGACAACAAAAACCATAATTTACCTAAGGATAAATCCAACAAATTGTACAATTAGAAAGAAAGTAAAACATTGCCAAGGTAATGAGGGACTCAAATAAATGGAAGAGTGTTCAATAAAAGCCATGTTTTGGGATTAGAAGATTCATTATAATAAAGAAGGCAAGTATTTGCAAATTAATTTATAAATTCAGTGTAAAATCCAATTCCATTTAAAATATCATCCCAGTTTTATATAGAACTTGACAAGTGTCCTTAATATTCATATGGTAGAGGAAAGGACAAGAATAACTTAAAAATATTTAAAGAACAAGCTGAGAAAGTGATAATACTTTTGGCAAAATTATGCTGATTAATACAATACAATTTTGGCACAGAGATAGACAAGATGCCCAATGGAATAGAATACAGAGCTCAGTCCCATGCATACAGTGACATTTAATATTTGTCAGGAGTTGTATTACTGATCAGTGGAGTAAAAAAATGATGTTGGAAAAATTAGTTACCAGTATGGAAAAAGAAAACACTTAATTCTTAGTTTATTCCCCAGGGTTAATTAAATACCAAATGTGTAGAACAGCATTATAAAAATTTAGAACATAGCTTTAAAAATGTCATTAAAATTTAAAGATGGAGGGCAGCCCAGGTGGCTCAGCGGTTTAGTGCCGCCTTCAGCCCAGGGCCTGATCCTGGGGACCTAGGATTGAGTCTCACGTCAGGCTCCCTGCGTGGAGCCTGCTTCTCCCTCTGCTGTGTCTCTGCCTCTGTCTCTCTCTTTCTGTGTCTCTCATAAATAAATAAATAAAAATCTTTTTAAAAAAATTTAAAGATGGAGAAAAGAGAGTTCTTTACATACAAAAGCAATCAAGGAAAGAATTGATAAGTTTGACTCCTTTAAAATTATTAAACTCCTTTACAAAAAAAGATACTATAAAATTAAGGTAAAATGCAAACTGAAAGAAGATATTGACAGTGTATTTAGTTAACAAAGGATCAGTGACCAGAGTATATCATGGTTGCCAACAAATTAAAGAGAAAGAGAAAGAAAAAGAAAGAAAGAGAACTCAGTAAAAAATAAGCAAAGTATTGTGTGTGGAGGGGGTGAAGAATGAATAACCAAAGCCTAAAGGATCTTTTGGGCAGTGAAAATAGTCTGTATGACACCATAATAATAGCTACATGTCATCATACATTTGTCCAAGGCTGTGGAATATACAATCCTAAGAGAGACCTGTAATGTAAACACTATGGACCTTGGTTGATAATGTAGATAATAGGTTCCTCAATCATAACAATTGTAGCACTTTTGAGGGTATGCTTATAATGAATATGTGGGTGCAGGGGTATGTGGGAAGTCTCTGTACCTTCCTCTCAATTTTGTTGTGAATTAAACTGCTCTCAAAGAATGAAGTATTTAATTTTTAAAAATAGGGACAGCTATATGAGATGGCAGTTTATAGAAGAGGATTGTCTAATGACCAACACACATGAACAATTGTTCAACTTTTGGCAGTAATCAGAAATGCAAAATAAGAACTTGCCATTTCACATTATGAGATTGGAAAAAATATTTAAAAGCCCGACAATACCAAATGGTGACTTGGATGTGCAGCAAGGAGAATTTTCAAATGTTTCTGTTGGAAATATTAATTTGAACAAAATATTTAGAGAATATTTTGACAATATCTAGTAGAGATGAACAAAAGAAAAAGGCCAGATTATCAACAGCAACTCTTCATCGGGGATGGAGAGAGGTGAACAGGATCCAGGAAGAGTAACATAGGAGGCTTGTACAATACTTCTTGCAATACTTAATTTCTTTAAAAAATATGGAGTGATTATGGTAATATGTTAAAATCTGATAAAATGGGATGTACAAATGCATTTTCAATTTTAAACTGTGTACTAATCTGGGCCTATTTATTCAAAATGAGTACCTAGCATGTGCCAAACACTCTTTTAAGAACTGAGAATAGAGCATTGAACAAAAAAGAAAATCTCCAGCTTCATAGAATTTAAGTTCCAGAGAGTGTTTAAAATATTCCATATTTTTCAAAGAAAAGAAAAGACCAAGAGAAAGATAGGAGAAGTGGATAGAACTTTTTTGAGAAAGGTTGGTTGGCATTGTGTAGATTCCAGTTGTGCTTGGTGATCATCAATTTATGGTGGTTAGAAATCTATCCATGAAAACGATTTTCTCTAGTGGAATTGAGCTGCCTGATTGCAAACAAGAAGAAGGAGCAACTGGGTTGGTCCAAAGTTGTTTTTGCCAGCTAGAGAAGTGTCATTAAAAACCAAAGGTACTGTGAGGATTCTGGGGAAATGGCAGAATAAAAAGCACAGGAATCTGTGTTCCCACTTAGACAACAATTGCACTGGCAGACTCTCTCCTATGTAACTATTTTGGAATTCTGGGGTCAAGCAACTTCCAAAGGAAAACTTGGACAGTACATTGCGGTTAAGGTCAATCAATTTCGGCTCATAGCATGGTAGTAGCTATACTCCGTATCCTTTCAGCCTCCCCAAACTGGCCCCCCCACCTTCTCTGGCTAGCAACCATGTATGTGTTCCTAAAGCAGCTTGCACAACTTTGGGGAGCCAGGATGGGCAGTAAGAATCCTGTCCTTCAAATACTGAAGATCTATGCACTGATCACGCTGATTGCTGCTCTGACCACAATGTGCAGACAAAGAAGACTCAGCCATTGTTGCAAGCCCCTCCTCCTCTGGCTGAAGTGACTTCCAGGGCATTTAAAATTCTGATGACTCCCCCTCTTTCACTTTTCTCTTTGTCCCCTATTGGGAGCCAGATACTGGAGACTATAATATTAAAAAGGAACTGCATATACAGGGACCATTAGAAAGTTACCACACATACTCAGGGAAAGGTGCAGCCTCAGAAAAGACCTGAGAAGACCTTAAGTTTATACCTTGGGCTGATCCTCAGCATAGAGACAGCCTATAAAAATCAGAAGAAAGAAAGAAAGAAAGAAAGAAAGAAAGAAAGAAAGAAAGAAAGAAAGAAAGAAAGAAAGAAAGAAAGAAAGAAAGAAAGAAAGAAAGAAGGAAGGAAGGAAGGAAGGAAGGAAGGAAGGAAGGAAGGAAGGAAGGAAGGAAGGAAGGAAGGAAGGAAAGAAAGGATTAAAAAAAAATCAGTGAACTCTGGGAAGGGGAAGAATATGATTTCCAGAGTTATCACTTCATTGGGAGAAAATTTACAGTTTTAAACAACAAAAACAACAACAAAATCACAAAAAAATATGAAGAAATAGGGAAGTATGATCCATTCAAAGGGGGAAAAAACTGTCCCAGAAGAAAACCAGATGATAGACCTACTAGACAAAGATTTAAAACAACTGTCTTAAAGATTTTCAAAGAACTAAAAAAGATGAGAAAGCCAAGTGAACAATGTGTTAACAAAATGGAAATATCTATAAAGAGATGTAAAATGTAAATAATAAAATTCTAGCTAGCATGTGGAAGCAACATAAGTGTCCAGAGAAGCAAAGTGTGGTATACGTGTGCCATACAATATTATTCAGCCCTGAAAAGGGTGGAAGTTCTGCCACCTGCTGTGGCATGAATGAACCTTGTTAGATGACATTATGTCCATATAGAAGTCAGTGTTGCTTTTCTTGCTCAGTGATTTTCCAGCATGACTTCTCTTTCTTTCCTAAATTGCATTCCTATTCCCACCAAAGTCACGACTCTTTGTATTGGCTACTACAGTATTTCAAAGTATTTGAGACATTTCTCTAAATTTCATACAACCCAAAATGTTCTTTTGTATGGATCACAAGTGCAGCATCCCTTAATTATTTCTCTTTGTCACAAGTGTTATTTAAAAAACCAAGTTTGTCTTACATGAAAACATTATGACCATTTCTTCTTGGTTTAAATCAACTCCAAGGTAACTGGAAAAAAATGTGTTAAGTGAAGTAAACTAGTCACAAAAAGACAAATATTGTACGATTCCATTCACATGAAGTACCTAGAGTACTCAAAATCATAGAGCCAGCAAGTGAAATAGTGACTGGCAGGCAGGAACTGGCAGGAGGGAGTATTGGAGAGTTTGTATTTAATGGAGACAGAGTTTCAGTTTTGTGAGATGAAGAAAGTTCTGTGTATGGATGGTGGTGATGATTGTATAACAGTGTGAATGTACTTGATGCTACTGAACTGTACACCTAAAAATTGATAATATGGTGAGTTTTATGTTTTGTGTATTTTACCACAATAAAAAAAATGGTGGTGGGAGGCAAAGGGACAAGGGAGTGTACAGTATTTGCAAGAATGTAGTTGAAATAAGGAGTCTTGGAATCCAAACTTGTTGGGAAGGAAATGGAGAAAGTGAAAAAAGGAGAGTTCAAGTTTGGAAGATAGACATTTCTCAGAGGTTGCAATAGAGTGAGTGCTAGTGGGGATACCCGAGCAGGCAAGCTGGAAAGCCAAAGTGCTACTTGGAGAGCTTTGAACTGGTGATTCTTGAGTGGAGCATTTTTCCCCCAATTAATGATATACCCTGGATATTTTTCCATTTCAAAAGTCAGAGTTCTATTTCATCCATTTTGACATAGAATTCCATTTTTCAGATGTATCATAATTTAATTAACCACTTTCTTACTGTAACCAGTTTGAAATTGTAGTAAATTTATTGTTTAAATAAATTATGATCCTTACAGAAATTCTCACCAAGAAGCCTCTGACTTCTTGAAACTGTGGAAAAAGCCCTGTGGTTCCAGAGAAACTGAGACCAAAGGTACCGACTGGCACCCTCCACCCCCACCCCAGGAGGAGGCACAGTCTTGAGGTGGACAGCCTAATTCCACTGCACACTCAAGTCGTGTTGGGAGAGAGATCAGATTATTCCTACTTGCTCATTATTGTATATGAATTACTTAGTTAATTCCACTGCATTTCTTCTATTTTAGAAGAACTGTATCAGGAACTGGGAGTGTTAAAATGCTGTCCACTAAAGAAGGCATAGTTAGATGAGGACATAGGTTACTACAATGTAAAGTTAAATCAGAGGCAGATTATCGTGAAGTGAAAGAAGCTTTGGTGTCAGTGTCCTTCACTTATATGTACTTCTTCTGATGCTCCAGGAGAAACCCTATAAGCATACTTATATGGTCATACATTTTGGTAAACTTTACAAAAGATAATTTTTTTAACTAAGGTTAAACTGTCTCCTTTCCTTCTTACTTTCCCTACTGTTGAATGGCCAATGACATTTTTGAGACTCAGCAAAGAAGTTGTATTAAGGACACATGTAGTTGAGTGTATTGAAATAGATGTATGGGGCTCACAAACACTTCCTTTTAGAATGAACTGATTGCCAGCTGCACCAGTGTAGGAGTGATTTCTACAAACATTAGTGCTGATTCTTTGGGTTCATGGCTTGAAGGTATAGAACAGAGGCTTTACCATGACAGGCCATGTGTAGCACTCAGCCCAGGAAGTAGGTGGGTCCTGGAGGGGATGAAAGGGTCCAAAGTGTATGCAGCCAGAAAAGAATCTGGAGAGTTTTCCCAGTCAGACATGTAGAACTGTAAATGGAGGATTTGGTTCTCAACAGTGCCTGGTTAGAATAGAACTTTCCGAAGTCAGGAATACTCTTAATAACACAGCATAAGAAATTATACACTTGAACATGCACCATCCATTCTTTCTTTTTTGCTGGCAATTGCACAAAATAATAGAAGTCTTGAGGCACAACCCAGTCACAGTACTACAAAGAGTGAGTCCATCTATAGGTGAAGTTGTATGTTCTATTCATTCCAATTATCAACATTAAAAACATGTGACCAGCCATTACAGAAGAAAGACTGAATTGTATTTCCATTTTTTTCTAGAAAATACTACAATTAAGTCACAATAACACGAAAATGTTATTTTTCTAGATTTTGAAATATTGTATTCATTAACTTTTTAAAATCTGATTTTGTTGTAGTTTCTTTGTTCTAAATAAATATGCATTTTTCACTAGGACTTTGTCCTAATCACTTTCAATTATTTTTCCAAAAGAGGTCTCCCCAAATTGTTTAAACTTCAGGACCTACAAACCCAGATCTGCCCCAGTACAAAGTACTGAGCATGATGAGAGAGAGATGAAAGAGGGTCTGTGGGAGTTCTGAGAAGACATTATTCATGAAAGAGATGATCAAAGAAGGGTTTTATCTGAGCTACGATCAAGTGGAAGAACTTGAATTCAGAGATACGGCAAATGACATTCTAACTGAAAAAGCGAATTCTTCATCATAACATTTTTTTAGCCTTTACACACAGTGTAGTTTTTTTTTTTTTTTAAGATTTTATTTATTCATGAGAGATACAGAGAGAGAGAGAGAGGCAGAGACATAGGCAGAGGGAGAAGCAGGCTCCACGCAGGGAGCCCGATGTGAGACTCTATCCCAGGACTCCAGGATCACACCCCAGCCTGAAGGCAGGCGCCAAACCTCTGAGCCACCCAGGGATCCCCACACACAGTGTAGTTTTAATGAGTTAAGCATTTGGCTGTTGCAATATCCTTCTATACTTACATTTGCAAACACATCTTAAGGAAATAAGGTCTTGCTGGAAAGATGATTTATTCACAATGTAGTTTCAATGAGATGAGCTTACGACTATTTCCATACACTTCTTCACATATGTTTGCGAACACTTATATCTTTTTATTTATGTATTTATCATTTATTTTTTCAAGTTTTCATTTTAATTCCAGTGTAGTTATCATACAGTGTTGTGTTAGTTTCAGGTGTACAGTATAGTGATTTCAACACTTCCCTACATCACCCAGTGCTCATTTTCATAACTTCTTAATAATTTCTATCCCCAGTTTTCCTCAAATACTCTGGTTGTCATTGACACATCCCCTTCTCTACCTTCACATCCTTTCTGATTCCATATCTAGAAACCTTTACTGCTGGTGTTTTGTGGACCTGAGTTCAAGTAACAGATTAGTGCAAACTTGGTGGGTGTGCAAGGACAAGAATTTCTCAGGCTGGATTCTGGGTTGGAGTTCAAACCTAGAGAAATGTAACAGTTCTGCAATGTAGTTTAGGTCCTGTTTCATAAATTAAGGCAAACAGAAATATGACATTAACAAAGCAAACTTTTTCCCCTGTTAATTTAATTATGATATAATTAGTGAACAGGAATTAGAGAAAGTCCTACTTGTGAGCTCTAGGCTGGAGTCTCCCTCATATATTCATGTGAAGGAGACAATCATAATCTTCAGAAGTCATGGGCAAGAACAATTTCTCCTGTGCAGCAGTACGGCCTAGATACCAGCACACAATATCCATGACTTAAGATTGCGTGTGCGTATCTGTGTTTGAGAGAGAGATACACAGAAAGACTAAGAGCAGAGACCAAGACTGAGACAGACCGTGTTCTGTAAAGCTTTGGTAGAGGATCCCTGAAGGAAGTGCCTGGTACTCTGTGTCTACATTTCCTTTTTTCCCCACCTGAGACCTCTTTTTACCACTGGTAGGCTCAGCCTTCCACAGGTCTGGTGACTCATCATGCAGCTCAGGCCCCTTGAGTTTGGATGACTCAGCATAGAGTAAGCTTACTATAAACCTAGCTGACATCAGCGGGGAGAAGACAGCAGGACAAACATAGACAGTCAGTCCCTGGGGTCTAAGGAACAAGGCTGGAGGCAGATCAAACAGCTGAGTAGTCGCTGAGTCATAGAAGGAAGAACAGAGAGATGTAATTCCTAGAGATGGGAATATGGGAGCAATGAATCCTGACAGTTGACTTCCTTGTTGTCAGGGGCTTATACTATAGACCCTGCTGAAATAATGGGCCATCTGACCAGTCATCTGACCAATCCTTCCCTAACATCATACCTCAGTTCCAGTGACTGGGCTCCTGCTTTGTGCTAATGACCAATCTGCTTTCCATTCACTGCTGCCTTGATTTTCCAGGCCTCTCAGGATTGGTGGCTGAGCTCTAGATTTCTGAGGCATATTATGTGCAGCTAGATGACCAATGCCAGCTTTTCCCGGTGCCAAGATTATTGTATGCGAATCTGGCCAGGCTCCAGTCCCTGCGCTCTACCAGCCTCTTGGGCTTTGGTAGGGACTTTAGTGTTTGCCACTGAATGCAATTTCCTCCTTGCAACTATCCTCCAAGACAGGTATCTGATCTGTTTTACAGGTAAGAAGGCAGAGACTCAGGTTATATTTTGCGTAGGTCCCACAGATGATCACCTTCACTCTACTTTTATTCTACTTTATCCTAGTGTCATGAAATGTGCTTCCTTTGCCATTTGTCAGAATTGAGGATAATAAAATCTTCATGAATGTTTTAAAGATTAAGTTAAATCCTCAGTATGAAAGTGCCTAATGTTATACTTAGCAAATAGTTTCCTTATTTCATACTATTTTAACTAGTACTTAGAAACCCTGGCTCTGCTGACAGAATTTGGGCTTGGCACACATCTAGTCCAGCACCAGAGCACATAGTAGGTTGTAGTAAGTGTTGGGTGGCTGAATTAATCACTAGTCAATGGAAGCATTTAAATTCCACTTAGGGTTTGTGAAAACCTGATGACCAAACTTACCCCCTACACTGTGCTCCTCTTGACTTGCTTACTATTTGGTTCCATAATCTGAACATTACATATGCTCCTTCACTGGATTTCTCTTCACTGGCAGGTGAGCCTCCTTTAGCTCAACCTCACCTGTCCACAAGAACATGCTTATCTGGGTTGTTTATACCTGTTTACCATATCCCAGGCTCTCCTAGTTTGCCTGTACCTTTTCTTTCCAAGTCACCATCCTGATATTCTGGACTATAGAGGCCAAAGAAGAGGGAATGTGTTTAGCTGTGTGATGGTCCTGAAGGGGCCAGTCTACCGAGATGCAGACTTGTGTAGGACACACACAGTGCTCAGCTGCAGTGTGGTTAGACCCAGGCTGTGCAAGGCCACCTGCTGGCTCAGCACCTTTCCAAATAATTAAGCAATCTGCTAAGAGCCTGGAGTTTGGAATCAGAGAGAAAAAAGCTTTGGATAGAAGTACAAGTAAGAATTCTATAGAATCTTTTTCTGCTAGCCAGCAGTTCCATTAAGGAAATTTATCTTAGTATTTTAGAAGCATGAAGATTTTAGTTCAGTCATAGACACTTCCAGCCATTACTCAGTCTTCAGTCAGCAAATTCAAAGGAAGCTAGGAGGGAAAAACCCAGAGCCCTGGGCCATCTGTAAAGCCTTGGCACAACTGTAGCCATGCCAGGAAGATGCCTGGCCCCTGTTGCACATTTGTTAGGAGTCACAAGAGTAATACCTGGTAATCAAGGCAAAAACTGCCTTTAGTTCTTAATTGATCTCCAAAATTAAGAGTCCTGGAAATGGATAGAGAAGCCCACAGATAAAAAGGTGTCTAGTAAAGAGTGATGCAGTGATGAAGCAATACCCTGGTTTTAAAGTTCTCCTCTCCCATAGCTGGGATCACTGAACAGGCTGCCTGGAGACTAACTTTGCCCCAGGCCCTAAGACCAATTTCATTCCTAATTAGGGAGACTATAGGAAGCCTTTAGGTATCAGTTTGGAGGCTCAGCACAAAGTCAAACTTGCTCTGGTGCCTACTCCGACCTTGCATTCCTGGATCTGGTACTTTATGCTTTTTTGGTCAGTTCACACCTGTGACTCAAAAGTTCCAGGTCTGCAGCCCTATCTTATTCGTGCACACCTGAGCTCTTTCCTGACTCTGCATATTTTAGGACTAGAAGCTTGCCTTGCTATCACAAGAACATGCAAGAATATAGTAAGACTACTCTGTTGCTTGTCCAGTCTAAAGTAGAATTAGCTTGCTCAGTGCTGAAATCCTCTAAGACAGTCTGCTCTGGCCCACTGGATCAGTCAAGTTTTGCACCATAACCCCGCTACAGCTCCATATGTCCAGACCTGAAGTTTGACTAGGCCCTGATCATGAAAGAGTAGAACTGGGTAGATTAATTCATCCGTGCCCAACATTTCTATCTGCATGTAGAAGTCTGGCTTCTAATTCTGCATGCATTCATTCACATCAGCCTTCCAAGACCTTGGTACTTCACCATATGCCTTCATTGCAAAAAACTATCCAGTGAAGGATCTTTAACTGCTGTGAAGCAATAAAAATTTCCCTAAACAATAACTATATAGAGGATCACTTCCAAGACTAAGATTTTGTTATCTCATTTCAGGCATTCTAATTAAATCCTGGAGAAACATTTTACTGCTAATAAATAATCACTGGTTGTAATATGTGTTATTGCTGAGATAATAGGTTCCATCAATATCTATTCATGTTATTGTAACTGGGAAATAAGACCTGAGAATACTACTCTGTGTCCCAGTATTGAGGAAAAACAAATGTTAATTTTCATAATGTCGTGTTTGGTTCAAATTATCTATTCTAAAATATAGGCATGTATTCACCTTCAATATAATGAATTCATTTGTTATCCAGCCACATTTGATTTTGATCAAATTTCTCTCCAAAAAGCCATTTTATATGATAGGACACAGAAAACAAAACAGTCTATGATTTACCAGTTGATAAATAACACATGGAAATATACTAAAAGGGAGTGTTGGGGCACCTGGGTGACTCAGTCAGCTGGGTGTTTGGCTCTTGGTTTGGGCGCAGATCATGATCTTGGGGTCATGAGATTGAGCCCTTTGTCAGGCTCCATACTCAGCATGGAGTCTGCTTGAGATTCTTTCTCCCTCCTTCTCCTTCCGCCTCTGCCCTTTCCCTCCTCACTTTCTCTAAAATAAATAAATAAAATCTTTAAAAAAGAAGAGTATTGATTAAATCTTTACATTTAAAAAAAGGAGCTCTATAATAAACTTTAAAATTCATATCTTGAAGGTTTAAAAAATCTTAGCTTAGATTCTTATGTGTTTCCTCCCTGCTGGGCTACATTACAGAATGTGTTGATTTTTTAAGTCCTAAACCTTTTATATATTCCAATTTTTAACAAGTATTATCAGCTCTTCAAATGGAAAGTCAAGACCTCTGGTTGACTTCCAAGTTTTGATTTGAGTTTTTAAGACATAAAATGAGATTGCTGTAAAATTACCTATTTTCCCCCAGTGGTTGTTTTAAAGTTTGATTTTTAAAAAATTCTTCCAAAATAAATTTAGATGGCATGAGACTCATGAAACAATTGATTTTGAGAGAATCTAAAGCTACTCCAAGATTTTTGTTTCTGATTTTGTGATCCATCACCTGTAAAGCCATTTAACTGAGTGAGGGGGGTTAATAGAGAGTGAATTGGCCATAAATAATCAATTTTGTAAAATGGGGCACGAGGGTGTCTCAGTCGGTTAAGCATCCATCTCTTGACTTCAGTTCAGGTCATGATCTCACAGTCATGGGATCCAGCCCTGAGTCAGGGCTCTGCTTCAGATTCTTTCTCCCTCTTCTTCCCCCTCTGCTCCTCCCCATTCACATGAGCTCTCTCTTCTTCTCTCAAATAAGTAAATTACATCTTTATTTTATTTTTTTAAAGATGTTATTCATTCATTTGAGAGGGAAAGAGCATGAGCAGAGAGGAGAGTCAAAGGAAGAAGCAAGCTCCCCGTTGAGCAGGGAGCCTGATACATAGGGCTTGATCCCAGGACCCAGAGATCATGATCTGAGCCAAAGGCAGACACTTAATAGGCTGAGCCACTCGGGCACCCCTAAAATATTTTTAAATATTTTTAAATATTTTTTAAAAATGAGATAAAATGTAGTAAAACATAGTTAACCAAAGTTAGATAGTTCCTAAAAGAAACACTAAATCAAGTTACAGAAATTGTGATGTTAAGTAAAAAAGGACCTTGAGTTTGCTGAACTTTGTAAAGAAGAATAGAAAAAGCATTAATAAATGGAAAATCATTTTAAAAGTTTTAGGTTTTCTTTTCATACCATAGGGTAAATTTTGGCTTCTGTACCTGACCACTGCTCTCACTGAAGCAGCCAGGACTTGAAGGGCTAGTATCCCAGAGAAAACAGATATTGAGGACAGGCCATTTCCTCAACATTTGGCATCACCAGTCTCTGTAAAGCATTTAATGGATCGTAAGCTGTGCAGGGCAAAGTATGCGAAATTAAGCAGAAGCAACTGAAACACAGAGTGGAATTTTTGACAGTGTCATGGTGCTTGGGAAACAAAAGTTGGATTTTGGAGTATGCCAAAGGGGAAGGAAGCCCTAGTATACACCAGGCTTTTCCTTGGGATCTCTAGAGGCTGCATTAAGCCTTAGAAAGATTGTAGCTCCATTTCAAGACAACTCACTTCCTGACTGAATTGAACTCATCTGATTGCATTCTGGATACCTCACAGAGGATAGGGGGATAGCTGCTTAGGAAAAAAAATAATAGCACCCAAAGCTATATATTTTTAAATCATAATGTCTATCATTAAATACCAGGCATACTAAGAAATAAGACCCATAGTTACCAGATATGTACTTAAAAATAATAGAGATTATTACGTAAAATATTAAGGAGAAAATTTTACAAAGGTACTAAATCTAAAATGAAGATTAAATGGAAATTCAAAAACAAAAATATAATAATAATGTAAATTAGTCTGTAAATATATTTTATAATTAACTATAAACAACTGAAGATTAGGAAATGTAAGCAATATGACTAACAAAATTAACCTAATTAGCAGTGTATCTAATAATAATAGAACTAATAATAATAGAACATACTTTTTTCAGGTCATATTTACCAAATTTTATCAAAATTAAGCCTTTGGTAGGCCATAAACAAGTCACAACACATTTCTTTCTTTTTTTAAAATAACCTGTTATTATTAGGTTTTCATGTATTTTTTTAATTGCACTATACATAGATGACATAATATTCAGCCAATTCCAAAGGATTGAAATTACTTTATGCAGTAGAGTTCAATTAAAAATAATCACTAGAAAAAAAAATAATCACTAGAAAATTCTTAAATATTTGGAAATTAAGCAATTCATTTTAAAATAAACTTGGGTCAAAAAAAAATGCCAATGGAGCTAAATGACATTTTGCACTGAATGAAAATAAAAATATGGCAGAGCAAAATATGTTGAACGCCTCTAATGCTGTACCTAGACAAAAATGTACAACTATCAAATCTATATGTGAAAAAATAAGTTTTTCAAAATAGTGATCTCACTTTTGAGCTCAAAAAACCAGGGAAAATAACTCCCAGCAAATTAAACTCAAGAATGTAGGTGGAAAGAAATAATTAAAATATGAGCAGATATTAATAAAATATAAAATGTTAGTATAATAGAAAAAAATCAACAGTGCCAATATTTGGTTCTCTGAAAGACTAAGTTCTCTGAAGGTTGAAAAAGAAAGAAAAAGACCCACACAATCTGTATCAGGAGTAAAAAAGAAAAAAAGGGAGTTACTACAGATCATACAAACATTTAAAAGATAATAAATAATGAAAATACATTTAGGTAAGAAATTTACAAATTTGATGAAATGGAAAATTCCTAAGAAAATACAATTTACAGGATACCTGGGTGGCTCAGTGATTGAGCATCTGCCTTTGGCTCAGGAAGTGATACCGGGGTCCAGGACTGAGTCCCACATCAGGCTCCTCATGGAGAGCCCACTTCTCCCTCGCTTGTGTCTCTGCCTCTCTCTCTCTCTGTCTCTCATGAATAAATAAATAAAAATCTTTAAAAAAATACTTGCTAAAAAAAGAAAATACAATTTACCACAATTAATACAAAAAGAAAAATAGAAAATTTGAATATCCATTTTAAACTCAAATCTGTAATTAAATACTTTCTCACTTATAAATCTCCAGGTACAAATGATTTCATTTGTGAACATTTCCAAATCTCAAGGCATATATAACACCAGTCTTAGAAAAACTCTTCCCAGGGACAGAAAAAGAGAGTGCTTTCCAATTCATTGTTATAAGGCCACCATAATCTTGATATCAAAACATGGCAAAAACAGAAGAACTCAGAAAGAGAGTTGTAGGTTATCTTTTCTCATGAACATAGATGCATGATCCTAAACAAAATATTGGCAAATTTATTTCAATAATTTATAAAAACAAAAACAAAACCACAAAAGATTAGATTTATTCCAGGAATGCAAGGTGATTTATCATTATAAAAATCAATAAAGTGCTATTCACCATGTCAACTAAATAAAGGAGATGCAGAAAAATCATTTGATAAAATTCAAACCCTAATAATGATTTGAAAAGAAGTAATTTAGCAAAGTGCATATAGAAGGAAAGTTTCTTAATTGGATGAATAAGTATGTACAAAAAACCTGAGAGCAAGCATTATACTTAAGTTTGATGTAGCAAAAGTTTTCCGCTAGATCAGGAATGAGATAAAGATGCCTAACATTACCATTTTCATTTAACATAGTAACAGAGATCCTAGCCAGTACAATAAGGTAAGAAAAAAATAGAATGACTAAAAAGTAAGAAATAAAACTGTCATTATATGTAGTATTCAGAATAAGCTACAAACTATTACCATTTATAAGTTAACTTAGTAAGAACACTAGATAAAAGATCAATACAAAAATGTTTCTTATGTCTGTGTACTAGCAACAAAGAACTATAAAAATGAAAAAAATTAAATATACCATTTAGGATAACATAAAAATTACCAAATATCTAAGAATGTATCTAATGAAAAATGTGCAAAAATGTTAAAAACATCATGGAAGTAAATTAAGAATATCAAAATCTGTGGAGAGTACCTAAATCTACGATACCATGGTCATGGATTGGAAGACTAAAATTGTTAAGATACCAAGTCTCTACAAGTTGAATTACAGAGTAAATATGATCTCAATAAAATAAAGCAGACTTTTTTGTGTGTGGAAATCAACAAGCTTACTCTAAAATTCTATTTTTTTTTTTTAAGATTTTACTTATTTGAGAGAGAGCAAGTGCGAGCATATGAATGGGGTGGAGAGGCGGGGGAGAAGTGGGGAGGGAGAGGGAGAAGCAGACTCCCTGCTGAGCAGGGAGCAGAGAGCCAGACATGAAGCTCAATCTCAGGACCCTGAGATTATGACCTGAGCCTAAGGCAGATGCTTAACTGACTGACCTACCCAGGTGCCCCATTTTAAAATTCTTGTATGGAACTACAGAAGTCCAGAAATAGCCAAGGTAATTTTGAGGAAAAGGTAATTTGAGGAACTTATACTCTGATATGTCAAACTGATGATGAGAACATAGTTAAAAAGTCAGTGTGGCATTTACACAAAGAGAGATAAACAGAAATGAAGCAAAATGGAAAGTACAGAAACAGACCCAAATATATAGCTAATTGATTTATGACAAAGAGGATACTGAAGTGCAATGCAAAAAAGATGGTCCTTTCAATTAATGGTGTCAGCTGGACCCATAGAATATACATATTGAGAAAAAGAAATCATACTCAAAATCAGTTCTAGGTGGATTTTATATCTAAAATTTCCAATATTAGAATCAATGTATAGACAACCCTTGAAACATTTAACTATCAATAGAGGCAAACTGCACATATTTTACATTGGCATTGACAATGTAAAATAGATCTATCAAAGGTAGATGTTAAAAGCTGTAGGAAAGGTTAGAGGCAATAATATTCTTCTACTGCAAAATCAGGAAATCAGAATACACAGTTGATGAAACAGGAAATAGAATTATAGAAATTTAGAGGTAGGGTTTTAATTCACAAAGCTAACCCAAAATGGGGGTGCAGAGGAGAAACAGTGACAAAACTATGAAATTTGAGAGAAGAGAGAAAGGAGATAAAATAATATAAATGTGCTAAATTCTCATCATTTCTAGCAGAAATTCAATAGATAATGACCAAAGCTATACTTTTTTTGTTGTTGTTGTTGTTGTTGTTTTTAGCAATATAGAGTTAATACCAGAAAACAAATAAAACAGAAATGGTTATAAGTGTTTGTCTCTGAAAACACAGGAATGGAAAGATCGGAGGGCTGTTCATTTTTATTATTAACACATTTCTGTATGATGAGTTTGAAAAATATGTGCCTGTATTACAATAAAATGTTTTTAATTTTAAAATAACACAATTAGAGCATGAGTATAAAGAAATTAAAATAAAGCCTCGCTGATGTAAAACTCTGGCATCTGAAGAAAATGGAGTGCACAAATCAAAGCAGAATAGAAAGAATTTTTAAATGAATGATGCTGGAACAGTCTTTATCTGCTGAGATATACTTGTCTCATATCATAGTCCCAAATGAATCCACATGTGCAAATGAAATAAAAGTGTCAATGAAATAAAAAACTAGAAGAAAACAGAAGTGAATGCTTTATTTCTTCTTGGAGGTATCTCCAACCACAGAAGCAGTGAGAAATAAAAACTTAAGGATAATAATTGATATATTTAAAAACATCAAAGTTTGAAGTCTTGTTATGAAGAAAAATAAGCTATCTTGTATTAAGGGAAAATAACTAATGGAGAAATATTTTCAATAATAAGGAAAGAAGTCTACTATGTTGATAGGTTCATATTTATTAATAATAAAAATATGCATTAAGAAATTATTTCAGCTGTCAAATTTAGAGGAATATTTAAAGAGAAACCATTTAGTGTCTGTGAAGGTTGAATGAAATAGGGACTTTCAGATACTTCTCAAAACATTCTAGAAATTTGTCAATATGGATAATGAACTCAGAAAGGTTTGTAACTTTTGGCATAACAATGTCATGCTATGTCTGTTAGTCTTAAGGAAAAAAATCAGAAATTCTAAAGATTTCATCTATTTATTTATTTATTCATGAGAGACACACACACAGAGAGAGAGAGACAGAGACATAAGCCGGCTTCTTACAGGGAGCCCGATGTGGGACTTGATCCCAGGACCCTAAGATGACGCCCTGAGCCACAGGCAGATGCTCAATCGCTGAGCCACCCAAGCGTCGCAAAATCAGAAATTCTAATAAGAGATATATATATATATAAATCAAAAACTTATTTATCTTTTATGAGAGAGTGGGGAAGAGGCAGAAAGAGAGGGAGGGAGAGAATCTCAAGCAGAGGTTCCCCACTCAGTGCAGAGTTGGACCCGGGGCTCAATCTAATGACCCTGAGATCATGACCTGAGCAAAACCAAGAGCTTGATGCCCAACCAACTATGCCACTGAGGTGCTCAGAGATTTGTATATTTAAAATTTTTTAAATTCAAAATGTTTAAAATGAGAGAGGGATGGTTAACATGTTGTAACCATCACATTTACACATGGGACAAGCATTGATTGTTTACTATGTGCCAGGCAATCATAACAAAACAGTGAGCAAGCAAACAAAACTTCACATCCTTATTGAGCTTACCTTCTAAGAGTATTTAATGATGGAGGAAAATGTTCAAGATAACAGGAATTTCTTATAATCTTAATTTTGTAAAACAATATGCAAATAGAACGAAACACACCAAATTCTTTGTGTGGTACAATGGGTGACACTTACTTTCCGGCTGATATTTCTTTAGTATTTTCCAACTTTTCTATTTGGAGCACATATTACTTTAGCAATTAGGAGAAGATACTGTATGGGTATGTGCTTATATATAAGTATATATACTTATAGGATAGTTGTGAGGATTAAATGAAGTATAATAAGTGCTTGGCAAAGAGTAGGCTTTATTTTTTAAAAAGAATTTATTTATTTATTCATGAGAGATACAGAGAGAGGCAGAAGCAGGCTCCCTGTGGGGAACCTGATGCGGGGACTGAATCCCAGGACCCCAGGATCACGACCTAAGCTGAAGGCAGAAGCTCAAGCACTGAGCCCACCCAGGCGTCCCAGAGTAGGCTTTTAATACACATCAGTTTTTCCTTTCCCCTTGCAGTCTGAACATTGATTTTGTCCTTTGCTGTTCTCCCTTTTTACTGTGGATGGTTTGGCCTGTTGCCGTCACATTTCTGCATTTCTTTATAGTAAGTATATGTTCACTTTTCATCAAAATTGCCATTATTATTAAATGAATTGCCTATTATTTTTGGAGAATTCCCATTGCTTTACATAGTTCAGACCTGTAGGAGAGAGAACTTCAAGGCAGAAGTGCTTGCCAGAGCACCTCTAAGCATTCCACAGAAGGAGTTGCTTTCTTTATCATGGAAATTGATTTCTATGGTTACTATTCTCTTATTAATGCTAAAAATCTCCAGTTTTGGCCTCCTAAATAAAAGCAAGGAGATGGGCTGGTCTTTAATGGCATGAATATATCATTGATGTTTTCCAGGCTCCTTTTAGTTAGGATGCTATTCTTTGTATAGTGCAGTTAATATTGTTTCAGACTTAACATACAGACTCCAATTTCCAGGAGTTTCTCAAGCAGCCATAAAATTGCACACTTGGCAGGAACTTGCCCAAAACATGCTATACATGGGGGTCTTTTCTGAATTTAGAGGATTATTTAAACTCTGACCTTTAGATTACTGGTATATACAGTATAAGAAGTAGAATCTCTCTCTCCTAGAATTTTACCAATTCCTGGAGACTTTCATTTACATGAGCACTTAATGATGTGGATTGTGTTGCAACCGGGAAACATCTGGCTCATATCTGCTTCCCTTTACTTCTTACTTTATTACATATTGCTTACCTGGTAATTTTGAGAACTAACAGGTACCCAGAGAGGGAATCTGAAGGGATAATCATCGCATCTACACATTAGTTAGGGACTTGGTCTTCAAGCAGAGTAGGGGTGAAGGAGGGTGACAGGACAGCGTGGAATGCTCCCCCTGCAAACAGATTGTGTACTAGCCCAGCACAGAAGGCTATGAAAAGTGCAGGCAAGAAAGATGAAGTTGGTTTGAAAGGGCGTCTTCATCTGTTTGAGCTGCTAATACAAAATGCCACAGGGTGGGTGGCTTGTAAACAACAGAAATGTAGTCCTCCGTCCTGGAGGCTGAAGTCCAAGATTAGGGTGCCCTCATGGTTGGGCGCCAGTGAGGACCTCTTCCAGAGTACAGACTCACTCTGTCCTCAGAGCAGGGCTCAGGGAGTGCTCTGGGGTCTTATAGAAGAGCACTAATCCCATTTATGAGGGCTCTATGCTCAACACCTACTCATTGGAGGTTAGGATTTCAACACAGGAATTCTGGGGGTGAACACAAACATTCAGACCATAGCAAAGGGAATCTCAAACATTTCCCAAAATGGGTATAAAGAGTTAAAATTGCTAATCTTTATTGAGCACTTACAATGTGCTCGGCAGTGTAACTGTTCTACGTGGGTTTACTCTCAATCCAGATGGTATGGGTGCTATCTTATCCCAAATTTATGAGAAATTTACATACAGGAGGAAAATAGACACACAGAGGTGAAGTGGCCTCCCCCAGCTAATAAAAGGCAGGTCCAGGGCTCAAACCCCACAGGGTGTCTCCAGGGCTGGCTCCCTGAGGGGAAGGCACTCCAGACACCAGAAGGATACAAAAGCAACCAGGCTCCTCCTCCCCTGACCCCATCTCTGCCCACCTGTTTCATCTTCAGGCTGCTCAAAACCAGATTACCTAACCCCTCCTTCCTTTTTTCCCTCAACTTACTTATTGCCATGTAATGAGAAAGGCACATTGCCCTGTATTGTTCAGCAGTCTCTACCTCCTTCCGTCTTAGAAATCACTCGGAACTACACACATGATGAAGTTAAAGGTCATGGACATTTGAGGAACATCTACCTGAAGATCTCTCTCTCTCTCTCTCTTCCTTCCTCCCTCACTCCCTCACTCCCTCTCTTCCCATCACCTCCCTCCTTCTCTCCCTCTCCCTTTTCCTCTACTAACAGGCAGATTTTTTTTTAAAGATTTTATTTATTCATGAGAGACACACAGAGAGAGACAGAGAGAGACAGAGAGACAGGCAGAGACACAGGCAGAGGGAGAAGCAGGCTCCATGCAGGGAGCCTAATGTGGGACTTGATACCGGGACTCCAGGATCATGCCCTGGGCCGAAGGCAGGCGCTAAACCGCTGAGCCACCCAGGTTGCCCTAATAAGCAGATTTAGAAAGAAATAGGAGACTTGGACTTCTTGTTTGCATACAACATTCAGGATAATCTTTGAACTCAGGTGCTAATAAGCCCTATTTTAACGTTTTTTTTTTAATTGAAGCATATAGTTGACACACAATGTTATATTAGTTTTAGGAGGACAACAAGTGATTCCCCAAGTCTTTATATGATCCCATGCTCAACAGACAACACTGCCGTCTGTCAACATACAATACCATTTATTATATTCCCTATGCCGTGTCTCTTACTAAATCTTGAGTTTTGATGAGAAACTATATAGGATCCTATATAGGATGTGTGTGTGTGTGTGTGTGTGTGTGTGTGTGTGTGTATATATATATATATGAAATATAATGGGATATTATTCAGCAATAAAAAGGATGAACTTTTGCCACTCGCAACAACATGGATGGAGGGAGAGAGTATAATGCCAAGTGAAATAAGCCTGTCAGAGAAATGCAAGTACTATATGACTTCACTCATATGAGGAATGTAAGAAACAAAACAAATGAACAAAAGGAAAGAAAGAGACAAACCAAACAACAGACTCTTAACTATAGAGAACAAACTGATGGTTCCCAGAAGGGAGGTGGGTGGGGAGATGGGTGAAGTAGGTGATAGGAATTAAGGAGGGCACTTGCTATGAAGAGCACCGGGTGATGTATGGAAGTGTTGAATCAGTATATTGTACAACTGAAACTAATATAACACTGTATGTTAACTACACTGGATTTAAAATTTAAAAAAAAATAGTACCTGCTCAATAATGTGTTTAAATTAGTGGAGGGGGCAGGAGTTTTCAACATTTAATCCAGTATCTTAGTTTTAGTCGGGAGAGTCATTCAGAGTACTCATCAGCCAGACCTCTGGGAACAGAAGGCCCAAAACCTACTCTACAGTGGTTGATTATTTTCTGGTAAGTGCTAAGCCTGGAGTTTCAATAGTGCTCTAATGTAATCATGGCTCTGTTCTGTGAACTATATTACAAATTACTGTTGGAAGAAACGATTCTTTCTTACCTAACATCAGAACTTAATTAGGCATGTGACCGAGACTTATCTGGGGAAGTGTGTGAGTGGTAGAAAGCCTCCCTGTTATTGGAATTACATCTTCACATTTTAAATCAGTCCAAACATTCTTCACTCTTTCCATTGTTGGAACAGTGGGAAGCTTGGAATGGGTTTTTTTAATGCAATCATTCTTCCAAATGCATAACATGGCACCAGTCCGAGCACTTGTAACCATCTCCAAAATGAGCAGAATGATTCCAAATTCTACTGTGACAGTCTAGCCTGTGGGAAAATGATTTACTGATTTATAGGGCTGGCCGAAGACCATAAAACTTATTGTCCAAGTTTGTTCTGTGAATTGTCTTTCTTTTCCTTGCCTCCTGCTCTTTACCTCCCACTTCTTTATCAAGTTTTTATAAAAGTCACTGGTTTGGAAATTCCGTTAAGAGATCAATAACAGGATTCATAAGTCAAGCAAGATAAAACAGTACATCCTGCATAGTTATTTTCCAGAATTAGAATTTTTCTCTTTTATAAGGAATCTATTTCTAAACAGTTATTCTATGGAAAAGGAAATCAGTTAGGAAAAGTGAAAAAATAAATATTTCATAATAATGCTCTTAAGAGGGAAATGCACAAGACATAATTAATGTTCAGTGTTCTTTTATTTTTTTTATTTTTTTCATAGTGTTCTTTTAGAATATTTTTCTTTCTATTCCTGTGAATTCACCACCAATCTTTGTTTCCACACCCCCCTGAAATCATTACAATTCTGAATTTTGTGTTTATCCTTGCCTTGACTTTTTTAGTTTATAGTTTTATTGAATACTTTCATATGTTTGAACAATATATTTAGTTTCATGTATCATGAACTTCATAAGAAAAGATGTGTAGCTTTATGAGACTTGTTCTTTTTTTTTTTTTTTATGATAGTCACAGAGAGAGAGAGAGTGAGGCAGAGACACAGGCAGAGGGAGATGCAGGCTCCATGCACCGGGAGCCCGACGTGGGATTCGATCCCGGGTCTCCAGGATCGCACCCTGGGCCAAAGGCAGGCACCAAACCACTGCGCCACCCAGGGATCCCGAGACTTGTTCTTTATTCAGCATTGTTGTGAACATTAATCATATTGTGTATATAATTTTTTGTCACTGCTAAATACCTTCTTGTATACGTTTCTAGACACTTCTGTGCAAGGGTTTTGGGAAGTTCTTTCCTAGGAGTGGAATTACTGAATTATATAATGTATAAATACTCAGCTTTCCAAAATAATGCCAAAGTGGGTGTTAAAGTGGTTGTGTCAATTTCTGTTCTGGTCTTCAATGTATCCCCTTATCTTCATACTATTCAGTATTTGGTATCATTAGATTTAATCTTAATTATTGCTGACACTTGACAAACGATATCTCCTGTGTGGTCTTGATTTGCATTTCTCTGATTCGTTTTTGCATCTCTCTGCTTCTTGAAAATCTAAGCATTACTTCATGTGCTGATTGGCTGTATATATTTCTTTGTGAAATGCCTGTTCATATGTTTTGTTCAGTTTTCTATTGATTTGCTTGTTTTTTCATTATCATTCTTGTAGTGTTTTGTAGATTTTTAATACATTCTTTATAAGGAAACTTTATTACATGTGGCAAATATAGTTTCTTAGATATAGTTTGTCTTTTCACTTCTTTTAAGAATAATCTTAAAAAAAGAGAGAGAGAATAATCTTCAATAAACAAAACAAGAGCCCCTACCCCTACCCCCCTCAACCCTGTGAAACATTTCATTTCAGTAAATAATAGACATTTATTTCATGCTAACTGTGGCTCCAGGTAGCAAGGATGTTACTCTGAACACAGCACATCAGGTCCTTCTTTTTGTGGAACAGACTTGCTGGTAGGCTCATTCCTGTCCCCATCATTCAACAGTCTGTGGGAACTTTCAAAACTATTTCAGATTTTGTCTCTATAAAGAGGAGTCTGAGATTCTCACCCCTGCCTTCCTGACAGACTCCAAGCAGGCGAATCAGAGGCTGTCTCTGCTTTGATGGAGAAACGCAGAACTAGTGCTCTTTCTCCTTTGGTGCTGTCACAGGCCTTTTCATTGGATGGTGTCCTCATTTCAAGGGACTGGTTGGCTCTGCATTCTAGCTCACCCAAGAGAAAAATGAGCTGTGTCACAATGAACTCCTATTCTCTGCAATGCTCGGCGGGTGGTGTTCAAAGAAAACAAATACTCTTAGATAAATTCAACCTAATACTCCATTGTTTCAATGCTTGTTTCCGGAAAATTCTCTAATTGAAAAAGAAAAATCTCATTCAACATCTTGATTGTAGCACATCCACAGATGAAATGTGTGCTTACTCTGGGCTTGGATGTCTCTTCTGTTACATACATGTATTCATGCTCTCAAATGAGGTAAAATTATGACAAACTGTGGGGCTGGCCGACTAGGAATCTGAGATTTTTTTTCTTTTCTTTGGAAATGATCACAATGTTCTTCTGTAGGGGAAATGTCTTCTTAGCTTTTTCCATCTAAATATCTGCCCCTGAGAATTAAAGGTCATGCTCCTTGAGTAGCTTGGGGTGGCACTTGATTTCCCACATTGGACCTAATTCACCAGCAGTCTCAGGGCAGGTAAGAATGACTGGCTCTCGGCATCCCTGGGTGGCGCAGCGGTTTAACGCCTGCCTTTGGCCCAGGGCGCGATCCTGGAGACCCGGGATCGAATCCCACGTCGGGCTCCCGGTGCATGGAGCCTGCTTCTCCCTCTGCCTATGTCTCTGCCTCTCTCTCTCTCTCTCTCTCTCTCTGTGTGACTATCATAAATAAATAAAAATTAAAAAAAAAAAAAAAGAATGACTGGCTCTCTCATGTGTGAGAACCATTCTCTGCTACAGCAGCTCCTACCAGTAAACATACATCCCTCCTTTACCTCTGTTCATAAGTACTCATACTCTTCATCTTCATGACCATGAGATGCAGCTGTGATGCTCCTCATCTTACAAAGGAGGAATGGAAGCAACAAATTTCCATCTAGTTGGTCCAGTTTGGAATCTTAAGGTGGAAAGGATCCCCTCCTCCCACCTCCTGTCCGGGGAGGGAAGCCTTACTTAGGTGGCCTCAGTCTGCAAACTGCAGAGATGGGGAGCTTTGGCCTGTGTCTCCAGGTGGAGCAAGTGGTGGCAGCCACTTTGTTATCTACCAGGGGACTACCCAATGGCCTCTGAGGACAGAAAAGAGCCCTAACTCCAAGCCCTCCCTTCACCCTCCTCCAATCTCCAAAAGATGGATAAGGTGTCGCTGACCAAGTCAGTGTCCTTCAACCAGGCCCTTAAAGAGCTCTGAGCCTTGCAAGCTCACCCCAGGGGAGGAGACAATGATGGGGCCAAGGGCAAACTCATCCGTTTGGCAGTGGCCCAAATACGGTAACACTTTCTGTAGCACTAATTGCTACGCTGGGCACTGCCAGCCTGATTAGTCTGATGAAAGGCTGCTTGGCCCAGAGGATCCAGGCCTCGCTGCCTCAGTGTGCGCCCTGCCTCCCTGGCCGGTGCTGCAGCCCCTAGAGCACACCTGTGGCTGTGGCCATAGCCAGGTCCACACAGAAGCTGAGTCCTGGCCATGCCAGCACCTGACCAGGAGCTGCAGTTGTCCTAATGTTTGATTTTCCTCAAGCAACCTCACTCAGTTGCTGTCAAACATGCTGTGTCATTTCGAGAGCTCAGCATTAAGCAGATTTACCGCAAGGCAATGATCACAAAAAAAGGAAATGAAAATATCCTTGATTAAAGGCCCTGACAAGCTTTCTACTTGCTTTCTTCTTTTATTGGTCTTGCAGGGACTGTCATCTTCCACCGTGAATGAGATTTCCCATAGCACCAGCAGCCAACAGGGCAGGCTCTGCACTTTGGGCTGGTTTACCTGAAAGGTGTAACATTTTAGACTCTCAATTTGACTGGTTTTGGCGCAGAGCACCAGTCCTCTCCGAAACATAAACTTGAAGTCATGGCTATAGGAAGATGCTTTCAGGGCTGAGCAGGTCTGTGGAGCTGCGATTTGTAGAGCCCGGGAGTTCTCTAGGACTTTCCCTCTTGGCTGACTGTGTCATCATCCAAGGTTAATGGAGTTCTGTCTGTGCGTGATCCTGCTCCAGATGTTAGCTCTCCCTTCCATGTAGGAAAAGGTGCCAGAGGTTTTCTTTTGGGATGCTCTAATTTGTAAACTATTTGCTGAATATAATAACAGACAAACTTGCCGACAAGCGATGGTTAAGGAATGGTTGATAGAAATGGTCTAGTTAATTGAGTGTTCTGGAAAATAAGTTTGGCATAACCATTAGAGTCAATTCTCAAAGAATTAGAGTTCCAGACGTAGCAAAATTGTGCCAAAAACCATGCAACTGTTCATTGATGAAACCTGGAAACGTTTGAGGCGCTTGTTGTATAGAGCAGCTCTTTTTGCACACGACTGTAGCTGTGGAAGTGCACCGATGTGGTGAGGTCTATGATTGCTCAGAACTTAATGATGACCATCAAGAAATAATTATTTGATGAGGGAGACATTTTGGGAAGTTTGGAGAAAAGCGGTTAGTCATCTTAGATTTCGCAATAGACAAGAACAGGATGTGGTTTGCAAGCCATTCCAGGATAAAGGGTGGGGGGGGGGTGGGGAGTGAGAAGCTGAGCCAACAGTTGGAAGAAGGCAGGATTATCAAGGGGTCTCAGGAAGAGGCTGTAGGAAGAAGAAACAGAGCAGTCAGGGCCTCGAGGAGCATCTCAGAAGATAATGTTTGTGGGGCCCATCCTTGAGCCAGGCTCCATCCAGATCCTGAGGACTGGAGAGAGGAGGATGAGGCCACAGTCCCAGAAGAGCAGGGACACTTAGACAGGTTCCAGGAAAGAGATATAGGCATTAGGCAAGGGAATAGGCACTGACAGGGTGAACTGGCTAGATGTGTGGGATGCCATGAGAGTAAGTACCTTTCTGGAAAGGGGCCAACAGGGAGCTGATGCACGAATGATGTTGGATGCGCTTTGTTTCCAGGACGGCTGGGGTGTCAGACCTAGCTGGAGATGGGGCTTGTGCCTTGTTGTGCTGCTGCCTGAACTTCTCCTGACCATGTCTGTGGGCACTTTGGGTGGGAGTTTCAGCTGCTGAAATTGGCCAGCAGCAAGGGCAGGGAATCAGGCCAATCTCTACAGAGGAAAGAACCCCAGTCACAGCCTGAAGCAGAGCTTGCAAGCTCAAATGTCTGCAGACACCAGGCAGATAAAATAAAATGCAGGAAGCAGTCAGATGTGTAAGATGATTGGGAGACATGGGGGCCAATAGGAAGTTCAAATTCAAATCTCAAAATTCGGCATTGGCCCAATCCAATCTTGTGTCTAATCTGGGCCAAACTCGGCCTGTGGACCATACTTCACAGGTCCAGTTTCTGGTGGGACTGAGATTTAGGAAAGTGAAATCTAAAGACTCAAGACAAAGACCCTGATCCCAAGACCAAGAAGGTCCAAAAGGGGAAGTAGAAACCAAATATTTACAAAACAACCACAAACGAACCTAAGAAGGAAGGAGAGATGGCATCTAAAGAAACCATGATTCCAGAAGTAGCTGGTCTATGAGTTCATGTTTTTTGTTGGGTTTGTTTGTTTGTTTTTTGTTTGAAGAGAGAGATAGTGAGGGAGAGGGAGAGAGAGAGAATCCCAAGTAGACTCTGTGCTGAGTGTGGAACCCTCTCATGAGCCCAACATCATGGCCTGAGCTGAAATCAAGAATCAGACTCTTAACTGACTGAACTACGTAGGTGCCTCCAGTAAGTTCATGTTTTTAATGGGCAGGCAAAAATGATGGAAGTGGGGAAAGTTGACCAAGAACAAACATAACAATAAATCAGAGCAGAAGAGCAAAGGTTCACACTGAATTGAGCCTGCAAAGATGCTGAAGGCATGAAGAGGCTGTTACAGCTATAAGAGCAATAAGAACGGAGAAGATCCTTTGCTTGCAGCTTGGAGGAATAGTAACAGAAGACCGAGAAAGCAGATAGAAATAGAAGCAACAATTCCTGTTTTAGTTCCTTCTTCATATTTAGAATGTTCTTCACACGTGGCACAGAGAAATGTAAACTTACATTGTCAAGCAGAATGATGCCTGAAATAGAGAAGGCCAGAGCAAGACCCCACTGTGCTGCTCTAGTCAATCTCAAATAGCCTTCAATGGACATCTCTCCTTTATCCAGGAGCGCCAGGGCCGGGATGCATTGCCGCCTGCACCCCCCACCTCTCCCACCAATACTCTAAACAAATGCCCAGACATTGTCTGAGAAAGTGCAGAGCCTCTGATAAAGTGCCTGGCACATGGACCCGGGCATGACCTCAGAGTCCCTTAGGCACCCCTCCAGCTCGGAACCTTGCTCAGCCTTCACCCTTTCAGGGTCACTCCCTCTGTTCAGTAGATCCTGTGTGTGAGGTGTGAGCTTGCTGGCTCCCAAGGCCATGGGAGGGGCTGCACCCGGCCCGTGTGGCACAGCAGTCCTCAGCACTGGCTTCCACTAATCAAAAGGGGCCTGGAGATTATAAAACCATGTGTGGAGGCAGATGTCCGGGCCCCAGTCCTTTTATCCTAGTACGGAGTCAGGATTGAAAACACTGAGCAAAGCAAGCTAGATGTTAGTCAGAAAAGGGGCGCAGGTCCATATTTGCCATTTATGCCACAAGAAAAATCATGTAGTCTCCTTCTGTTACCTTCCCATCTGGAAAGTAACAACAAACTTGCTGGCTTAAGAGGCATGGTGAGGTCTGCCGAGAGAGAATCTGTGGAAGTACCTGGTGCACTGAATAATGCTATTCATATGACCATTCTGCTGGGCCCTGGCACCCACAGAGAGAGAGCCAGGGGTTCAAAGGCAGCCACAGGGTCACCATAATAAAGAAGTGCATCACTGAGCATATGCAGCCTCATTTGGGCCCCCTTTTCCGATTATTAAACACATTTGCACAGCCAGTTGAAATTCAAAAGGTTTGTTAAGGTAACATTTTCATGAAGAAAATAAGACCAAGAACATTTCGATCTCCTTCATAGAAAAAAGTTTAAACTTACTCTGTTGTGTCTAGGGAGTGAACTTCTCTAGTGTGAGTACAGCATGTTAATCCCACTGTGTCCTGCTGAGTATAACCAAATGTACTCAAGTGTGGAGAGACCTCGCATTTAGGATTTTATGATTGTATCTCATAAAGAACATCTTAAGGTGGACAGCTTCTAACATTTCATGTTTCTTTCCTTCTCTTTGGACTTAGGTAAAGTTCAACTGTTAAAGTTATAAGAATACTTATTTGACCAGTAGCAATGAGGACTCAAAAGCTGTAATTTGAAAATGCATTGTATAAGCCAGGTCTTGGTCTCAAATTCCATTCTTAATTAAAAGGAACCAGGGCTCCTTGGAGAGAGAGTTGATTCCAGGAATAGGGCAGGGAAGGTACAACCAGGAGCCCAGGATACCCTACTGTGCGGGAAGGTAAGTGCTTGAGCAATGGTGGCCATATGTCAGAAGGACACAGCAGTCAATCTGCAGTGGTTCCCATTGCTCAAAGCTGGGGCATTTTGAGCATCAAAATATATCATGACATTCACAATGAGTAAGTGATGAATGTGTGAGTCCACATGCATACAAGTAAATAATTGAGGAAGAGAAAAAAAGCTCTTCCTTACAACAGAGTGCCAGTTCATAAACACAGAATAAGTGATAGGGTTAGAAAAAAATCACAATTTGATAACTATCATAGTAATAATGGATTCGGGTAATGGAATCATCAATGAGTGCTTCAAGTACTGGGTAAAACCAGGAGAAGACAGAGGATATTCACATAATTGCAAAATAGCTCTCCCCACCGAATTGCAAAATAGCCTTCCCCCAAATTGCTTATCAGTTACAAAGGGAAAGGTAATAACCTTACAGTGGAAAAACCTGACAGGCACCACCTCAACCAAGACATCAACACAAACTCATCCTACATCCAATCCCAACAGAAAATCCAATAGGTTCTACCTTCAGAATGTACCCAACCAGAGAGCCATCATCTCCCACCCAGAAGTTACAGTTCATCTCCTCAAGGGTGTCCCTGCTTCCGCCGCCCCGCCCGCTTCATTCCCCTACTGTCCGCTGTCAGCCTGCTGAGAGTCAGATCACATCAATTGTTGGAGCAAAACCTTCTTACACTCTATCTCACTCAGAACCAAAGCCATGTCCTGACAATGACCCCAGGCCCTCAGGGTCTGGCCCCTGTGTCTCTAAGGTCCCCAAACTGTTTACCCTTGCTTCTCCTATGTCAGCCTCTTTACTGTCCCTTCATTGCATCAGCCATGCCCTCATCAGGGTCTTGGCACTTGTTGCCTGCAAGTCTTCCTCCAGATAACTGTCCGGACTGCTCCCTCATCTCCTTCAAGTCTTTGCTCAGAGGTGTAACATCTTCAGTGCAGCGTTCCCTAGAAACCATTTACAACATGATTTCTCTGCTCGCCCACCTTGCCAATCCTTGTCTCTTCCTTGCTTTATTACTTCTGTATCTGCTAATGCTTTCTATATACCACATGGCTGGTGATTTACTTTTGCTAATTGTCTGTCTCCCACACTAGTATTTAAGTTGGGAGACACGTATTCCTGGGAGCTGGAACATAGTGGACCCTCAATGCATATGTGCCAATATGCTCGTTGAATAAATGTACTGATGACGTGCCTACTATAAATCACCAGGACTATGCTAGGTATGCTATCGGATACAAAAACAAAACAAAACAAAACAAAACAAAACAAAACAGAAGACAAAAAAATAACTCCAAACTAAAAACCAACCAACCGGGCACCTGGGTGGCTCAGTGGTTGAGCATCTGCCTTTGGCTCGGGTCGTGATCCCAGGGTCCCAGGATCAAGTCCTGCATTGAGGAGCCTTGCTTCTCCCTCTGCCTATGTCTCTGCCTCTCTCTCTGTGTCTCCCATGAATAAATGAATTAAATCTTAAAATAATAATAATAATAATAACCAACTAAGCAAACAAAACAAGGATAAGAAACTAAACTAAAGAAAAACCATGTTCTATGGTCCCCAGCTCGCCAGAACCTGACAACTAAGTTGGAAGAGGAAAAGCAACGCCGAGAAGCATCAGCACACCAATGTGAGCCGGGTTCCAGGAGGGGTGTTCCCAGTGGCTGGCCCCCTAGAGAACGTGGGGTAGGCAGTGGGAAAGGCAAGGAGAGTGATTCCCCCACCCCCACCCCACCCCACCCCCGCACAAGGAGACAGTGCTGAGATGCTTCTTCTAGAGCTGGGGGGAGGAGGCCTGGGGATCCTAGGAACAAAGGTCAGAGTGTGGGTCAGGCCAGCCTGGAGGGATATGTGGCTTTAGGGATCATTCATCCTCCCTCCCCCCTTGCCCCTTCCCCACCCCCCACCCCCAGCCTCTCCTGCCCAGCTGGCTCACTCACTGTATCCTCTTAGACGAGGACTTGAGGCTAGTGACATGTTCATGGGAGTAACCCCAGGAGGAAATGAGACAGGGAAGGAAAGGAAGCTGATCCATGTGCATAAGGGAGCAGGATGCTACTGAAGAGAGAGCCAGCTGATCCTGTGGGGGAAGGGAGAGGACTCAGGCAGTGAAATGGAACAAGTCTCCAAGGATTCTCTTCCACTCTTGGTCCTCCTCTGTGGGGTGCCGCTGGGGTACAGGGGACTTCACCTCCCTGGTACCTCCAGACTGCCCCAAGCAGAACCTGAGAGACAACCTGAGGGACAGAGGGCTTCAGGAGACCGGGATGCACAGCTGGCACTCATGAGAGCAGTGAGCTCCCAGGGGCTAGAGGCAGGCCCAAGGCTCCAGCACGCCTGTGGCTTATGCTTTTACAGTAAATAGAAAGCCAAGCTGTAGAAACCGTAAGAATGGCTTGTTTTTAAAAAGAGTAAGAATTCTGCTTGCACCACCTCAAAGCCTCACCCAATTTAGATTCCTAGGAGACCCAGTCCCTAACACTTGATAAAGACATGGAAAGACCTGGCACATCTAGTAAAGCAGGCTGATGGGAGCCTGCTAATCGCTCCCCTTGTCCGTTAGTGACTAAGCCGTCCTTCCTGCTAAGGGCTGCAAATCACTATCAATGTCATCGATGCTCTAAAGGCCTCTCCCCTGTGGGGACTGAGTATGAGGCCAAGAAACAAAACGTGAGTCACACTCGATTCATTTGCAAGGGCAAAGAGGCCTTATAAATGTGCCATTATTTAAATGGAAAATTAATTTAAATGTATAATGAAATTATAAACTTTTACATTTAGTATTGGAATTCAGTGCCACAATTCCCAGGTAAAAATATCAGGCAAAACCCACATGCCTCCTGCTGACAGGGCATTTTTGAGAAGATGCAAAGGAGCTCACAGGGCCTTTGTGGCAGAAGGGAAATGCCTCTGAGGCTGGCTTCCTTTGGAAATCCTTGGGTTCGAAGGAGAGCAGAGCTCTGTGCACACCGCTGTCTCCTGTGCCGGGCACTCGGGGTGCTCACAGGCCTGGAAAGGCCAAAGAGCAGGGACTTCATGAGAAAGGGAAGCACATCTCTACAAGATGAAGCAGGGCAGGGCAGTGCAGCCCGCGGCCTTGCCTGCCAGTGGAACACACCCCTGAACTCTGGAGGTCTGTCCAAACCATTTCCATCAGAAGCAGCCCCACCTTCCACCTGCTGGTAACTGGAGAACACCGAGGCACGTCTTGTTCTGGAGGATTTTTCTTGACTCCAGGACCCGCCAGGAATGCGGCTCAGGGGCAGCTGGCCAGGCCTGGGATGTGGGCCGCAGAGGCATTCCAGCAGCTGCTCGGGGGCGGGGAGGGGGGGGCAGCACGTTTTCATTGTCTTGGGGCAATTAACCCAGGGGTGCGTTTCCCCCTCCGACCTTTCGAGAAAGTGGGATAAAGGGGGCCTTTGTGGTCCTGTTGGGGAATTCAGGGATGGAGTCACTCATTAGGACCACTGCCTGAATCTCGGAGGCGGGAGGAGTAAGGAAAGAGCACTAGTCCTGTGTTTCTCTTGGGGGCTCACTGTGGACCCTGCCCGGCGATTTCCCTCCTGTCTGCAGGGTTCTGTGTGCACAGCTGCCCAGAAAGGAGCCCCCCTCAAGTTCATATGCAGACAAGCTTCGGCCCCTGGTCCTCCCAGGAGATGGTGGCTGCTTTTATCTTTGATGGGAGGGTGGGGAGGCACAGAGAGGCCGTGAGTGGGTTAGGGACACACAGCGGGCAGGTGGAACAGCTATGCTGTTTGGGGCTTTTGTCTCCAGTCCCAGGAGACAAGGGCTCTTCCCTTTTGATTGCAGTGTCTTCCCCTCAGCCTCCCATGGAAGCAACTATTTCATTTTGTTTATTTTTATTTTTAAAGATTTTTATTTATTTATTCCTGAGAGAGAGAGAGGCAGAGACACAGGCAGAGGGAGAAGCAGGCTCCCTGCGGGGATCCCAATGTGAGACTCAATCCCAAGACCCTGAGATCATGACCTGAGCCGAAGGGAGACGCTCAACCACTGAGCCACCCAGGTGCCCGCAAGCAGCAATTTTAAAGTACAAACCTGCTATCACATTATTAGCAGAAAAGGGACAAATGTTCCCCCACTACTCATTCCTCTACAAGTTCTGTTTTCCAAGGTCACTTTCATGCAAGGAAGGGTTCCCAGGTGGGAAAGACAAGGATGACAGCAATGACGCTGGCCACCTTCATTGAGTACACGAGTCACAGAGCTACGTGATTTATAAGCATTGTTTTCAAATCAATCCTTTAAACAACCCTATGATTTAAGTAATACAATTATCTTCATTTACAGATGAAACACGGAGGCTTGGTTAAATCCCGGGCCCTAGATCCCAAAGCTGGTAGTGGTCTGCCTGGGGACCCAAACCCACTAGGGTGCTCCTGACCTTGCCCCCGGCCTTGGGCCTCACTGGCACACCCTGCAGCAACCACCTCTCCTCAGGCTGTAACCTCCAAGCTGCCCAGCTAAGGGCCCAGAAGACCTGCCCCTCACAGGTGGTAGTGCCTAGGAAGCACGACAGCACGACTAGATGTTGAGCACTGTTCTCCTCGCCCTTGCATCCTAACTCATTTCATCCTCACAACAGTTCAATGAAATACAAAGGGTTCCCCTGCACCATTTTACAGATGGACAGCCTGAGGCACACAGAATAAGTAACGTGTCCAAGTGCACGGGAAAACCGGGGCCCAGAATTCATGATCCCACCACCGCCCTCAGTGCTCTGCTGCAGAGATGACAGGTAACAGGCCACCTTTCACCCTGAGGGTCAAGGGATGAAGATAGACTGGGTTCAACAGACACCGTATTCGGAAACAAGGTAGTGTTTGAATTTTTTTTTTCTTTTTTGAGGCAGAGGTTTCGCTCTGGCAGGAACATGAAAGAGCATTTGCTTCATCAGCCTCAGAAGCCACTGAGAAGCATTCTGCTTTTGGAACTGGGCAAGAGGGCAGTGTAGACATATGCTTTGCTAATAGCGCTGCTGGCAGCGCAACCCACATGGGTTGTCTGTTACCAGCACATCTTGTGCGGGGCGAGAGGATGCAGGAAGCCTCCAGCCCTGGGGATGACTTCCTGCTGAGACAGGGAGTCACCCCCTGCCCACAGAAAACACCACCCGATTCCGCAGGTGTGGGGATTTTCAGGAAAGACCAAAGCATATCTTTATATAGCATCTCGTGTGTGATTTGATTTTAAAGGGTTGTGTTTTCCAACTGGTATTTTTCTTGGTCTCAATTCGAACCTTTTTGTCTTCAGCTGTGAGCTCCGGCAAAAGGAAGGATCCCTGTCTCAAAACAAACCAGTCTAGGTGGGAGGACCTGAACATGAACGTGGCTTATGTATTTCATGGGAAATGTGGAGTATTTGCCAACAAGCACCACAGGCAGATGCTGACACAGATTCGAGGAACCCCATTGCCCCAGAGCCAATCTATCTTCCTAGGATACCTTCTTCCCTTCCTCTTTCCCTTTCCTGGGAGCTGGGGAGAGAAACCTATGTTGTCGAATGCCTTTAATGGGCCAGGTACTATGTCAGCTGCTTTCGGGGTATCATCTCATTTAGTCTTCACAGAAATCCCTTGACCTCAGAGTTGTTATTTCCATTATACAGACTCAGAGCTGTTAAGTGACTGATCCAAGGTCATACAGCTAAAAAGTGAACCCAGGATTCAAACTGAGGTCTTTTTGACCACATCCCTACCACCATTGAGCACGTTCTCAAGTCTGTAGCCCCGAAAATAATCTTACCACACAATGCTGCCCCACCCATGCCAAGCACAAGGTAGGGGCCTAATTAAAGCTTGTTGAGGGAATGAATAATGAATGAATATCTTTTTTTTTTATGGACACTCATTTTACCATAAGCTTCTCCTGTGAATCCCCATATCAGGCCACTCCTCCACTCTCCAATTCTTTACACCTATCCCAAAAATTGTCTATGCTATGCAGCCATCACTTTCATGTAGGCTTCCAGTAGACTTGGACTTATTTATTTTCAACCCCACATCGGTTGCTCAGTTGAATCATTTGGATTAACCTGCTTTGCTCTCATTACCCAAGTCAGTGCTGACAGGACTGCAAATCTGGTGAACCTCCAAATCTACTGGTCCAGAAATAGATTATGAAATAAACAAGAGGGTAAGGCAGTTATAATCATGATGCTATTAATACACAATGAATGGAATTCTTACTACACACCACTCTTGGTTGACCACCCAGTAGCCTCATTCATGTACTTTAGAGTTACAGAAACTTCAAGCATAAATTGTGCATCATTTAAGATCCCCAAATGCATTGTAAACTCATTGTCTGAAGCCCTAGGAAAATTCTATATCTATCCTCTATGCTGTATCTACTCTTCCATTTGGAGTGGTTAATAAAGGCAGTGCAGTGTTCAGCTGCTCAAAATTCCATAGTTTTCTACCCCAAAATGTACTCTAAATCCAATATTCTCAAAACTCAAATTTCTGTAGAAACTTTGTTTCCCTTCACAATAAAGGGAAAAAATTATCTCTGCTCATGGCCCCATTTAACCATGAATTAGTAACATTTTCCTGGAAGAAGATAGAAATCAAGGATAGTTAAAATTGAAGTGCACTATAATAGTCCAGCTATCGCTATCAATGCCTCATAAACTCTTGGTTTCTTGAGGCTTAAAGAAAAGAGAAAGAGAAAGAAAAGATGAAAATGAAAGGGAAAAATTTACTCGACTCAATATTTCTAGAGTGTATATTTCTACATGTTAATTAACAAATAGAATGGGTTGGATCGGGCCAATCATTATACACCAATTATTGGGTAAATGTAATTTTGAAATGGTGTTTTCAGGTTGATTTATTCCCTCCCACAGTGGAAAATGCTGTGCTCCTTTACTTTAGTGAGCTTCTCCCGAAAAAAGAGTGATTTTCATGGGAATCAAAGAAAACACTCACCAACATCAATAATTAATGTCCGCTCTTCACTCTCATCCCCTGAGAAAGGTGCCTTTAAGGGAAGACTGTTAAAAGATGGAAAACAAATCTAGCTAGTGGTGATATCACAGGATTCAAGGACTTCCCTCGAGAAGATGCCCCTTGAGGTCAGAAGGACATTATTTAGATGGACTAACTCTCAGTATCAAACTTATCAATATTTGATAAGGGCTAACGCTGGGCAGGTGCAGATGGGAAAGCTCTTCTTGCGCAGCCTGATCCACTGCCAAACAGCGACAATAAAGCCACACAGCCAAGCTGCACCCAGCACAAATGTGTGTTCAAATTTTATTTAAATGTATCCATTCTTAATTCATTCACTCAACAGACTTATTCAACTACGGCATAAGGTGATTTTCTAAGTGCTAGAGGTATAGCAAGGAACAAAACAAAGTCCTTGCCCAGATGGCATTTCTATTTTAGTGGACAAGAAAAAAATATGTACATATGAGCAATATATATATAATACACTATACAATATACATATATATACAATATATATAATATACTATACAACATGTGATATGATTATATATTGCATTAATAATATAGCATACAATAGTATTTATTATTATATATCATTTAATTATACATACACATATTGTCAGTGATAAATGCCATGGAACAAAAGACAGTAGAGGACAGTAGATGGAGGCATACACAGGGGGGTGCCATTCTTTCCCATTGGATGGTGTCAGGGACAGTCACTGTAATAAGGTCGCATTTGAGCAGAGGCCTGAAGGAAGGGAGAGGCGAGTCATTCTGACCTGAGGGAAGACTATTCTGGGCAGGGATTCCAGGGGCAGAATCTCTGAGGTAGGAGCAGGCTTAGCATGTCGGAGCAGCCGCAAGGAGATCCCGCACTGGCACACGGAGTGCAGGAAAGACCGCGCCCGCGGGATGAGCAAGGAGGCCAGGGGCCAGGCCACACAGCAGGGTGTGAGCCTTTGCCCCCAGTGAGAGTGAGACGAGTGAGAAGGGAAACACTGGAGCTGAGAAGGGTTCGCTGAGGAGGGACGTGACCCAGGTCTACTCGACACAAAACAAAACAGAACGCTTGACTCTTGAGTAGAAAAGAGACCCAACGGCAGCGAAAGCAGAAGCCGGGAGGACATTTTGGAATGTTTTTCAATAATCCAGGCCAAGAGATGAAATCAGAGGCTGCCGATAGCTCAGGTAAGAGGAGGACCACAAACTGGCCGCTGGATTTCGCTGTGGGAAAGCCCTGGGGATGCGATCAAGGGCGGGAGGGAGGTGAGGATAAAGCCTGACTGATGAATGAGTTCGAAAGAAAATGGGAGAAGAGAGGATAGACACTCTTCCCAGTGGCAGGGAATGAGGCAGTAACAGTAGGAGGTCATAGAGCCAAAAGAGTGTGTTTTTCTTTTATTAAAAAAAAATTAATGAAGTAGGGTTTGTATATAACACTACCTAAGTTTTATGTGTACAATGTTGTAATTTAACATCTGCACATTCTACAAAGTGATCACCACTAAAAGTCTGGTTACCATCCATTAAAATACAGTTGACCTCCTTCACCCATTTCCCCAACCCCCGGCTCCTTTCCTGTCTGTAAACCATCAATCTGTTCTCTGTACTGTGAGTTTGTTTGTTTAAGTAATTAATTAATTAATAAGGAGGCTCCGCACCCACTGTGGAGCTCAACCCAGGGCTTGAACTCAGGACCTTGAGCTCAAGAACTGAGCTGAGATCAAGAGTCCAATGTTTAACTGACTGAGTCCCCCAGGGGCCCGTATGAGTTTATTTTTTTACTGTCTTGTTTTATCATTTTTTTAGGTTCCATATATGTATGAAATCATATGGTATTTGTCTTTCTCCTTCTGACTTATTTCGCTTAGTATAAAACTCTCAAGGTCCATCCGTCTTGTTGCAAATGGCAAGACTTTATTCTTCTTTATGGATGAGTAGTATTCCATTACCTATGTATACACCACACTCTTTATTCATTCATCCATTAATGAACAGATTACTTCCATATGTTGGCTATTGTAAATAATGCTGCAATGAACAGGTGTGCATATATCATTTCAAATTAGTGTTTTCATATTCTTTGGTAAATACTCAGAAGTGGAATAGCTAGATCATATGGCAGATCTATTCTTAATTTTTTGAGGAGGGTCTATACTCTTTTCCATAGTGGCTGTACCAACTTATATTCCTACTAACATCGTGTGGGAATTTCCTTTTCCCCACATCTTCTCCAACATTTTATTTCTTAGCTTTTTGATAACAGCCATTAATGGGTGTGAGGTGATATTTCATTGTGGTTTTGGTTTCCATTTCCCTAATAATTAGTGATGTTGAACATCTTTTCATGTGTTTTTGTCACAAATTGTCTATATATGTGTGTGTGTTTATTTTGGGGTTCTCAATTGTGTTTCAGTGATTTGTGTGTCTGTTTTTATGCCAATACCATGCTTTTTGGTTATCATAGCTTTATAGTATAGTTTGAAATCAGGAAGTGTGAGACCTACAGCTTTGTTCTTCTTTCTCAAGATTGCTATGACTATTTGAGATCTTTTGTGGTTTTATTATACAAATTTTAGAATTTTTGGTCTAGTTCTGTGAAAAATGCCATTGGAATTTTGATGAGTTTTGCATTGAATCTCTAGATTGCTTTTGGTAGGATAGAAATTCTAACAATATTAATTCTACCAGTCCATGAACATGGAATATCTTTCCATTTATTTGTGTCTTCAATTCCTTTTTTTCAGTGTCTTATACTTTTCAGCGTACAGGTATTTTTACCTCTTTAGTTAAATTTGGTCCTATGTAGTTTATTCTTTTTGATGCAATTTTAAATGTGATTTCTCTCTTAATTTTTCTTTTTGATAGTTTATTATTCCTATATAGAAATGGCATGGATTTCTGTAGATTGATTTTGTATCGGGCAGCTTTACTGACTTTGTTTATTAGTTTTAAGAGTTTTTGTGGAATCTTTAGGACTTTCTATATATCTTCATATAGTGACAGTTTTACTTTTTCCTTTCTGATTTGTTTTTTTTTTTTAAGATTTATTTATTTATTCATGAGAGACAGAGCAAGAGCAAGAGCAAGAGCGAGAGAGAGAGAGACATAGGCAGAGGGAGCCTATGTCTGCAAGCAGGCTCCTTGCAGAGAGCCCAATGCAGGACTTGATCCCAGATCCCCAGATCACACCCTGAACTGAAAGCAGATGCTCAACTGCTGAGCCACCCAGGCGTCCCTTCCTTTCTGATTTGAAGGCCTTTTATTTCTTTTTCTTGCCTTACTGCTATGGCTAGGACTTCCAATAATACATTAAGAAGAAGTGGCAAGAGTGGACATTCTTATTTCTGATCTTAGAGGAAAAACATTCATTTTTTTCCCCATTTAGTATGATGTTAGCTGTGGGTTTTCATGTATGGGTTTTATATTATGTTGAGGAACATTTCCTCTATACCCACTTTTTTTGAGAATTTTCATCATAAATGGGTCATATTTTGTCAAGCACCTTTTCTGCATCTTTTGAGATGATTATATGAATTTGATCTTTCATTTTGTTAATATGGTATATTACATTGATTGATTTGTGGATGTTGAACCATCCTTGCATCCTTGGAATAAATCCCACTCGATCATGGTGTATGATCCTTTTAACATACTGCAGAATTTGGTTTGCTATGACTTGTTGAGGATTTGTACATTAAATTGTTCATTGTTCATTAAAGATATTGGTTTATAAATTTTCTTGCAGTTTCCTTGTCCGGTTTTGGTAGTAGGCATTTTTGTTTAGTCCTATGTTTAGATTACTTTTTCATTTTATTTTATGTATTTTTAAGTTTTTGCTTTGTAGCTACCATAGGTGCACATAATATATCCTATGTATATAACATTCAGTTTTAAATTGATAAAACTTAAATTTGAACACATTCCAAAACTTAACAATTTTGTTCATACCCTACATTTTATATTTTTGATGTCATATTTTATATCTTTTTACTTTATGTATCTCTTTATTCATTATTGTAGTTTTAGTTAATTTTTCTACTTTTGTCTTTTAACCTTCATACTTGCTTTATTAGTGAATAATCCATTATCTTTACTATCTACATATTTAACTTGCCCAGTGAGATTTTTACTCTTATATGTTTTCTTGTTATTAATTATTGCAATTTCTTTTCAGCTTAAAGAAATACCTTTCTTATAAAGCTGAGTTCATGGTAATAGACTGCTAGCTTTCACTTATCTGGAAAATTTTTAATCTCCTTCTTAATTCTGAATAATATTCTATCAGGGTAGAACATTCCCTGTTGAAAATTTTTTCCTTTCAGCACTTTGAGTATGTCATGACACTTTCTTCTGGTTTGCTAAGTTTCCACTGAAAAATCTGCCAATAGCCTTATTTAGTTTCCCTTGTATTTATTTTATTATTATTATTATTATTTTAAAGATTTTATTTATTTATTCATGAGAGACACAAAGAGAGGCAGAGACAGAGACAGAGGGAGAAGCAGGCTCCATGCAGGGAGCCTGACGTGGGACCCGATCCCGGGTCTCCAGGATCATGCCCTGGGCTGAAGGCAGACGCTCAACCGCTGAGCCACCCAGGGATTCCCCTTCCCTTGTATTTAACAAGTGTTTTTGTCTTGCTGCTTTTAAGGTTCCCTCTTTAACTTTTACCGTTCTAATGTGTCTTTATATGGATATCTTTGGGTCCATTTTATCTGGAACTATCTAGGCTTCTTGGACTTGCATGTCTATTTCCTTCCCCAATACGGAAGTTTTCAACCATTACTTTTTCAAATAAGTTTTCTGACCCTTTCTCTCCCTTCTCCTCCTACAACCCCTATTATGCAACTGTTATTTCACTTGATGTTGACCCAAGGGTTCCTTACTACCACTTTTTAAAATTCTTTCATCTTGCTGCTTTGTGTGAGTTCTATTGTTTTGTCTTTCATTTGATTCTTTCTTCTTTTTCATCCAGTCTGTTGTTAAACACCTCTCATGTATTTTTCAGTTCAGTTGTATTCTTCAGTGATGTAAATTCTATTGGTACTTTCTTATATTTCCTATCTTTTTCTTGAAGTTAACACTATGTTCATCCATTCTTCTCCTTGGTTCAGTGAGCATCTCTATGACCAGTACTTTGAACTTTTTATCAGGTAGATGCTTATATGTTTAATTAAAGTCTTTTTCTGAGGCTTTGTCTTATTCTTTCATTTGAAAATATATTCCTCTGTCTCTTCATTTTTCCAGACTCTCTGTGTTTGTCTCTATGTATTAGGTAAATCAACTGCCCCTTCCAGTCTTGAAGAATTGGCCTTGTTTGAAGATGTTCCGTGGGAGTTCAGAATTACTATTGTCCCTGACTACTGTGTGGGGCTGCAGCTGTAGCACAGGGTGAGTGCAGCCCTCTCCTGACCTGGCTATAACATGTAGCTGTGGCATCAGGGTAGGCAGGCCCTCCATAGGGCATACTCTGGCCTTAATAAGCTAGAGGGAAAGTCCTTAAGTGGTACCTGTCAGAGCTGGCATTAGCAAGTTAGAATAAATCACATAAATGGTGCCTGCCAGTGTCTCTGGTCCTCAGTGATAGTCCCAAGACATTCCTGCCTCTCCAGAAGATACCCCAAGTTTAGTAAATGGGTGCTTCATACACAGTCCAGGTACTTTCTGAATTGGTGTTTTTGTGCTAGGTCCCTGGATGAGGTAGTCTGTTTGTGAGCCCTTTCAAGAGCAGGTTCTCTGTTCCCTACAGTTCTATGGGTTCCTAGACATAATTCCCATTGGTTTTCAAAACCAGGCATTTGGAGAGCTTGTCTCTCCTATGCAGAATCTAGGGGTTAGGATGGCTGATGTGAAGCACAGTTTGCTTCTCAGGGAAAAGCTCTGCATTTTCTAGATCCTTCCCAATTGTGGATTGCTCTGCCAGGTGGGGTTTTTTTTTTCCTAGTGAGAACATGTCTCTGCCTCTCCTATCCACTTTGATGCTGCTCTTTTATCTTTTAATGTGGAGGCTCCACTCATCCAGTTTTCTGGTCTTTTTCAGAGGAAATTATTCCATACATACCTGTATCTGTGGAAGATGGCAGCTCAGGAGCTGCCTATGCCACTTTCTTAAACCATTTCTTAAGAGTCTGCTTCTATGATGGGAGAATTAGCAGGATGTTTGTATGCTGAAAAGAGTAATCCAGCAGAGAGTGGAAAAAGTGTACAGAAACAAAAGGAAACAGAAGCTGAAAAAGATGTAAGTGGAGTGGATTTTCTGTTTCATTTGGAGAATAGAGCTTAGATCGGTACCATCATAGATGGTTCACAGTTATGGGAGAGAAGGCAGTGTAGGTGGGTGGGTGGGTGGATCAGCTTATAGGGATTCAAGGGAGCCCTTTTCTGACCATCTGCTATCTCAATGGAATAGGAAGTAAGATCACATACACACAAAATCAGCACAGGGTGGAGATAGAGAAAGAAAATTTGAAGATCTCCAGGGAGAAGAGAAATTTTGAAATAGCCTCCTAGGAGGGGGAAGAGGGTAAAGGGACAACAGAATGTAATAGGGATTTCCAGGCTTGCAAAGATCCTACTTCATTTAATCTCTTGATTTTGAAATGAGAATAATCAGATTGGTTGCATGTTTTCCAACCACATTTAGCTAGCAGGTTCAAGTATGAAATAGGTTAGTGGTTGGATTCAACTAGAGTTAGGATTTTTCTCAGAGGAGCAGGACAAAGAGAGAGATCATGGGAGTTCAGAGTGTGTAATTGAGAGTTGCAAGTGAGTAATTATAATTCTATGTCATGAGGTCTGAGCTGTATAAGGAAGGAAGAGAGAACATGAGTGGGTTGAGAGATGGTATGATGATTATGGGATCAATGGATTGTAGGTGTTAGTGGGATCAAAAAATTTGTTACAGTTGGGGTACTAGTGGGTGTAAACTGTTAAGATAAGAGAGTGGGTTGCTCAGAGGCAAACTTGAACTAATTTGCTAGTGGAAGGAAAGTGTATTAGTTTCCTACTGATGCCATAACAGATTATCACAATTTATTGGCTTAAAATGATACAAATGTATTATTTTATAATTCTTAGATGTCAGTGCTCTGAAGTGGGTCTTGCTGAGCCTGAATTACAGTGTTGACAGGGCTGTGTTCCTTTCTGGAGGCTCTGGGAAAGGACCAATTTCCTGGCCCTTTCTATCCCACAGAGGTCACCACATTTCTTGGCTCATGGCCTTCTTCCTTCATCTTCAGAGCCAACAGTAGTGGGTCAAGCTCTTCTCACAGAGGGCCATTCCGATTTCCTCTTCTGCTTCTCTCATTCACACTTAAGGACCCCTGTTGTTACATTGGGCCTACTTGGATAATCCAGGATACTCTCTGTATTTAAAATCAGCTGATTAGTAACCTTAATTCCATCTGCTACCTCAATTACCCTTTGCCATGTAGTGCAACATATTCACAGATTCTAGGGATTACAAAGTAGGTATCTTTGACAGAGGTTGTTATTCAACCTACATAGAAGTAGTGTTGTTATTGGTAAAGACAAGATTTAGCTATGACTATGAGAGTGAGTGACTTAAGTGGGATAGAGAACAAGAATTAGATGCAGTGGAAGTTGGAGTCAAAGGAGAAGACATTTTCCAAGGTCTGCTTCTCTAGAAGAAGATTTATAAAAGGTGATCAAATGACCAAGAATTCCAGAAATGTGGAATTCCTTTATTACATGTCTCAAGGTGAGCTATCCTATGTGTAAGGTCTTGTTTTAAACTTTTCAAAACTTTTAAACATCTATCACCTTCATATATGGTCAATTGTAAGATGGAAACAGGTAAGTCCTATTGCCATTCTTTCATGGTTTGGAAAGAGAGGGATCAATTGAGGGCAAATAAGTGGAAACATTAGATCTATCTGTGCGCAATTACTTAGCTGAGCTATTGAAAATACTGTGAGAAATACAATAAAGTATCTTATAGCTTCTCTCCTCCAGGAGACTAACTCTTGGATCAAAATCCCTTTGAAAATCTGCCAAAAGATAAGGATTTTGGCCCTAAAAAGGTGCATAGGCACATACACACAAAATTTACTTGTAATTTCATGACATTCCCAGTTTCCCTAAAGTCACAAGGGATCCCGGCATCTTAGAATAAGAACCTCTTGTCTAATTGTTGAGGTAAAACCATACACAGTAAAAAGTGGACTAACAATGTAAGTCACAAGGGAACCACCCTCCCCCTCAAGGGCCCTCAGCAAGCTCTGGTCAATGGTAACTCCCCAATATCACTACCCAAGCATTGGCCTGTCTTCTTTGCTTTACTCCCATTTCTCTACAGTTTCTTCCAACAAGCACCAGTTACAAAAATAACCTCCAGGGGTGCCTGGCTGGTTCAGTTGGTAGAATGTACTACTCTTGATGTTAGGGTCAAGAGTTTAAGCCCCATGTTTGGTGTGGAGCCTACTTAAAATAAAATAAAATACAAATTTTAAGTTAAAAAGAACCCCTCCAGATCAATTAATGATCTAGGTGTAAAAATAAAACCACTAAAAAACTAGGAGGTATGTGGATGTATATTTTTATAATCTTGAGACAGGATAGGTTCAAGCATGACATAGAATCCAGAAACCATAAAAAAAAAATAAACTGACTTGGGGATCTCTGGGTGGCTCAGCAGTTTGGCACCTGCCTTTGGCCCAGGGTGTGATCCTGGAGTCCCAGGATCAAGTCCCACATCGGGCTCCCTGCATGGAGCCTGCTTCTCCCTCTGCCTGTGTCTCTGTTTCTCTCTCTCTGTATCTCTCATGAATAAATAAATAAAATCTTAAAAAACAAAAAAATAAGAAATAAACTGACTTGATTTAATAATTTAAGGCCCTCATATAAGAAAATAGTTCATTATAAAATAGTTCAAGGAAAATCATGGAATGTAAGAAAATATAAGAAAACCCTATCTAACAAGTTAGTAGCCAGACTTTATATAAACACTCTTACAAATTGAAAGGAAGAAGAAAAAAATTTAATTGGGAAATGGGTCAAGGATATGAACAGGTAACATGTAGGAGAACCATCAATGCTAGTAAATACATGAAAGAAATCATGATGAAATGAAACACCTTTTTCGCCTAACAGATTAGTAAATACTGAAAGGTTTTTTTTTTTCCAGAGGCAATATTTTATTTCAAAAGTATGTAAATAATATGGTCACATTAATTGGTGAGAGTTACAATGATGGAAACCTTTAAAATTCTTGTAAAAATTGGAATTCTGATAGGTTTGATAACCCCAGTGTTAGGGAAGGCTTGGGAAAACAAGCATTTGTACAGTTGGTAGAAGTGCAAATCTGTGCAACCTAGTAGAAGAGACAAAAATAGCAATATCTAAAAAAATAAAAATAAGTTAAAATGTGCATAAACATCTATTATTTGTTTTTTATGAATTTATTTAAATTTTTTAAAATGAGACAAGATATATGTACAAAAATGCTTGTCACACCATGGTTGTACCTGCAGATACTAGAAACAATAAATGTTCTCTAATAGGAGTTGTGGTTAGAAACCTATGGTGTGGCGACACACCATAAGGCCATTCAACTGCAAAAAAAGCTGCATGCGCAAATATAAATGCTCTCCAGGATATATCATTAAGTAGAAGAAAAGGTGCCAAGCACAGCATTAGAATTATTCCATTTAGAGAGGTTTAAAAGGATACATGTACATATATGTTTGTATAATCATATTTTTTTCTAGAAAGAAGGAAAGGAAACCAACAGGCATTACTTGTGGGTAGACAGATTAGAGGTTAAGAAGATGAAAGATGTTTGCTTTCCATTTTCTATCTTTTATACTTAAAAAAAAAAAGTACCATGTTCATGCCTCACCTTTAAAGAAGAAACTTTTTTCCCCCTGAAAGAAATAAGAGTGTCTTAGTTTGAGCTTTCCAGAAGCAGTCCCCGAGACAAAGATGTGAATGTGAGGGTTCATTTGGGAGGTAAACCTAAGAAAGATGCGTGGGGGATCTGGGAAGTGAGACAGAAAAGGGAAGGATGTCAATCAAGAGTGTGTTGTTAATCAAGTCACCACCGTGGGTGACAGGACACTGCAATCCAGTGTCACATGCACACCTCAGAGTTAACCCAGCAACAGCTGAAGGAGCTGAGGGGTGTATCTGTGAACTCCTGTGGATCACTGATTGAAGTTGGCTTTGAGGCATTCATTGCATGGCTCATATACAGAACAAGCTCTGGTGGCTGCAGGGAGCCCCAGGCAGAGAGTTGGGAGAGTCTGCACGGCCACAGTAGGTGCAGGGGAAGTGGTGGGCCACGAGGCACATCTGCTAGGAAACCATAGCCGTAATATCAGATTAGAGCAGTTAAATCAAATGTGCAAATTGCTGACCTAGCAAACTCACATGTAGGAATCTCCCTCCTGAGATACTAACATACCTGGGCCCCAATCAACAATACAGGAGGACAGGTTTTATTGCAGAATTTCTTTAAATTAAAGTATTTATTTATTTTATATACAGAGAGGGAAAGAGTGTGCACAAGTGGGTGGGGTGTGGTGGTAGAGGGAGAGACAATCTCAAGCAGACACCACACTGAGCCTGGAGCCTGACGCAGAGCTCAATCCCAGGACCCTGATACCATGACCTGAGCTGAAATCAAGAGCCAGTGGCTTAACTGACTGAGCCACCTTGATGCCCCTATTGCAGAATTTTTTTTAATACAGTAGAACCAAACCAAACCAAAGAAAACAATCAGTGTGAAACACATTAAATACACCATGATATATCCTATACGTGAAGCCAAGAAAATGATTGAGGTATATTTTACTAACTTTCATGAAAAAAAGTCTCTGAGACACGTCACATTGTGAAAGAATATGTAGAGTAGAATCTCATTTTTCTAAAGGATAAAACAAAATAAGCGGGTGAAAGCACATATAAACGCCTAGCCGAAAATGTGTGCATTTATGTGTACACAGAAAAAAGTCAGGAAAGAGTGAATGCAACCTAAAGTATAAATTATTATATATTTAATGTATTATTATATGTTCATTATATTTTAATGTATTAGTATAAGAACTCACATATTCTTATATATATGAGGAAAGTGAGAGATAGTAAGTACTTCACAGATTCTTGCAGACTGAGGTAATCCATGTAAAACAACCTAGCATGGAGCCACATGTATAGTGAATCTTCAATAAATGATGGATGATTGTTTTCAAGGGAGATGAACTTTCCACAGCACGAAGAAACCTTGGGTACAAAGTGAGTTGGATATTCTCCAGCTCATCCCACATCACTTTACCAGCCCATTTATTTGAATACTATCACGGAGGGCCTCCTACCAGCCAGGTGTAGGAGATGCATCAGGAAAGAGGACCCAGTCCCACCCTCAAGGACTCACATTCTACTCGGACAATTATCTAATAAATGTGCAATATGTCAAGAGGTGACAAGTGTTGTGGAAGAAGATACAGCAAGGTGAGGGGATTAGGAGTGTTGGGGGCAGGCTGCTGTTGTTTATAGATGGTCTCTCATAAAGTGGTATTTGAGGCATTTTTAAAAAGATTTTTATTTATATTTATTTGAGAGAGAGGGAGGGAGGGAAGGGGGAGAGCAGATGGATAAGCAGACTCTATGCTGAGCATGGAGCCCAATGCTGGGCTTGATCCCATGACCCTGAGATCAGGACCTGAGCCAAAATCAAGAGCCAGATGCTTAACTGACTGGACCACCCAGGGGCCCTGGTGGAGTCTGAGGCAGGTGGGGAGGGGGTGATGTGGAAAAGAGTTAAAAATTGAAACCAGCAGAGCCTAGTAATTAATTAGAAGTGAAGTAAGGAGGAAGGGGTGGAAGGGAGAGGGGAGGCGGAGACAGGGAGGAGGAGGATGGGGAGAAGAAAGTCAAAATGAGGTCGAGGTGAAATTGAAACTATAAGGAATGACTCTGAAAGCTGCCCTTCTGCCTGCCACACATTGAATTCTCCCACTGCACCGGATGGTTGGGCCACCCAGAATGCCCTTGCGTACTTGGCGGCCTAGAGAACTCATGTTCATTCTTTAAAACCCAGTTCAGACATCACCACCGGGCGGTGGCTTAATGCTACAGCTCAAATGAATCGTGGGCTCTTCTGTGCCACTCCGAGCCCAGTGCACAGTCTAGTGCAGGGCTTCCAACCCATGTTAGTAGCACAGGTTGTGTTGCAAATAGGTTGTGGGTGTGCACTTAGGCCCGGAGGTGTCCAAACAGGCTTAGAGCCTCTGGAGCTCCTGGCTAGTGACCTCCAGCTGGGAACAGCACATCCAGGGAGCCTCGAGGACCACACAGATACTATCATTTTCTGTCTGTGCTGTGCCCAGGGCGGGAGAGAGGGATGTACTGTGGTAATTGCACAGGATGCTAAATTAGAACTATTTTAATCTCAGTTTCCACTGAGGCCCCAAGCAATAGATGAAACATTCCAAAGTGAGCTGCAAGATTTGCAGAAAGTGCTTATGGAAACCAGTTTTCTACCCTCAGCCACCCACCCACCTCCAGACTATAAAAGATGATAGAGAGGCCAAGAAAAGAATTGAAGTTTCTAGTAGAGAATTTTGTGTGAGAGAGCTAAGCTGTGGGCCTCACCCAGAAGCGTGGGTGACTTGGCCCACCTCACACCAATGTACAGGGGCTCTGAGGAATATTGGGACGGTGAGCTTGTGTCCCCGGGGACACAGTGGCTGGAGTTGGGCTGAAGAGTCTGGGGGAGAGGCTGGCTGGTCAGCTGCTCTGATGGGAGGACAAGGGGTAGGAGCTGCCTTGAATCATCCAGCACTGAGATACAGGCAGAGGACCCCCAGTGAAAAGGGGAGCAAGAGGGCCATGTAGAGTGAGGTGCCGCCTAAGGGGAGGTGACTTCAGATTCCCAGGAGCTGAAAAAAGTGGAAAATGAGCAGCCCCACCAAAAGCACCACACTCGCCTTCTCCTTAATGCCCCGCGGGTCCTGGCTTGTCCGTTCTGGCCGGGCATGCCCATCTCCATTCTTCCCAACCACTCAGAGCTCCTTGCAGGCGAGACCACACTGACTCCTGTCGGGGTGCTCGAGTCGTGGGCTGTGTGGCACATGGCGTGCGGTGTGACAGAGTCACATGGATAGATCCAAACCCCAGAGTGTCCCGTTTCATTTCTCTCTCTTTTTGCCCAGTTTTCCCAACCTGAGCTTCACCTCTGCGCCTTGAGTGAGTTCCAGGGGAAGGGAGATCTCAGCCACCCCTGAGCATCCTTTATCCCAGCACATCTTCCCAAAGCCTCATTCCCACCCTCCTGCTCTCAATACCTTTGTTTGTTTCCCATCTCCCCCAAGTTCACCACTCCCTACATTGCTCGCCTCCCTGTTACCTCTGGAACATTCTTCCTTATGCCTGCCAGTTACACTTTGAAAACTGTATACCTTCTGCTCCACCTTGTCCCTGGCCACATAGAGATTCACAGTGTGACCCAGGTGGCAACCATAGTCACCGGAGAACAGGGGTGCCCACACGCATGGCCCCGGAACTGCCGTGCATTTAAACCCCCTTTGACCCTCCATGGGCCTGCTGTATGGCCACCGCGGGCTCCAACCCATGGGCTCTGCAGCACCCCTGGGGGACCCAGCCTCTGACTTAGGACTCGATCTAGGCACGGAGGGTGATGTGTGACAGTGACAGGCTCTCCGTTCATCCACGGGTGCCCAGGGGGCTCCCCTAGTCTCTGGCTGATTCCCAGCTTGGGTCCTATGTCTCCTTCTCAGCCACCTCTCCACTGTGGGACCTGCTGGACTCGGAGTGTGGCTGTCCCAAGCCCCGTGTACCTGCCCGAGGCCCCTCTTCTGGGCTCTGCTTCTCCCAGGTCCCTGCCACCAGCCTCTCTGGCTCATAGGGGCTCTAGGATCTGCTATCCTCATTTCTGGGCCTGGATCCTTCCTGGCCACCCTGCCTGTTCCGTGGCAACCCAACCCTGCTGAGGACTTCATGGGTCATGAAATCTTGAAGTAATTGAGTTTTTATTAGAAAAGATGAGGACAGTGGAGGAGGTGAGAAAACTCACCTGATGGCAATGATCATCTGAAATGAACTCGAAGGAGAATGTTCCTGGGGAACGGTCAGAAAACTCCACAGTTGTTGGTTTGGGTTGCCTGTCTCCAGCTCTGACCCACTGGTCTTGACTAGTCGCACCATTATTGGTAGATTCAGTCAAGACAGCAGATGAAAAAAATTGTCTCATGAAGCCTGCTTCATTCTGATAAAGCTGTTGGAAATATAAAATTTTGCCTTTTAGGCTGGGAGATATCTTGCTTTTTGAAATTACTACAACAATCTTAAATGAGAACCATGCTCCCTGAATCTCTGAGCTACATAAATCTCCTAATTTCATAGCTTGTTGTTATGGGGGCAACGACTTACAGCAAGTGAGTGAAACTACTTCCTCTTTGCCCAAGACTGTTCGAGAAAATGCGAGGCCTTCCTTATAGCATGTTCCATGTGTTCATCCTCTGTAGATTGGCTCACTCATATTCCTTCACGTTCTCATTCTCCACCACACACCTTGCCAGCTGCTCCTCCCCAGTGGTGGAATTCCCTGGAGGTGAGCAGAGGGCAGCCCCTGGGACACCCCTGTGGGAACACAATGGAGATAGAGTAATGTCTGCACCAGGAAGCCATGAGATGCTCCAAGAGCTTCCAACCCATTTCCTCTTGGGCCCAGGTTCTGGGATGGAGGTGAGGCAGCTCATTGGCTCCTTCTGTGGTCCCTCTCCCCTCACAGGAAGAAAGTGCTTAGTTAAGCAGCTGAAGCCTCTAGGCACTTCTCTTTCCTTATCCCTGGCATAGGGCAGGCACTTGGGGTGCCCTCTTCAACTTGGGACACCTACCCCAGGATCTCCAAGCCCCCACAAGACTACATTCTTCTCTTTTATTAGTCCTTGTACTGCCTCTGCTTCCCAGAGACAGGAAAACACCATGGCAGCCTATACAACATGACAAATCTGACTGTGACTTCAGGGCCACCGACAAACTGCTCACACCCTTCCAACTCCTTTAATGGGGGACAAAAACCTTCATTCCTCAAATAAAGATAGGGCTGCAGTGTGAACCAGAGCTTCCCAAACCTCTGTTACAATGGGGTGAATAGGTATATGCATAAATTGACCCCCTCAGCCCTTGGGCAGCTGGACAGGGGCTGGAGTCAATCCATGATCCCAGAGACCACACCAATACACTGTTCCCTGGGACAGCCATGATGCAAAAACTGTGAGTATTGGCAGGTCCTCCCCGAGGGAAGGTTCTGAAGAGGGAGGACCCACGTTCTGTTGGAGCCATGCCCCCCTCCCTCAGCTTGTGAGCTGGAGCACAGCATGGCCCAGCGGAGGGCAGCCAGTGGGCAAGGGCTGCGGGCTGTGCTCCACCACCAGCTGGGCAGGCCTGAGTCCTGGGGGGTGCCCGACCCCCACTCGCCCCTAGAATCTGAAGTGGAAGATTTCCCATAGTTCTAGCTGCCCTGCAATCCTTCCTGGCCCCCTTTTCTTTTCTTTTTTTTACCTGGGGATAGGGTCTGCCTTGGCAAGCATCGTTCCCTGAGCCTCACTGGGCTGGGCTCAGAATTCTCTAGCAGGTGTGAGAGCACATGGCTATGCCCTTTAGCCCGTGGCCCCAGGGCAAAGGGCCTCACATTTTCCCACAGGAGGAAGGCTCCAGAAATAGCAACTATGGTCACCATTGGGGGATTTTATAATAGAGGTTTCCCTCCCCTTCAAAAAAGTGAAGGAATATTTTTACATTAAAATATGTGATATTTTCTAGGCAAGAGCTATTCTGCTTTCCCAGTGGCAGTTTTCAAACATTTGAAAGATGTTAGCTGGTGAGTCAAATCTCCCTTTATTCTTTCTGTTTTCTCTCACTCTGAAAATATGTGTGTATATATGCACACATTACATTTGGAGGCATATTTTCTGAGATGTAAATAAGAAAGGAAAGTGTGTGGCGTTTGGAATTCTGGTGCTTAGAAGAGAAAGTATGCGCTCTCGATTCCAGCACACTGTTAGCACGTTGTCACCTACCTTACACGCCGAGCATCTGTTCGTTCATCTGCAACCTCTGCCACCCTCTTGCTCTGCATTTACCCGTCTGATCAACAAGGTGCTCGGGCTACTGTCCTGCTCTCATGAATGAGTGGAGACAGTTCCCAAGGCCAGCAATTCCAACCCAGGGCCAGGTCGCTACCTATTTCCAAAGAAATGTGTTCATATGTATTTCAGGCCCACCTTACTGCTGTTTGAACTGTTGTCAAGGAGAAATGAGCAGGCTTGGCGAGCACAAAAGCAAAAAGAGGATAACATTGGAAATTGCAATGTATGCTTATTTTTAAAAATTATAGGAGCCCTATTGTGATCTCGGGGCCAGGGTGCTGGTCTTGGTGTGTTCTCCAACCAAGGTTCAGAGGAAGTCTGCCCTTTCACTTGGTGTTTTGTCTTGGCCTTGTGATGCCTCGGCTCACTCCCCTTGCACACAGGCAGCGTCCTTTACACATGGCCGGGGTGTACTGCGGAAATAAAGCTAGTGTTGCGTGGTAAATTCCATTGCAGCCGCTCTCCTAGCAACATGGCGACACTAACAAACCCAACAATAACCTTTTGTCTTTAGCTCTATAAAGCAATGAGGCCATTAGTCTCACCAGAAAACTCAGAGGATATTTTGCAAGTGAAGAGTGATTTGAGCTGAAACTTTGGATCCGTTGCTTTTCTCCCATCTGCTCATATCAAACTGGGTGGGCAGCAGATTTTCACTTCCTGAGCAGAGCATACCCAAAAGGGGCACCAGCTAGGGACAAGACGAGCCTGGGAAGGTCCTAGTCCTGATCAGTGAGCCACCTGTTCCATTGGCCAAGTCAAGGAAGTCTCTAGAGCTTGCCCTTCCTCGTCTTCCAAATGAGGAATGACTTCCTAACACTTCACAGTGCTTGTGGACAGTCCAGACTCTTGAGTCTACACTAGGTTCCTGCTCAATAGGTATCTCTGGAATGCCATTCCACCAATGTCACTTTTAACCAAAGACAAATGGATGATGACATTGCTGAATAATTGTGAAGATGCTTATGTAACTAGCTTTCCAATGTTGTTTGCCTGGCACGAGAGGATGAATGCACAGTTTAGGATTGGTTTGTTACATGTATTGTGGGGAACATTGTTTTCTCCAACAGATTTTATAAAGGGTTAAAGTAGCCTGTTTTCTTTGCTGTTTCTGATTTGCTGTCCTCTATACAAGACTACATATCATGCATCCCTATCAGTAAAAATCTTTTGAGCATGGGCTTCCCATATATGTACATACTTTAAATAAAAGTATTTAATACTAATATCTGTATTTATATACTATATGTGCTTTAATGTTAACATATTACAAACATTTAAAAATACTTAACATAAATGTTTGAAAAGGAAAAATGCTGAAACAAGATTTAAAAAATCCAATTAGTGAAATTTTGGTTTGACACTGTCAAAAATAATTTGTGATGTTGGTTTTGAGCTCGCTATATTTTATTACTTCAATATAATAAATGAAAATATGCTTCACCAAAGTATGCAGAGTCAAGTGGTAGAAGTGAATTTTTTTACTACATTTACTAAATTATGATACTGATATTTTATTTTTTATTTTTTTTTATTTTTTTTTTTTGATACTGATATTTTAAATTCCATCTACTCCTCATCCCAAGGTTTCTTAAGGGCTAGTAAATTTCCAATTTTCTTGATGTCAAATGGATGTTGTGGCAAATTAACTGGGAAGTGTGACATTTACATTATCTAACAAACATATTCAAAGCATGATAAAATTCATTTGAAAAAATTGGGGGCATGTTGGAAAATTTTGTTTCTAGGATTCTTAGATGTTGTGTAGATAGTTTTTATATTTGTTTCTGCCAATAAAAACCATATAAATTAGTATTTCTAAACATTCATTTTCAAAATGCTTTTCTGTAGCATGGATTTCTCTCAGAAGTTATTACTTTGTATTACTCACTCATTTTATGTAATTTTCTCCTCACCTTTATTTCAAATGGACAGATTAAGCATATTTAATTTTTTGAAAATATTTGCTGGATTGTATGTCAAATCCTTATAACCATAAAAAAAAGCCAGCATATTAGGAACATTTGTATTTGTGAAAGAATAATGACTATTTCAAGTTCAATAATATTCTTAAGGGCTTTGCCATGAGATAACTTAGAACCCTCTATGGACACAAAAGATTTTATCCTCATTAAGATTCCATTCCTATTTTTCTTTCAAGTAATCACACTGATGACATTTTGTGGATTTTTGGTTCAGCTGTTTTGCTGCAATGACATCCTTGTGACTCAATCAGTCAATGAATGTCATAGGAGGGACAGGTCTGTGCATTTTTCCTTGGTGTCTTCTCTTTTTAAATTCTGTCAAACCTGTCATCCCATGAGGAGTATACTATGAAGTATACACACCAGCCTCATTTCTTCTTAATTAAAGAAGCCATTCATTGATGAGTATGAGTCTTTTTTTGGTACATCTTTCCTTTGGCAGACCATGTAGAAGCATTTCTGCATGTGTTCCATTATTGAAATGGAGTCAAGCAGCTCAATGATGGAGTCATGTTAGAAGTATATCAACTTTGATTCATCAGTGACCATTCATTCAGCTACCATCTGCAATGGGTGATTTTTACTAACACTCTATGTCCTCTACAGGGTTTTCTAACTAAAAGAGCATTGTAATATTTCACCATTGCCTTATGTAAATTATTTCTCTCCTGCAGTTTTTCTAATGGTATATTTTCTGTCAGATAAGAAATCCCAAATGTAGCTTTTAATTATGTGTAAAGGGGTACCTGGGTGGCTCGGTGGTTGAGCATCTGCCTTGGGCTCAGGTCATGATCCCAGGGTGCTGGGATCAAGTCCCACATCAGATTCTCCACGGGGAGCTGGCTTCTCCCTCTGCCTATGTCTCTGCCTCTCTGTCATGAATAAATAAATAAAATCTTTAAAAAATAAATAAATAAATAAAATATGTATAAAAGTTTAGTAAATTGCTTTAAAATCCTGAATTGAGAATCACACAACTTTACACTTCCAATGAAACCAATATATATATACTATATATATATAATATATATAGTATATATATAATATATTCATATATAAACCAATATATATGTTATATATATTCATTTCAAGTAGTTTGTTAGTCATGATAATTTTGTTTTCTAATATTGTAGGGAAACACTATACACTGAGGTCAACATTCACTGTTAATAATGGATGCAAAAAACAAACAAACAAAAAAAGCTATATTTCAAAAAGGTTTTTAGAAAGACCTTTTTAATTTGAGAGTAGTTCAGGTTTACAGATGAATTGCTGACCCAAAACAGAATTCCCATACAGGCTTCACGCAGCTTCCCTTAAAGTTAACCTCTTATAACCACAGCATAATTATCAAAACTAATTGATAGTTCCTTAGTTAACTAAAACTAAGGAATTAGCATTAGTAAAGTATTATTAACTACCGACTCTATTTGCATTTCTCCAAATCTTCCATCATTGCCCCTTTTCTGTTCCAGGATCCAATCCAGGATACTGTGTTACCAAAATTGTCATTGGTTAGTGCTGCATAATAATTCTGTGAAGATTTATTTAGCTTAAACTAAATCATATTATTTGTCATTCCACTTAACCAAGAATGAGTTAACTGCAAAATGTTACAAGATGCTAGAAGCAAGGGTGTCTTTGCCATTGTCAGTTGGGTCAAAGAATTAGAGTTTTCTCTTCTACTGTGCTTGAGATGAGGCAGTTTAGTTTGGCTTATGGACTGATGATGGGGCCAATCTCCATTTGTTTATTAAATATTGGGTAGTCTTCCTTGTTATTCCTTTTTCAAAGACAAAAATATGTATATATAAAAACCATCAAATTTCTTTTCCATAGCAAATGTCTTTGCTACAAACAGAGAGTCAGTGGATGTCTTTTGTATCCTCTGGAATATGTATATCTCATTTTGTAGAATACTGCTCTGTATTATATATATGCTCCTTTGGTTTCCCAGAGAACTTACCCTAAACTCCTACTAATATTTATAAGGTCTAAACTAGAGAAACTGGAAATTTCAAAGTCTAGTTCTCTACTGGCCAGTTCTTGCACTCCTGAATTGTTGATAGGTAATAATTATTGAGTAACCTGTGAAGGCAGTTAGTATTCATAAACGTCTTCCAGGATGCATGGCTTAAACCATCCCTCAGCAAAGTGTTAAAATGTCACTTTTTTTTTTGGCAGAGCAGTGTAGGAAACCTTGGGAGGTAAGGGCAGGTAGCCCTGCAGCACCCATTGAGTCACACCACAAAGGCTACCTATCCCCCATGGTTGGGCTTGCCCAGTGTTTTCATAATTGAGACTGGAAATTAAATCCTTGATAGCTGCACCATTCATTTACTGAAATAACAAATAATGTCCTGGATACCATCATGGACTACCTGAATCTTCTTTAAGAAGAAAGGGCTTATTCCTCAGCTTCTGGGAATGTACTAAAAGGCCCTGTCAGTTTTCTTTGGGTTTTGCTTCAGTTGAAGAATACTACCTCACAGGAGGGCCCCCTTCTTCCAGGGTCAGCCAGCATCCAGTGATTGATCAATAGAAGGTATGAAGGGCATCTCAGGACAACTCTGAGGGGCTACCCCAACTTCAGAACTCCCCAGAGAGTTGACTGAGGCCTTTGTTGGGAACCAATAACAGATCAAATTCTGCCCAATTCTGCTTCTTCCCCTTCCCCTATAACAGAATTTCATAAAAAATGTCCTGTGAATTAACCTCAGCTCAGAATCTGCTGCCAGAAAACCAACCTGCCACATAGGCAAGTGGCCAAAAGTCAAACAGTACTGAAAAGTGTGCAAAGGAAAATAAGGATACCACTTACTTGTCTGTGGATGCTTCCAGAGATGGTCTTATGTGCATGAATATGTATACATAAAAATACATACTGTACATGTCTGTACATTTTAGCTATTGTCTTATAAAATTATAGCACCTTATACTTTTGAAAATGTATATCTTGTTTTAAAATTTTAAAATTTATTTTTACATTTTGATACATAAAGTCTTAAAATTACTGCCTAATATCTCATGGTATGGATATAACATAATGATAACCACCATCTGAGTGCCAGCTATTTGCTGGACATTCTTGCAATGCCTGTGTTTATTCAACAACACACATTTAGTGAGCCACATATTTATTATGTGCCAGTCAATATTGTAGGAGCTAGGGATATGAGAAACCGTTATCTCACATTTCACTTCAACCTTAAGAACTAGCTACTACTATTAGTTCTGCTTACAGATGAGGAAACTAAGGTTTAACTAGTTTGGCCAAGATCACATGAAGTAGTAAGTAGCAGCAGAACAGGAATCCATTACCAGGCATCTGGTCTCCAGGGCTTCTACTCTTACCCCCTCCACTAGCATGCCTTCCAAGCAACGCTGCAGTGAACATCCTTTCTCTTGCATCTTTGGGTGCTAGCTACCCACTTTTTAAAAAGATTTTATTTATTTATTTTAGAGAGAGTGAGAGAGTGTGAATAGGGGAAGGGGCAGAGGGAGAGAATCTTCAAGCACACACCCTGCTGAATGCGGAGCCTAACATGGGACTTGATCTCAGGACCCTGAGATCATGACCTGAGCCAAAACCAAAAGCTGGATGTTCAACCGACTGAGCCATCCAGGTGCCCCAATTTCCCCACTTTTAAGGAGGACTGAAAAAGGGAAACAGTGAGCTCATTATTTAATGGATACCTGTTAGCAGCCCCAGCTCATTATCCAGATCATTTGAAAAGGTGCCTTTCCAAAAAATTAGAGGTTTAAGGAATCAAAAGATACTGCATTCCATCCTTAATATGAAAATCTTAGGTTAAGCTTTTAAAATACTTCCATGCAGGCCTTGTGTGTTGGATGCATATTTGCAGATAGGGTAATACCTGGATTACCATTGGCAGCGTCTCTGGTGGGAAATGGAATGTTTTCATTGAAATTTCTCTTGTTTGTGTTTCAGAAAAAAATGAAAGCCCTACAATCTGGGTCTGGTTTTAATCAGAGCATAATCTTTATGAGACAATGTGAGGCTAAAAATGTTTTAATCTGATATTTTTAAAGAAAAATACACGTCCAAAAATGATACAAACTAATCAGCCTCAGAAGAAAGATGGAAAAAAAATCACTTGCATAAAAAAGAAGCAGGAAATTCCAGAGAAGTTTCACAAGGAAGGGGGGGAAAAAAAGTCTTTATCACTATTTATTAGGTTATTTCTTAGTGCAGTGTAATATCTGGTTTTGTTGAACAACCAAAATTCAGTTTAGAAGAAATTAGAGAGTTCAGATTCCCTGAAGTGAGAACATAACAATTTACTGAACATATTACAAACCACTATGTGTCCTATGATCCACTGGCCCTTTAAATAAATCTTTTGTCCCCTTTAGAGAATCTTCTGGCCATAGATCCATCTTATACTCAATGATTTAATGTCTATGTAATTTGTAACATCCCTGTACAGATATTTGAAATTTTCATATTTTCATTTCATGGTGTATTTCACTGATTGGGGGTGGGTAGTAATTTGGCATGGGTTCAGCATTAGTTTTGGAGATTTAAAGGCATTTTTATATAATGCTTTACAACGGTGGGAATAGTAAAGTCTCCATCTTCCAATAAGCTGCAAAGCTATTAATGGATTTCTAGGTAATGTTGTTTAGTGTTAATACCCAGTGGAATATATTTTTCATTAAATATGAAAGTGGTCCAAGTATGTTTTATACCAAGTATGTTAACTTTACTGTTTCCTGGAGCGTCTATAATTTCAAAATTAATCTAGTCTTCTCTTCTATGGTTTTGCATGAGTGTTGGCTTTCTTTTTAACAGTCATAATGACTCAACTATGGAGACTGAAAACTGGCAAGAAAAAGCCAATAAAAGCATAAAGAAAGTCAGAAGTTTCAGGGAAATGAGATTTACCAAGTGATATACAGTATAGCTGCCTCTCTACCAAGGCTTTTGATCTTAAATTTATTCTGAAAATTGCTCATTTAGTGTTGGTTTGTGCCAGTTTCATAGCATGAATCAAATCATGAAGGTTAAATGAATAAATCAAGCACCATTTTAAAATTCATCCTTGGGTTATAAGAGAGACTATTTTCATTGTCTTGTCTTTTTCTTTCTTTCTTTTTTCAGATTTTATTTATTTATTCATGAGAGAGAGAGAGATAGAAACAGAGGCAGAAGCAGGCTCCATGCAGGGAGCCTGATGTGGGACTTGATCCTGGGACTCCAGGATCACACCCTGAGCCAAAAGCAGGCGCTAAACCACTGAGACACCCAGGCGTCTCATCTTGTCTTTTTCTAAAGCAAGAAACTTCAAATTTCATGTTACAAAATAGTCACATGTCAGAATGCCATAGAACTTAAAACTGCAACCACTTTGGCTTACACATTTTAATTTCCAAAATCCACTGCAAATCGAAAAAGAACACTGGAGAAATTAAATATCTATTATTTTCCTATCATTATTCTCCATTTATTTCCCTTTGCTACAAATGATACATGTTTACTAGGACAAATACTATTGCCTTGTCTCCTGTTGCTTAAATCCCTTTGTCTACAGAACATGGTAAGAGCTCATCCATTATTTAAGTTACTATATCTATAACTGAATTCATACATACATCTACTCGAGCAAATAGGTTAATAGAGTGAAGATCCACACAGATTTTCTGCCTAAAGTTGTCCCATTTCATAATCTCTGTTTAGATGCTTATTAGTGAGACACATTGCCAGAAATACCAGTTTTTAGTGTTATGCTAATGGCGTAGATAATACTGTAAGAAGAAAAACTCAAATGTTTTTAGCAAAAGGATGTTCTCATGGTTTACAAGATTCCTCTCCTACTCTCTTTCTTTTTTATTTTTTTAATTATTTAATTTATTTATTTATTTATTTATTTATTTATTTATTTATTTATTTTTTCTCTCCTACTCTCTTAATTCCCTCAGTGCCAGAGTGGAAAGATGAAGCCCTTAAGTCTTGCTTGGTGGAGTGTAAATCAGGCTGAAATGTATTGATTGCCCTGGATTGTTCAGTATAAAACTGTGGGGTTTGATCTCGCCCTCCTTAATCGGTCCAAACTCACTCTGCCGCTGCTGTGGGTTCCCCCGACTCTGGTTTCCCGGCTGTGACCCACAAGCCCCAGTGGCTGCGTCTGTGATGGGAGAAGGTGGAGCAAAGAGGAAGAAATTTCAGGGCAGCTCTGTAAAGAAACCTAGTGTGAAAACCTGAAGTTTGTAGGAAAATAAGATCTGTCACTTGCCCATTGGCCTCCACTGTTGCACCTGCATATGTGCATTTGTTTAATATATAAACTGATACACTTTAAGAGAAGATTTATTTCATTTTAACAGATTGCCAGTACATTCCAGCTTATGGAAGATAACCCTCAGCAAATGAGAAAATGAAATCCCACACATCTAAGTTGTCAGAAACATTTACTTTTTAAAATAAATGCATGGCAGGGGTAGTATGGGAAAGAGGACTGAAAAGGAACAAAAGAACTGATCATAACAATGCCCCACTTGGAGAGATTTATTGAATGAACTGGCTCATGTGATTGTGGAGACTGGCAAGTCCAGAATTTATGGGGCAGGCTGATAGGCTGGGATCTCAGGCAAAGAGTTGCTGCAGCTGTAGTCTTAAATCCAAAATCTACAGGGCAGGATAAAAACCCAGGCAGGATTTCTCTGTTAGAGTCTTGAGGCAGAATGCCTCCTGTCCACAGAAATCTCAGTTTTTGCTTCAACTGATTGGATGAGGCCCAACCACATTATCAAGGGTAATCTATCTTTAAAGTCAACTGATTGTAAATATTAATCCTATTTACAAAATATCTTCACAGCAACATCTAGACTAGTTTTGGCCAAACAACTGAGCACCACAGCCTAGCCATGTTCACATAAAATTAACTGCCACTTTACCCCAATTATAAAGGAGGAACCTGAAACTGGAAGGGTTAAGCATCTTGCTCAAGGTCAAACCATGAGAATGAATATCAAACTTTACCCTATATAGCCTCAATTTTTATGCTCTTAATCACACACTCTGGCTGCCTTCTTTGATGAATTGCTACATTTAAGAAAAAAGAAGGCCTAAAAGAGAGACAACAGAACTCAGCATATTTTCATTCAAGACAAAGGTTTTAAAATAGGGCGGCCAAAATGGACTAACAAGGACTGAATTTACCCACCTGTTTGAAGTAACTGAAAACAAAGTACTATATATGAAACAAGAATTGGAAAGACATTGGACATTAGGCAATAAAAGAGAGTAGTCTTTGAGATGAAAAACAAACCAGGTGAACCCTACAATTGCCTAACCGCACAGCAGAGTTTCCAAGCCATGGGAAGAGAAGGGTAAGCCATGCAGGTCCCAGCGATCTCCCTGAGTTAAGGAGACACAGAGGGAGTCTGGGAAGGTCAACGCGGCTAGAGTCAGCCAGAGAGGCAAGAACCATATGGAGAAAGAACTCCAGAAATAGAGGATAATAAAGATACAAGATCAATATACAAAAAATTGGTTATTTTTATATACTACCAAGGAACAATTGGTTATTGAAGTTTTTCAAAATTCCTTTGAAAATAGCATAAAAATGTAAAATATTTAGGGATAAATCTGGCAAAACATGTATAAGATCTATACACTTAAGCTACAACATGCTGCTGAGAGAAATGAAAGATCAAAATAAATGGAGTGATTGACTGATGTCACGGATCCAATGACTCAAAATAACTCATATGTCAAATTGCTCCTGAATTAACCACGAGAAAAAAATGCATTTTCAATCAAAATTCATTTTGTGGAGTTTATTTTTTTGTTTTGTTTTTTTTTTGTAGAAAGTGACAAGCTGATTGTAAAATTCATAGGAAAATGTAAGGGACCTAGGAAAACCAGATTTTATATTACCTTACTTTGATGTTTATTATAAAGCCTCAGTAATTAAGATACTGTAATATTGACATCAAGGTAGATAAATAGATCAATGGAACAGAATGCAGTAATTAAGATAATATGCTATTGGTAAAAAAAAAAAATATATGCTATTGGTGTCAGATAGACAATATGATCAATAGAAAAAAAATGAACAGTCCAAAGTAGACTCACACCAATATAGTTAATTGATTTTTTACACAGGTATAAAGACAATTCAGGGAAGAAAGTCTAATGTTTTCAACTCATAAAAATGGAACTGTCAGCTATCCTTATGCAAAAAATTAACTCTGTCCCACCTTTGTACTATGGACAAAAAAATAAGTTAAAATGGAGCAGAAATCTAAATGTAAAAGTAAAATTATGAAATTTCTAGAAGAGAAAATCTTTGTGGCCTCAGGTTAGGGAAAGCTTTCTTAACATCCAACACCAAAAGAATAAAACACGCTCATAAAAAAATTAATTGGGCTGCATCAAAATTAAGAACTGCTCTTTGAAGGACATTGTTAAGAAAATGAAAAGGTGAGGCACAGAGTAGGAGAAAATGTTTGCAAATCATGTATCTGATAAAGAATTGATATCCACAATATATTAATAACTCCCAAAACGCAGTAATAATAAAGCAAGCAGTTTTAAGTGAGCAAAAGACTTGAACAAAGAAGATATATGGATAGCAAATAAATACATTAAAAAATACTCAACATCATTGTTCATTAGGGAAATGCACATTAAAACCACAATGAGATAGTGTTGTGCCATCTCTTAGAATGTCTAAAGAAGGTTGACCATATTAAGTGTTGGGAATATGAAATGGTACAATTACTCGGGAAACAGTTTGCCACCTTCTTAAATGGTTAAACATACACTTACCATACCATCCAGCTGTTCTACCTCTAGATATTTACTCAGGTGAAATAAATGCCCGCGCCCATACAAAGACTTGAAGGCAAATATTTACAGCAGCCTTCTTTGTATTAGTGAGAGAGAAAGAGAAACGAGGGAAGGAAGGAAAGAGAGAGAGAGGAAAGCAAGCAAGAAAACATAGCAACACTGAAAACAACCCAAGTGTCCATCATCAGGTGAATGGATACACACACTACGGCACGTCCACACAGTGGAATACAGCTCAGCAACAAAAAGAGGAATAATGTAGGGATACCTGGGTGGCTCAGCGGTTGAGCGGCTGCCTTTGGCTCAGGGCATGATCTCGGTCCAGGGATCGAGTCCCACATCGGGCTCCCTGCATGAAGCCTGCTTCTCCCTCTGTCTATGTCTCTATTTCTCTCTCTGTGTCTCTCATGAATAAATAAAATCTTTTTTTAAGAAAAGGAATAATGTATTAATCCACACTACAACATGGACAAAGCTCGTAATAAATACGCTGGTGAAAGAAGCCAAATAAAAAACAGCATACACGGTATGATTTGATTTACATAAAACTCTAGCAAATGTAAACTGATCTGGGGTGATATAAAGCAGATCAAGGATCCATGGAGACAAGAGGAAGGGGTGAAGGAGAGATTATAAAGGGACAGAAGGAAAGTTTTGGGGGTGGCGGACAGGTGGATCACTTTGTGGTGATGGCTTCATGGGTGTGCACATATTTCAACATTTGTCAAATTGAACACTTTAAATATATTGAGTCTATTGTTTGTTCATTATACATCAGTAGGGCTGTTATAAAACAGGGCTAATCTTGCTGAGGCAATGCGGTGGTGGATCCTGGGTGTAGAGGAGGCAAGACTCGGGACAGCAAAATCATGCAGGAAGGTGCTGAGAAATCCAAGCATCCTTATACCTAGAACCGGCCCTGCAGGCACCAATTTTATAAAAATAACTCTAATATACACTTAAGAATTCAGGTCTGTTGAGAGTTACCTCATAATAACAAATAATGAGCAAGGCCCCTACTAGTACATTGGAAGCTTTTGTGCTACTTACAAAAAGAGGCCTCCTTGGCTCATGGTGCCCTGTCACCCATCAGCTGGGTGCCTTTGTGCAGTGCACAGTCTGCACAACCAACCACAGCAGTCCAGATCCTATAGACAACATGATATGACAGAAACAGCACTGACCACAAGAATCTTGGCTCTGTCATTAACCATATGACCTTTGATGAATCACCCAAAATTCCTCCCACCTTAGTTTCTTCCTCTTATGCCCTGTGGTGGAGATAGTCCTATGACGAGGCTTTACAAACAGACATGACCAGGAGGTGACAAAGAAAAAGTTGGTTCTGAGGTTAAAGTATTACATTCCTTCCTTGGAGGAAAGCTAATAAGAACACCCCAAGAACTGTTATTAAACTTTATTAAGATTCATGCTGAGTTACTGAACTCTCAAAGTGTGAGAGATAGGCTGCCTTCTGAAGCCTTTTTCCTTTCAACTCCCACACCCAGTTCCCACTCCTACCTCCTCAGCTACCCAAGACCTGCTGGAAATTTCCTCCTAGTGAGGTTTGCTTCCCCAGAGTCTCAGGTTAACCTATGCCTTGCTTCCATCCCTCCATCCCTTCTCTGTGTAGATGACAGTTGGGAGGAATGAGGATTACTTAATGGATTCACACTCAGGTGGGTCTCTATGACTAGGGCTACTCCCTTCACTTTTCAAAAGACACTTTCATTTTATTTTTAAAGATTTTATTTATTTATTCATGAGAGAGAGAGAGAGGGAGAGAGGCAAAGACACAGGCAGAGAGAGAAGCAGGCTCCATGCAGGGTGCCCAATGTGAGACTCGATCCCGGGACTCCAGGATCATGCCCTGGGTTGAGGGGTGCTAAACCGCTGAGCCACCCAGGCTGCCCGACACTTTCATTTTAAAAGAGATGTTTATATACTCCAAAGGGTGGCTCTCTAATGGTGGGATCTGATACCAAGTAGCTAGCTGTTGGGGCATAGAATCAAAGGGTGTCTCCCAAAACAACTTTCTAAATTCAGCATCACCAAATCTTTCCATGGTAAGCCTGTACACCGACTTTTCAACAGGACTTTCCAAGCTTATCTTTTATAATTATATATGTATATGTGAAAACTCTAGACTATATATTCATATGTATATGTTATATACACTACAGAAGTTCATATATATAAACATTTATATATAGGTATAGTATATGTAAACTCTAAAGTGCAAACTGCACAGGAAGGAATCAAGTGAAGAATCAAATATGGGTTTTTCCTTTTCTAATATTGCAAATTGATACACTGATCTAAGGCTGCTTCCACCCTTGGTAAGTTGTTTTAGATGCTCTTAATGCCTGAAGTTCAAGTTACTAGTTCAGTGATTTAGCTTAATATACTAATTAATGACCTAGAGGATGAAGTGAATGGCATTGTGGAAAATTTGCTGCTGACACAGAGTGTTTAGGTTGCTAAAAGCTAAGGAGGATTGTGAGGAACCCAAGATGGATCTAATAACTTGGATGACCGAACAAACATGAGGACTGATAATGGTTTACAGGAAAGGGCAAAAGGTAATAGAGACTGAAAAACAAATTATATAAGTCCTACATAATTTAAGCAGCACACACTGATGGACTTGGAATTTATGTTAGTCTCAAAGGAAAAAGACCTGCCATGGGAATTAAAATAATCAACATATTTCAGTAAAATCATCTAATCTGCAATAGTCCCTCCCACATAAGCCAAAAGAGTCTAGATATGTGCTCAGAAAATATAGGAGTAAACACAGGAAAATGTGGTGGACAAAGCTGGGTGCCTACCTAACACTTTCTTCTGCTGACTTTGTCCTGATATTTTCCCCTATTTACCTCTAACTCCACTCCATTCAGAGAAGGTGACTTTTCCCCAGCCCCAGAAAATGAAGTAAGATCTATTGGAACCAGTAGCCCTCAAAGAGTGATCCCCAGATGACCAACAGTAGAACAATCTGACAACTTATTAGAAATATGCAGTTCATTAGGCACTATCCCCAAAATATTAAATCAGGAACTCTGGTGGTGGAAAACAGCCATCTATAGTTTAACAAGGCCCCCAGGAGATTCTGATTCTGAAGTTTGACTACCACCGGACTAAATCAATTTTGATAATTCTATTCCCCTTTGCCAATGATTATATGAAGCATAAGAAGTGACTCCCTATAGGCTAGTGAGATACAAGTTAAGTCTGCTGGGGATTCTAAGAAAGATCTTTCTCTCTTCACATAAGATATTGAAGCATTTGGCCACACTTTGCATGAGGATGTGATGCCTGGAGCTGCAGCAGCCATCTTGAGGCTATAAGAAGGCACACCAGAGGACAGCAGAGCAAAAAGATGTCCTTGAGTCACCAAATTAACCACCCTTAGCACCACTCTACCTCTAGGATGTCTGGCTATGTGAGGAAGCAAACTCTACTTTTGGTCAGCTATCCCATTCTTAGCATCCAGAAGTATCCCCCCAAAAGCACATTCCTTCCTTCTCCATTGTGGTACAGGGGAAGCAAATCTGAATTGGCACACGTTCAGAAACAGCGATACAAAAAAAAAACCAGAATGTGTATCTTCTTATCCCTCTCACCTGAGCAGTGCGAGCTAGATTCCCCAATCTTAAAGCAAATGTAGTTTTGAGCCTCACTGCTCTTATATACTGTTAGTATAACAAATAGGTACTTTTCTCACAGTTCTTTGTAAAGCATATTTAGTAATGGAGCTATGTACAAACAGTACAAAACAAAAACAAAACACCCTCCTTCTGGGGTCAGCACACAATCCTCCCAGCTCAGGGCTCCGTGTGACTGAAGGACACGCCGGGAAGAAGGTTCAAGGCGGTGGCAGTGCTGGGCTCCCCCTTGGAGCTCACCCAGTGCACTTTCATGTTCCCTGAAAACCCAGGAGCTAACCATTTATGAATCTCAAGTCTTAATACTGCCCTTCCTTATGGATTAGGAGATCACACAGCAGAGGCAAAACCCTCGTCTCTGTTATCACTTTCATAGGAAATAAAATGGCAAGACGGAGGACCGGCTGCAGGTCCACAGAGAGCCGGCAGCGTCTCTTGCTGCGTCCTGGTATCTCCGCACCATGCCCTCTAGTGCATCGGCTGGGCCTGGGAACAAAGTCACAAGAAAGGGGAGGAGGAGGATCAGCCGGATACCTGCATCCTTTTCTCGCACCATCCCTGCTTAACTTTGGACCAGCTTTTTACAAGGAAGCCCCTCCAGTGACTCGCAGCAAGAGCAGACGGGTTTGTCATCATGACCGAGAGGTCAGGAAATCGAGGCTTTACAGGACTGACAGCAGGATCGGTTCCAAAATCAACCGGCCTCGACTGAGAATTGCCCGTTAGCTGTCAAAGGTGGCGGCTCCGTTCAGTTGGGCCCTCGGAGCGCAAAAGGGGAGAGGAGATGTCCGAGGGACGAAGAGCAGACCTCGCAGGCTTCTAGGGCGCAGGACCAGGGCCTTTCCCTGCAGCAGCATCTGCAACCCCGATGCCCCGGGCGGGCCTCCCTGGGAGCCGTGGCCGCATCAGCTCTAGCCCCGCTTGCACCGAAGCGCCCTGGAGTCGGTCTCTGTGTCAAGCATCCCTTGCCCTACCTGGTGCAGGTCCTGAATAAACCCCGGGGACCACAGCCGAGGGTGGGCCCAGGGCCCCGGGGGGCGGGGAGCAGGGATGGCGGCACGTTTGGAGAGAGGACTCGTGGTGCTCAGGTGGTGCCGTCTCTGCTCGCTTCACGATCCCCCCTTCTCAACGCTGTTACCCCGAATGAAAGCTGCGGTCCTTGTCGGGTTGTGTCACCTCCCGCCGGCTGTCGGTGTCTACGCAGATGGCCAAGGACGCTGCTTAAACAGACCTTACGGATTTCAGGGTCTGAAGGAAACGTACGTGGTAGTGGTGACGCCGTGGGCAGTAGCGGTGAACATCCCGCACCACCTGGAGATCCACAGGGGAGCTAAGAAGCCTAATGCAGCTTCAGAGTGGCTCGCTTGTACCGACTTCTTCCAAGGCCCTGGGAAGGGCCCTTAATGTGATTTTTCTTTTTTTAAATTTGCAGAAGTCAGATATTTTAACTGATAAGTAAGACATTTTAACTTAAAATCAGTTAAGACCTCTCTCCACTACAACTTGCGTCTACACACCTCCCCTTGTTTTGGATGGCATGAGAGGGCCCATGGGCATTTTGGGGAATCCTGCTAAGGGGAAGTTGAGTTGGGGATACATTTAATATTGGTATAGAGGGTTAGATTTATGTTGATTGCGGTTTCTATTGAACATAGCTAAGTTACTACTGGTCATCCCAGTACGGAAATACTTCTGGGAACACTCCTACCACCCACTGCGGAAACTCAGCAACATGAAGACCTGAAGGACATATGAAAGGGTCCTACACTACGTAGCAGAAGAAAAAAAGGTTTGAAATATAACAGCCATAAGTTAGCCTGCGGTAAATTTTTTCAAACATCAAACGTGTAAAATTGCAAGTGGAAACTTTGCTTTTCATCAATGCTGAACCAAAATGGAAGGTCTCTTCTGTTAGGATTTATATAGGATTTGATAATGCAGCATATACGATTATGAGTGCACCATACATTTGGTTCCTTTTTAACAAAAATTTCACAAAATAGAAATGGTCAAAATTCCTGTAGTTATAGGGCGACTCTTAAATCATGGTACTCTCAGCAGGGAGGGGATATGTTTTTAACAATTCATATATGAAAGAGACTTGAAAGAGGTTTTTTCCAAGTTTGATGACAATCTAAAAAAGGGAATTGTATTAGAAGTGATGAATGAAATTTTCTAACCTATCAATTACAAGAACCGCCATTCTGATCAATTATGCTGGAAGAAATAACTGAATTCTCTTTGTCTTCTTTCTGTAGAAAATATTATAAAACTATTGTTTTTTAAAGAGGTGTTTGAATATACACAGACCACAAAATGTGTGTTGGGGGGTGGAAGTGTCAGAGAGTGGCCTGAGGCAACTAATAAAAATATGTTACTGCCTGGATCATGTAATGCTTGTGGCATTTGTCAGGCTTTTCACAGCGTGGATTTGTGATTTCTCATTCCAAACAAAAGTTTACTTCCCTAACAAATTTGATATTTGTAATTGGAGACTCTTTTTCTTGAAAAATCATCTTTTCAAGATTGTCTAAGCTGTGGTCCCCACGAAACTTGGACCTGCCTCTGCCTACATACGTCATGTTTTGCCACCAATGACTCACCTTCCTGCAAAGCTAGACTCCTCTTTGTGTCTCTGGTACATCAAGGTCCCTGTGCTAAGAACATTACTGTGCTTACATGTTCATTTATTGACCTCCATTCCTCCCTACTCCCCTCATTCTGTATCAAACCAGCCCAGTGTCTCCTACTTCTGAAACTGCTTCCCCTCACTACTACACTCACTGCCCCCCTCACTCCCCATGTGAGTTACTACTGCTTGCTTTTCTTTAGTAGCCTTCTCTGGTGGGCCATATATTGAACCCCCACAGATCTCTAGCTCCTAATCCTTGGGACCATGAATGTTACTTTCCAAGGCAAAGCAGGATTTTACAAGGGGATTAAGTGAAGGATCTTGAGATGGGAGGTTAACCTGGGTTGTCCCAGGGGGCCTTAAATGTTCTGACAAAAAGGAGGAGAGATGTGATCCACACAGAAAAGGAGAAGGGAGGTGACCACAAAGGCAGAAATTGGAACGATGCTGCCATGAGCCAAGGAATGCCAGCATCCATCAGAAGATAAAAGAGGCAGAGAAACAGATGCTCTTCTAGAGCAACCCTGGTTGAGTTGAAATTGATTTTGGACTTCTGGTCTCCAAGAGCTGTGAGAGAAGAGACTTGGCTTATGATCATTTGTTATAATAGCCACAGGAAATGAATACATCTCCCAACACAAAGTCCATTCTCAGAGATCAAACATCCCCCAATCAGATCACTTCAGTTCCAATATTCTGGTTACAAGACACCTCTTCATGAGACATGTTCTATTTAATTAATTATTTTTTTTAAGATTTCACTTATTTGAAAGAGAGAGAGAGCAAGAGAGAAGGGAGAGAACACAAGCAGGGAGAAGCAGGCTCCCCACTGAGCAGGGAGCCTGATGCAGGGATTAATCCCAGGACCAAGATCATGACCTGAGCTGAAGACAGAGGCTTACCCAACTGAGCCACCCAGGTGCCTCTGTTCTTTTCACTCACAAGGACTTGGAGCCTCTCTTTGAAAATTCATGTAACATCCCCCACCCCCAACTCATTCCGTTTAGCAGCCCCATGGCCATGACATCCTTGAAATGGCTCCCTCCAGTGGAGCCCTCATGGATGAGGAGGCAAAGCCTCCCTTTGGTGTATTATCCTGATCCAATTCTTCTCCTTCCTCTGGAGTCACTCCATTTCCCTTCTCCAACATACAAAGCACAAAGCTTTTAAAACCTGCCTCCTCTAAGAATCTTTTCTTACAGGGAGGAATAGGTTGTATCGACTCCTGCCACATTTTCCTACCTTGTCTTTCCCCAGAGGGGCATGTTGAGTATTCTGGACTTCCGTAGAAGAAAAAACTCCTGGTTTTTGAATCAAGTAAGTTTCCACATATCCACTGAATGATTGTCAGCAGGGAGCTGGGCTAAACACTACTGACCCCTGAGACATGGCTCCTGTTCTTAGGAGCTTGGAGACTCAACTGGGGTAGGAGGGGAATGCAACAAGACCTGCACATTAGTGTTTACAATAAAAGTCTGATGTGCAAAATGCCATGACAAAGTGTGACGAGTGGAGTGGTGGGTGCAAAACAGGGACACATCACATGAAATGGGAGTCAGGAGAGCCATTTGAGAGTAGGTAATTTGCTCTGAGCAGAGTAGACTGGTTTAAGTCAGGGTGCAAAGGCAGGAAAGCCCAGACTGCAAGGAGATGAAGCTGGGAAAGAAATTTGGGACCATATTTTAGAGTGGGGATCAGTCAGCAAAACACTTTTGCTAGAGGGCCAGACAGTATTTTAGGTTTTGCCAGCCATGTGATCTCTGTCACAACGACTCCACTCTGCCACTGTAGCATAAATGCAGCCATAGACGATATGTAAACCGATGGGTATGGCTGTGTTCCAATAAAACTTTATTTACATAAATAGGCAGTGAGCCAGAATGCCCAGCTAAGGAAGCTCTGGGCCCCCTAGAAGGCACTGAAGGTCTGTGAGCAGGGGGGTGACTTTTTAATGTTACCAAAGCTGTGTATTTGAAAAAGTAATCTGGCTATGCAGCAATGCTAGGATCAGAGGAAGGGGAGTTGAGTGTGGAAATAAACAGTGGGCACTGGAGGCACCTGAGTGACTCAGTGATTGAGCGTCTGCCTTGGGCTCAGGGCGTGATCCCCGGGTCCCGGGATCGAGTCCCACATCAGGCTCCCTGCATGGAGCCTGCTTCTCCCTCTGCCTGTGTCTCTGCCTCTCTCTGTCTCTCGTGAATAAATAAATAAAATCTTTAAAAAAAAAAAAAAAAAAGCCTCTGGGAAGCTGTGAAAGTGTCTGAGTGAGAGGCCAGAGTTAGGGTACTGAGCTCAGAAAGGAGGAAGCCCAATGTCTAGGGCGGGGCAGCTCAGTGGGCAGGGCCAGGGGGCAGAGCCCTGAGAAAAACTGGCTTCTGACTTGGGAATGAGGACCTGGGATTTCGGGCCTGCAGGGAGAGTCGGGGAGCTACATAAGGAGGGGGACCTAGGGTCTGAATGCTTCGGGAGAGGGTCTGCGCTCAGGACGGGTGGGTGGGCACTGGCATCAGGTGACCTGGCCTCCCGGGAACAGGCACAGGGCCCGGGGGCACGGGTTCGGCAGGGCTCCGATCGGCCAGGCCCAGCTCCCTGAGCTGCTAGACATCCCGGAGGACAGCCAGGACGACAGCCAGCGCAGAGCAAAACCAGTCCCGCCAGAGGCGGGCTGAGGCCGTGCCAAGTGACCAGGGAAGCTGCGTGTGTGGGCCAAACTGCTTTCTAATTACATTGCGCTCCAGACAAGACAAAACTGTGTCTCTTGAAAAGCATGTATGCGGAGTCGGGGAGAGCCTAGGGGAGGTCAGGCCCGGTGGAAATCCGGAGCAGAGTCATGTTGCAGAATTCATTACCACCCCGTGGTCCCGGCGAGGGAGAGCAGGGAGGCGAGGCTGGGGACGCTGCAGTGGGCGACCCCCTGGAACCCTGGCCACACTTCTCCAAGCGTCTCGCACATTTAAATGGAGTAGGTGATTCTGAAGGAAAATGTGCCATTTCACTCCGAACATCTCATCATTTCTCCCCGGAATTTAATATAATGCCCTCCTGGAAAAATATTAAGAATGTTTCTTCTCACCTGTGTCCTATAGCAAACATTCCCCCCGCTGCTCTGCATGCTGAGACAATTTAGTTGAGAAGGAGCCACCTTAGAATTTGCCACATTTATGTTTGACAAAGAGGCAGTTTACTCACTAGTTACACACTTTCTCGCTGAGATGCAAATGTTGTTGGGCAGAGATTGAAAATGCTGTTTTGATATTTTATGCCACTTTCTTGGGAATTTATTTTAGGAGCAGAGCAATAAGAGAAATATCCTGACTTAGAAATATAAATATAAAACTACCACTTGGGGTTATTTATTTCCCAGGCAATCAATCAGGAGATGTTGGGAAATACATTCAGAGTGGTTTCAAACAGGATTCCAGTCAAGTGAGTCATCTTTCCATTTACTTTTCATATATTATTTAAAAAAAAAAAAAGATGAAATAGTAAAAGAATTAGAAGGCACTCTTGAACTTGGATCATAATTATGAATTTGAGACTGTCAATTTTTTAAAGGGATGAAATGGCTTCAGAGAAGCTGAAACAAACTTTGATAGTGAAACCAGATAACACTCATTGTATTAATATGCACAGTAATTTGTTATGTAATTAATTATTTTTGTTACTGAAATAGAGTTGACACATAAGGCCATGTTAGTCTCAGGGATACCACATGGTGATTTGACATCTCTAGGGTTATGAGAGGCTCATCACAAATGTAGCTGCCATCTGCATCACCATAGACCATGCTATTACAATATCATGGCCTATATGCCCATGCTATAATACACACGTTTTAAATACACTTGGTGATTCAGGACTTTTTGGCAACTTTTGTAGTTTTTTCAAAATGGAAGGTCAACCAGCCCTTATCTGGTCCCTTCAGCCCAGGCCCAGATGATCCACACCCAGTATGTCCTCAGTCATTTCAACAGTTGGGTTTCTATTGTCCTTGCACATCATGTGCTCTGCCTATACTTTCTGGCAAAATAGTTAAGAAGTGATTACAAGTACAAGTTAGATGTCTTTTATGTGTCCTTCCCGCCAGTGCTATCAGAGAGAACAGACTGGTGGGAGAGCTTGCCTGGCTAAGTCAGGCGAAGAGAGCAAGTGTCATGGGGAAGTATGTTAGTTTGGTCTTCTTGCAGTGCTCTTTCTGATAAGCGGTTCCTCTTCCTGGATGGACTATGTTCAAGGTTAGTTCAGCCTTTTGAAAAACCAGATGGAATGGTCCAGGTGTTTGGATCAAGAGCAGACTCTACTTTAACATCAGTTGTCCCCATTTGGAGATGCACATTGGCTGCGGGCCTATGGATTCTTGCCTGCACTTAAAGGCACGTCATAAGCCAAGTCTTGGTAACCAGAGTGCTGTGTCCCTGTGCCTACCACCAGGTGAATAAGAACTGGACCTCTAACCAAGTTAACTACTCCTGGCACTGCTTGGGGATGGGAGGCAGTCAGTGTAGTGCAGGGTGAACTGAACACAAGCCCAGCTTTATGTGCTATTGGCCTTGGCATCTGAGAGAGAGGCAGATTTCCTCCCCCTGAAAGGCCTAGCACACAAGCCTATTCCCTGATGATAGGAGAGTCTTCAACTGACAGCCAGGCATGTTGTGGAATAGTGAGGTTGGCTTCATTTTCTCTTCTGTCCCTTCTTGTGCACTATACCCGCTTCCATTTTCAAGGTCCTAAGGACCTTCTTATTCTCGACCACCTTCCATCCCCTCTAACAATGGCCTAAAAAGCTCACCCTCATGTAAGAATCTGTATGAGTCATTGAAATCTTAGTGGGAAATTTTCAATGAGCATCTTCTCCTGTCATATTGGCATAGAGTCCTTAGCTCAGATGGCAGAGTTAAGGATTTAGTTTCTTGTTTAAGGATTTCAGGCAGTAAACTGGCAGAGGAGGACATATAGAAACATCTCTTCATGCAGATGGCAACCCGAGTTTGGCCTCACTATATCCACATCCTGGGCACAAATATCAGGCAATATTTGGAGGCACAAGATAGAAATAGGCTGATTCTTAGAAATTCGTATGTGAAAAATCAGTTCATCTGTGCTAGTTTGGGTCAATTACATGGTTTGGACCATAGTATGTGACCTTCAGAAATAGAAGACAAGTGGGGACGATTCTAAGGTTACTCTCAGCAGATATGAGGTATCTACCTCATTTGGATCACAGACACCTCCAATAAACTCAGCCCAATTTCCCTCTCTGGCCAGTTCTGGTTTGGCCTCAAGAAAGCCCTCACCCTAGTTGATGCAGTTCTTGTGGCTGTGGCCTGAGAAAGGAAGTAACCTGCTGTGATGAGAAGTTTCCCTGGTGACATCCATCCATCTGTCCACTGTTGGGGCTCATCTGGGGCCCACACATACAGGAGATCAGAATGTGCCAAGATCAGCCAAGATCAGACCTTTGCACAGAATTCCTCCAACCAGAGGAGCAAGGAGACAGGACCAACTAACAAATCTGAACAGGGCTGGCTTCTCACATCTTTGGCCCACAGAACTAAACTACACTCTGGGAGTGGCCTGTTAAAGAGATGAGAAGAGACACATCAAGGTTGTAGCTGAAAAAAATTGGATCTTCTGTAGCCCTGAAAGGCCAGAGCATCCTACAGATAAGCTCCCATTGGTCCTGAGGCAGGAGAGTTGCTCTGGCCAGAGTTCCACTGAGATCTACCAGCAACAGCTTTTATTTGTTGAGCCCCACACACTCCCGGGCATGATCATTTTTCTCTTCTAATTGGTCTTGACATTGAGCTTAGGGACATAATGAAATTAGGAAAAGCATTCTGGAGGGAAAGAAGAAAACCAACTTGCAGTTTGGCCTTTGATAAAATATCTGCTCTAAATGGATACAGAGCTCTGGATCTGGCATGGCCTGATGGGCCAAGGTGGGTAGGCACGGGGGAGGGGGCAATTTCCATCTGATACCACGTGGGCTCCCCCAACCAAACAGTGAAGATTGGATCTCAGAACCCTAGCAAGGTGGCTTGCCACTTGGCATCTTCAGCTGTCCTGTACTTGATGAGCTTCGAGAAACACATGATCTTTCTACCTTTAGAAGGAAAAGTATCTGATGGAGCTGGAAAAGCATGAAAAGTTTTTTTGCCTACTTAAAGACTGGTGCTGATGTGTATTCTTGCAGAGGGCAGGATGATGGCTTCCTCCTCGGGGCGGAGCTTGCTGACACTCCTCAGCCACTGCTGTTGCCAGAGGGACCTGCCCGAGGCTGGGACTTGTTCTATAGGTTGAATGGCTGCTCTTCACTTTCCGTCCTCGGCCTCTGCAACAGTGCCCTGGACCGTCTGTGGTGCACCAGACTCTCCTGTGCGTGCATGTAAAAACAAAAAGAAAAACAAAAACTTGCCTTCAGTTAGTGCTTTGCTGTATGAAACAAGGACTGAGAAAGTTGGTCCTCTAACTTTCCAAGTTGATGATACTCGAACTTTCACAACAGATGTTTTTGCATTTATTTTCCCCTTGGAGGATGGTAAATGCAAATTGTTCATTTGAGCAATTTCCATCCCTTTTGGATGGCCCTTATTCCTCTTGCTGTGAAATGTGCAGGATCCTCAACTAAATTGTATGGGATGGTTTCGGAAGGAGAAAACCTAGTTTGCATACTTCAAATTAGAGGTCTGCATTAAAGTGTGCAGGAATCAGAGGCTCACATGGCCCCGGTCCCAACCATCTCCAGCCCTTAGGGAGGGAGATGCTTGAGGCTTAGCAGTTCTGACACCCCAAAGAGGTGGAAGGAGATCTACTGGCACTTATAAAAAAATGTATAGATCATTATAACATGTTTTGAAATTTTAAGTGGAGCATCTTCCTCATGCAGGTGTGCTAGGGATCAACACTTCAAAGCCTCCATCTCCACGCAGGCCGGGCTTAGGCCAGCAAAGTGTATCAAGAAAGGGGGAGGAATCCTAATTGGGTTTTCCTTCCTCAGCACTGAACTACCTTCTGCAGCTGAATTGCTGGCACTCCCTTCCTCGGCAAATTCAGTTTCTGTGGAACTCCAAGGCAAGCAGAAAACTCTGGAAACTGAAACCATGAAACCTACAGAGTTCCCAGAGGAAACTGGACCACCCGGAACCTTCCTAACCCTGGTGATCCCTGACCAAATTGAGTCAGGAAAATGGTCTTTGGTGAATGAGCATTTCTGAGGTCTTGGAACTTTTTCCTCTGACTGCGAATATTTGGGCTCAAGTTTTTAGTTTTGCGTCTGGATTGGAAAAAAAATACGTGGTGTGATTTTCTCCTCTGGAGAACAGAGCAAAAGGACAATGACTGTTGCGAGTGCTGCAGGGCCGCGTTCCTACTCCTTGTCCAGCTGTTTCTCTGGTGACTCTTGCTCTTTCCAGCCCCTATGCATGTTTATCCCTCTCCTGGATCTCCAGCAGCTCGAGCACACAGACTTTTGGTGACAAGGATTTTTAATTTAGCTGTAAAGTTTTGCTGTTTTTCTCAAGTAGATAAAAAGTCCTGACTTCCTTTGTTTCTAATTGAAGACATATGGGCAGAGGATGACCAGCTCCCTCATTTTACCTCTGTGTAAAAGAGGGTGGCCTAATGGCATCCCCATTTGCCTGTGACCAGCTTGCTGAGAAGTTTTAAACAGGCCACCCCGATCTCTCTGCAACCTGAGAGGAATGTGCACCTTGTTGATTGGTGTCCTGTGCTATTTCACTGTTGGGTGATATCAAGTGGTAATAAAAATGCTTTAGAAGCAACGCTGTGGGTTGTCAAAATGCCCATCCATCACCATAAGCAAATTTATTCCATAACACTTCAGGTCTTTAGAAGTAAATTGAATAACTGCAAAAAGTGTCTTTGAAATAAAAGGCAGAAGGATCAAGTAATAGCCTGATCCAAACGGTGAGTTAACTACCCTTTGGGAGTGGAGGTTTTTTTCTACTTGGGAGGCTTTAAGTCTGTGAGTGCAGCAGCACTAGGACAGCATAGACTAGTAACACGTTTCTATACTACCAAAAAGGCAAGCTACTAGTTATATTGGGTTCTTCGTGCCTTTTCCAAAAAAAGAAAAAAAAAAATATGCATTGAAACAAGACATAATTTCTGCACAGCAGTTACCATTAATGCCAGGCTAATCTTTCCAAATGAATCAGTGTTCAATTGATGTAAGATGTTTTCAGATCTATTGGTGGCAAATGATAATCATTGGAGGAGAAGGAGCTCACATTCACTGAGCACTTACTCCATGCCAGATACTATGCCAAGTGCTTGTATATTAGCTAATTAAATCTACATGAACTCTCAGAGTAGGAATTCATTCACTTCCTCCATTTTAGAGAAGACAAAATTGAGTTGCAAAGACATTAAGGAACTGCCCAAAGTCACATTTCTTGGATGAGATAGAGCTAGAATATGAACCTGGGCAGTGTGGTTTCAGGCTACAGTCTTAGCCACATGCTGTCCTGCCTCCAGGCTTCCTATGCTAGTCTGATGGAGGAGCCCTGCCGTGTTAGAATTCTGATTCACTAGCCATTCATTGACCTGGAATCCAGTAGTCACTCAGGACATACTACTGCCCTCTCCCATCCTCTCCTGTCAATCCTGTCTTACAGACATAAAGGGGATATATTTTCAAGAAAGAATCTTCTGAGGGTCAGGAGAGAGTAAGAGTAACCTCTAAGAAAAACAACAACCAAAAAAAAGATCTTTTTTTCTCTAAATTGCATAAGGATTTAAATAGGTAGAGGCTTTGTCAGTCACATCACAATAAAGCTAGAAAAAAATAAAGTGCATTGCTTAAGGTAAATTAAAAAATAAAAATAAAAAGTAAAAGGGTGGAACCTTTCAATATTTCTAAATGTGTGAGTCCCAAAATGTTGATGATAGCTGCATTAGATATTTTGGTAACGATCTTTGTCAGAGTCTAAAAAAACTAGTCATCCCCCTCAGTGTGACTCATCAGAAATGTGCTCAAAGCTTCTCGTGTTTAATACACATGGAAAATAGCACATCCACCTGCTAATGGAAGCCCCCTGAAGTGGTTCCCTGGGGATCCATAGGTGACTATGTTATTATATCTTCCTGGGATTGCCTTTTCTTTTCTTTTCTTTTCTTTTCTTTTCTTTTCTTTTCTTTTCTTTCTTTTCTTTTCTTTTCTTTCTTTCTTTTTTTTTTTTTTTTTTTTTTTCTGGAAGGAGGTCAGAAGCAAAGAGGAAGTTTCTGTCCTAGGACATACTGAATCGGGATCAAAACCTATTATAATTCTAACCCCTCGGACCCAAGTCCCCAGGAAGGAATCTATCCGAAACTTCAGCAGAGAGGCTCAACTGCTGGAAGGACAGAGGGAGGAAGATACATTAGCAAGAAGGGTCAGAAGAGGGACTCATGCTATAGTCACATACCCTGGCTCAGCTGGGTTCTTTGCGAGTCACCACCGATGAGCCACGGCTCTGAGTTTTGTCCATCACTCATGACTGTAAACCGAGGCACATTGGGTTTTATTGGGGTAAATATTGTGTTTTTCATGATTTTGTTGGTGGTTATCCATACTCAGAAGACCCTGAAAACCATGAGTTGGCCACCACCATGAGAACTACCCCAAATCCCAGTTTCTACTGAAGGAGACTCAAGTAAAGAGGTTTCAGGGGGCTTTGTGCTTATGTGGGGTTTTTTGTTGTTGTTGTTGTTTTAAACTGGTTAGCACCGTTCAGAGTCCTTAGGAGGATTTTTGCTCTGAGCCCTGGCTCTCCCAGCAGCACAGCCCCTCCACCACATCCTGCCTCCCCACTTCCTCCCCTTTCCCAGCTCCAGAAGCCAAGATGGGAAGTCTCTCACGACCCTGTGGCTTGGCCGGGAGGAAGCCTGAACTTGATACAGCTGGCTTTCCCGGGGCCTGGTGAGAGCATTTATCCCTGACTCCGGGCTTCTTTGCTCACCTATTTTTAGATTTGTGCTGCAGACCTTCCTGAGGGCTCCCACATCGGTCTCTTTCGGGGCTGGCTGGTGCCAGGGATGGGACCCACGTGTGGACTGTTGCGCACCTGAACGGGGATCCGGCATTAACAGCATCGGCAGCAGTTAAATGTGGTTTGCTTTAACGTCAAAAGGAAGAGAAATAAACACCCTAAACCAACTCCCTCCCTGTCTCCCAAGAACAAAGGGCTGAGTTTTCTCTCTTCTACTTTAGCGGCAAGCCGGCAAGCCCAAGCTGTCCCAGGGTGGAGGGTGGATGAGGACACGTGACCTGGGAATCTGGTCACATCCGAGGGGCAGGCAGGATGGCAGGAATGTCGTATCCAAGACCAGCACCAGGCACTCAGGCTATGCCTCAGCAGAGAGCCGCCCTCCAGCTGCCCTGGGACCACAGAGTCCCTGGCACGCAGGCCTGCCCTCCCCAGGCCACACCACTCCCTGGCCTCCAGGGCTGGGCACCTGTTGCCTCTGTGGAGCTGTTCTTTTTTTTTTTTAAGGTTTTCTTTATTTATTCATAAGAGACACAGAGAGGGAGGCAGAGACATAGGCAGAGGAAGAAGCAGGCTCTGTGCAGGGAGCTCGATGTAGGACTCAATCCCAGGACCCCAGGATCATGCCCTGAGCCAAAAGCAGATGCTCAACCACTGAGCCACCCAGGCGTCCCTGTGGAGCTGTTCTTGATGATCTGCTCTGTGCCCTTTGAGACCCAGATCAGACACCACCAAAGCATCCATCGTCTCAGAACAATGGGTGCATGGCTGTCACCCTCATGTGACTGAGCAATGTCGAGGGGCAGAGACCGACCATGTGTCCTTTTACACCAGGAGTGTGCCAGACAGTATGTGTGTGTGTGTTGGGGGGGGTGGCGGATGTGACGGAGATGCGTGGCAGAGGGGGCAGGAGGTGTAGTCCAGGGCGGCTTGTGAAACATCACAGGTGGCCCCACAGAACAGGTGTTCAGTAAAAGCCGAATGAATGCAGGAACAAATGACATACGACAAAAAGTTAAAATCAAGACACAGTAAATTGCCACAACTGGAAAAAAAAAAACTAGCTAGTTCACATTCTTGGTTTTATTTGGACTTATAAAGCTGTTTAAGCGAGACTTTATGAATTGACTCAATTTATCAGTTCAAGAGACTCATGGCACCAAACCAGTGTGGGTTGGTCCAAATATTACAAATGCAAGATTAAAACATAATTACAAGATGGGAGCATATGGTCCCTGACTGGTCACCAGTGTCAGCCCTACCAGGTGGAATAGCATATCCATATCACATCATATCAGACTTGACAATAGAAATTAAAACAAACAACCCAGAATTCATAAGCTGGTGATAGCTTTTGCATGATGCAAGCTGTTACCGGTCACTCAAACATGATATTATTGTGATGTCTGTTGAGGTCTGTAGATGGCCAGAGCTTGGTCCTGGACAGGCAGAGCAGGAGGGGTCTGGGCTGGGAGTGGAGGGGATGGGGGCGCAGGGGGAGAAAGCAACCGGGAAGCAGGCCAGAGGAAGGGAGCAAGCTGGAGAGGCAGGGCCGGTGGGGCTGGGTCCTGAGGTCCACCTTCTGGTCAGGCATCTAACTGTCCTGTCACGTCCCTCCCACACCCATAGGCACTTGACAAAAAACAAACAAAAAAACAAAACAAAACAAACAAACAAACATGTCCCCTCCCACCCCGGCCCCCCTGTTTGAGCTCTGTCACCAGAGCCCCATTCTTCTCTCACACTGACTTCTTCCTGTCTAGCTTCTGTGCGTGGCCGAGTCCTCCTGCCCAACTCCTCCTTTGGATTCGGCACCTTTCCCAAGTGCTTCTTTTCTGACTGCTGTGTCAACTCCACACACGTCAGCCCATGGGAAAGCAGTATGCTCCACCCAGGTGCCCAGGAATAGCCATTGGTGGCCCGGGTGCCCTGGGTCTCCACATGACTCACAAGAGAAATTGGCAGGGTTTTTAGAGCCAAGCGTAGAGGTCCGGTGACCAGGTAGGTTCAGCATAGGGAGAACCCAAAACAGCCCAGAACAAAGTACAGCAGAGAGGCATGTGGCCAGAGCTGGCATGACCCTATGACTAGAAACAGCCCCTTCGGACTGGGCAGATTCTCATGGCCATGAGCATGTTACTGCCGGCCCAGGTCAGGCACTGTCCGTCTTCAGATGACTCTCTGGTTTGGGTGAGGAGGAGCTCAAGGTTATGCTGCCCCATGAAAAGGATCTGAGTTCTACGGAATTCTGGGACGATCACTAGAGCAATGGTTCCTAACTCAAGGGTGTGATGAAAATTACCCTAGAAGTTTTTCCAAACCCACATGCCAGGGTCTCACTCTGGACCTAGAAAATCAGAATCTTGGATGAATTTGGGGTAGGGTACACAGACACCTATGACTTTATTTTTTTTTCAAGATTTTATTTATTCATGAGATACACACACACACACACACACACACATACACACACAGAGGCAGAGACACAGGCAGAGGGAGAAGCAGGCTCCATGGAGGGACCCCGATGTGGGACTTGATCCCGGGACTCCAGGATCACACCCTGGGAGGAAGGTGGCGCTAAACCACTAAGCCACCCAGGCTTCCCCACCTATGACTTTGGACTCCAATACAACCTGCCATTCCTTACCCAAGGTGGGCACCATCTTAGTTGTGCCACTTGGGGGCCAGAGATCATGTGGTCTTACTTTGTACTTGGCACAGTTCCTCCCACATAATAGATCTAAAATAATACGTGTGGATGAGTTAAATGAATGAATATGTGAATGAACGAACAAACATTTCCAGTGATTGAAAGAATTGTTGATTCTGTCAACACACACAGGGAAAGAACCAAGGTTCCCATAATGGATTTTAACTCCCTTGTAAGTAAGCCTTCCAGTTACCCATTCATAAGAATAGCTAAATATGACAACACTAATGTGTATTTCATGGACTAGTGTGGCTCAGGGATATATGGTATTGCTGAACAAAATAAGGATTTGTATTAACATCAGAGATGAGAGTATAAAATGAAAGAAGGCACTCTACTTCACTCACAATTAATTATATAATCTGAGGCTTAATTCTGGCTTTGCAAACAATGGGAACCGTAATTACATGTCTAAAGCCCAAGATGGAATCCCACAAGTGTTTGACAAGCAGAACATAAGGATGATGGAGTGGTTTACCCATGAGCTTGACCACAGGGCAACCCTGGTGAGTCACGATTTCAGGCTGTGGTAGGATTTCTCATTATCCTCCATTCTTCTATGGTGAGTATATTGAGCTCTGGGCCACTTGATGGATGTGACTCTGTTTGTGAATTCAGGCTGGCCTGCTGTCTTGGCGGATCTGACCCGTATATAGAATAGCCATGCAAATTAGCATGGGCCTCTGGCCAGAAAAAATTAATCCAGGCCTGAAAGCAATCAAGTAAAAGGTGTCAAAGGGCAAACAAAGAGGGAAAGAGGACTGGGAACACCTGGCACCCTAATTTTCAGGTTTCCCTAACTCACTACCTTGTGGGTTTTTTTTTTTTTTTTTATTGTTTTGTCACTAGAAAACTCAGTAACAGAAGAGCCGGTATAAATCTTTTCCAAATACTTATGGGATGAGAAAACAAAGTCACGTTGAAAGTTGAATTGAGGCGTTGAGAGAGGCCTTCCCTTAGGTCTGGAGGGGGCTCCAGGCCAATCCTCAGTGTTAATCTCACTGCCCTGTTGTGTCTGCATAGCTCGTGCCACACTGAGTGGTTCCAGTCATCTGTTTTATGGTGTTTGTCCCTTCATTGGACTGGAAGTTCCTTGAGGCTAAGAATTGTGTCTGTCTTCCCCACCTGACTCCCAGTGTGTGGCACAGGCATTGAACAAACACTCATTAAATGAATGGATGGATACTGCATAGGGATCCTGCAGTGACAGGAGTGACACTCCTGGCAGTGACAAGGCCAAGGTCACGGAGAAGGACATTTCTCTGTTTCACAGGAGAGCTGCCTGCCATAGGGGCACCGCTGACTGTTACAGCAGTAATAATAACTAATAGTTACTAAACTCTTACTATGTATATGGTGTGGAGTATCCTCCTCAGGGGAGTAATTGACCTATTTGAGGGACTGGTAATTGTCAGAGGTTAGAGGTCAGAGAGGTGACGTTTTGATGGCCAGGATAGTATTGTCGCTGGAAAGCCAGGAACACCCCTGGTCTCTGTTCGTCTTTCCTCGTCCCACGAGGTTGGTGTGTAATGACACACAAGGAGCATGTGTGCAATAGCACACAAGAAATAATGGCAGAATGGCAATCAAAATGCCACTTTATTGTTATCTCCCAATTGCCCCCAACAGAGAGCTCACTGGTTAAGCTGGATTGGATCCATGGTTTAGACTTAAGGCCAAACAGACCTCTTAACCTTCCCACCCTCCATCAAAACAAGATTAATCACAGAACTAGCAAATTAAGGGTGTCTGTAGAGCACACCCTGACCTCCCTGGTGAAGCCAGCAGTGTCCTGGATGAGGTCAATCAGAAGAGAGATTGCCTGAGCACACTTCTTCGGATGACGGTGGCCTGAGTCTCACAGTTGTGTAAGCAGCTCTTCTGCAGAGGAGAAGGATGTCTCACCAGGCAGGAGCAAGGCAGGTGGCCAGGCAGAAGCATGCAGACATGGGAGGCAAAGCATCCCTCCTCTATAATGATGACGATGATGATGATGATACATATTTAGATGTGATCATTTCCAGAGTGCATTTAAGTGTACTGTTCAATCTTTATGACTATCATTTTAGGTAGCCTGTTATTAGCCTTGGAATAAGCATACTATTTAAGAGATTTCTCTGGATCACAAACCTAGAAAGTGGCAGAGTTAGAGCTCAATATAAGAGGACAAAGCCCACCAGCTTGCTATCTACCACATAGGTAATTGAGTTACTCTAGCTGGGGAACATGAGTGGGATGTGAGGGCAGGCCTGACACTGTGCCAAGCATCCCAGCCAAGTCTTCTCCTTCCTATCACTGGTTCTTCTAAATGTCTGTTGACAGCATACTCTCTCTTCCTTGCTGGCTCCCAGCAGAGGAAAGTCTCCAACAGGCTATACCTTTCCAATGTATAATTATACATAATTTAAAATGTTTCTAATAATGGATTAATTCCCAAACATAGAGGTTAGTTACTAGCCTAGGATTTACAGCAAAAGGCACCACCTAAATATATTGGTAACTTACTGTAAATAAAATAGCATGGTCTAGGTGCTAGAATGAAACAGATCTAAGAAAATGGCTGTTTATTATAACCAAAAGTAGTCATTTCAAATTACTGATGAAAGCATGGATTATGTAATAAATGATGATTAACTGATTAATTTAAAAAATCCAGTTGGATCTTTATCTCATTTCTTGCCATCAGCATTTAGATGCATCAAATATTTAAGTATAAAGAACAAAGCCACAACTGCATAGGGTAAAAACATGGATGAATATTCTTATAATTTTGGAATGGGGAAGGGTTTTTTCACCCCAAGACCATATTGATTCAGCATATAATTTTAAATTTCATATAGCAAGTAATATGTAAAGATAAATAGCAAATTGGGAAAATTAATTGCAAGCTGTATAACAGAGTTATAAGAGTTATTATCTTTACTATACAGGAACTCCTATAAACCAATCAAAGGAGACACCCCCATAAAAATGGGAAAGGATACATATAGGCTTTTCACAAAAGAAGAAATACCAAACATGAAAATATACTAAATCCTTAATAATAAGTATAGTCACACAAGTAAAACAATAATTAAAGTGTGTGTGTGTGTGTGTTTACTCATCATACATAAAGAATAAAAAAACTGAGAACACAGTGTTGGTGATATGCTGAGCAATGACTATTTTCAGGCACTGGTATTTGGAAAGTAAATTGGCATAACTTCTGGAGAGAAGTTTAGTAATATATACCCCAGTTTAAAAGACATAAACTAACTCTTAGCCCCAAATTTCCAACTCAAGGAATTTATTTTTATTGCGTTAAAATATATGCACTCTAAAATTTATGATGTTAACCACTGCTAAGTGTCCAGGTCAGTGGCGTTAAGTATATTCACATTGTTGTGCAACCAGCACCACCATCCATCTGCAAAATTTCTTTCATCTTCCCCAAATTGAAACTCTGTATCCATTAAACACTAATTCCCCATATCCTCCACCCCTGCCCTTGGCAACCATATTCTACCTCTGTCTGTAGGAATTCAACCACTCCAAGAATTTGTTTGAAGGAAAGAATTGTACACGACAAATACATATATACATATATTTGCACAAAATATATATTCATCCAAAAAATATTTCTGAGGACCTACTCCATGCTAGGTAATGAACAAGACAGACCAAGTTACTTATGCGCAAGTGGTGATCTAGAGACGTAAGGTGGAACGTTAGCAAGCATACAAGCAATGAAGCGTTGGGTTGCCATAAGTACCATGAAGAAAATAATAGATTAATGCAATAGTGATTGTGGAGGATCCTTCAGATCAGGCAGTATGGAAAAGGTGTCTCAAACGCTACAATGAGAAACAAATTAGAAAACCCTAAACGTCTGAGCAGCATCCCCACTGAAGCTGAGAGTCCACCTGGCCGGATGTCAGCATATGACAGTTCACAGTAGGCTGGAAGAGCCTTCCTTAGAACAAACACTCATAATTCGGCGTGCCTTCTGTAGACTATTTTCCTGGAGAGAAAGAGTTTCCAAAAGTTGGGGGGAAGGGTAGAAAAATAATTCAGGAGGGTACATGCCAGTGCTGCTTTATTCTGAGAAGGAATGTGCAGATGACAGTTTCAAGTGTTTGATGTCCAACCCCTCCTAAAACTATAAAATAGCAGCAGGGTGATCAAGAGGCTGATCTAAATCTTCTCTCTGTGGTTTTACTTTTGTTCTGGCAGGCTGAGCAATGCTGGAAAAAAAGTTACAGTGTGTGCAGGGGAAACCTATTCTTCCCTCTTTCATGACTAACCTACACACTGGAAAGCAAGTGTGAGTAAGGGGCAATGGCATTGGTAGTGCTAGTACCAAAATATAAGAAACAATTATTTAGCTTCGGGGCCTGGCCTACCCTTAGCCTAAGGCAGGAAACTCAAGGGGAATAGAACACTTTGCTGCTAAGTAATACCATTGGAATAAAAGCATGTTTGGGATGACTTTTGGCTTAAACTAGGAATTTCTGTTTCATTTGCTTCCACAAAGAACTTTTTTCCCACCTAAAGTTCTTAACTTGTATTTCAGAAGTTTCTGTAGCTGCATAAACATGGTGTATACCAAGTGGCCTTGAATTAAAGCTGTGTATCATAAGAGTGTGCTGAAAAACAGATTCAGGATCTCAGTTTTAACTACGAGACTCTGGGGCAGCAGCTTTGTATACAAGTCACAGGCTAGAGACCTCTCTCCGCGACTTATTAGCTGTGTGCTCTTGGGTGATTATTTGACCCCTGATTCTGTAAAAGAGGAGTAACAATAATAGTAATTAGAGAGTTTTTGTGAGGGTAAGGTGCAAGAACGTGAAAGGCACAGTGCTAGCACACGAGAAGGCCGTCTCCTTTCCTGGGCTTCCTAACTAAGTCTGGCATTACTGACACAGAGGAGAAAAAGACGAAAATGGAGACCCCAAAATTATTTTTGTCAGAATAACTCGGGCCTGGTCGGACTGATTATGGTTTTAAGCCATACTCCTCCAGCGCTGCCTCCTGGAGAAGCAGAATTTCAGCTTGAATTGAAGCACTATCTTGAGCTTCAAAGGGACTTAGACCAATCAGAGCATCGCTAGGTAACTTGGGAGGGTACAGGAGACTCCCACCCATGGGGCAGAAACAGTTCAAGGACCCGGAGATGTTTCAGCTGGGAGAAGCCTCTGAGGGGACTGGGCGGCATTTCCAAATACTTCAAGTATAATATCACATGGAAGAGAGATTAGATTTATTCCGCATGGCTCTGTTAGAGGAAGCAGATTCCAGCCTCAGATACAAGAAAAGTTTATTAAAAAAAAAAAAAAAAAGATTCTCAAGGAAGGATGCTATCTTCCAAGGTAGGGAGCATATCACAGCATAGCTGATCACTCCCTGGGAGTGGAGCAGGGAATTCTGTATCAGCAAAGAGCTGGATGAAGTGCCCTCTAGGGTTCTTTTCCAGGTCAAGGGAGGCTCTAATTCAAATAGCTACAGAAGTGCAACATTTTGCTGCAGGAACGTCAAGAAGAACAGCCATGGCGAGGTGTAAGGCACACACAGATTGTGCTTATGTGTGAACTGTAACCTTCTAAAACAAAAGAATGTCATGGGCATGGAAAAGAGGGCTTTTTCACTGCTAGAAATGAAAATGTTCATACTTTAGCGTATCATATTTTATAGGTTCATGCAGACACGGGCCAAATGAAATGAACCAAGATCGTAGGCATTAAGTTACACACTTTAACTTTATCTTTTTTCCCCTGTGTTTTTGACACAAGTGATTAAAAATGAACCTGGACCTTTGACCTACTCCTTTGGGTTGTTGGTTTTGTTTTTTTTTTTTTTCCCCCTCCACCATTCACCTGTGAACCTCTGCTGATTGTTTCATAGAGCCTTGGTCAACTGCTTTTAACAGCTGAACATTAAAGCCACCGAGAGCATAAACAGGAAGCTGGTGTTTAGGTGGGAGTTCCTAGGAATTTTATACTACTGACCACAGAGGCCAAGAGAGAAAGGAAATAGGAAAAACAGTGTAAATACCTGGGTGACTAATGACTTTGCGCAGCATAGCTGGCTTTTCTGAACATTTAATGCTGTCTCTTCTATGGGAAACACGCTTAAAATTAATTTTTCAGGCCCTTGCGTGGCATCAAAGGGGCAGATACACGGGCGTTTACTGCAGGCCGTCGGCGGTTTTGTTCCCCGACTGCGGGGCACAAACGTTCTCCTGCCCGCTTCTCCAGGGGGGCGACTCCATTTGCATGCGCGGTGCAGACCCGCGGGGCGCCGGGGTTCCCAGGCCTCCGATTGTAAAGGATTGTAAGGCCAGCCCTTCCCTCGTTCACAGGGACAGCGCCTAAGAGGATTTAGAATCAAGTGGGCACATTTGCACGGCCTGGTTCTGGAGAGGCAGCTGGAGCGCGGCCGGCCGGCCTGGCGAGCCCAGCGCGGGTCCCCGGGGACCGCATTGTCCTCCGAGGGGCCGCCACGGGGGCTCCATTGTGCGCCGAGCAGGCCTTTTCTGCCGGCCTCCGTCTCCCCCGGGCTCCCCCCCCCGCCCGCCCGCAGACCGCCCGGATCCCCCCGCCGCCGCATTTCCAATGCAGAGCAGCGGGCAGGGCTTCGGGCTGGCCATCTGCACGCCGAGATTGACGGCGGCCCCGGAAGGTCAGTGCCTCAACGATTTCGCTCTCAACAGCAGGCCACCCAGGCCTCCCGAGCAAAACAGGGACATCTGCTCCCCTTAATTTAGAACACCGGTTCCAATTTCACCGGAGCCCCCAGCTCCACGCCGCGCTCCGGCTCCGGCTCCGGCTCCGGCTCCGGGGGAGGGGGTCGGGGAGGGGCCGAGCAGACGCGCCGCCTGCCCGCGCCCCCCGCCCCCGGGGCCCAGCAGCTGAGCCCGGCGGGGGCGGGGGCGGAGGCGGGGGTCGCTCACGTGACCCGGGTGACGTCGTGCGGGGGAGGGGCGCGCGCACACACACGCGCACACTCGCCCACACGCGCACACACGCGCGCACACGCGCACACACGCACGCGCACCTCCCCGCCGCCGCCGCCTCCAGCGCCCGCGACGCCCGGATTCGTCCCGGGTGTGCGGAGGCGCGGGCTGCGGCGCCCCGGGAGTTGGCCGGGGGCGGCCTGGGGCGGCCTGGGGCGGCCTGGGGCGGCGACCGGCTCGGCGGGGAAGGTCGTGCGGCCCCGTGACGCAGGCCCCCGGGCGGCCCCCCCGCGGGCGGGAGCGCGTGCAGGGCCGGGAAAGTTGGCTGCACGAGTGGGGACCCAGCTCGGCCCAGATCCCGCGGGCTCCGTGGAAAGGCTTCCTGCCCTTTCTGCTTCGTAGTGCGGGAAAGCACGAGACACCCGCGTTTCTGAGTGTCCCCACCGCATCCCGAGCTCCCTGGACGTAGACCCCGCACCTCACTCGTCACTGCGTTTCCGGTTCCCGGCGCGAAGGTGGGGAGACCACGTTAACGTGTGAAGTGGCGGCGGACCTCGAGCGCGGAGTCGAGCTCCCCTCCTTTTTCATGTGACGGAAAAGCAGGCCTGGTGGAGAATGAGCCCGTGCACCGCGCTGGGGAGCACTTACTTCCCAGCCTTCTTCCCTTTGCTCCTCTCAACGGCCAGGCGGCAGCGCTGGGCTAGGGATGGGGACAAACGAGGCCGGGCCCTGGGATGGGGCCGCCTTCCGAGGGGCGCCGTGTCCGTGTCCGTAGGCGGCCGGCACTGTGCGACCCGTGCGGCGGGCGGGTGCCTCCATCCAGCCCCGAGAGAGAGCAGGGGTCCGGGTGAGTCTGAAGGGTGCGTCGAAGCTTACTAGGAGAAGGGCCCTCTACCCGCACAGCTCACTGCCTGCGTTTCCCCCGACCCTATTCACCTCCTGTTCATTCTTCAGTCCTCGGGTGAAATGTCACGTCCTTGGTGCCTGGACAACCAGCATATGGTCGTCCTGTCAAGCGATCCTGTGGCACCTCCTGTGGCTCACCGCGTGCACAGCTGGGTACGGTTTATGGTCGCGATTCAGCCGTAAGCTTCTCGAAGCAGGAACAGGCCTCTCTGTTCTTGGAGAAAGTCTCCATACGCAGCACGGTGCCTGCCCCAAATACTCCCTGAATGTTTGGTGATCGGATGAGTAGTAATCAGACTCTCTTAGGGAGAAACCTATTCCTGCATCTTGTTTGGGATATGAAGCCAGACTACCAGGTGGGAACAGAATGACCTTTGAGAGTGTATTTCGTGGCATTCTGCAGCTCAGTAATTTCAGAACCCTCTTCTGCAGAATCGGCCTGAGGTTGGTGCTCCTCAAAAAGAGATACCATCACGGAACAAGTCTGGGGAAGACAGCAGTACACAGGGCCTTCAGGGTGCTCCTGCACCGAGTCCCAACCCAGAGAGCTTGTTTTCAGGAGCCTCAAGTAACATTTTGCAGGGGGGCGGGGGGGAGGGTCATGGATGAAGATAAATGATAACTCTGCGGCACCATCCTCCCACCACCCACCCCCAGGCCCTGGGAGGTAGAACAAGCTGCTGCGGGAAGAACTGAACCAGATTGATTTGCCAGCATGAAGGCTGCCTCCTTCCCCCTGGTTTCCTTGTTACACCTTGGACAAATTTGTTCTTGGCGTTTTGACAGCAGGGAGAGAATGGATGCGCATGGAGAGGCACTGCTGCCACACCTGAGCTGGAATGCGACTCTCCCACATCTTAGCTGTGTGATTTTGAGGTAGCCCTTTGCCTCTCTGTACCCCAGATGCTGTATCTGAATAGAAATAGTGGTATCTCATGATGTCGCTCTCATATGTACTTAGAATTTTCATGACGGATATAAATTTTATTTAACTGCTAGTAAATAATTAACTAAAAATTTAATATCCTACCTCTAATAGGTTAATTTAGCTAATTAAGTCTCCTGTGGGTAGAGCGGGATCACAGAGGACCAGGGCCTAAGGGAGAAATTTTTCTCAGCTCACCGCCTTCTTGGCTCAAGTGAAGCATTCTGAGCGTTCATCATTGCTTTTCCAGCGAGGAGGATTCTAATTCTTTAACAGCATTTGCCGAGCTCTCCCTCTAAGTAAATTTAAACTGTGACGTCATTGTACTTTATTCTCGAACAGAGGAGTGGAGTGGCTGTATATCAAGATTCACAAGTTTTGCCTACAGTCAGTTTTCCAGGGCTAACTTACTAGCCAAGAGCTAAGCGCCTCGGCAACAGGATTAGAATTCAGAAGTCCATATTATTTTACAGAATAGAGATCTGCTTACAATGAAAACGTGAATAGGATCCTGTCTTGTTTGTTGTAGCTTAATTTGACCCTGAAAAAATCAATACTGGATTCTCAGAGAAGAAAAAAATGTTCCAGGCCTGTACTTAGACCACAGTGTCGAAAATTCATATTGTTTCAACATTGCACCTAAATTTCCCAGCATTAAAGAAAGCTGCTTCTGGAAATTCAAAGGTACTCTGAAAATGAGTGTAGAAATGATTTCTTACTTGTATGTATAATACTGCCAGTTTTACTCCTTCAAGTCTTTATTTTACATATAGAACATTAACTTGTGTAGAGTTTGCTAGACTAGATGTTTAGAGTAAATCTGCTTTCAGATATAAATATTAGATGCATTCATGAAAGCTTTATATTTTGAAACAGGGAGCAAAGGACATACTTTCTAAATGTTGCCTCTGGGGGCACCTGAGTGGCTCAGTGGTTGAGCATCTGCCTTTGGCTCCTGCATCTGGCTCCCCATAGGGAGCCTGCTTCTGTCTCTGCCTCTCTCTCTCTCTCTTATGAATAAATAAATAAAATCTTTAAGAAAATAAATAAATAAATAAATAAATAAATAAATAAATAAATAAATAATTGTTGCATCTGTTCATGGATAGACTCTCCATGCCCAGAATCGCTTGGCCCAGTAATCTGACATAGCTTATATCTTGCAGGGGATCACTACTTAGATATCAGAAATTTGTTCTAGGTCAAAAGATTCTCTCAAAAGATGCTTTGAAAGCAACATCTAGTTTTAGATCTGAAGTATGCGCTGGGAACCTCTTGGGTACCACCTCTCACCTTTGGGCATCCCCTGCGCTTTGTTCCAGTCGTTGGTTCAGGCTCTAGGCAGCCTCCTTTGGGTGCAGCATGCCAGAGGCTTGCCCCATGCTCGGCCTCACGCCTCTGCTGGAGCTTCCCATCCACCCAGGAGGTTCCCTGAGCCACATGGGGCACATGCACTGACGAAACCTGGGAGTAAGTTTGGGTTCAAACTGTCGACCTACAAAGCATAAGCCCCAATGGATAAGTGCTTTCTATTTTCCCTCCAAGATGGACAGCCCTGATTGGCTTTCCTACAGCCCAGGCAGGACAGAAGGAGCCAGCAGCCACTTGCCAGGAGCTGTGACTCATCCCTGTGTTAGTTTCCCATCCTTCTCTGCCCCATTCTTCTTGTCCCTCCTCCTGTCTGGATCACACTCCACGGTAAAGTATTTGCACTCCAGCCTTTGTCCTAGGATCTGCCATCTGGGAGACCCAGGCCAAGTCATTTCAATATTATTTTTTACCAAATTAAGTTATATTGTTTAACCATCTTTACCGCACACAACACCCCCCACCCCATCCGATCCCTCTCCTCACTATCAGCATGTACATCTAGTTATTTTGTGAGACGGTTCATGGCCTTTCCTCTTTCCTTGATCTGGATATGGTGGGGCTTTGTGAGAGTGATTAACTGTGGCTGCCTTTGCTTCAGCCACGACGGGACCCAGGGGGAAGTTTGCCATCTGCATCTGGCAACTGGTCAGTGGCTTTGGCCCTGTGCTTTCATCTGCTAACTTTAACCTGGCTCTGTTTAATTTTTCCAATCTGTATTTTTAACTTCCTCTTAAGTTTTTTATTTGTTCATTTTATCTTGCTCTATTTATGGATTTCAAGAGTATAAATAAGCAAAGATTAGTGGAGTAAGACTTTAGAAAAAAAAAATCATATGGCCCAAATGTCCCAGAGCATATATCATACTTTTACCATGTGACAAAGCTTTTAAAATAGTAAGAAGGTCATAGGTTGGTTTTTTTTTTTTTAAGTGGTAGTGGAAAAACTTTGTTGTCTTCATTTGGAGACCATTTATTGAATTTGTTTAATCACTTAGCCTCTGGATTTGTATCTGCGTCTTGCTAAGGACCTGCCATATTGGTACAGTTTTTATGAGTGCAGTGCTCAGGGGCATGCCAGGACATCACATCCAAAGGAAGAGACCAATTTTTGCATTTTCCTCTTCCACCATAAAGATGGAAGTGTAAAACCTGATGAGTGCATCTGAGTTCTGGAAGCGGTGTGTTCCACTGCTTCAACCAAAATATCATTCCAAGCTTACAGCTTTGAGAAAGGACCAGAAAAAGAAAAGATTCTGCATCAGGTTTGGGTTGTGATGCAAGCAATCTTACCACTTGGGCCATATAAGCCAATAGGGTTTCTGGTGTTAGGTGTCAGTGCTGGGTAAAGAGGCCAGGTGGAGTTATTGGCAAGCCCCAGTGGAAAAATCGCAATACAGACCTCCAGGATTCTGGAGCATGGCTGAGCCATTGGCAGCAGAGAATTCTATAACTTTCTAACAATAGCTCTTACATGCTATGGGGACCTAGTAGAGGAGAGCTCCTAACCATGGGACACCACCTAACCATGTGGCCAAAACAGCCTATCAAGACTGGGTTCTGTCAGAACCACCACGTCATATCGTGGGGTAGGCCAAGGGACAATTCATTGCAAGGTTGGATTGGTGCACCTGGAACTAAGAACGAGAAGGAGTAGGGGACACAGCCTAGCTGCACAGGGGCTCATGTCACCCACTGTTACTGATCCAGCACTTCCCCTGGAGCTCACACCTATGACCATATGGAAGATCCTTTATGATCAGTTGATTGAAGGGGGAGGTGCTCAAGCTTGCTGGATGGGCCAGCTCTGTATGGTGCAAGCTGAAAACAATGAATGCATGGCTCCATTCACTTTTGGAAAACAGTGGTGAGGGAAAGGTTCCGGTGGTGTCCCTGGTCATCTGCTTCCTGTTGAAAGAGAGGTGGCCTGCGGTTAGACTCGTGGGCTGTAACAAATGGCTGAATGAATGGGCAGGGGCCTAAAACAGAAAATGGGCAGATTGGCAATCAGGAGGTCTGGAGTAGACATGTGCACCGACCTGTGAGAGGACATCCTGTGGGAAGATCTTGTATTGAATGACAGTGCTCACAAGAGAGAGGCACAAAGCATGCAGGGAGACAAAATGACTGACCAGTTAATGGCCCCCAGCCTCTGTCATCAGCCACTTCTAGTATTGGCACAATAGACCCCTGAATAGAAGAGCCATGGTGGCAGGGGTGGAGGCTATGCATGGACCACTGGCCTGGGCTTGCACTTACCAAAGTTTTTCTAGCTAATGCTGCTGCCAAACGGCTAACATTCCAGTAGCAGAGAGTGATACTGAGTTCCCAATATAGCACCATCCCTTAAGGAGACCAACCTGACACTCTGGCAGGCTGCCTACATTGGACATCTTCCAACATGGGAGAAATAGCAATTCATTTGAACATGAATGGACACATATTCTGGATATGGATTTATATTTACTGCTCTCAGGGCCTCAGGAAGCACTGCTATCCGAGGCTTAAACAGTGTTAAATCCACTGTCATGGAATCCAATATTACATCACATCATACCAAAGAACACATTTTTCTGCAAAAGAGTCATTGGAATGAGCACATGACTCCACTGTTCTGTCTCATGCTATATTTCTTGAAGCTGCCAGGCAGCCAGAGCAGAGCATAGACAAACCTGTTCAAAGTTGACCTGATGTGCCAGCTCAAAGGTGATACTTCTTAGAGTGGAGCACCATTCTTCAGGATTCACAGTTGATCTTAGATCAAAGACCTTTAAATGCCACTGTGTTCACAACAGGTAGAATGCAGGAGTCCAGGAGCCGAGGAGTAGAAGTAGAAGCGGTCCTGCTGACCATCACTCCCAGTGACCGCCTTGAAGAATTTGGGCTTGTTACCTTCACAAAATTGAGCTCTGTGAATTTCGAGGTTCTGGTGCCTAAAGAGTGTGTGTGTGTGTGGGGGGGATACTTCTGACCAGAGTCACAGTGACTGTCCCCCTTGAACTATAAGTATGGCTGATCCATGGGCATTTCTAGCTCCATGCACCAACATGCCAACAGGCAAGAAGAAAAGTCACTGTCTTGGAAGGGGTAGTTGAACCTGGTCACCAGGAAAAGGCAGGAAGATACTGTTATACACAGGGAAGGGAGGAAGAATGGAGAACCCAGGTGACCTAGTTAGGTACCTCTTGGTTTCCCTAGTCCAACTTTGAAGGAAAATAGATCACAGCCTGAGAGAGGCATCATGGCTAGTGGCTCAGACCCCTCAGGGCTGAGAGATTCTCACCACCAGAAAAACCACCAAGGTCAGCAGAGAGGCTTGTTTAGAGTGAGGAGGATCTTCAGTGGATGACAGGAGGGAGAAGATGAGTACCAGTTGCCACCCTGAAACCAGCTATAGCATCAAGATCTGTGCTTTGTCCCACTCACCTTTATCTGTTAAGTTCCCACTAGGAACAGAAGGCTCACCGGTATCTTGGAGAAGATTTCCCTAGAACCTCTAAGAAGAGGATCCAGGTGCTGCAAGGGGTGGACTGTAGTGGATGCTCTCATGTACTGTCCAGATTCCTATTCAGGAAGATTCCTATTCAGGGATGGAGACCTTATTCCCCAGCTGTGGGGAGTTCTGTGAGAAGCTGGCCCTTAACTCTTAGCCTGTGCAGTTTTGCCTCACGTAAGCGGTTTGCCAGTCTCTGGTCATCTGAGGATCACACCACCTTCCAGGGACAACTGCACTGAATGCTCCTCTTGCTGTAATTTGGGAAAGCTCTAAAAGGCTACTCGTGGTCCAGAGCTCCATGCAGGTTGGCTGATGCTTTCACCGAGACTGCATTACATCTTGATTTCTCCTTCTGCTAATCCTGCTTCCTCCCCACCACTCCCTTCCCAGTTGATCCCAAGAACACTCTTTAATAAAGTTTCCTGGGAACATGACCCATAACAGCTAGTAAAACTTGGGTTATTATCAGATGAAATAGTTTGTGTTTGAAGACTGGGGAACCCTGTGAATAAAGAAACTTCAGTTCTAAAAAGTAGTGGATTTGATTAATACCAAACTCTAATTATGAGTCTCTTGCTAGTTGCCAGTTGATTTTGATCAAATATACATATATGTAGAAAAGCAAACTCTGTGAGAATTCCTGAGTACATTCAATCTGGGCATATCTCACTTCAGATGCCAGATTTCCAACTCTGATTTCAATTCTCTGTTTGGATTTTAGCCATTTTGTACGAGAGAATGCACTTCCACAGAGTTAAGTAGTTGCAGACATTCCTCAGAGTTTTGATACATAGTCAGAAACTTGAGGAGAATCTGTGGATTCATATATTCATCTCTAGAATCCTAAGGTTTGGTGCCTCCTTTGCATGCATGGTTTGTTTCTCAGCCCAATCCATGCTTGAAACTGATCCACACTGATCAAGCAAACGTTTAATAATTCAGATATCTGCCGAGGCTAGAATTCCACGAGCAACTGTAGAAACTTAAAAAACATGATTCATTTTTATGAAACTGTCTGAATCTTCTTGAATTATGACCTTCTATTCATGCAATAGTAGCTCTTAAACCCTGTGGAGGTTTGGGGGAGCTCAGGACAGACCAGAAAAGAGGGATCAGTGTGTCCCCAGCTGCTGTCTGCTTGCTCACGTGTTCCTCTAACACTGAAACACCTGGACAAATCGTCAAAGCAAACTAGTCTTTGCCACTCTAAGTCCTGGTCTCTCATTGCATTAGCAAGAAAGTTCCATGTTGAGACACCTGGGGAAAGGAACAAGGTGGTTCCTCTGAGTTTTTTCATGAGCAAGAGTTATTGATCAGAGGAAGTAGTTCAGAAAGCCTCTTTGACAAGTTTGACCACCTTAGCACTAACTGTGCTATACAGGGTAAGCCCACACCACCCACCACCCACCCCCTGCAACTTCTTCTGTAAGTCTATACCCTGAGTGTCATGAGGAGACAAGTATAAAGAAAACGAATGCTGACACCTCTCATGTAATAAGCCTGAACGGCCATGTTCACAGATAAATTCTTCTGATAAATGATATGGTGGAAGTTGGGCACACATGCCTCTTCTTTTGACTTAATGTAAAGGACTGACAACTTTTCCCCCTTCTTGTATGATCCTTCTGAGGCCAGTGAGCTAGGTTTTCTATTTGATACCACACTTCTCGGACCTTTTGCTGGAAGGGGCATATGGACCAGTCCATCGTGAGCTGTTGTCATTGCACATGGTCCTGATGGGTTATTCCTCCCCTGCCCTCTCCTGCTTCCTCTCAGCCCCATCTCTGCCCTTTATGATCTGGATGATCCTGTCAGCTTTAAAAGTCTCTGGTTAGAGGGAGGGTAAGCACAAGGCCCCTCATACTTCCTGGTTTTGAAGCTTGGGGACATGAGGGCCCATTGGAGTGAGGGCTGCAGAGCGTAGGAGCAGCAGGTGGATGCGGCAGGAGCACTCCGGGAGAGCAGGGCAGGTGGGGCGAGTGACATCGCCTGGGACTGTGAGAGGTTGAGTCAGAGCTCACATCTTTGGGGCCCACGTGCTTTCCCAATTAGGTTAGGTCCTCTCCCCCACGCGGACTTCCCAATTGATTTACCCGGCACCAGGGGAGCTGGTTTATGAGAATGTTGAGCCCAGCCCTCCTGTTTGCCTCATCAATATGCATTTTGATGTCAAAATTCTTGCAGCAGTATTTTTCCTCTTCCTTTCAAAAACATCTGCGCTCTTCTCCCGGACTTTTCCATCGAAAAGGCAGCTGTTGAAAATAATAGTAAACTTTTCTGGTGTTGGTAACTCTGTCCTTTTCCGCTCTGATTGGCCATTTGATGGGCCATCTGTGCCCTGGGCTTCTCCCTCTCAGCGTGCCAGATTTAGTCCCTCCTGTGTTCACACGGGCAATAGGGTGGTGACCCCCACATGAATTTGCACCTGGAGTTGCAGACTCTCCCCCGTGCTCAGTTCCAAAAGAATCTTCCTTGGTGTTTTCAGGTCTGTTCTGCAAAGGATCTGGAATGGCTCCCTGACGCCCATTGTGTGTAAGCTCCACAGAACCAGGGGCGCTGGGCTTCTGTGCCACCACCGCTTCCTTGGCCGTGGGAACAGTGCTGGTTCAGGGGAGACACTCATAGAGTCTTTGCCGACGGGCACCGTGCGGGGCTCTGCACATGCAATGGGAGACCGGAGCTGGGGAGGCAAGAGAGCAAAGAGACTGTTGTTAACGGCTCATCTCAGTACAACGTGTTTAAGTGCAATGAGATGAGGGTGGAAATCGGGGGGGGGGGGGGGGGGGATCCAGAGGTGACGTCTGTGCAGAGTCCTGAGGACAGTAGGTATTTACCAATCCATCTACGCTCCTCAAGCTAACGATGGGGCCATTTGCCATCTGCTTCCAGTCCTGCCTTTATCTTTTTAATCTAAGTTCTTCTTGCTTCCCAGCCAGCCAGCCCTTCTGTTCCGGAGAACTAATCTACTTTCTGTAACCCCCAAGGACTGGCTGCATACTGTCTGGCCGCTTTCGTCTGCGCTAGCCTTTCCCTGTGAATATATGTTCATTACATCCTGAAAGGTCTTCCTCAAACCCGAGGGCTCTAGGCAACCTTCCCTAATGAGTTCTCTTCTGATCCCTTTATTTCCCTCCTACTCAGAGCGTAAACTTTTAGCTTGTACAGTCTCTTCTAAGAGCGCAGATAAATCACGCTGGCGCTGAGCATGATTTGGATGTCTATAGATAAAAATAATCCAGAGGAAGGTGTCAGGATTCTCCTCATGTACTTTTTATGAAGGCAGGAAATGTAGTGCATGCTGCATTGCATTTCCATGTGAAAGTCAGCACAGTAGAGAGTGCTCACCTCCTTTGCCCAGAGACTCCTGGTGTCCTCACGTCAAGACTTAGTTCTCTCTATAAATCTAGCACTGTTTGTAGAGATGAATATTTGGGGAGGAATCTGGAAGGAAAGTGTGTTAACATGGGTTTAATAACCACTGTCAAATGTTTATATTTGACTCCCCAACTGAGTTATAGATTCTTCAGGAATCTTGCATCTTTGTATCTGTGTAGAAGAGTAGTTAAGGAAACAAAATTATAATAATACCTTGATAATTTTGTATGGTGGTTTACACTTCACCTCTAAAGTAACTGTCACCTCCTCTGAGAAACCATCCCGAGTCTCCAGGAGAGTTGCCCTCACCTTTCTTTGTGCTCCATCACCTCTCGTCAAGCCTCTAGGGTGGTACCCTCAATGAACTACTGTCATTTATGTTACAGTGCCTGACTCCTCAGCAGATAGATTTCTTCAAGGGTGAGGAGCTTAGCTTTTTCAGGTGCACACATCTATGGCCTGGCTCAGGATAAAGCTCAATACACCTTAAAAATATCCAACAGATAAATGAATGAGTGAATGGATAACATATAAATGAATGTCATTTCTGCGTTAAGTGTTTGATAAAGGCTTATTATAGTCCTCTTTGATGGTGAGAGAATAATGAAAAACAAAAGCAGATAAATCTTCCTGATAACTATGGAAAACATATTTGTGAGAGAAAGTTTGGAGTTGGTGAAATTCTCTAAATTTTCCTAAGAGTTCTTTTATTCCCAGAATAGATACCAAAGAGTTCATTGTGCCCATTTGCGCCCTTACTTCTGCAGAGTTGGGAAATTGATTTAATTAAGTCCCGTCTTTTCCCTAAGAGTTAGAAGAGAAACTATTCCAAGGGTTGAAAAAACTCATAGAACAAATAGTTACCATGTAAATTATGGAGTATTAGGTGCTACTCTGAGTATTTTCTCCTTCATGATTAAATATTAATCTCTGAGTTATGCACTGTAATAATAGATCCAACTGAAAAAGTGTTTCTGGCACTAATGCATAAAATATGTGCATGCAATTTGAAGGCTGAAAAAATGGCACATTCTTGGGGTGGGGGTGATGAAGGATGGTCTGAAAGTTACTGCCACTCTGGGGAAACGGAACGTGATTATCTACAAGGTTAGCTGATTTTAAATACTGATTGCCAAACTGTTCAATAAAATATGAATACTTACTATGGCAATCCGTATCACATGTTACATATCCTATTTCGGGGGCGACGTGCCCCTTCTTAAAGAAACATGCGCTAACTAGGTAATGTCAAACATTATAAAGTGAGTAAAAATTGAGACTGAAGTTCTCCATTTCCTACTGGTTGCTCAACTAGACTCTAACCTCTAGGAAAAGACTAAAACTATAAACAACCCTCAGTATCCATGGCAACATGCATAAGAAGGTAATTATTTTTTCTTTACATTTTTACATTTTAGAGTTTAATAGCGTATTATATGCATTGCCTCAGGCCCACAGTTCCTGCAGTTAGTCATTAAGTATCAGGAAATGCCCTCTCTACCAGTCATTATTGCTTAAATAAAATGCCACTTACAAGCCTGGCGAACAAAAGAGCTACAGTGTCTATGTAAGGCATACCTTGACTATTGTAGTGATTTTGGCAATGAGTCCAAGTACCTCCAGAGCACCTGGCCCAGAAGCCAGGCTTGTGTCCCAGGAGCAGCATTCACAAGGAAGCCTTTTCAGTTATGGTTAATTAGACTCCAGAAACAGCTCCGTCCTTCAGGTGAACACACCAGAAGAAAGACCCCAAACCCATGTTCTTGTATGGTCAACCAGCTGCTGTAGGAATGCTGCCGGGCCAAGGGTTCTGGGTAAGTCCAGCATACCTTAATTCCATCATATTGTGGTGAACAACTCTGATGTTCCATTTTGAAAGTTTAGAGTTTGTACTACTTAGTTTTTTTAAGGAAGACTCATTCACAACAAATCCAGTGATTGAGAAAGTGTAAAGGGAGACTACTTACAAAATCTATCTGATATTTCTTCTAACCAGGCAGAGTGATTCACCCAGTAAGCCAGAAAATTCAATCCAAGTTAAAACCAAAACTCCTTTCCCTGGCTACAGAGGCTCCTTTCCCTTGCCCCCCCCCCCCCCCCCGCCCCCACACCGACCCTTCTACACCTGGGTGGCTTGTATCAGACGAGTGTCAACCTCATGGTTTTGGTTTGCCTGCAGAGGCAGCATCAGTAAACCTGTCCCCAGATGACTCGTGCAAACAAAAGGAAAAATCTGTGCTGAAAACTCAAGCTAATCTAGGAAGTTCTAAATTTAGATGAGATTTTTCTTCCAAGACTTTGTTTGTAAATCAGTTTTTGGAACCCGGAACAAACATTTCCCATAGAAATGTTGTAATAAAGTGGCTATGCAAATTTAACTCCTACTAAAGGTGAAATCTTACACATTAGCAAAAATAATTTTTTATCAGTTGTATTTTCTCAATCTTTTCCAGCTACAGTATGGACTCAATGGGTTTTTGTGGGCTGGTGTAGGAGGTAGACCACCATGTGCGATAGTGCCCATGGGAAATCAGTCCCCACTCAAGGAGCTGGGTGTGAGAAACTCTCCTCCTGCTGCCAAAATTTCAGAGAAGGCAGAGCTTGCTCCATGGCTTCTGAGATGCCACAAAGAAGTAAGAAGGGGCAGCTTTTTCATAAATTTGGTGTTTGTATTTTGGAAATTGCCGGCACTTAATTTAGAAAGTATTACAACTGTATTAGGCAGCAGGTGAACTTGAGAGTTTAGACCAGGAGGTTGAATAAAGAAACATAAATAGTAAAGTAAAATATAGAACCAAGATTTGAACAGAGATAGACTCTGCAACTATGAGCTTCATAGCAGAGTCATGAGCAAGACCAATGTTCTACTGCCAAACAAGGCAATGTGAAAACTTCTTTATTAGGAAAAGTAAAGAAATTTGAGAGCAGCAAAGCAATGGATCATGATGCTGATCACGCAAACTTTCTATTCCTCTTTTGCCCTTGCCTGATTTGACTCCAGAAGTTAATTTCTGAACAGTCTAAGCTACCACAAAGTCCTGTGTCCATCCCACAATGCATACACGATCCACATCCCAGCTACTTGCTCTACCCCTCAAAAAGCGAGCAGCAAAAGGTCTCGTTCTAGACAAGTCCCCAATTGTTTTTGCTCCAAAATGACAAGAGAGAGAGAAGTTTTTTTCAGTCAGGATGAGGAGTGAGGTGGGATGCAGGAGGGGAGCAAAAGATGGAGCCATGATTCATGAAGAAGAATAGGAATCAGTTTAAGAGGTTGTCAGGGACAAGGGGCCTTTTGGAAGAGAGAAAGAGAGAGAACCATGATTCTTGGGGGAAGGAATTAAAGTAGTGGGCTAGGAAGAAGGCAGAGGAGTGCTGTGTGAGATGCATGAAATGATGTTTGGAATCTTCTAGGAAAAACAAAACAAAACAAAACAAAACCCACAAATGAAAAATGTATGTGATGACACCAAATGTCTTGTGGTACCAAGGAGAGAGCAGAAAGTAAATTCCTAAGTGAGAACAGCAATTGTGGGGCTCACCAAGAACTCTCCAGATTGCCCAAATTGGGAGTTTGTGCCCTGTTTGTTCCAGAGCTCTTCAAGCTCTTCAGGAGTAATTTGACTTTCTGTTCTCACCATCTAGTTTGGGCACCTCTGGGGACTCTTGTGTTTGCATGTGCAATTCTAGCTGTGACCCCAAAGAACCACACTGGCTGGGTTGGGGGCCAAACTTTCTGTGCTTTTAAGGAAGTGGAGAGGGATTCCAATACTGTGTTTTTTGGTCATCACACGTGTCCTGTCATTTGGGGGCAGTTTGTTCCAATTGCCACCGTTAGAACCAAATGACAGATGATAGGGATTTTTCAAAGCTTTTTGGAAATTGCTTCTCTGAGTCAGTTAAGAAGAGGGCCATACTTAGTTATTTTCACTGTACCAAAACAAAAGCAGTGACTGTCTGTAAAGATGCTATTGGAAGGGCAAGTAACTGGCAGTCTGATGATTGCGAGAAATAGAAAGCATAATTTAAATTACATCAATGGTAGGAGACTTTTCCCGCTCCTCTAGACCTGGAATTTTGAGCCTCTGTGGGACTGGTTCCAGCCTCATTTTGCAGCCCTGAATATAGAGGCTTAACACCTTCAAATATGTTAATTTCAGAAAGAAAAAAAAAAAATCCCGCTTCTTGCTACTTAGTTCAAATAATCTCTTCCTGGATGGATTGAGTGAAGAGGAATAGGAAAGTCAATTTAAAAAATAGATTTTGTTCCAATCTAATGAGACTGTTGGAAGTCTGCTTGGTGGGAAACCCTAGCTTCTGGGATGTCTGCCGCGGCAGCCGTGCCCTCGTGGCACGGTAACTTCCCGGCTCTGAGATGTTTGGAGAGAGTGGTTTGGACAACACGGATCATAAAAATATATCAGCCTCCTGAATGTTCAGCCCAGAAAGTTCATGCTCAGGTTAACACCATACTTGTCATCTGGATCAGAAGGGCCACATTTCTCGGTTGGTTGGTTAATGCTCTAGCTCATTCCAAAACAGGCTCTGGGTTGGGTAAGAGGGATTATAGGTGCTATCCTGTTAGTTATTTCCCCAACCTCATTGTGCTTATTAATGGATATTAATCAGAGCAAGTCATTTTTTAAAACTTCACTGATTTGCATACATCAGAGGAAAAACTTTCTGAATCACTAAATGTCTGGATTGTGAAACAATTTGAAGTACACATGAAGTTTGGTTGGTTTTTGGTGTGTTGTTTGTTTTAAAATTTTTTATTTATTTATGTCAGAGAGAGAGAGAGAGAGAAAGCATGAGTGAGGGAAGAGGCAGAGGGAAAAGCAGACTCCTCGCTGAGCAGGGAGCCCCGCTGTGGGACTCAGTGCCAGGACCCTGGGATCACGACCTGAGCCAGAGGCAGATGTGTAACTGACTGAGCCACCCAGGTGCCCAAAATTTGATTGTTTAAAGCAGTTTCACTTGACCATGAGACTTCCCTAAGCAAGTTATTGGGGGAACACTTCAACAAAATAATATAAATGATTTGTCTTTGTGCATTCACTGTTTGGTTGTATTCTACATGTGACCTTAGATTGGGCTGGTTACATTCCCTTTGCCTCCAAGAATCACAGATCATCAAGAGGTGGAGAGGGATAGAGAGCTCCTCTCGAGGCCAAGGGCACAGTTTTCTGTAAAGGGCCAGATAGTAAATATTTCAGGCTTTGTGGGCCATGTGGTCTCCATCACAACTATTCAGCTGCCACTGTGGCATGAAAGCAGCTGTCGATGATACAGAAATGAAGGCGTGTGGCTATGTTCTAACACAACTTTATTAGAAAAACAGGCAACACACAGGATTTGGCTGGTGGGGTTTGGTTTGTCAGCCTTGATCTCATCCAACTTCCTCGCTTACAGATAAGGAAAAAGGAAGCTGAGAAGATTGGGAATTCCCCAGAGCCACTTGATGATTAGTGGCAAAGCCGGATCCCAAACCTAGAAATTAAATCTAGAATCCAGCTTTATTTCTACCATGATGCACTAGTTCTGTCTCGTTTCATGAAGCTGCTCCTGCCCTCGAGATGACATAGGCTTGAGTCAGAAAGCAGTGTTTGAGGAAATTATGCTCTAGTAACAATTCAATTATTTAATAAAAAGTACTTTGAAGAAGAGATTTTATAGGAGATTGTCACTAATTGTTGACATTACTCCCAGTGCCAGGGTTTTGCTTAAAGATGGCATCGGGGAGTGACAAATTGAAAGATTGTTATTATGTCATAGGGTCTCATTTTAACATTTTTCACTAGAGTTGATTTGAATAAAACTAGCAAACTAGGGATTCTAATTTACCAAAAAACAATCAGCCCCCAGAACAGAAGTCCTTATCACGGGATTCAGGGATCTAATGAATCCTTGAAATTCATACAGAAGTTTCTGTGTGTGCACTTTTTTCCCTCAGGACAAGGATACAGAGGGATTTTGTGACTTCCCCCTCCCCACAAAGTTACAGGATTTCAGATGATAGAAGATTCTTAACCAGCCAGGCTATCTGGAGAGAGAATGAAGAACCTCCAGTCAACCAAGTCCCTTCCTCACATGAGCCTTTAGTGGCAGGCACTCCACAGGGTAGTTAGCTGGCCACCAAAAGGGTGGAGAGGTGAAGGGAAAAGTAGTCATGGTTTGGTTAACACAGGTGGGTACAAAGTATAATAGTGGGACAATTTCAGCATCAGAGGGTCCGAAGCAGTGATGTGCAAGGTCAATGGGCAGCATCGCTGTAGTTTACGTTAGCAGGTGGCCCAGGGCAAGACTCCAGTCAGTGAGTAGGTACATGAGGGAAAATTCAGTTCCCAGGAGCTAGCATGTGGGCTTCACTTCTGGCAATATGGCAGACCAAGTTGACTCAGCCCTTCTGCTCCAGACACAGAGTAACCCTGGAGGAAAGAGACTGGAAAAAAAATTATGTTTTGTGTTGTTGGTTTTAAATACAAGTTGAATTCAAAAGAAAGAAATGGAAACTCTTGCATGCCCGAAGCAAAGATTGAACTAAAATCGGAATGGTTAGCTTCAGCTGAAGCAACAGTGGTCCAGGAGGAGAAAGCTAGACTTTTTATTCCCTTGCGTAAGAAACATGGCCTTGAGTCTACTCTAGGAAAGGAGTGAAAAGAGAAGTTTTAGCTTAAAGGCAGAACTCTTTAAGAGCTGTTGGTTTGTGCCATACGGTTCAAGAAAACTCCACCCTGTGGTCCAGGTAGGTATTAAGGAAGCTTTCTGCCCAGCCTGGGCTCCAGGTAGGAGAGAGTGTCTATAATGAATAACATTAAAAGCCAATCTTGCTCTTCATGCTCGGGGAATCTGAATTTACATGCCACACATGGATCGGGACTCCCTGCCTGAGGTAAAAATGTTCCAAACTGAAGAGTGCTCGATGCCCAGTGGGGGCCTGCACAGAACTAGGGCAGATACCTCATCGCCCATGGTGCACCGACTCCCACACAAAAATGCCCTCTCCTGTAGATTAGCTTCTACCAGAAGAGTTCACCTACACACACAGCTAAATCACCATGGGAGAAACACAAACCACAGAGACTGAACAACCTGGTAGAGACTATAAAATAAACATTTTGAAAAATCTAGAATAAGGTATAGAAACCACTAGGAAAGAATACATTAAAAACAGCAATAACAAAGGCTTGTAAAAGCACCACACAGAAATTATAGGAATGAGAATGACAGCCATTAATCACGGATCTGTAAAACTATAGTTCCCACATAAGTGAGGCACATTTCACTGAACTGGAAGGCAGATCTTAGGGAATGACTCAGAATGTTACACAGAAAGCTCAAGGCATGGAAATCCATTTTGACTAAGTCTGTGGAAGCCAAGGGAGCTCAGACTCTGAGGGCTTTGGCAGCAAGACCAATGCCAGACGCCCCCCGGCCAGGTTCCCACCCAGCCAGGACTCCTGTTCTCCTTAAGCCTAGTCAGAATGGCTTCAGGAGGGCCTGAGCCTGAAAATCCAGGGCCTTGGAGGCCCTTGGGGTACAAAGCTTGAGAACGGGGGGCTGTCTTCCTGACAGGTCTGACTTACCTACCTGTCCTCTCAAGACTTCTGTCCTAAGCTTAGATCTTACATGGAGAGGGAGAGAGGGAGGTATTCACCTGCCCTCCAATTTCTTACCAGGCCTGGAATCCTCTAGCTGAGAAGAGCCTTGCCATGGCTGGAATAGCTGTCAAGGATGGTTATCTAAAGGCCACACTGGTCAGTGCTTCCCTGAGTAAGGACCTGACCCTAGGAGGGGAGGACCGATGGCAAGACCTGTGGTAGACCTCATCAGGAGGCTTGGAGAAAGCGGCTTTCTCCTCTGAGCAGAATTATGTAACCAAAGGATGAATGGCAAGATCACTGAGCCGACTCCTTCTGTAACATCCCGAGGCCAGCAGTGAGTCCCTGATCTCTGACCCACTGCTGGCCTGGTCTCTGAAAATTGGCCACCGCTCCCTCCACATTTGCCTGCCCCTCCCAGGCCTGGCACCCCAGACACACACACTCCCTCTGCTTTGACACAGCCCCCAGGCCTGGCTTGGTCATAGCCCAAGGAAGACCGAGATACTGAGCAAGCAGGATCTTTCCAGAAGGCAAACCCTCCCTTGGCTTCTGTTCCTAGGAATCAATACTTTTTCTCAGAATCTTCTGACACGCAGGAAAGCATCGGGAAAAACACACTTGCCACAGGAGGCCTGGAACAATTTGATTTGGAAGCTGGCCCTTTGCTCAGGGGAACCCCAGAGAGCTGCGGTTATTAGCATTTTGCAGTGATTTGGGCAGCGCGCACTAATGGCCAATGCATTAGCACCGTAACGATGGGGCCGCCTCTCTGCAGACAGGACTCCCATTGACTTCAGAGGGACCCGGGCCTCAGGTGACGTTCAAATGCCCTCTACCTCCTTTCCTTGTTCAACATGTACCCGTTCCAAAGCTGAGTCAGCAGTGCGAGCCAATTCTAGGACAGAATGACGACCTTTGTTATCTTAAATTGCTCGTACCATCTAACTCCCTATATAAAGCAAAATGTCTCTTAATAAAAATCACCTTGATTTCCATAAGTATGTAGTACATCATCACAGTGCTGATTTTATTTGGCCACTAGACCCCCAGAGAGGGTTAAAAGGCTGGCAAAGAGGATGTCAATTTAGGAGGCAGGCTGAGTGTCCAGTTTTCTACCAGAAACTAAAATCTTGATTCTGGAGATCTGAGCAGGCATTCGTTTTACCTGATTTCTCAAGACCACATTGTAGTCATGATATTCTTTATTGTAATCCCAAATCAGATCCCAAAGGACCGCCCCTACCTGAGATAGGCTACTTCTAGCAAAGTATTATGAGAATAAAATATTTTGGGGTCAGCTTTTGCTCCTGTGTTAAACGTCACAAGCAGGAAGATCACCTATTTCGATTTTCTTTGCATTATTCCCCATAAAACAGACCCGATGCATTCTGGATCTGGCCCGTGTGCACATATGACATATTTCATGGGGCCTTCTGGTGCCGGGCAATTGGGAAGGTGGGTGAGATGGGAGGAGCACAAATGCCCTGCCTGTTGAGTGCCTTCCAGGGAGGCAGATAATGGCAGTGAGGTAGGGCCTGAGTCCCAGTCCTGCCATTAGTCGGCAGTGTGACTTTGGACCTATCACTTAACCTTCCTGTTCCATGGTCTCCTCGCCTGTTAATTGGAAATGATAACGGCCTGCCTCATACAGTGGTTTCGAGCATCACTGCATAATACCTGTAAAGCACTTACCTTACAATACTCTACTTAGCAGCTAAGTGAACTTCCCCTCATTTCCAGAACAACATAACATCACACACCCAAGAGAGGAATCTCTCCTAAATTCCATATGCAGGAGAAATCCTTTTATGGCCTCGTGACTGCTGAGGAAGATAGAAACATTTCCAAGAGGATTTGGGCATTTCTTAACTGAGAGGACATGTTTTTATTGAATGAGAACTAGATTTTGGAAGACTAAAGATGAAGAGCAAGGACAATTAGGCTGCACTAAATGCCGGCTCTTCTGGCCAATGAAGGTAGGATTAGCACCTGGCTCGCAGAGTTGTTGGAGAATTATATAATATAACCTTTGTGAGAGCACCTGGGTGGCTCAATGGTTGAGCATCTGCCTTTAGCTCAGGGCATGATCCTGGGGTCCTGGGACCGAGTCCTGCATCAGGCTCCCTGCAGGGAGCCTGCTTCTCCCTCTGCCTGTGTCTCTGCCTCTCTGCATGTATCTCTCATGAATAAATAAATAAAATCTTAAAAAAAAAAAAAAAACTATGCAAGAGTGATTAGCGAAGCGCATGGCACGTGGGAGGCGCTCAGGTTATGTTGGCTGTGCAATGCCTGAGGCTCCTGTACACAGCGCCCCCTCTAAAGCTCAGCTGAGCCCATTGCACAGGTGGTCTGCACAGGTAAGGAATCAGGGAACTGGAGCATTACATGAGGGTTTTATAGTGTGTGCCGGAACGGGGGCTGGAGCCAGGGCTATGGGGCTTCATAGCCAACGCTTTCTACCCTCTGCCTGCCTGTTCCTCATCTTGGTATTTTGCGAGTGTGAAAGACTCCTAACCTGCTCACAAGACTTGATCCCCTGGTAGTGCAGCTTTTACCATGTGTTCCTCCCAGCCAGCAAGGTGGCCAGCACGCCCTAGAGGGACTCTTACCTCCAGGGATTGTGTGAGGCCTATATAAGGCGATCATTGAGGAAGAATTGCTCCAAATCCTACCGTGTTTCAGTCCTCAGAACCTTCAGCCCCTGAAAGCACCCCATGACTGGGGGGAAATATATGACTGTAAAATGTTGTTGAGCGCTAATTAGTGGGCCAGCCGGTATTATACAACAGCACCCCATAACACCTCACAAAGCAGTCCTTTTGTAACACTGTTTATTCAGGTTTTAACTTTGAGGGTTTTTTCTCCTTTCTCTTCACTCGCTGCTAATCTCGGGAATTCACTGGCTCCTATTCATTACTGCGAGGGACCACAGTGACCTGTGACATGGTGTTTCTCATTTCAAATGACCCGAAGACTTTGGTGAGCAATGTGATCCAGCAACCTGGCTTTCTTGTTTTCTAAATATAGAAACAAACTGAAACAAGCAAGCACACAAACAAACAAGGGGTAGGAGGTATGGAAGTCCCTATTTAATCTGCGTTTGGATCTGGGAATGAATTTCTGGGAATGAGATGCTGATGAGCATCACGTCGTAGGCCCACCTGCAGGTGGGTTAGTCTTTGAAGGGGCTGATTGGCATTAATCCATCGATTGTATTGTACTGTCCAAGTTATAAGGGACTTGCATGTGCATTATTTTGTGTGATGGTACAAAAACCCTGTAAAGTAGGTAAAACATTTTTACAGGTGAGGACAGTGACCCTCTGAGAGGCGAGGCCCTTTGTCCCGGGTTACAGAGCTCAGCAAGTGCTCTGACCTGAGGCCGGGTGTACAGCCTGCTCTACCACCCGGTGTCCCACAGAAAGTAGCCAATGCAGCTAAGGCTAGGTCCGAGCAGCCCCAGGCTGGGTGCTGTGGGAGTCTGGGCAGATCACTGGAACAGGACAATTGGAACAGCTTTATGGGATCGAAACGTTGGAAGGTGTTCAGCATGGTGTTTCCAAATATGAAGGGAGAACCAGAGTCTGGGTCCCCCAGATAATGATGCTACCTTAATTTTGGAGAATGCTTTCATGTTTACACCCTCACAATTTTCTTGCTTGGTTCCAGACACACTCTGGGATGGGTGTGAAAAGTTTCACTTTCATTAATAAGTACAATAAAGTTTTGAAAAGAAAACAAGATGATGGAAGTGAACAGAAAGGAGACAGGCCTTCTCGACACCACTTACCAGTGAGCTGCTGGCTGAGAGTGCCCTGTGGGCCCGGATCTCTCTGCCTGTTAGGCCCCGTCCACTGGACTGTGTTGCCAAGTGAGCTTTCTGACCTCAGAGGGTGACTCTTTTACTGGCTGTGAAGGTGTTTTACTGACTTGAGTTAATGTCCACCGAGGCTCATTTGAAAGCAAGCTTACGGGGGAGCCCAAGAGTAGAGATGGGGCTGTGGGAGTAAAAGCTGGGCAGCACTGTGCGCCTGGACAGGTGTACGGTGCCATGAAGTCTGGAAGCCTCCCTGGCTGCAGAGCTAACAGCCCCCAGGTGCAAAGCTAGTCTTTTTTTTTTTTTTTTTTTTTTAAGCACTTCAGTCAGAGGGGATGCCCTGCCAGTCCTTGGGTCTCCTCTTTCTTGGGTAGTTTTCCCTGTAAATGCTCCTGAGGGCTCTACACTGTAAAGCTGTGGGGAAGAAGCCGGAAGAAATGAGGCCACAAGGGGCCCAGCCAGGGTGGAACCTGTCCTGAGCTCCCCCCCTCCTCCCCAAGCATGAAGGCAGGGGTAGGGGATGTGGGAGGATCAAGCCCGAATGACGATGTTCAGCGGAGCACAGAGACTCGGGCCTAAACCCCTGAAGGAATGTACACTTTCCCTCTGGACAATTAAATAGCTCTCTGGCTGGTCTTCATGCTTCCACACTTGCCCTTCTATGGTCTGCCCTCAAACAGCGGCCCCAGAGATTCTTTTGGAACAGACTGTGTCACTCTGCTGCTCCCAGCTGGTGTGACCAGCCCCTCCCAGGTCCTGCCCCTCTTCTGGCCTTTCTTCCTACCTCTCTCCTCTTATGATCTCCCACCACAAGGCCTCCTTACTGTCAGCCATGCTCACTCCCCCTTCGGGCTTTTGCACCAGCTGCACCCTGTGCTGGGAATGCTCTTCCTCCAGAAATTAACCCCCTCTAATCCTTCAAATCTTGCATCAGATGTTTCCTTCCTAATGCATACTGCAGCCTCTCAACTCTCCCCATCTCCTTACCCTGCCATTTTTCCATAGTACGATTCATTTTTCAGCCCACAAATTTAGTCATTGATTATTCTGTTCACTCTCTGACTTCTCCCACTAGAATGTAAACTTCCTGGGGAGGGGGAGGTGCAGAAATGTCTTTATCCTACTGACCTGTCCCCAGTGTCTGTGTAGTGCCTGGTGCATGCTGAGCGTTCAGTTAGTGTTGGTTGGGTAAATGGATGCAGAAGTGATGTTCCTCGGGTATGGATTGTGGCTGCTCCGAGGTACCCAGCATCCCGTTCATGTTGGAAACTACAAATGCCCATGTAGTTTGTAAGCATCCAGGCTTCTGTAAGAGGGGCTTGAAATGCTAGGCAGAGAGTCTGGCTCCTGTCAAGCCAGCTAAGATGATTCTCATTTCAGCCAAGAGCTACAGCAGAAACTTAGTCCTTTGGGCTGTGGACATGTGGTGTGGTGGGGGGCTCTGGGACAGGAGACAACCAACCACCAACCTATGATGGGGGCGGCAAGAGTCACTCAAAACCCCTCTACTGCATAGGGAAGGTGACCTCAAAACTTTCAGCCCTAGTCAGGATTGGCCCTAGCACTCAGCAGAGTTGTTCCAGGTTAAGACTTATACAGCTAGCTAGGAAATGATCAGGACCAGGACCCGATTTTTTTTTTTAAGATTTTGTTTATTTATTCATGAGAGACAGAGAGAGAGAGAAAGAGAGAGAGAGAGAGAGAGAGAGAGAGTCAGAAATACAGGCAGACAGAGAAGCACGCTCCATGCAGGGAGCCCGATGTGGAACTCCATCCTGGATCCCAGGATCATACCCTGGGTGGAAGACAGATGCCCAACCACTGAGCCATCAGGCAGGACCAGGACCTGTTACATAATTTACAGGGACAAGTTCAAAATGAAGATGGGGGGCCACATATTTAAAATGTAGTAAGAATTTCAAGGCATATCTCAGGCAAATGGGGACACAGGGGTGGGGGTGGGGGCGCGAGAGGGCACTGCTGCTGTGGACCCCTTCGGCTTCAGCCCAGAGCCCACACCTGAGGACATCTGCTGCCTTCATTCCGAGTTTGCTGCTGAACAGGACTGAGGCTAGTTCCACCAGACTCGGAGCCTCCTATCGGCCTTTGTGGGGGGTCTGGGGAGTTCATGGATCCCTTTCAGTAGAAGCCCGATAAGGAGACTGGCCCCCAAGCCTGGTGCCCCTAGAACTTAGGGATGTCTTCATCTACCTGATTAGCAGCCTGCTGCCATATCGATCTGCCTAAAGCAGTACTCTCCAAGGTGGACACCAGTTGGCAGGCTCTGCCCTCAGGAATACAGATTTGCCCCATGAGGCCACTTCTGAAGATGAAACTTGGGGCCTACAGACCTTGCCTGTGAGTCAAGAAACATGGGTGCAGGCCTAGAAACATGGGTGTGGGACTTGCAACTCAGCATGACATCTGAGAAACAGAGGGTGGCCTGGCCATGGAACTTTGTTCTAGTCCTTTCCTAACAGATCATGGACTAAGGGCCCTTCTTCCTAAGGTCTAAGGCCCAAGAACCTTTAGAAGACAGCCTCTTGGTATTTTTTTCAATCAATAAAAGTTTCGGTTAGCAAAAAACATAAAAATAAAAATTATTTAAAAAAATAAAATGTATGAAGAATTTCATGAAATGAATGTTTCTGCAACAGCAGAGCATTAAACCAAGGTGCAGGGCCCTTCTGATGACTGACAATGCTAATAATATTTCACAGATCTCCCTGCCTGAAAATTTTCCACAAATGCAGACTGCTTATACCTGAGATGTGTAGCATGTTTCTCCTTGAGGACAGTAGCCCCAGGATGCAGTGGGCAAGGGTTCCAAAAACCGTATCTGTGCAACTAGCCAAAGGACCTGATATTGTGTTGTAGGATAGGGGTTAGGTGAGGGGTGGCAGATGAGGTGACAATCGAAGGTGGCATCTGGGGCAGACTGGGTTAATGTCTATGGAAAATGAGCAGCCAGGACTGTGGAGCATTGTCCATTCAAAAAGGTGGTCAGTGATCAGCAACAGATCAGTAAAGAGATGAGCAATTCGAAGAAATAAAACCGAAGTTGAGTCATGTGGTTGTGACTTGTTATGCTGGGAAGCATAGGGTCTTTCCACATGAATCAGCAGAGAGGTGGTGTTACCAACATTTAAGTAGGCATCCCTGGGTATCAGATGCTGAGGGAGGTACCATCACCTTACAGTTGGATGGCACTTGACAGTTTAAAAAATGCTTTGGTATACATAATGGTTCCAGTGGACTCAATAAGCCTACTAGGTTAGCAGATTATTGTTATCTCCAGACAGTATGACTGACTAGTCCTGGTCCACAGAGTCAGTAAGGGCCAGAGAGGGCATGAAGAGACACAGCTCTGCGTCTAACACTTTGAGTCTAACACTTTTGTCCCTTCCCTCCATGATGCTTTGGGAAGCCACTGGTGATAGCTGCCATCTTTCTAGAGTTTGTGGCCTGAGACAGTCAAATGCAGCCCAGGGCATCACAAACATATGGCAGCGCACTGACTAATTGCCTCTGACATACTAATATCCTGCCAGCAAAGCAAAAGGGACAGTGAGCTGCTACGGATGCAGAGTATTAGCTCCGCTTTCTCAGGAAAATGTAGATTTTCAGAAGGATTGGATGTTTCCCTCATGCAAACATTACATGAACTGCTTTTCAGGGTCATCCGATGAATGTGAACTACAGATTAAGTAAAGATGAATACTGGGATGCTATCCTGAGTGAGTATGCGTTTTGAAATGGCCCATTAACCTCTTACCAGAAGGATTCCTTCCTTTGAAGTGTGTTGGTGGTTTCCTGCACTAAAAGGTGTGGAGACAATTTGCCAAATCACATTATTATGCACAGCTAACTCCAGTACCTGGAGATGCACAGTCAGTGGGTTTGAGTTAAATACCTCAATCATTAACATTTTCTCTAAAAACTAACAAGTGCAATTAGCTCATATTAATGAAATAATCTCAAGGAGTTCATTAAAAAAAAAACTGAAGCTCCATTTGAGTCACACAAAAAGAAAAATGCATCTAAAAATCATTTCCATTTTAGAACAGGCACATGTTAAAAACAGCTGAACTTATTTTTCCCTCTTCAAATTCTGCAAAATTCACTCCCAGGTTTACTCTCTATGCCAAGTTTCAGAGCTGAGCAAATTTTTATGGTCTAGTTATAAACCCTAGAAAAACAAGGTTTATAGGAAATGTTGACACAACCTTAACTAAAGTGGTGCTAGCTGACACCTCTATATTTTCAATTTGGGGATTTCTACTGGGAAAATATAAACGCTTATTCAGCAAAGGAAGCCAACTATAATAAAAATGTTGTAGTCTTCCTGTTCACCCCATGAAGTTCTACTTCAAAAGATGCCAGCACAACATGGAGGTGAGTTAGAATTAGTATGCTCAGTATGTAGGGCACCTGCAAATAGCTCAGCCTCCTGGTTACTATAAACTTTGCCTGGGAATGCATGACCTCACCATGAGTCATGGCTGCCCACTGCAATCCAGTTGGAGAGGTGGTGGAAGGTTCCAGGTCTTTACCCAAAAGGCATCTACTGTCCTTGCACCGCACACCTTCGAGTTTACCATAAATAGAGGCAAGAGTGGGTTTTTCACAGACCAGGAGAGCAAGCCTTAAAATGCAGAGAGGCCCAAATGCTACAAGTTGAGCAAAGATGCACCGTGGAAGTTGCTTTTGAACGTGGTCGGCTCAGGCTGGGGCAGTGCCAGGGGGAGGGGGACCCAGGTGTGAGGGCACGCCGAAACATTGGGACAAAGAGCCAATGACAGTTCTCATTTCCCCCATCCCGCTAAAGAGCCCAGATGAGAAGCACATGTGTTCCATATTTAGGCTTAGGGTTTTCTTTCTTTTTTTTTTCTTTTTTCTGTTCTGAAACAGGAGAAGATAGATGGGAACAGGGGTGAAGTTTGACTCAGGTCCAGAGATAAAGACTGACATACACAAATGGACCATACCAGGGGGCAAAGTGAGTTAAGCTGAAGTAAATGTTTGAAAATCCTCGGCTAGGTAGACTAAACAGTATTGGCCTAGGAGCCAAAAGACCCAGCTGTCTGCCCAGCGCTCCCACCGGGGAAGCGGGCGAAGCCTCCCTGGTGCCTCTGTTCTGTCATCTGTACAACGGAAGCCAGTCTCCACCACGCGACAGCGGTGATGGTGACGAGTGAGTAACCTCCCCTGGAAGTGCTTTATGAATGTTCAGCTGCGGGTTGAATGGGAGGAGCATGTGTCGCACCGATTGCATTTTTACTTTGGAAAAGTGTGTTCAGAAAATGGAAGTATTTTGAGTGGAGGGACACATCCATCCATCAGGATAAAGGAGGAAAAAACCCTTCCTAACATATTTGTGATTGCTTTTAGTTCACCCTAGGACTGATTTGGAGGCCCATTGCCCACTGACATCTCTGCTTTTGTGTTAAGTCTAATAGTCTACTAAAAAGGCTGTTTGGGTCACACCCCAATTACCATCACATATGTCTAAATGTCACCGGCTCACGAGGGACCACTAAGTTACGTATCTTCACGAACAGAAAGTATTTTGGATGACTTTTTTCCTCCCAGGTTTCTAAGCCTGTTGGCAGCATTTTCCCAGAGTGTTTTCAAAAGCTTTCACAAGATATCCTCATAGCACTGGCAACAAATATGAAGCATACTTGAAAGGCTAATGCTTAACTTTTGCAGACCCTGTTTTTTTTTTTTTTTTTTCAGGTTGAAAAGGAAGACAGTGAGTTTCTGGATGTACCTGTCAAGACTAAATGATTGTTCATTTCCTGTGAATTGGGAATAACGTAATAACATGCAGCTGGGGAGCTAGGCTGTTTCTTGCTTTTTCTTCTTCCAGAAGCTGGGTCCCTTACCAGCTGGGAAATATTACTGTATGAACGTGCTGAAAAACTGAACGGAAGTGAAAAGAACAACATTCTAGATGTCAGCAATCAGTTTGATGGTCTTACCTGTTACCAACCTGAGAGGATTTTAATAGCAAAGGTTTGCAAAGATTAATTTAATTTAAAAAGAGCTCTTGGAAAAATAAGAAGGAAGAAGAAGAAGGAGGAGAAGGAGGAGAAGGAGGAGAAGAAAGAAGAAGAAGAAGAAGAAGAAGAAGAAGAAGAAGAAGAAGAAGAGGAGGAGGAGGAGGAAAGGGGAGGAGGAGGAGGAGGAAGAGGAGGAGGAGGAGGAGGAGGAGGAGAATTTGCAAAGTCACAAAAATCTTTCTAGTAGAATGAACCCTGCCACAATTATGCATGCCAATGACTGGGTAAGTTTGAGAGAAACAATTTAAAATAATAAAGTAATTTCACCTCAGAGAAACGGATTAGTAGGAATCAAAGTATCTGTGTCTTGCTAATGCAGTCATTACCTGGAACAACAACAAGAAAACAACAACAACAACAAAAACCCCACATAAATTCAACGCTGAGTTTAAAATTGGAATTCAGCAAAATGTAATCTCAGGCACTTATTTTAATTGCACACTTATGTCTTTTAGTATCATAAGTTTTGTTCCGTGTTTCATTAGCCATTGCACTATACATTGTGATTATATCAGATATTAGATGCTGAGAGATGGGAGTCAACGTTTCACTCCAGTCCTGTTCCAACTCATCATCACAATTAATTAAAGAAATAGGAGGTGGGATGGGAGAGGAGATTGATTGGATGAGCCAGGTCGCGGCTTTCCCTGGGAAGGTGAGGAATGCAAGGAGAGAAGCCAAGGCAGAAGGAAAGTCTCTGCCAGTGGAAATCTTAAAGCATCGCTGCCCGCTGCACCCAGACTTGTGCTTGGAAGAAAATAAATGTGGGGCCTCAGGGGAACAAAAAGGGGCTTCCCTTGCCCTGGATCACCATGTGCCTGTGGTTCTCAAATCTGGCTAGGCGTCAGAATCACTGGGAGAACTTTTAAAAATAGAAACCACTGGGCCCCATCCAGTCCTGGGATGAAGCTTGTGCATGACATTGGTATGGTTTTGTTTTGTTTTTTTTTAATGTACAATTGATTCTGAATGCTGAGCCAGGTTTGAAAACCAGGGGTAGGTGATAGTACAAGGATACTGAAAGGTGAATTTGACAATACTGCGCTTTATCTAAATCTCTGCCCTATTGTTTGAATCCAAAGAAAGAGCTGTGTACATAAAACAGACATAAGATGATGAGGATGGCAGTAATAAAAAATACCTAACACTTGTGGGGCTCCTTGGGGATTCTTCTTGGAATGACACAGCACTTACACATCCATTAGGTCATTTCTTTCCCCTCGTCTGTCCCTTAGTGCTTTGAGGTTGGCAGTGCAAGCATCATTGTCGCCCCGTCTTACAGATAAGGAAACACGTCACACTCAGCTGAATCCCCCACCGTGGCAAGCGGGTGGGCTGACCCTCCTTTTGGGCTCATTCCCCTGTGGCCACTCCATGGGCCTGGCCTGACAGCTATTTCTGCGGCGTGCCTGGGGCAGGGGGCAGGGGGCAGGGGGCAGGGTAGTCCACTCTCAGATAATTTTATGCTCCTGTAGCCAAGAAGGAAGAATTGGGCAGGTGCACACTTACCTCTCAAGTTGATGGCAATTGGACCAAGAAGCTTTGTGTTTTGTTTTCATCTTAAAGACTTGGCTGACATCCAGCCTGTGGGATAGATTTTTGGCTTTCCAGTGTACACTAGTTCTTCTCTTAAATTAACACATTGCGTCTCCTATGTCCATATCATTGCTTCCTGGGACTTGAGAGAAGAGATAGTGAGGAGAGAATGACTCAGGGGAACAGTGAGCAGCAGGTTGCCCCTGGCAGGCCACGTGAGGCCAGAGCTGTGTAGGGCTCCTGCCTGCCAGCTCCGTTCACATCACGGGAAGCAAACTCTCCCCAGGTGAAGGATGGAAGAAGACACTAAGAAATCTTCCCGTCATATTTGGATTTATTTCCCTGCCGCCTGAGTAAGCTTTCAGTAACCTTGGTCTCCTGACTTAACTATTCTGATGGGAAGAAAGCATGATAACAGCATCTGCGTCTGATGGATGTTCAGAGCTAGAGATGATCCTTTTTGGGGAAGACTATTTGGGAATGGACTTGAGGACACAGACATTCCAAAGCATGAAGCTGGAAGCTCTGCACTTGCCAATATGATTTATCCGATTAACAAAATTCCCTCACGTTTTATCAAAACTGCCTAGATAAGATCATTTTTTGAAGGTGTGTGATGCTATGGTAGCTACTACTGTGGTAAAAGAGCACATTAAAGTCCAATGAATCCATCCCTCATATAATATTTTACAGGTCAATAACTTATTGTGCTTACAAGTTAACTCCATCATATAAAAATATGTTTGTAAATAAGTATCATTCAGGCTTTTATAAATTAGTAGGCCGACCATTCATGTCACCATATTTTCTATGTGCATGAAGGTAGAAGATCCGTGGTGTTTTAGTTAGGTTTAAATCACATCTGATTTCACAATAGCCTATGGAGAAACCTATTTTTGATAGTAACACAAAGGAATTGAATATACAGTTGAATATATAGAACTTAGCTAACCTTTTAAACCAACTGGTAGAGCCACTGTTTGTAACAAGAATGACAAATGAGTTTTACATGAGCACTAATGGGCAGCTCACTGAAGTGATATCTCCAGAAAGCTGGTCTGGGCACAGCAAACAAGTGTGACAGATTGATAGTGATATCTGCTGTGGAAGGACAAGGTGTTGGCACCACTTGTTTGCCATCTCCGCTAGGGGAGGCAAGGGGAAATACTGAAATATGTAGCAAATCTGTATTACACTACGTACAAAGTCTGTGAGATGCATAAAGAATCCTGGGTCAGCACGGGTGGCTCAGGGGTTTAGCGCCGCCTTCAGCCCAGGGCCTGATCCTGGAGATCCGGGATTGAGCCCCACATCGGGCTCCCTGCATGGAGCCTGCTTCTCCCTCTGCCTGTGTCTCTGCCTCTCTCTCTCTCTCTCTCTCTCTCTGTCTCATGAATAAATAAATAAAATCTTAAAAAAAGAATTCCTCTGATGGTACAGTTTTTGCTAGAGCAAAGACTCAATTGATGATTTCGAATAGTTTTAGATTTAAGAGCATTATTAAAACTATTTAATGCATATCTGGGTGTCTAAGAGAGTAAGGATTATTCATTTTTCTCAACATGTTACATGGTTATGTGAAATTCTGGAATTAGGTCTGTCATCATTATGGTAGTGAATGTCAGTCAGAATCTTCCAATTATGTAAGTGGCTCACAAATAAGTCTTTTTCCTTGAATTCCATCAGCACTCGGGTACACTGCAGCCTGGTTATTTTCATTAATTTGGCTTTCTTTGCACTCAAAGCAAATGCCATCGTTTGGTGATTATGATGCCTGTGCGGAAGTCATAAGGCCTGTCATATTTCTAAGTTCCACTTTACAGTATCAGCGAGGATGCAACTCTAGCCAAGTCATTTGTTTCCTGTTAAAGAGAATATCAACAGAAAAGCAAAGTGGGGTTACTGGAGAGACCCTGAGTTTAAGATGATTAATGTTGCAAAGAAATAGCTTTCTTATTGAATAAATGGCCTTTTCATCAGATTGTTTTAAATTGCAAAATTTAATTTCAGATGGAAGAAAACATTCCTCAATTGTATTACAAATAATGACATGTTTACACATCTTTAGCATGTTTTCTACCAAAGATTTATCATTTCAGATCATTTTCATTGTGTTTTTCTAGTTGCAGATTATTTCTCTTACTTGTCAAATGTATGGACACTTTTCGTTATCCATTGGCTGGGTTCTTGAAGACATAAGTTGACTACAAAGGGTTGGATTCTGGTTATTTTATATAGCCAGGTAGGTGACTAGTCATGAAAGATACCCTCCCAGAATTTGTCATTCATTACCATACCCCTCCTCTCTCTGTGGCTAATGAATCTGTTTTCTGGGATCTTAGTCAGCAAATCGTAGTCCCATATTTCCAAGCTGCCAGTCAGCGCATCTTGCTGCTTTCTCCAAACTAACGTGAGCCCAACCTAAAGTTGTTGTTGTTGTTGTTGTTTTTAACTCAAACTCTTCTCCTTTTCTTCATGGGTGTTCTAGATGCAGGACTTTTTTTTTTTTTTTTTTTTTTAGGGTGTGGGGGTGAAAGTAGAGTTTGCTTTATTTATTTTTTAAAAGATTTTATTTATTTATTCATGAGAGACACAGAGAGTGAGGCAGGATTCCTGTGGGGAGCCCAGTGTGGGACTTGATCCCAGGACCCTGGGATCAGGACCTGAGTCAAAGGTCAACCCCTGAACCACCCAGGTGCCCCCTGGAGTTTGCTTTAATTATGAAAGACGGAAGCAGGACATGATTTTTCTGAATTGTCCTTTTAATGGAGCACATTATCTTTCCTGTTTCCATATATCATTCATCTTTGGGGATCTCTGGGTCCTACCTGAAGCCATGAGAAGCGAGGAGTATTTCCTTTGAGGTCCCTGTTTCTGAGATAGTTGTATTCACCAAAATGGAAATTTTCTCCAAAATTATATATATGCAGAAGCTCTAGGAGAATAGATGTAAGGGCATAGTTTGCTTTTATTCAACCCTAATGGCTAGCACAATAGACCGCCCCCCCCCAAATTTCATATGTAGGTATTTCAAGCTGGGTGAGGACAAAGTGCTCATTTGCCTTAATTTCAGCATTTGACAGAAACTTCTTTTAGAATTGTGTCATGACTGCTGGTTGCCTGTTTAGTATCCACTCTCTCTTATTATGAGCAATGTGCCCAGTGAAAAGGTTTGGTTTGCCAGACTCCTTTGTAGGTGGAGAGGGCAGGGGGCCACTGAGAGGGAAGCCTATGTTGTTGGGTGGAACTTTTTCTATCGGCTGGCCCTTAGGTATCTCCAGGAAGAAGTGTCTCCTTTCATCCTTTGACAGCAGATTTCTGAGTCCTTAAAACTGGTCTTAGCTCATGTTCTTGTGATTGTGAGTCTTGCCCTTCCAGTGAGTAGTTTGGGAAAGATCATAAGAAATGAAGAACACGCTCTGGTCATGTTAATGCAGCAGCATATAAAACAAAAATGCAAAGATGCTGTGAGGATTTTACCAATTTAAATCTAATTATGAATACATTGCCTTGGAAAAATTCATATATGATAAATCCAAGTGGGAAGGTTATTTGCATTAGCAAAGATAGATTTGTTATTTTAATTAGAAAGTGTTAAGCACAGGGTAGGGCGCCTGGATGGCGCAGTTAGTTAAGTGACCCACTCATGGTTTTGCTCAGGTCACGATCTCAGGGTCCTGAGATTGAGCCTTGCTTCAGGCTCTGTACTCAGCACAGTGGAGTCTGCCTGAGATTCTTTCCCTCTCCCTTTGCCCCTCCTCCCTGCACTATCTCTTTATTTCTTAAATAAATAAATAAATCTTTTAAAAAAGGAAATACTGAGTACTAATACTTACCAGCAATAGTGTTAGGTGTCGAGAATAAAATCCTGAACAAGGAGACATGGTCTAGGGACTCTGGAGTTGACAATCTAATGGGAAAGACATATAGTAGAATAAGCCATCAGAGTGGAGGTGTACAGCCACACAGGGTATGCACTGGCCAACTTCAGGGGACATTTTTCACATAGAGTACAATATGAATGGTGTCCCATTGCAAAGCATGACTGTCCAATCATAAAGGTGGAAGCCCTTGAGGCGAGTTTTCTGAAGTGTACTAAGTGAACAGTGTTGGAGGACGTACTGTGCCACAGTAGGACAGAGCACTAGTACCTGGCCTAGCCTAGGAGGTGGTTTCTTGGATTACATGACATGACACCTGAGACTTCAAGATCAGCCCAAGTTATCCAGGCCAAGAGGAAGAAGAGTTGTCCAGATAGGAAGAACAGTGTATACAAAGGCCAGGATAAGAGGTGGTAGGGTCAAGTTAATCAAGGAATAAATATAAGGGATGTTATGGAATAAATATAAAGGATGGTCCTTCCAGCCATCTGGAAGGCTTCTTTTTCTTGCTTTACAAATCCAGATCAGCTGCACTTAAACTTGATGGATGGTGAAAAAGGAGGAACTCCTCACCTCCCACCTCTGTTTTCTAAAGGTCTCAGCAACATTTCCCCATCTAGTACAGTTGGTTCCAATGCTCCAGGAAGATTCCCTGCCTCCAGACAGATGGGTCCCAATGGTGGGCTCCCGTTCCTGCCACCTGTTCAACTTTATCAAATGTCAAGCATTTTGATTCAGAGAAACTAAATCAATCCAATGGTGACATTTCTCTGCTTAAAGTCTTTTAAGGCTTTTGTGATTAAAAAAACAGAACAAAATACTTTGGGGGATCAAGTTCAAAGTTCTTAGCCTGGCTTACATGGTAGAGTCGTCTCCCACAGAGCAGGGCCATTTCCATCTCGTCACTTAGCCTTTGGTATAATAGCTGGCACACAGAGTAGTATTACAGAATAAGCGAACGAATGAATGCATGAACGAATGGTCAGGCAACCTTGCCCTGTCAACAGCATCTCCCTTTAATCTATTCCAAAAAGAAGTGGTCTGGCTTCCAGGCAGGGCAAGCCCCCATCGAGAGCCTTGGTTGTCCCAAGAGAGAACCACCCCTGCCTGTTCAAGTTTTTGGTCTGCCCTTCCCTGGCATCCTGGAGCGTAGGCTCTCCAGACACGGTCTGGAGATGCCCAGTCAAGGGGCATAATTTTAATATCTCTGCAACTTGACACTTCTCAAAATTTTGGTTTACTGCCCTAAAGAGAAAATCACACAAGTGTGAAAGATGTATGCACAAGAATATAGGTTGCAGCACTGTTTATCATAGTGAAATTGGAATGACCCAAATGTCCATTAATAGAGGGCTGGTCCCATAAATTATAGAATATAACACACGGAGGAATATAAAGCAACCTTAAAAAGGAAGGAGAGTCTATTGTATTTAATCAAATCTGAGACACCATCATTTTTCAGATGCATTGTTATTTTATAATACTAAGAGATGCAGTCAATTAAGAGACACAGTACTTTCTTGTTACCTAGAATTTTTATTTTATATTCATTAGCTCTTTTTAAATTAGGTATATTTTTATATATTACTCTTATGCATACATGAAAGAAAAATATATAAGCATAGTAAGTTAACATGTTTCTGGGGGACTCTGGGTGGCTCAGTTGGTTAAGCATCTGCCTTTGGCTCAGTTCATGATCTCAAGGTCCTGGGGTTGAGCTCCATTGGGCTCTCTCTCTGCTCAGCAAGGAGTCTGCTTCTCCCTCCCCCTCTTCCCCTGCTTGTGCTCTCTTTTTCTCTCTCTCAAATAAATAAATAAAATCTTAAAAAAATATATGTTTCTGGAACTTCTTCATATTTAGAGTCCAGGTCTTCTGAATGCTTATTAACCCAGAGTTTTCAATGTCCATGTATTTCTCGATGCCATTAAGAGTGTTTTGGTGCTGGGTTTCTTAAGAAACTGTGAAAGACAGAAAGCCGTGGGCTCCTCAGCTGGCTTTGCAGTTATGTAGCACTGGCCAATTTTGGACTTGTGCTTGGGGAATATTGATAAACCAATTCAGATTTACTTGCAACAAAGCTCCCCCACCCTTCCCTCAATAATGTTGTTCCTGAGGGTTAAAAGAAAACTCACCTCTTGCTCATAGATTTTTCTCCTAAGCCATTAACACCCATTCTGTATGTTTTGATGTTTATGTGAATATGCCTCCAAGGCTGCTACACAACCAGGCACCACAGGGTGTTCAGGTGCAGCCCCACCCCAGGAGTGCAAAATGTTTTCTAAAAAGGCATTTTAGGGGTGCCTGGGTGGCTCAGTCGATTAAGCATCTGACTCTTGGTTTCAGCTCAGGACATGATCTCAGGATTGTGGGATCAAGCCCCACATCAGGGTCTGCTTGAGAATCCCGATCTTCTCTCCCTCATACACCTCTCTAAATAAATAAATAAGTAAAATATTTTTTAAAAAGGCATTTTAGAATCAATGAAATATTTTATATGTCCAAAACATGTCGAGGAGTGACAAAATATATAGTAAATAAACATATGTAGTATTTATATGAGTTTATACTATAAAACTATATATATGAGTATATATGTAGTTTATATATCTACAAATAGATGTATATATATATATCTATTTGTATCAACATGAAATTAACATAAAGGATGTTAAATATAAACATGAGGGATGTCTATCCAAATATTATCCGTAGTTTCCTCTAAGTAGTACCATTTAAGATGATTTTACTTTCTTCTTTGTATTGTTCTGTATACTTAGCACTTTTATTTACAGTAAAGATACAACATGTTTTCAAAAGTAACTTATTTATTAAAAGGAAAAATCGTATTATGGGAAATTGTCTAACATTTATGTACTTCTACTTAAAATTTTATTCTATATCCTATGGATAAGTTTTAAGAGGTCTGCAAGGCCCCTAAAATTAGAGCCATTCCTTTCATTTTCCTATCACACTTAGCATAAAATCTGAACTCCTCCCCAGGACCTCCTGCCTATAGCGCTGCTACTGCCCCTGCCTATAGCGCTGAAGTGACCCCCTCCGACTGTTCTGCACTCTCTTTCCACTAACCACACACACTGAACTGTGTTCAGTTCTTGAACACAGACTCCTGGTCCCCCTTGGCTCCCTCACATGGGCCTCTGACATTTAGCTACATGCTAAATGAATGAAGCCATCCTAATTACTTGATCTAAAACAGACTTCCCCTCATTCCTCACCTCCTCGCTCTGTTTTGTTTTCTTCAGAGTACTAATTACTATCTGAGAATCCTCTAGATTGTTGTCTCATTTATACTCTGCCTTTTGCCACTAGAACACGCACTAGGTCCATGTGAGCAGGATCCCTGACGAGGTACTATGACAACAGTACCTTGAATCATCAGTGGATGTGAGTTAGCTCCTTTGAAAAGCAGGTACTGAGATTTATTGGAGAATAAAGGTGAGGGAAAAGGCAGGGAGAGTCTTTAGACCCCAATGCAGGTCTCGTGCCTATGAAAGGAGAAAAGAAAGGAAGGAAGGTCAGGGTAAAAGACTCTCAGACCACAGTACAGCCTCAAGAAAATTTTGACCAGGTCCACGGAAGATCATTCAAGGACTCCTGCCTCTTGCAGGAATGGGTTGGCACCTTCCTCTCTGCCATGCTCAATCACTGACTGGCATTGGTAGCAGCTCGTGGGATGGTGGCCTTGGTGTGCATGGTGGTAGATTCAGAAGGGAGGCCTCCTCACAGCAGCAGATCCAAGCAGCTTATTCCCATGGCTTAGCATAACTTGGAACAAAGCACAATCTTTGCATATATGTGTTTTTTTTTAAATGAATGAATGTAAAGTTTTCACAAGTAGTCCACAACTCAGAAGAGATTAGAGCTACTGTTCTAAAAATTTCCCCAGAATAACTTATACACTCATACCACATGATTTATATTCCCATAGGCTTTCTTTTACTGAATTGGGTGATGGTATTTTGTCTTCAGTCATCTTGACAGCTGATACAAGAAACATCTTCACAAAATGCATTGCCTTCTTTACTTTCAAAGGCCGTTGTGAGAGTTATGGCTCTATTACTCAGTGCCTTCTTTACAGAAGACCCATGGGGGAAAAAAATCCCTGTGGTATCAATACCAGGAAGAGCTGTGCAACTGGTTTGTGTATTTAACTAATTAAATAATTAAGTAAATTAACTAAGTGATTAAGTAATTGACAATGTGATTAGAGTTCTCTTTTTTCGAATGTGTGTCTGAAACTTGGAACTGAACTTGAAGCCCATTTTCAGCAAATACAATAAGAATAAGAATGCCTATAAATATTTATGTATATTATTTTAACAAATATTGATTTTGGGTCACCCTTACTCATGAGTTAATCTTATTTTTCCTACCCTAAATCTCTTGCTCCATATTCACCATCTGCTTATTTTTACTTTCTCTTCTTGTATTGCATACATTTTCATAGGGCATCTTGCATACATTTTCATGTTTTGAAGTGTGGTGGGGTATAAATAAATTGGTTGTTGTTTTGTTGTTTAATGCTAAGGATGACAACATGTAGCCACAATTTAGCCCTCATCTTCAGCCTTTACATCCACCCCACACTCCTCTTCCACTCTGCCCTGCTGCTCACCGTTTTCTTCTCCATCTTCCGCTGGAGTCTTTACTACATTTTATTACCAAGATCTTGCCTGCCTTGTAGAAGAGTATTTTGATGTAACCCTATTAATTTAGCCACTTTAAAAAAGGGAAATCATTATTAATTACCAAGTGTCATGCTCACAGAAACTTCCTCCATTATTCCTTCTCCCACACCCTCCATTGCTAATTGTGGGAGACTTTCACCATCCACTCCATTCATTCCCAAATGGCTTATAATCTTTATGGGTATGAGTTCTTCATCATCAGAAGGGAAAAAATGAGAAAGATAGATTAAAGTCTACGGGTGGGCTAGCCTCTAAGAGGTGTTAGTCTTACCTCTCAACCATCATTATAATGGAGTTTTAGATTTTTTTTTTTTTTTTTTGAGAGAGAGAATGGGGGAAAGGGCAGGGGGAGAGATTGAGAGAATCTTAAGGAGGCTCCACGCTCAGCACAGAGCCTGATGCAGGGCTCGATCTCATGACCCTGAGATCATGATCTGAACTGAAATCAAGAGTCAGATGCTTAACTACCTGAGCCACCCAGGTGCCCCTATAATGGAGTTTTAGAATATTACCTAAGATGTGTATATACAGCAGAGAATTTTTTTAAAAGGCTAGAAATTTTCTTAGCTTAAAGCTGATAATAGAGGATCATATTATGGACAAAATATCCCCCCACTCTGATGTCCTATGTATACTAAATCAATAAAGATAACGAAATCAGAAAGAAAATCTAAAAAGCAAGAATGTCCCTATTGAAATGGAATGAATCCCATCATTGAACAGTTAAATCTGTTTATTACTAGAGCAAATGCATTTGACCACTACAACTTTAAGGGATCATCGGGAGAATCTGATATGATATTCAAGATTCATGTGAAATCAAGGGAAGGAGCAGACATCTTATTTAGAATGATTGATGGCTCCTGCTGTGATGAGCAAGTGTGAAAAACATATGGCGCCTGGTTTTCTGTGTTTTGGCTGCCAGATGGTGCCTAACCCCACCCCACCCTTGAACCTTCCCTCACTCTTACCCATGCCAATCCCTGCTGTACCCCAAACCCTTTCTTTAGTTATCTCCAGTCCCTGTAATCTAACTCCCCCTCAGAAGTGGGAGAGGGGGACAGTGCTGTGTGAGGCTCATGAAGTACAGATGTCTGTTTTGCATATTATTGGGCAAAATTAAAAGCTTAAATTAGACTGATTTGTTTCCTAGGATATATGTTGACAGCATCTAAATGTCACATACCTGTCTCTCTTATTAGAAGCTCATCTTCCTATTTTCATTGCCAACACAGTTCCTAGAACATGGTAGGTATGCAATAAACGTTTGCTGTATGAATGAATGAATAAATTAATTAATATAAGATCAATAAAAAAAAAAGAAATAAAGTGAATTTGGCGTAATCTGATCTCTGTAAACCCAGGCTTCTTCCCAGTATTCTTGAGTCATCTGTGTAATAGGCTGCTATAGAATTTGCTGGAGAATCAACTCAACCTTCTTGTTTTGTTATTTAGGAATTATACTGTTTTCCCTTCTGGGAGAGCTGGGACATCACTGGCTTCACTGCAGTCTTCCTGTACTGCTCCTCTTTTTTTTTTTTTTTTTTTTACTGCTCCTCTTTTTTAAAAGATACCCCCCAGTGGAATTGGGGGTCACATTTTTAATCACTTTTCATCACTAAGATTATAATTCATCTGGTTTTACAGACCAGGCTGTCTTTAGACTACATACTCTTTTACTGGTAATCAAATCCTTTCTCTTTTATATATAAAATTATTGAAATTAATGTAACCACCATACCAAGAAATCTAGAAAATAAGGATGAAGGGAGGGAAAAAAAAATCACTCCTAAGACCACCTCTCTAATACAATCACTATTAGGATTTAGGTAAATTTCCTTCCAGTACTTTTCCCTATGCAATTGTTTTTACATGATTTCATGTACACATACAATTATATTCCCTGATTTTTCTAGCCAGTCAGGAAAAAGTGGAAACAACACTAACGATTTAGCAGAGAGAATTTAATATAAGAAATTAGTTAAACAGGTATTGGAGCACTGAAGACACATAAAGAAGACTCTGAAATAAAACAGACATGGTAAGTGCAGAAAGCATCTACTACCCCTAGGGCTGGAGGAACAAAGGGAAAAAGGGTCAGGGTAATCGGAGCTCAGAAGCTTGGGGGAGGGGCTGCAGAACTGGGACCCAGACCTCAGGGAGGAGACCCCACCAGGGTTAGGCTGATGGTTCTGAGAGGAGCGGTGATGAACATGGGCAAACAGTTGGAACTGGTGAAATCAACTGCCACTGCCTATGGCAGGGTAACTGACATGACAGACAGAAAGCACTAGGGGAGAGTCCTGCCCTTCCTTTGTCCCACTCCTGCCTTGAAGTCTACCTGTTGGTGGAATATAATCGGGAGCCATGTGGCTAAGCAGAAATGTAGTTTGCCAAGTTCCAACTTCAGAGCTTGGGTTCCAAGACAGGGGAGCTCAGGAAGTGGAGAATAGCTCAGTGACCAATTTATACCTTTTAAACTTTGTTTTGGGTGTTACTACCCAGCTTAGGTTTTAAATGGCTGTGCCATATTTCATAGAGCAGTTGTATCTCATTTACTTCACCATTTCCTTATTGTTGAACATTCCAGTTTATGGCCAGGGTTTTGCTTTTGAAAGTAAAGATGCAATGGAAATTTGTGATTTGGTTTTCCATTCTCTTAGGTTAAATTCTCAGAAAACTAATACTCTTTGTGCTAAAGGACGATGAAAGTGGCATGACTCTCAGGACACATTGACAAAATGCTTTTCAAACCAGCTGTTTCAGTGTGTGCTGTCACGCCCATGATACAAAAACACAACAGCAGTGCTATGGCCAGAGCCTATCACATCCACAGAGACGGCAGTGCCCCTGTGCCATTTGAGACATCGCCTTCGCTCCTCTGACTTCACATCCTGATTTTATAAACAAATAACAAACACTTTCTCCATGTAGCTTATAGCAAGTATGATCTACATTAACACTTTTATTAACATTCTAGGCTAGTATATAGTGATTTGATATGCAAACTTTTTGGTATGGTTCAAAGGCCATCCTTATGACTTAGGAAACTCAGTTGAAGAAGCTTCTTTTTCTCTTCTCTCTTCACCTTTAATTGTTCTTTGAGCACATGCACCCCAGGAGCTCAGCCCTCTTGCATAGGAGCAGAAACTATTCAGAGGAGTCCTACCCACGTCTTGACCCCAGGGAGTAAGCGGTGTACTGTTGGGATCCATTCAGTTCGTGAACTCAAAAATAAAATACAAAGAGCTTGAGGTAAATACAAAACTCTTGACAGACTAGATGCAAAAGCTATCTTATCTTTTCCAAAGCTTTGTAAGTCTTTACAATAATGATATATATTAACCATACAATGATATATCATTTGATTCTATATCTTTATAATGTTCTTTGCATGAACAAATTTATAAGTAAAAAAAATTCCCTTTGGGTCTCAATGTTTTTTGAGTCAGAAAATGTTATATATAGATAAAGACACATGCTATATCTCTACACACATATTGTAGTGTACCTACACACAAATTTGTATATAGATTTATAAATTTGTATTCACAAGCTCTTTCAAGGAGAGCTAGATTCTGATAATAGATGACCATTTCCACTTCCTTTAATTAACTTTAATAAGACAGATTTCATGTAGCAGTTTGTTCTATTAAGTCTAAGTCATCTCCTCTCAGCGCCCAAATTTATGGCTCCTAATTTCAGCGCACCTCCCACTGATCAAAACCAGGAAAATGATGGCATCATTTCACAGTGACTTAGAGTATGCTGTAAAGATATTTCCTTTGTTCCATCCTTTGGCCTTGCAAGGTCCATGCAAGTCTGTCAGGTGCTCTTCTTTTCTTTCAAAAGTGTGGAGGGGAAGTGAAGAAGACAGGGAGCAGCCTCAATGTGGCTCATGGACCCCCCTCAGTGTGGGAGGTATAACAGGGTGTGGGGGGTACAGTTATCACTATTTTATGGTCTTTCCCAATTTACATGTTCGTCAACAGCAGAGCCAGAGAGCAGGGAGAGGAGACCATGTTTGTGGCCGGCATCAGGTTTCAGGGCTGGTGACCTTACCTCTTGAAGATAAATAAATAGAAGAAGCAACACTTGGAGCCAATTTTGAGGGACAAGTATGTGGTTGAGAGGAAAAACAGGTCGTGGGAGAAAATAGACATTAATTCACAGGCCAGCACCTGAAAAGACCTGGAAAATGTGGCCTCTGCCACAGCAAGGTGCTTGGGAGGTGAGCGTGAGGGCAGAGGGGCAAAGCAGGGGTGACAGAGGGCTCAGACTAGTGACAGGCTTTGTTGTCAAAAACATTTATCAGAAGTAAGAAATAACATCAGGAACCTAAGAATGCGCTTTGGGTGACTAAGAAGAGAGGGTTATTAAGAAAAAAAATTCTACCACGCTTAGGAAAATAGAATTGAATGAGTTGAGCTGTGCTGAGTGTTTGGATAGTAAACATAATGGAAGTGTTTGCTGTTATTGTTAGCACGAGCATCACATGGGCTAGATGAGGAAAAGGCGGGAGGAAGGGGAAAGGTTCAGAGGGAGGCCAGAGGACGGACAGCAAGAGGAAAAGCATCCAAGTACGCATCTGTCTTAAGTCTCATGGGGTTCTAGGACACAGGGTAAGTTGATAAGAAAGTTGGCCAAATATGTGCAAGTTCCAAAAATAGGCTTGGCAGGGGGCCCAGGCAGCCCTGAGCTGCTCCTCCTCCCAGATCTCTGGACGAAGTGGGTCAGAGCCTACCAACCTTTTCAGATCACCTACTCCAGTCATACTCAAAAGATAATTAGTCCACTGGCCTTCTACAATTTCTGCCGCCCACCCCCCCCACCCCGACCTACTAATTTGGAACACAAACTTTTGTTCCACAACTGAAGAGAAAACATCCTAAAATATTAATCCAGATAGTGGCATCTTGCCTAAAACTTAGGTCTACTGGATATAATTAATCCATCAGTAGCTAAAACCCACTCTTCCAAGAACCCTGGCAGAGTGGTAAAGAGCCCGGGCTCTGGTATCAAACAGACTGGGATTTCATTCCCAGGTCTGCCTGTTGCCCGTTATGTGATCTTGCGCAAGTTGCTGAATCTTTATGAGTCTCAGGTTCCTTGTCCATAAAATAGGGATAATAATAATATTCACACTTTGGGATTGTTACAAGGATTCAATCACCTATTACACACGAAGGAATTAGCACATGCCACAATCCATTTGGGGGTACAGCCATTGCTGTTATTATTCCTAAGGTGAGTGCTTTGGAAGGCAGGATGGTGCTGACCACAGAGGGGAAAGGGGGTAAGGACAGGAATAAAGATCCTGGATCCACAAGAGGTTGGCCTATGCAGCTTCAGCTTTATTTTGGTCACTCAGCTCTGTGATGACACTCTGCGTTACTCATATGTCTTAGGATCATAATTTTTTCTCTCTTTTTTAAAAGATTTATTTATTTATTTGAGAGACAGAGAAAGGGGGGGAAGGGCAGAGGGAGAAGAAAGTGAGAGAAATTTTAAGCAGACTCCACACTGAATGTGCAGAGCCCAACTCGGGGCTTGATCTCATGACTCTAAGATCACAACCTGAGCCAAAAACAAGAGTCAGAGGCTTAGCCGACTGAGCCACCCAGGTGCCCCAGCACAGTTTCATTTTAAGGAAGTTTTGTTCCCAGAAGCATCATTGGTTGAGGCCTGGCCAAGGGAAGGTGTTGGAGCTTGACCTCTGGGCCTGCTCACTTCAATCTCAAATTTCAAAAGGTCTGTGTGAACTTTCTGAAGAAACTACTAATTCAGATTATTCATTGGTGTAAACACCAAAATTCAGAAAACCTCCAAGTCATTTAGGAACCTCTAAGCTGAAAGGCCCATTCCCACACCCCTCTATCCAAAGGGCATCCAGCATCCCCAGGTTGCGTCCTGAAATACTTGCCTTGGTCCATTTTGCTGGCCACTTCCCTTCCCCAGCTGGTCCCAATTGTCCCAGGTCATGGCCCTAGACCTGTTTCCTGCTCCTTTGACCTGTGGTCCGATACAATTTCCATCAGGCTGACCTCTGGCTTCCTTCCTTCACTCCATTTTTCCCTTGTCCCTTTCTCACATGGCTTCATGACTGCTCTAAGCCAGGCTCCACTCTCTCCACGCATGGTACCAGCTCTCATGCTGGAGTACCTGCTTCCAGGGTCGCCCTGCCTTCATATCCCAGACCCACACATCTCCTCTTATCCTGTAAGAAATTAGTTTTGAGCCACTTTAGAGAATGGGCTGATACTAAGACTTTAGAATTTGGCCATCACTGAGAACCTAAATATGGATCGTGAAGCTAAAAAGGCCATGTGTACATGAGAATTGACTTTCTCCAGGTGAGCATATGTGTGAACCAAACCTCACTCATATAACAGGTAACAGTGATACATAATAGAGTTTTGCATATACAGTGGTCAACCCAATAGTCAGAAAATAATTATAGTTGATAAACTAGAAAAGCCAATGGTTTTTTGACTTTATATCATGATTTTAACGACTTTATCTCAGGTGACATGGGTTATGAGCCAGGCCTTGTACAATGGCTTTCTAGGCACCCTGTCCACATCCCAGCACATGCATTATTTTCTAAACATGTCTATTTTACAGATGAGAAAAGTAAAGCCCAGAAGTTAAGTGTTTTCCCAAGGTCATGGCTTGTAAATGTTGGAGTTGGAATTTGAACCTAGGTCATCTAGCTCCAGATTTCATGCTTTCAACCCCCTACATTATGCTATCTCTCAAAAGAATAGTTTCATTCAAGCATCCTGCAATAGTAACTCTTTTTATTGATTTTCTTGTTTTATGCAACTCTGCAAGGTGGGTGTGAATTTATTGGACATATTCAAGGTGGTTACTGACTGTTTTCAAATGCTAAAAGGATAAAGCATTAAGGAACCAGAAATACATGGAAGTGAGCTTTTTAAATCAGTTAGCCCAGACTAGGGAACTGTAAGCTGAGAAAGAGTGGACATTATGTCAATTGTTTGATAGTTCAGAGTTCTAACTTCTGATCCATCTTGGGGCAGCTAGACATTATTCATCCCTGGCTCAGCAGAACCTTCAATTAACTGGCATTTTGTTTGTGAAACTTTTTTCATTACCTGGTCTTTTCACAAAGAGGGCACTATCAACAAAATACTCCGAGACCCAGGCTGTTTGTTGGTTTCTTTACTTATTTATTTTTAGAGCAACTTCTAGTGGTTGCCTTGAGTTCATATAGTTTGGCCCAGCGTCCTTCATCCAAATGACCTTTAGCATGAGGACGGTTTTGTTCTCCATTTTCTCCTTTGGACTATACTGATTAAGTGAAACAAGCAGACATGAGGGCTTGATGGGTTCCCAAAAGCACTGGCTCTGAAAAAGGGTCAATAATATTATATTCCCTCAAGTTTCTAGTTGAATACATTTCTACTATTGACCTTTTTTTTTTTCATTTTATCAGTATAAATGGTGAGAAAAATATTTGGTATACTTACTTATTGAGTGTTATATGGACACAGGTTGCCATGGGCATTTCATAGCTGTAAAGAGAGCACACAGATTAGGGGCACTCAGCTAAGTGGTGCAAAAGGTCAACACTGCCTATTGAGCCCCCATTAGTGTGAGATCTGGTTTAGCTGGGTAATATGAGTGAATCAAAACTATGTAGGATGATGAACACCTGAGTGGCTCAGTTGGCTAAGTGTCTGCCTTCAGGGATTGATCCCTGCATCAGGCTCCCTGCTCAGTAGGGAGTCTGCTTCTCCTTCTCCATCTGTTCCTCCTCTCTGCTCATGCTCTCTCTTCCTCTCTCAAATAAATACATAAAATCTTTAAAAAAAAAAAAAGCTATGTAAGATGCAACCTTACAGATGAGGATAGCATAGGTGATGACAACATAGAGCAAACTGATGAGCTACAACACCATGGGATTCATAGAAATGTTCTCACTCAGAAATGGCAGGTTCCTGGCAATGCCCTGCCATACCCCTTGCCCAGGTCCATGGCAGACAATATCGATCAATCACAGTACTCTTCCACTGAGCCCCAGAATTAGCCTTAAGAAATAATGATGCCTGTAATAACATCTCTCTCCTTCCCTTGCATTTCCTTCTCAAATGGGACAGCAAGGAGTGAGTCACAGCTACCAAGCTGGGAATACCCATCAGGTCATGCATGTAAACACGAACATAAACTGTCACATGCAGAGCAATGGAGAAGATGGAGAATTTTGGTGGGGTGGGGCTGTTTTCAAGTTTCCATGATATTCACTTAAAAAAATATTGTGGCTTCATTTGCATACTTTTGGGGCTTAATTGTTAGTAAGAAATTGTTGCACCCCTCCCAACTCATTCCAACATACCAGGCTGTTGGGACACCTCCAGGACAGCTGCTCTGGAGGCTTAAACTCCAAAGACTGTTTCAGACCAAGGTGAAAGAACGAGCTAACTAAATAAAGCCACCTCAACACCTTAAGAAGTGACTAACCCAATCCAAAACAAACTATCCTCTTCCCTCCACATTTCTGAGCAGCTGTGCATGTTCTTCCTACACTTAGATGCTTACAATTCTTGGTTACCGAGTCAGTTATGACAAGTGAGAGCCAACACACTGGCTTTTTCATTTATAGACACCTTTCCCCCCAACCCCAAATATGAGTAAGGCAGGTGTGGCTGTGTCCTCCCTGGCAGCTTCCCATGTTCTGACCCTGTTTCAGTCGTGGCCATGACTCAAAGCAGTTCTCTACCTTCTCCTGGAGAAAATTTGCTCCACAAGGCCTCAGTAAAATGTGGGATACTTCACTGAAGGTTCTTGAGGGTTGGTGTCTGCCTTATGATCACTGTCTAGCACAGAGCCTGGCACCCAGCAGGTCCTCGATAAAGATGTTTGAACAAGTGAATTACTTGATGGATGAGAAATCAGTGAAGCTCCCAATACACATCTGTGTTCCCCTTCCAGAGCTTCTCCTCGGTCACAGGTGGCCCTCTGGCTTACTCTCCTTCCTTCCCCTTTACGGATTGGAGCCAGCCTTCCTCCCTTCTCCCCACCATCCAACACATCCTTTCCCAGGCAAGCTGCAGGCTCTGTCCTGCCCCGCTGTCCCCACACACACCACTTCATTCTGCCAAGGGTCCCCTTTAAGGATCATCCTTCCTTCAAAAGCAGCCAAAAAATTGTAAATACCAAAGAACTTCGCTCCCACAAATAACATTTTCCTGTCACTCACGTATTTGTCACTTTCCTTCTCTCCAAAAGGAGTAATATCTTTAAAGGCAAAGGACCCTGCCTTTTACTTATAATTCAAGTGGTCCGTGGGGGTCTGTGTGTTGCGGGAGGGTGACTGTTACTGTCATACTCTGCATAGGGAGGGCTCTTTCGATGCTTTGTGACTCTCAGAACACCACCACCGCCACCACCACCACCTTAGAAGTGTTGATACTTTGAAGAAATATGAGCGTGTTAGCAATTAGAGGGAATTAAGTTCCTACCTTATTTCTCAGGAGACAGAAGACTTCTGTAGAGAAGGGATCCTAGGGACTTAGAGTAAAGAAAACATGAGTTTGCCTCTCTTAAGACCTACAATCTAATGAGCATAAACACATTAATTTAGGCAGATGTGAAAGCTCCTCAATTCTGTCCAGTCACATGTAAACAGAAATACAAAAATCCCCATTTTGTCAGTTCTTTCATCTCTTCCTCTGACCTCTTTCAAACCTTCCCCACCCTTGAGTCTTTCCCTACCCATATAATATATAATATATAATATATATATATATTTGCTCATGCAGAAACAGGGGAAATAGAGTTGTCAGAGAATTTAACGCAAAGTTGTATGATTTATGGTTGAAAAATCTTTTTCTGAAACAATTTTCTACTTAAAAAGCCAGTTCCAAGAGCTCAGCTCCTTTTCAAATGCGCTTTGTGTGGCAATATTGCATATCTCCATTCCATTCCTTGGAACTTAATTTTTATTTGATTTTATTGACGCCGCTCGATTGGAATGTGTATCACTTGAGCCCCCACGGAGAACTGAGCAGGTGTGAGTAAAGCAAAACATCTTTTGTTAATAGAAGTACACCCTGGGAGTTCATGGAGATGCTGTAATTTCTATTGCTTTTATGAAAATTCTGTAAATTCCCATGCTGTGAATTTCAAACAGAGCTTGGGAGACCAACGGTCTTTAATACAAGCCAAGATATGGTTATTTCTACGACTGAAATAAATGTTCTGCTTTCTTTTTGCCAAAAGAGAAATTCAGGTATTTAATTAGAATGTTTAAACTGTAAAAATCATATTAACTTTGAGTTTGGCTCTCAATAGCTAAAATGAAGATCTTACTGCAATCGCCCCACAGAAGGGTGACTGGGTTTCCTGAGTAACTTCTGAAGCATGAAAGATCATTCATCCCACCTTCATCTGAATCCAGAATGACTTTGCAATAGCATTGACCATTTCCAGCCTAAGTCATATCTAATTTAGAAACCAAGGGAATGGGAACTGGTCCCCTAAACCTCTCAACTTAAGAGAGTGATGTATTAATTCTCTGCATCTAGGTCTCTTGGATCAGCTGCCACAGAGAATCTAGCGGTGAGGCCAAGCCCAACTTTCTTCCTGGTTTGGGGCCAGACACATATGGTGTTGCACTCTCCCAAGCTGGAAGGAAAGACGTAAGCTTGGTATATTACAAAATTGCATGTGTCATTAGAAAAAGATGTCAGAACGCTTTATTTAAAACTTTGTTTTCTCAGGTTGTGTTGCCCAAGTGTATCTTGGCATAGACAGCTTAGCTTCAAAAAGCCCAAGATGTATAAAGAGTTTCACATAGCTGAAGCTATTATATTTGGTTTTTTGCCACTAACACCTTTCCCCCCTTCATTCTTGCAGAGGAGTGAAATGATGACTGAATTTCCACTAAAAATTGTGTTCTCTTCTCCTTGTAACCATGGGATCTACTCTTGACAGGATCATTTATCTGCTCCAAAAAGACAAATGTAGGGTTCGCAGTGGTGTGGGACTTTGGGGGATTTCTTGGATAAGGCCTGTAGAGTCAAAGCTTTCACCGTTCCAGGACAACTTTCAGAAGAATGATCTAGCAGTCCGTCCTGGTAAACTTGCCAAATTGCTCGTACTTGGCTAAAAACCACGGGTGCTTGAAGGCCTTTCTTTCCCCTGTAGAGCAATAGAGTATCACTTGACAGGAGCTAAGCATATTCATGTGATGTGTCTGGGAGTTTTTCAGGCTGAGGATAAACTCCTGCAAAGGACCTGTTTCAAATGACATCTTCACATCCACTTAGTCACACTAAACCAAAGGTCACCTATAGAGAAACAGATGTGCTTTTTTTTAAAACATATGCCCTCATGGTTTCATATGCTACTTGACAACTGGCTGGAGCAGTAATAAGGGCTCTGGTTATTTTTTTCTCCAAACTTCTCCATCAGGCTCTTATGGGCCAGGGCTATTCTTAAGCGTAAAGATTCTGATAGACTTGAGGAGGCTCCCATACAGCCTATAAATTTCTCTGGAAATGTGGTTCCTATGTCTAGCATCCCAGGAAGTTCCTGGGCCTTGCCAATTACCTCAGCACAGAGAAATTGAAACGGGCTGGCTCAAGTGTAGTCACGTCTGTCCCCAGAACCTTGCTTCATTTCCAAGCTACATTACCTCAGCCTTTCAAAGTTACCACAAGCAATGTTGGAATTTAATGTTGGTCCCCTTGGCCACAGCACGTATCTTGCCAGTCCTGCACATATCTTCACTCCTGTACTGTTCATGATGGCTATTCTACCACCCTTTCCACTCCAGACAAGTCATGGGAAGGGAGAGACAGGGCCCTGGGAAGGTCAACGATGAGTGTGCAGAGCCTCTGGGAAGGAACCAAGGAGCTAGGACTTTAAGAGAACAGTCACGTGAGATGGGAAAGTCAAGATTGTGGCTGGTCTGGATGGTGATCCACCCAGGAAAGGAAGAGATTATTAATGACTTCTCATTTCTCTGGTGTCTCAGCTGTAGGAAACAGCCCATGGAACCACCCAGAGCCTATGCTATTAAGAGTTGGTGTTCCTCAGCTGCAGAGTTCATGGCCCTCTCCCACTGACTGCAGAAATGCTGAGTCAAAATGTTTTAAAGTAACATGGTGCACAGATTCTCATTTATGCCTAATTATCATGCAGTGAAGTAATGATTGTGTGTGTTGGGGATGTTGCAATTGTAAGGAGGTTTTTTTTTTTTCATGTTTTTGTTTTGTTTTGTTTTTTAGTAATAATACTATGGCATGATCATGGGTGCTCAGTCTTCATAGTTCTGGAAAATAGTTGGATCCTTATTCTCATTTATCATCCTGGCACCCAAATTTCTAGATAATAAAACCTAAACCAGCAGTTCTTCAATATTAATCTGTAGATTAATGCTAAAGTTTTATAGTGTTTGTTAAAATGCAGATTCCTGGGCCTCACCACCAGAAGCTCAAACTTTCTGGGCACCAACCCTGGGTAACAGCCAACATCATCTCCGGTAACTCAAGAATTGCCCCCAATAAATCCAAGTTCTAGTCTTTCCTGTTACATCCTCTGTCTTTCTCTGTGTTTCTCAATCGCCTCATCCTTGAACTATATTGAGCTAAAATCTCTACCCTGCATGCTTCTACTTTGTTACATTATTTGCATTTATTCACCTTAATATTTCTTTTGGAAAGTGCCCTCCTGTTCTAAGGTGGGATCCCAGAGTCTCTTTCCCTGCAGGAAGGCTCTAGGGACTCCATTTTCCCCCACTTGATGAAAATGATGGGATGATAGGAATGGGGACCTCTCACTCCCACTACCTAGGCAAGTGGTTCCCAGAGAAGGGGCTCCCTGGGGATGGGAATGGGGTTGCTGTGGGGACTTTGGTTGAAGGCTGTTCCCTGGGCTGTTTCTTTGCCTTGGGCCAATTAATTCTTTTTTTCCCAAGAATTCTTGGGTTTGTCCCACTGCTTTGATTTCCCCCATACCCACCTGTTTCTTGGGATCAAGGTTTCCTTCCTCCTCTGGCTCCTAAGCCTTGGGATCAACCCTAAATACCCTCCTACTTTCCAACTCCTGAAGCAAGCCACAATCCTTTAATCCTTTTGAAGTTGGAAACAGCTGGAAACAGACTGAGGGTAAAAAGGGCAAACAGAGACCCATGGATATTAAGTCCAAAGTGTCTATGGCACTTGACTGCTTCAGGCTCCTCAACGTGTCACTGGAGCTGAGGCCTAGATGCGAACCTGCAAGCTCCTTGTTCTTCGTGGGTCCTCCCAAACCCCCGACAGCCCCAGTCCCAGGGCTAATCGCCCTGGGCACTGCTGGTCTCTCTGTTCAACAGTCCCTCTTCCTGTTCCAGTTCATTTATTCATTCCATGCTGCCCCCACCCCTCCTCCCCAGGAGAAAAGGACACCGGGACAATGCAAATGATAGATTCTAGGATTACCAAAGATCCCCAGAAAGAGGCCTTTATGTTCTAGAGAAATCGTCCAACTATTTTTCCAGTATCTATTTTTTTTTTTAAATCAAAATAAGGCTACACTCTTCCTCTCAGGAGGCAGGGCTGGTATGAAAGCAGGAAAAGCACAGGCCTTTTGGGGCTGGCATCTGTAAGGAACAAGAAGTGGCAGGTGAAGTACCCAAAGTGTACTAGACCAGGAAGCTGTGGTATTTGTCCAGCATGCACTGGATCCCACCTTCCTTCCTGCTTTAGGTAACAAAAACTTCCTCACAGCTGCTCCCTCCTGATTCATGCCTCTGCCTGACCCTGGGGTGGGGAGCCTAGCCTGCTTAATTTAGGGCACACCATAAGCCTTCAGGCCGAAGCCCCAGCTCCAAATGTAGTCAGGCAGCAGCAAAAGTAGCCTTTGGAAAGGCTGTGCAGGCTCCGTAGGGGAAAGTCTGGGCTCAAATCCCAAAGTTAGCATTTATGTGACATTGGGCAAGTCATTTAACCTTTCCATGCCTCAGTTTCCTTCTCTGTAAAAGTGAGGTCATAAGAACCTACTTTATATTACTGTGTGAATTAGGTGGGTTAATCCACAAAAAGCCTTTGGAATTTGCTGCAAAGTATTTGGTGTTGTCTGAGTAGTAAGCCCTACTATTACTAGCTGGCCTCCATCAACCTCACTTCTGCTCTTCTTTCTCAGATCCCCAGCACTTGAATTCAGATGGATCCCAAGGCTCTCTTTCAGGCTGTCAAAAGCAACATGTTTCTTAGTAAATTGCTTTGTAATTTTTCTAAAAATATATAAAATTTCTTAACACCATTTTGGACACATTAGACAAGCTACAATGCAAATTGACTCGCATGCAATTGATCCATAGGAAATGAGTTAGCAGGATCAGGAAATTGCATGGGTTCATGATCTCTTTCTGGGCAAGGGGCACTGTTATAGCAGCACTAGAATCATAACTTCCAGCGGAAAAGGAAAAAGAAAACAGCTTGATTACCACACCACACTAGGAATCTATACCTGGGATCTTTAGGAAAATAAACATCGTTGGTCTCTGGGGCACCCTCCCCACCTGAGTGGCTATCACCCTGAGGAAGCCAGCAGAACCTCTGGAGCTCAGAGCCTCAGTCAGCAGCCTGCAGCCTCCCCAACCTGCTCTGCAGCTGCCCAGCCAGCTCTGTTCTAATGGAAATGTTCCCAGCACTGCCACTCGTTTGTTTGCTGTGGCATTTTCTAGACTCCCTGAGAGCTGCCTAACTAGGCTCTTGAGATTATTGTTCCAAGAACCAATTTTTGTTTTTATACTGCTCTGGTTACAGAGTCACATAATTTTAAGTGGCCTGCTCCAACCTTATTTCTTCAGAAACTTAGTTACTTTAGCACAGCATTTGGCAAAGCATAGTTTTGTAAGGAAACATAACACATCAGAGCAGAAACAACTGCAGTATTATCATTACCTTGAAGACACATTTTAACATTTAATTTCAATATGTCTACATTATCTTGGTAAATGGATTTCAAGTCCTTACTTTATGTCTTGAAATTACCAAAAGGAAAACTTAGATGGTCATTTGCCTGGAAATGAGATGATGTTCTAATACCTTTCATCCTGGGCAGCATTGGCTCCATGCTGACTAGTTTCTAAGATCAGTTGAAATCCCATCTAGACTTCAGCTTCTGAGCTGCATAGTGATCATATTTTTATGAAAGTGTTTTTATTTTACTTTTATGTCCTGTTTGTTCACTGTCATAGTTTCTCTCTCTCCCTCTCTCCTTCCTTCTCTCTTGTTGCTCTTGGAGGGAAGGGCTAACTTTGTTAAAGCCTAGTTCTTTTGTTTTCAGTGTTGTCAGTATGATCCATTATGGTAAGAGAATATTTTATATTCCTTGAAAAAGAAATGAAGACAGATACACCATATTAATGTTATGAACTTGGAGAGATCTGTCAGTATTCATACATCAGGCCTCCATTACCTTGTCATGTGATGTGAGTCATTTGCCCGTGATGATGATATCAAATCAGAAAAACTTAGCTGGTGTTCATATAGACCTTACCTCTTGCTATGAAATATATTCAGATGAAATCTTTGCTATCACATTTATTGAGCATTTATTTTCTTTATATGCATTATTTAATTTAAAAATCACGATAATATCTAACAAATGAGTAGCCAATGCTATTTTAATGCTATGTGCTAAGTATTAATCTTTCAATGGTATTAACTTATTTTTATACTCATATTTTATATTTATATTATATTTACGTATTATTTATATATTTAGATGTTTATAAGTATCTATATTTATATGTATTGTTTATATGATATATATTACATTATATATTAAAATATAAGCATATTTATATTATATTTGTATTTCAGTGATATTAACTCATTTAATCCTCAAATCTCCTCCTTGAAGATAAAGACCCTTATTGTGCTTATTTTTCAGGAAAGGAAACTGAGGAACAAAAAGGCTAATGTGCCTAAAGTCATTAGAGAAGTGGTACATAGTAAAGCCAACACTGAAAGCTAAGTAATTGGACTCAACGGCCTGCAGGATAAACATCCCCAGGCCTCACCACCGTGATCCTGCCACAGTGAGGAAAGAATTATCATGTCCATTATATAGTTAAAGAAATTGAGGCTTGAAAAGATAAGGTACTTTGTCCAAAGTCACAGACATTCAAAGCTAGAACAGAGATTTGAATTAAAAACATTAAGTACGGGATCCCTGAGTGGCTCAGCGGTTTGGCGCCTGCCTTTGGCCCAGGGCGCGATCCTGGAGACCCCGGATCGAATCCCACGTCGGGCTCCCGGTGCATGGAGCCTGCTTCTCCCTCTCCCTCTGCCTGTGTCTCTGCCTCTCTCTCTCTCTCTCTGACTATCATAAATAAATAAAAATTAAAAAAAAAACATTAAGTACTTGACCATTTTGGTTTTTCTTGAATTTCCACATTTCTCTGTTATCTTGGACTCCTATAACTACATTAGATCCTCTTGAATATTTTTGAGATTTCAAATGTAAAGGCCTCAGTGCTTTTCATTTATTACTTTTGAATTTGCATATTTATCATTTATTTCTAGAGGGTGGAGAAATAAGAATATCTGGTTTAAACCAGAAGTCTTTAGTAAAAAGACATCAATTTAAAAGAACCCTCAAAAAAGTTCTCAAAAGTGCAAACATTTTTTTTTCCCATTTAAAAAGCTTCTGAATTAACTTGGCAGAAGACTGGGCAGACCTGATAGCTTTGAAATTCCTTCCAATTTCTCTTTAAAAGTTCCTTGAAGATAAACAACAAGATTAGGAGTAGAAACTGAGAAGAGGGATCCCTGGGTGGCGCAGCGGTTTGGCGCCTGCCTTTGGCCCAGGGCGTGATCCTGGAGACTCGGGATCGAATCCCACATCGGGCTCCCGGTGCATGGAGCCTGCTTCTCTCTCTGCCTGTGTCTCTGCCTCTCTCTCTCTCTGTAACTATCATAAATAAATAAAAATTAAAAAAAAATTTAAAAAAAAAAAAAAGAAACTGAGAAGACCATATGCAAAAGGCCAGCCTGATTCTCCACTATCTGCACCATTCCAAGAGTTGTGTCGAGAAGCACATTTTTTTTTGGATTGAAACTCACACACACCACAGCCAGAGCCAGAATAGGACAGATGCTGCCCAAGGAGACTGGACAAGCTTCTGACTCACCATTCTGTTGTTGTGATACACACAAGCTGGTGATACACCAGCTTGGCAATAGTAAGTAAAACAGACACACTCTCTGACTTTTTTTTTTTTAGATTTTTATTTATTTATTTATTCATGAGAGACACACACACAGAGAGGCAGAGACACAGACAGAGGGAGAAGGAGGCTCCCTGCGGGGACCCCAATGGGGGACTCTATCACAGGACCCTGAGATCCAATGGTAGACGCTCAACCACTGAGCCACCCACGTGCCCCACTCTCCGACTTTGGAATTAGGAAAAGCCACGCTTCTGCCTTCCACCTACCAACGTCTCCTTTTTCTTTCCATCAACTTCTTCAGCCATTCATCTAGGACCAGAGTGGTGGGACCTATGGGGGAAGAAACAATTTAATAGCTCCCACTGGAAGAAGCCATTTTCAGATAAAGGAGCATGTTTTCCTAAGAATTAAAAGGTATAGGGTTAGCTGATAAAACCTGACCCAAGTCCATGAGATCTGCCCTAAAAGAAGACTAGACTTTATAAATTGAACTGGGTTCCATACATTAATTATATTCTCCAACCTGGGTAGAAGAGAGGGGTATTTGCCAGTGTCTGGACCCCTGCTACTGAGCCAGTGCATCCTTCCTCAGGCTCTGTGAGCTGAACTCCTCTCCAGAGTTGACAGGAACTGCCACATGGGGAAGGGCAGGGATGATAAAGCCCTTTTCCCAGAGGTGATGTCCAGCCAGTGACCGGCAGTATGCAAAAGGCCAGAGCCTTGTTCAAGGTTGGGTCAGTGCTGTGTGCTGCTCTTACTCCATAGCTCCCGCTGGTTTCAAGTTGAGACTAGACCTCAGCTGAAACCATGGATTCACCTTGCTTCTTCCTCAGCCCCAGTGCTGGTCCCTCCCCTCCTGCAGGGGCTCTCACTAAATTACTGCAAGCAGTCCCCATCTCAGCCTCTGCTTCTAGGAACACAAAGCCTCAGACAATCTACTAAACTAATGAATAGCAGGTCTAGGTACACTGAAAATCTCATAGATCAAGGTGTTACAAAAACCCCTACAAGAGTAGGGGTTTTTTTTTTCTTATTTTATAGATTTCAAATTCAATTCCACAAAACACAGAGCCAATATATTTTGTGGCTCTTGAAATGCATTGCCAAATTATTTTTTATAAGGTTTGTCCCAATTGTGCTACCTCCAGCCGTGTTTCAGAGAAGTAACAACAAAGCAGCCAGCACTAGCAACCAGCATTATTCTGAACTCTTGAGGTTATCTTACCGTGCCTGTTATTTCTGTATCTTAGATTGCTAATGAGGTTGAACAGTTCCCCATATTTGTTTACTCATGGTAGATCTTTCTTAGGTCAATTTCAAACCTAAGAAGAAAATGCTATGCCAGGTTTCTGAAAGTTTTGACACCATGAGATTAATGTCATTGTGTGTGAGGGCTTTTAGGTTCCATGTAAGACAATTCCAAGTTTAGAAACTCAGCGAAATCATCAGCACTGTTTTTCCTGTGTAGAAAGGTTAAAGTAAAGCAGATGTGAAACTAGCCTCAAATCCCTTTTCTCATGTGGTATGATTTGTCAGGGATGTTAACTCTTGAACCTACACACAAAAGAATACTGAAGAAATAAATTTAGTAGTCATTAAAATTACTTTTCTTGTCATTTTATTAATAAAAACAAACATACTAACTGTCACAAGCATGATTGTGATAAATGACCTCATTGGCTTTGCTCTCTCTTTCCATGGCAAACTTCCATGTTTTCCTTACTCTATATCACCCCCTTTCCTACTCTTCAACGGGCTTGATTCTGGGTGTTCCCCCAAATTTCTTGCCTTTTGTTATTTCCCTGTTACATTTTTTTCCCTTGATGATTTATTTACGGTGTGAAACTAAACTGTCGTGATTTTTTCCCCAGATCTTTCCACTCCACTCGAGAGTGTAAAATGCCTCAGGATTTCCCACAAACTCAGCAGTACTGTCTGATAGAGAACTTCATGATGAGGACACACTCTTGTCAGAAAGTGCTGCTCACTGGGAAATACCACAGAGATGGAATCTATGTTTCAACACAATTCCCACATCACCACCTGCCTGCTGATCTGGTTTATTGAGCTTGTTCTCCACAGGTTTCATGCTTTGTATTATGGGCATGAAACAAAAGTTTTGGACAAATGTAGCCCAAAGTTATGTCTCTAGCTTATGTTAAGATTTGAAATTACTACTTACCAATATCCAAAAGTTGGAGATTTTCATATCCAACTTCTTCTTGCTTCTCTTTAAAAAAAAAAGAATGATGATAATATTGGTTCCAAATTCCTACATGAGAAGAGACTATAAAAGCCTATAATGGCTCCCTCCTTTTAATGAGGAATGTACCTCTAGTTAACTGCAGTCTCCATGGCTCCCATTGCCTTAAACCTCTTCATATTTCTTTGCCTCTTTTCTTGACACACTTTCCCCCCTCTCTTCCTCCCTCTGTTTCTTTTTTTTTTAAAGATTTATTTATTTACTTGAGGGGGGGAGGGGCATAGGAGAGGGAGAGAGAGAGAGAGAGAGAGAGAGAGAGAGAGAAAGAAGCACAGAGCCCGATGTGAGGCTTGATCTCAAGACTCTGAGATCATGACCTGAGACCATGGCCTGAGCTGAAATCATGAGCCAGACACTTAACTGACTGAGCCATTCAGCCACTCTCCCATCCCTTTCCATATTATTTTATTGTATTGTATTTTTATGGAGAAAAGCAATTTATCACATTATATACATGTTTTTTCCCTGCCTGAGATTCTCTCCCCACATGCTCCTGTCAACTTAGCCCTCTGCGCAGCATACTCTACTCAGTTTTAGAATCCTATATGGTGTCATCTCTTCTGTATAGCTTTTCCTAGCACCCCTACCGAGTTAACTATTAGCTCCTTTCTACTTACTCTCTGTGACAGGTATACCCAGGTGTATTTATCAAAAAATATTGGGCAACCAATGTATATTGAGAAACTAGCATGCAACACTCTGCAAGGGACTGCACATGAAATCAAATAAAATATGGCCCTGGGAAGCAGGGAGTGCGTAGTTTGCAGGAACTGCCAGGATAAAAGGTTAAGTATAGTTTTCTGGAGAATACAAGAAAGTCTACTTCATTTGAAGCAAGCTTTCTAGAGTAAGAGACTTACTTGATCTGATATTTGAAGGACAAGGAGGAATTAGCTTAGCTAATAATTTGAGGAAAAATGAATTTCAGGGAAGGAAAGCATAATCTGAGAAGACTCATAAGCATAAAATACACAGTAAAGACAGGGAATTGCAATCAGCTCTATACTGCCATGGATGACAGTGCTTCCCCTGAAGTAGCAAAAAATGAGACGAGAATCATTTTAACCTTCTTTTATTTGAAACCTTCGGTTCCATTTTAAATGGTAGAATTAGAGGAACTGGGGCGGCTCAGTCTGTTAAGTGTCTGACTTCTACTCAGGTCATGATCTTGGGGTCCTGGGATTGAGCCCCACCTGGGGCTCCCTGCTCAGTGAGGAGTCTGCTTCTCCCCTCCCCCCTACTTGTGCCCTCTCTCTCTCTCAAATAAACAAAATATTAAAAAAGGAAATAAATGATATACGTAGTTAAACATCACAACTAAAATAAATAAAAACAATTGTATTTTAGAAGAAAATTTTAATTTTTAACTCAGGGCCTACAATTTTATTCTTAGTTGTATGATTTTATGTGCATATCCAGCCTGCTATTGAGCTTTCTTTGGAAACAAGAGCTTGGAAGCAAGAACACAACATAAACCATTTTTAACATCAGGGCTATCCTGCTATTTTGTTTTCATAGCCAGAAATATAAAAATTAAAGAAAAATGTTTCACAAATAGAGTGAATGAAAATTGGATAAGGGCATGCAAGGCCTGCTTACTTATTTTGGGTAAAATAAGAACGTATCTTATCCAAAACTTTTCCAAATTATTTTCTGGAAGTTACGGCTAGATCAAATTTGATTCCCTAAATCTCCTCTTGGGGATCGTTTGGCAAATACAATATGTTAGTGAGTAGAAATTTCCTTCTAAACTTCCAGGTGGAATTTTTTGCCACAGTATCAGGAAAATATTACCTGAATTTATCTTGCAAGCAGACTAAATGACATTTTACATTTTTTCTTTGAAATTACTTTTAAGAATCCAGTCAGAAAATAAGAGACCATTTTTTAATGATTTGCTTGCTCTCCCTATAGATGGATTTGGTCTTAACTGCCTGAAGTATATGTAGCACACATTAAAATTGGTGTTTACCTCTTGAAATGTCAGGTTCTATATACAAAATTCCAAATATATCTGGCAAATATGACAAGTGCCAATGAAAGTTATTACTTTTGAAAGTTTTAAGTAATTGGTAGTTTTCTTGATGTTCTAAAAATAAGGCCCCTACATTCTTCAGCCAAATATCTTTCCTTTTGATAACTAATAAATTTCAGAACTTTAAGAACTTTGTCATGAACATCCAAATAATGACAAAGTAAAATAAATACTCTAGTACTTTTCATGGGGTCAACTACCTTGATAATGATATGAATAATTCTCACAAATTGCTGGGTGGGGTTTTAGGTACTTAACAGTGAATAGTTCTGATTCCCCCTTTCCCTCCCACTGCGAAATTCCTCACTATGAATCCTGTGTTGCTGGAGTAACATCAATGCACATTCCTATCCATTTTTTTTTTAAGCCCATTTGTTCAGAAGAATTTTGACAGGGCTTCAAAGATATTATTAGGTTGAGTTGTAGCCCAAAAGTTTTGAGAAACAGCTTCTTTTCTTCCATGCCATTTTTAACCACAAGTATACATCTATACATGGTGCAGCCCAAAGTTCTTCGGGTCAATCATAAGATGCCTGAAACTAATAGTAAGAAAAGGCAATGATTGGATCTTCTGCAAAATTCAATATGTGGTATCATCAGGTAAGACATTATAAGGCCTGACTATAGAAAGGAAAATTCTGGAAAAGCTTTAAAATATCTTCTCAGGTAAAGTTCTGGCAGCATTCAGAAACCATAGTTCCCTGAAAATTTCTCCAGTATTGTGTAATTTGGTCCTCCAATGATTAAAAACGCTACTTTATACAAAGTCTTCATGGTTATAACAGTTTTTTCTTTAAATGTTTTCTTATATTATTTAATATTACATGCTGCAGAGAACTGAACTCTAATAATAGAGGCTACCCATATAAAAATAAGGTTCGTGTGAATTTGATTTAAACATCATTAATGCTGAGATAAGTGCAATATGGTTCCTTTGATTCATGTTGTTAAGTATAAAACACACTGAAGAAGTTAATCTTTATTTGCAATAAGCCTAGATCTAGCCTTGATATATAAGCGAGCCTCATTAGATCTGTTTTGGCTGCCATCTTCAGCTGTCAATTTTTTTTTCTTTTAACAAGAAGTATTTTCAAGGCTGCCAAGCTAATTTGGAGAAGTAAAGAGATACTGATAGCAGAAGATGGCGGCCTAGCCCTCCTGAGCCCAATAAGCAAATTATTTGTTCATTCTATACATGCACTTATGTCAACAACCTAAAACATGCCACATTTTAAAGGAGACTTAGACAGATTTTAAAATATTTTCATGATTTTCAGATTTTCCTGATTTTCTGTTGGAAAAACTCCATTGTCAAACAATAGAGAGATACATAAAGAAAAGTCATTCTCCTAGTCTCCTTACAAACTCATCCCTCTGATGTAAATCAAACTATCTCTCCACTTTATTCTTCATATTTCGACAAACACATACATTTGTATTTATGTTAACACACAATCAAGTAGTGTTTTTATTTTATAATAGTACTCTATTGCACATTTTCTTGCAACTTGCTTTATCAGTTAATGGTTTCTCATGGATGATCCAACTGGTCCATCCCTGGACACATAATTCATTTTAAGGAACACCAAAAGCTGAGATTCGGATTCAATTTGCATTAAAACATATTACAGTGGAGAAAGAATTTTTAATCATATTATATTGCCATCTAGTAACATGGCATATATTTTCATTTATTTGAGATTTTATGTCTTTCAAGAGAAAAAGTTCTTCATACAGATATTATAACTTTTTTGTTAAATTTAGTTTTGTTATTCTTTTTGTTTTTTATATCATTAGAAGGAGCATTTTATTTTCCATTTTTAGTTAACTGGTTATTGCTAGTATGGTGAATTGTATTGATGGTCATTATCTACTTTTCCTATCTAAGAAGAATATACATCCATGCTTGTTGGGTATGGTTTGCAATACCTTCCTAGAGATGAAGCATACTTCTTTCCCTCAATTGGTCTGGCCATATGACTTCCTTCGGCCAATGAATGTGAATGAAAATGACATAAACACATCCAAACAGAAGCTCTAAATTCAATTGTGTGATTTCACTTGGCCTCTTGAGCATCTACTTTCTGGCATAAAAAAGACCAGGTAGGAGCTGCTTCTTCAGTCTAGATCCTGGCATGAGAATGCTGTGAAGCAGACCTGCAGCCAACTCATACCTCAGAGTGGAATATAGCCTACTGTTAAGAACTGTGAAAGGTCTCATATTTTACCTAGCTTTGAGGCTAAGAAGTTACTTTGCCAGTTTCATGGATACTGACAGAAGACACTTAATTCCTGGGTTGGAGACAAAAACTATTACAACAAAAGCAGCATCCAGAATATCAGCATGATTGTGCTGCTTCCCTGAGTCTCTGTTCCCACATTGGTAATGTGAAGGGGTTCAGATGGATGCCTGGACACATAGTAGGTTGCATTACAGGAGAGGAATGCTGAACTTGAAATCCCATCATTTCATAGCAAGCAGTGAGAAAGCTTGCTCTTTGTCCCTGAAATAGAAATTATCTCTTCCTTCTAGGTTGCCCACTGCAAACACCCCTAAGAAATGGCTGAATAAAAAAATGGTCAGGGTCTTCAAGGCTTAGCAGACCTAATAGGACACATAGGGTCATGAGACGTATGGAACAGTGTCTCTCAACACCAACCTTCAGCCCCCAGGTAATGTCAGTGAGAAATAAATGTTTGCTATTGTAGGACACTGCAATATTAGGTTTGTTTTGTTACACAGCAAAGTTAACCGAAGCAAAAAGTATGGGGGAAAAAAATCCACTGATGTTTGTATATTTATCTTATATCCTGCCACCTTGCCTAATTCTCTTACTTGAAAAAAATAACTTACTATAGTTTCTTGGGTTTTCCAGGTATAACATCTTCTGTATGTAAAGTGATTAATCCCTTTTTTCACCCAGTATTTATATTGATTATTATTGATTATTTTGTTTTCTTACCTTTAATATTATCCTAAATCTTCAAAAACAGCTCTGATTAATGATGGCAGTAAATATGCCACTTATTAAGCTATTATCTCTTAGTTCCAGACCTACCCTTTGATGCTTCACTTCTAATGCCAGAACTGGAACTCTGTAAACCATGTTTTTGCTTTGCAAGGTGGCTCCCTGTTAACCTCTGCTGACAGAGGAACTGCTGAGAGATCTCAAGCTGGAGAAGAAAGACTTGTTTCTTCCTGTCTGCTTTCTGGGGGCTTCTTATTTGCTCCCAGTTCTTCTGGGTGTCATCTGATCAATGCTTCTTTATCTTGGCAGCAGCAGTTCCTTCCAATAGCAGCAGGAGAATCCCCAGGAGAATCCCATAAATAGTTTTCCAATATGTTCAGAAGCCACCTCTTTGCACTTCCCTACCCTCACTCAGAGATACCAGAGGTCTGAGTTTCATTTCCACAAGGGCCCTTCTCGAAGCTTCTAAGGTTTATTTTTGTTTTTAAGATTTTTATTTACTCATCTGACAAAGATGAGAAGGGGAGGGAGAGAAAACAAGCAGGGGGAGCAGTAGATAGAAGGAGAGGGAGAAGCAACCTCCCTGCTGAGTGGGGAATTCATTGCAGAGCTAGATCCCAGGAACCAAAGGCAGATGCTTAACTGACTGAGCCACCCAGCCCCCCCCCCCCCCCCCCCCCCGGAGCTTCTAAGTTTTCATAAATCCAACCTCTCTTCTTGATCTCATCCAATCATAGGATGGTAGGTGCTTTCTGCATTTGCTACCTCTGATTCCAAGATTCTTTTTTTTTTTTTTTAATTTTTATTTATTTATGATAGTTACAGAGAGAGAGAGAGGCAGAGACACAGGCAGAGGGAGAAGCAGGCTCCATGCACCAGGAGCCCGATGTGGGATTCGATCCCGGGTCTCCAGGATCGCGCCCTGGGCCAAAGGCAGGCGCCAAACCGCTGCGCCACCCAGGGATCCCTGATTCCAAGATTCTAAAACTCTTTTTAAAACTACCTTGTAAAAATAATTTGACACCTTGTTAGTAATTCCTTATATTAAGTTCTCCCTTCTAAAATAACTAGTGTGATTTCTGCCTCCTGATTGACCCCTGACTGATAAAGTAGGTAGGTACTCCTATTTATTTCCTGATTTTAATGATGATAACTATAATCACTCACCTGTTAGCTTGTGGTTGCTTGGCTTAGGTTAATTGCTGCTGAAGTTCATCAAATGTATTTGTTATATATTGACAAATATATTTTTTCCTTAATTGTTACCATAATAAACTAGGTATTTTTCACAATGTTGAATCATCTTTATAATTCTGGAATAAATAGCTAATAGTTAACACTTTTGTAGCACTTCCTACATATGCTCTAAGAACTTTATATATATTGATTCACTTAAAAAACCTACTTGATCATGGCTTATAATTACATTGCCAAATATGAACTACCAATGTTTATTTAGAACTTCTATTCATAGCTGAAATTAAACAAAACTTAGAAAGTTTTATCATTTTTATTATTACTTGTTTCCTACTATCTTGTCTCTATTCAACTGAAAGATCCTTCAAAATTAGTGCCTTACTGATATTTATCTCCTATTCAGTCAATATCACAGCATCTTGCAAGACCATATGATTGATGAGTGTTGATGAATAAACACATTTAATAGATCTTAAAGTAAGTCTACTTTTTGAAAAATCAGCATGCATGCATTCTATAATAAATTTTTAATTGTATATATATTCTAAAATATAAGAAATTAAAAATATATAATAGATATATTTAATATTAATTCAACTGGATCTTTCAGGGCATATGTGTTCATTTCAGAACCCTAAAATTTTGTAAACTGTTGCTGATGCTCTGTCTTTTTTTTTTTTTTTTAAGATTTTTTATATTTATTCATGGGAGACACAGAGAGAGGCAGAGACATAGACAGAGGGAGAAGCAGGCTCCTCACAGGGAGCCCAGTTGTGGGACTCGATCCCAGGACCAGGATCATGCCCTGAGCCAAAGGCAGATTCTCAACTGCTGAGCCACTCAGGCATCTCATGATGCTAAGTCCATAATATGTTTTCATAGTTTTTAAATTTTCCAACACTTAATTAATAGCAATAATTACTTTTGCATACTTTTGAGTTACTATGTTATATTATGTAGATTGTATCAACATTTTATCTCTTTCCAGAAGATTAAAGACAAATTAGTAAAAGATATGCATCAAAAATTCTTAATGTATGAAACCATTTTAAACAAAATGTTTTTTGTTAAGGTCAAAATTTGATTTCCATGGTTTGGGGCTTCAGGGCTTCTCCTGCTTTGCTCCCACAGATTCAAGACTTGAACTAGACACCAAAGGTTATCATGTTGCCCCTTTAAGGTACTAGCTAAAGGATTTGGCAACTATTTTCTATGATTTAGCTTTGCTTGGATTTTTCCCTTCAGAGCAGCTGTTAATTTGTCTTTGTGATAAAATTTAAGGACAAGACATGCTATTATTTATTTGTGTCTTTTTTAAATTGCATTTTAAGGATCTTCTGTGTACACAGCAAAAATATTGGCAAACAGTAAGTAAAAGTGTATCCTCTACCACCAAGGACCTTGAAATATGAGGGAGAAACCATATGCAGACTCAAATTTTGTATAGAAGTAACAGTGTAGGACAAACTCTTTTTTAATCCCAATAACAAGAGGAAGAAAAACCTATCAAAAGGAGCACGAAACTAAAATGGCAGTCTGAGGGTTTTTTTTCCCTATTGGTTTTTGTTGTTTTAATTCTAGGTTTTAATTTTATGTGGTTTGGGAGATAATGATTGGGCATTTACAATCACAATCCTAAAGGATGTTTTTCTCACATTGTCATGTCATGTTTGGGTGCAGTAATGTAAACAATTATACCACTATTTTTGTTTTTACCTTCCCTTTTATTCTAAAGTTTATAACTAATTTTCATAAAGAATGATTAGGATGGCATCCTTTTACTAAAACACTGTTTTATAGTTTGGGCTGGATTTATTTGAGAAAAGAACTGTATTTTAATTTATTATGTAGCCTGAAAATGACCTTAAGTACCTCGTTTAATTCAGTTTGTTTATCTCAGCTTCTATGGTGTGTGTGTGTGTGTGTGTGTGTGTGTATCACACCCTTGATGATGGCAAAACCTACACGTAGTTTTGAAAAACAAAAACACAGGGAGCTATTTTGAGGATACTCATCTAATTTTAAAAGTAAATTAGGTCAGAGAATTATAGTTTGATTGTATTAACTATATTCTGCATTACTATTCTATATTTTTATCTCATTTTTTTTACTCTACCTCTAAATATGAGATCCTTCTTTTAGAAAGTTTTCTGGAATTCTGATTTGAAGACAAGGAAATAAGAAATACATATAGTTTATAGGGTGTTAAGTGACAGACATGGGAATCTACTTCAGGAAATTAAAATGGCAACTTGGGGGAATTAGTTTTTCTTTTAAATTAGGTTTATTAAGAAATATAAATTGTCTCATTCAGATCAATTATGTGATATTTTAAAATATTAGAAAGTTTGTTGTTTAAAATTGACTAAGAGTAAAGGTTCATTCAAAGTTTTTCACCAACTGTCCAGAAAGCCAACCAGGGGATTAAAGTATAACACATTATCTATTTTTAATATAATGTTAGCAGTCCCTTTATTATATTGCTTACTATATATATTTTTAAATTTTTGATATTTTTTGTTTGTTTGATTGATTTTTTTGTTGTTTGATCCTTTAAAGAATGTTGATGCTATTTTCACAGAGGCAAAAAAAAAAAAAGCATAGACCAAAGGGAGAAAAGGATGTTGAACAAATGTTAATAAAAAATTATTTAGGACACTTACTTGGTTTTAAAATTGAAGTTGACAGTTTTGAGTTGTAAAGATTTTTTGTTTTGTTTTTTGTTTGTTTGGTTCTGTTTTTTGTTTTGTGTAATTTAAATGGAAATCTCTAAGAGTTTAGGAAAATGATTGAAACCAGGAGATGATCTAGAATGTGTAAAGATAAAAGACAGGGAAAAGGGTGAAAAAAGAAGAATGAAGAAACTTTAGCAAATGTCTTTGTTCCACAGCAACATCTTTTCTGTTTTGAAAATAAGTCTTTGCAGGTGCGTTTCCTATCTTGCTTTCTTGCGCAGGGAAGAATGTTTATCATTTTCTGAATTTACCAGCAATTGGTGTATGCTGAGGGCTCATTTATTTCTTACAAAATGTCGCTAACCCACTTCTGTCCTCTTAAATTTAAAACAGCTGCTACCCACAGGCAGGATCTAAATCTTAACAGAGACAGAATTCCGGATTCTTTGTATGCCTGTATTACACTATTGTTAATAATAATCTCTGTCCGTCAAGGTGACAAGGGCACAATATGCGTCTATGCACATAATTTCTCTGTACGTATATAAAAAGCTGAGGCTTTTATTTTGTTAATAAAAACTCATGATTTAATTAAAAAAGAAAACTGTTGCTGCCATTTGAAGTCCTATAATTTAGTTTTGCTTGAAGCATTGTATCTTTCAATGTTGTTTCCTTTCTGTGTTTTTTTTTTTAATATTATCTATGAACTGGAGCAGATAATTTACTGAGAGAAAAGAGCAGAGGAGTCAAAGCTAAATGTTAAAAGGCAAAGCAAATTTGGAAAAAGACAATAAAAAATTTAAATTTATAAATTTATAATTTTATTTTTAGAATACATTTCATAATTAAGAATTTATAATCCTCTCAACATTTATTTGTAAAGGACAGTTCCAACTTTTTTTTTCAATGAATACTTCACTATTTAAATTATGAATTTTGACATAATCCTTAAATACTGGGACTTTCAAAGATATATTGCTTTTTCTCATTTTTTTAGTTGTTTTTACATTGCTACCTTACCAAAAAGAAATAATTTTGTTTTTCTCTACTAGATTTTTCCTACAGAACAACTGTTCAATTTCTATAATGATAGGTTCATCTGTTTTGAGAAATGTTAAGGCTTATTTTCATGCATAAGATAAATCACTGAAAGAGACAGTGAAGAATTCAAGAGGTACTTCATGTTCTACCAGAGTGAAACCCAAATAATTCTTCTCCAGAGTGGATTCATGGTTTCCTGCAAGATAAGATCTCATCCTGTTAAGGACTTCATCTCTGAAGAAAGAGAATATAATTTCTCCAGGGAACTCTAGTATCATAATTCATAAAATCAAATATATCAATAAGCACAGCTCTTATTTTAAAATAGTCATCCAAGTCTCTGGAACCTAGAGTCTAGTATATTGATGTAAAATTGTAATATGCTATAATATAAATAAGTAAAAGAGAACAAATAGTTGTTTAATTATTAAAAAGTTTTCAATCTCATGAATAAAATTAAAATGCCAGTAATCCTTAATTAATACGTTTAGGATCCCTTCCTTGGTGATGAGAATTAACTTTGCAATTTAATTTGACACTTCACAGTGTGAAAAAGAAAGATAAAAAATAAGCCTCTTGGGAAAGGAAGGAAAATTTCCAGTCTCTAACCAGCCAATCCAATTTAATCAGGTTCTCTCTCCATCCCTCGCCTTTCTCTCTCATTTTCCCCCCTGAAATCATTGATTGGTGTTTCCACTCCAAGTCTTTCCCAGTCCTCTTTTTTTTTTTTAATATATATATATATATAAACAGAACTAACTTTAAAGATCTGAGGTTTGGATTTCATTTCATCTTGAAGTGCTTGCCTAGATTTGTTGCCAGTTAACGTGGTAGTCCAGAATCTTTAAAACATTAACAGATACATAGCTTCTTTCGATGGACACCGAGGCTCCTTCCACAGTTTGGCTATTGTAGACATTGCTGTTATAAACATTGGGGTGCAGCTGTCTCGGTTTTTCACTGCATCTGTATCTTTAGGATAAATCCCCAGCAGTGCAATTGCTGGGTCGTAGGGCAGGTCTATTTTTAACTCTTTGAGGAACCTCCACACAGTTTTCCAGAGTGGCTGCACCAGTTCACATTCCCACCAACAGTGTAAGAGGGTTCCCCTTTCTCCACATCCTCTCCAACATTTGTTTCCTGTCTTGTTCATTTTCCCCATTCTCACTGGTGTGACGTGGTATCTCATTGTGGTTTTGATTTGTATTTCCCTGATGTCCAGTGATGCGGAGCATTTCTCATGTGGTATATATATATAATGGAATATTACTCAGCCATTAGAAACGACAAATACCCACCATTTGCTTCGACGTGGATGGAACTGGAGGGTATTACGCTGAGTGAAGTAAATCAGTTGGAGAAGGACAAACATTATATGGTTTCACTCATACGGGGAATATAAAAAATAGTGAAAGGGACTATAGGGGAAGGGACAGGAAATGAGTGGGAAAAATCAGAGAGGGTGACAACACATGAGAGACTCCTAACTCTGGGAAATGAACAAGGGGTTGTGGAAGGGGAGGTGGGTGGGGTTGGGGTGACTGGGTGACGGGCACTGAGGGGGGCACTTGACGGGATGAGCACTCGGTGTTATACTATATGTTGGCAAATCGAACTCTAATAAAAAAATACCAAAAAAATTATTATTTTTATAATAAAAATAAAAGTGTATAAATAAAACATGGTAAAATATATATATGGTAAAAATATATATATATATATATCTTCTGTTAAAGAAGATACATGACATTCTAGGTATAAGATACCATGAGCCAAATATGGCAAAAATTTCCAAATGTTTAATACTTTTTTACAGTGCCCAGCTTATCTTGGTATATATTATTCACTTCTTCACCAAAAACATATTGAAAATCTATAATCCACGATGGCATAGGGCTCCTGGATTCTGCTCCTGGTAGAGAAGCTCACAATTTAGTATGAGAGTCGGATAGTTTTAGTATTAGATGCTTTATTGTTTTTTTTTTGTTGTTGTTGTTGTTGGTGGTGGTGGTTTATTTTTTTTATCCTAAACCTGACCAGAGTGAGAAGGATGGTCTCAAGGGAGGATACATTAATTAGAAAAAGATCAGATTGGATTTTGTGAAAAAAGAAAAAAAAAAGATAACGTCAGAGATGATGTCAAAGGTACTATGGAAATTCAGCTGGGGAAAGATAGTTGTTACATAAATGGCTCTGGAACAACTGGTTATCTATATGGGAAAATAAAGAAGCTCAACTCTTGCCTCACACTACACAACAATTTAATTCTAAATAAATCATATTCCTAGATATAAAAGTTAAAACTATAAAGCTTCTAGAAGAAATCAAAAGAGAAAATCTTTGTGACCTCAGGTTGGTCCAAGCTTTCTTTGAAAACAACTTAAGCGTTTCTCATTAAGTTAAGGATGTGCTAACCATGCAATCCAGCCCCATTACTAGATATTTATCCAAGACAAGAGAAAACATAAGAGTTGTATTCCAAAGTTTATATGTGTTTAATCTATAATGGACAAAAACTGGAAACGACTCAAATGTGTGTCGATGGGAAATTGGATAGACTGCAATATATCCATAATATTGTGTATTACTCACTAATAAAAAAAGGTTTGAGCTACTGAGACAATAACATGGGTAGATCTCACAGACATTTTTACTAGACAGAAGGTGCCATACACAAAACACTATTTACTCTATCTATATGAATCTATTTATATAAACACAAAAGAATCACTGGTACCAGGAGCCAGGGGAAAGGAGCAGATTGCCCACAAAGTAGTAAAAGAGAACTTTCTGGGTGATGGGAATATTCCATTATATATATATATTATATTTATATATTTTATATATATATATTCCATTATATATATATATTCCATTATATATATATAATAACTGTGTAGTAGAAATGTGGCTATATTTATTGGTTAAAACTCATTGAATTGTACATTTATTATTTATGAATTTTATTCTATGTATGTTACCCTCCTACTAAAAAGTGAAACAAAAATAAACGAACAGCTCTTAAACAGCCACTAAGGCTTATTTCATTCCTGTTTCTCAGAAAAATTTCCTTTGTATACCCTGCATTCATTCCTTGAATGAGGACTGATAGTGTACCAGGCTGCATGCTTTTTATAAATGTCCCAAAGGAAATCTAGGAATTAGATAACTGTAGTCTTAGTGCTTTTGATCTTAATAAATTGGTCACCAAGTCCATATTAAGAAACTGGCCTAACATTCCTGGAGGGAAGGGAAACAAAAGCAAAAATGAATTATTGGGACTTCATCAGGATATAAAGCTTCTGCACAGCAAAGGAAACAGTCAACAGAACTAAAAGACAGCCTATGGAATGGGAAAGATATTTGCAAATGACATATCTAATAAAGGGTTAGTATCCAAAACCTATAAAGAACTTATCAAACTCAACACCCGCCCTAAAACCAAACAATCCAGTTAAGAAATGAGCAGAAGATATGAATAGACACTTTTCCGAAGACATCCAGATGGCTAACAGACACATATAAAGATGTTCGACACCACTCATCATCAGGGAAATACAAGTCAAAACCATAGTAAGATACCATCTCACACCTGTCAGAATGGCTAAAATTAACAACACAAGAAACAACAGGTGTTGGGAAGGATACAGAGAAAGGGGAACCCTCTAGCACTATTGGTGAAAATGCAAACTGGTGCAGACACTCTGGAAAACAGTATGATGTTTCCTTAAAAAGTTAAAAATACAACTACCCTATGATTTAGCAATTGCACTACTAGGCATTTACCCAAAGAATACAAAAATAGTGATTCAGAGGGGTACATGCACCCCAATGTTTATAGCAACATTATCTACAATAGCCAAACTATGGAGAGAGCCCAAATGTTCATCAACTGATGAATGGATAAAGAAGATGTGGTATATATGCATATACAATGGAATATTACTCAGCCATCAAAAAAGAAATCTTGCCATTTGCAACAATGTGAATGGAGCTAGATAGTATTATGCTAAGCAAAATAAGTCAGTCAGAGAAAGACAAATACCATATGATTTCATTCATATGTATAATTTAAGAAACAAAACAAATGAACATATGGAAAAGGGGAAAGGAAAAAAGGAGAAAGGGAAATCATAAGAGACCCATAAAGAACAAACAGGGTTGATGGAGGGAGGGGTGGGGGACTGGCTGGATGGGTGATGGGTATTAAGGAGAGCACTTGTGATGAACACTGGGTGTTGTATGTAAGTGATGAATCACTGAATTCTACTCCGGGGTCAGTATTGCACTGTATGTTAACTAAATTTTAAGTAATAATAATAAAAAAACTGGTCTACTTTACATGACAAGAATAATATAATATTTCAAATTAAAAAGGAGGCTTTAGAAATAATATATGAAAGGAAAATTCAAAGCACCTTAGTATAAAATGCATGTCTTTTTCCTGTACTTTTTGGAGTGTAAGTATCCATTTAACTAGATGGATTTGGCAGGAATGAAAATTTTAAAGTGAAAAAAATTAGTTTTGCTACTATAAATCAGAAGATATTGATAACAAGGAAAATATCTAGTTAGGAAAATATTTGACCTTTTTCTCAAGTCGTATGAGCCAGAAAACACAAACATCTCTCTGAGTTTCACCATCCATACCTGGGGTTCTTCAGGTGTCATCCTAAATTTCTATTGATATCACCTCTCTGCTTTGTATTCACGCTAAACAGTAGCTTTATAGTTATAATCAGATAATAATTAGAGCATGAGAACTTATATATGACAATAAAGTATTGTTTAAATATAAGGTATTTTCCTGCACATATATATCAGCTTTTGTCACATCCACAATTTTGTTCCATGAGACTTGAGTCACAAGAACCATCACATTTCTTTAATTTTTCTAAATTAAATCCAATCTGACTTAGCTTCTACACTAGAGAGGTAGAAAATGCTATTATCTATCTATCTATCTATCTATCTATCTATCTATCTATCTATCTATCATCTATCTATCTATCTCTGTCTTCCTGACTCCTATCTTTCTCTTAGAGTTGTACACAAATCCAAAAACAATGGGAAAGAGCCTCAGATCTTCAGTGCCTGGTGGCTATCACCTCTGGTCATCCTAGCCCAAGGTTTGTGTCATCCATTCACACATATATGAAGCCTTAAGCCTCTGGATCATGTTTGGACTCAGGAATATCTACATAGAATCCTAGGCTGATGTGTGGCTTCCCTGGCACACATACTCCTTAGGGTCCTGTGTCTACATGAGCCCCTAACAGAAACTACAATGAGGGTAAACCCCCTCTCAATGACCCCATCCCTGGCCCCCAACCGTCTGTCTTCTTTTGCCTTTGCGGTTTTTCTCCAAGTACAGATCCTGGACCACCAATGGCATCTGAGTACTGCTTTTCATTTTAAAGTTTCTTAGGCATCTTTAATGCGTAGCCAGGGTTGAGAATCATTGTTCTAGACTTAAGAACAATGATGATGACAGAGATGTTGAGACTATTCATAACATAAATACATTTTAAAGTATTTAAATGAATAGACTCTAGTACAGGTAGGTTTTAAGTGAATTTAGAAGAGAAGTCAATAGGTCAGTCTCTTAATTAGCTGAGAAAAGCTTCTTTGAAAAAGTGGGATGTGAGGACTACAAGCTGCAGAATATTCTGGACCTTCTCCTTCCTGCATGATTACTGGAGCTAGGCTGCCATCTTGAACTACGAGGTGACTTTGGAAATGTAGGTCATGCATGACTGAGCAACAATCTAGAAAGATCTCAAGTCCCTGACACCTGACATGGACAAACATCATCTATGTTCAGACATTTTTACACATGAAAGAAATAAACCAATTCCTCTTAACCTGTTATTTTGGGGTTTTCCTGTCATTTGCAACCAATGTCAATAGTCGTACCTACTATAGTCTAGACAAGAGAATCTCACCAAAATAACAGACTAATGAATTATTCACATTCTATATAGCCTCAAAATTTAAAATACAATGTAAAAGTGACTGTGACTACCCTTTGTGGTATAGGATAAAACATAAACCTGATAATCAACAAATACTTCCCTTCTTTCATGTGTAACAAGAGAACTGTGAGGCCAGTAAAGAAAGTTGCATGCTGGGTAGGTGTGTATTCTGTGAATTAATCAATACAGTAGTCACATATGCCAGACCATACTGTGAACCCAATCGTCAATTTTGTGCTTCAATTTCTCTTAAGGATTTTTCTCTTTTGTTTAAACACTAAAAAGTAATACAGTATTGAAAAATCCCTAATGCACAAAAACATTTCTTCTCTGGAAGAAAAATATAAAAATTGTGAAAACTCTATTTATAAAGGAAAATGTGACTATTGACTATCATTACTTCACTTACAGCATTACTGAATTTCTGGGCAAAGCTTTTCTGATCCTTCTGAAACTAGAGACTTAAATGATCAAGCCCTTCACTTTCAAGATCTGTCATAAACTCAAGTGCCTCAGGGGCCAAGTGGGTAGGTTAAATAGTCCCCAGCTGGGGGTTATGGGAAAATAGGGAACATCTGCGCCTCTGAACCAGTCAGTTTCATTCCAATGATGAATGCCCTGGGTGAGTGGGCAGCCAAAATTGTCGGAGCTTTTGACTTTTTGGAAGAAGTCAAATGCTGGCTTTTAAAATGCGTTATCTGCCTTGTTAATTTGCCCCATTCTCACTGGCATGAGGTGGTATCTCATTGTGGTTTTGATTTGTATTTCCCTGATGCCAAGTGATGCAGAGCATTTTCTCATGTGCGTGTTGGCCATGTCTATGTCTTCCTCTGTGAGATTTCTCTTCATGTCTTTTGCCCATTTCATGATTGGATTGTTTGTTTCTTTGCTGTTGAGTTTCATAAGTTCTTTATAGATCTTGGAAACTAGCCCTTTATCTGATACGTCATTTGCAAATATCTTCTCCCATTCTGTAGGTTGTCTTTGAGTTTTGTTGACTGTATCCTTCACTGTGCAAAAGCTTCTTATCTTGATGAAGTCCCAATACTTCATTTTTGCTTTTGTTTCTTTTGCCTTTGTGGATGTATCTTGCAAGAAGTTACTGTGGCCGAGTTCAAAAAGGGTGTTGCCTGTGTTCTCCTGTAGGACTTTGATGGAATCTTGTCTCACATTTAGATCTTTCATCCATTTTGAGTTTATCTTTGTGTATGGTGAAAGAGAAATACAAATCAAAACCACAATGAGATACCACCTCACACCAGTGAGAATGGGGAAAATTAACAAGGCAGGAAACCACAAATGTTGGAGAGGATGCAGAGAAAAGGGAACCCTCTTGCACTGTTGGTGGGAATGTGAACTGGTGCAGCGACTCTGGAAAACTGTGTGGAGGTTCCTCAAAGAGTTAAAAATAGACCTGCCCTACAACCCAGCAATAGCACTGTTGGGGATTTACCCCAAAGATACAGATGCAATGAAACGCCGGGACACCTGCACCCCGATGTTTCTAGCAGCAATGTCCACAATAGCCAAACTGTGGAAGGAGCCTCGGTGTCCCTCGAAAGATGAATGGATAAAGAAGATGTGGTTTATGTATCCAATGGAATATTACTCAGCCATTAGACATGACAAATACCCACCATTTGCTTCAACATGGATGAAACTGGAGGGTATTATGCTGGGTGAAATAAGTCAATTGGAGAAGAACAAACATTATATGTTCTCATTCATTTGGGGAATATAAATAATAGTGAAAGGGAATAAAATGGAAGGGAGAAGAAATGGGTAGGAAATATCAGAAAGGGAGACAGAACATGAAGACTCCTAACTCTGAGAAATGAACTAGGGGTGGTGGAAGGGGAGGAGGGCGGGGGGTGGGGGTGAATGGGTGACGGGCACTGAGGGGGTCACTTGACGGGATGAGCACTGGGTGTTATTCTGTATGTTGGCAAATTGAACACCAATAAAAAATAAATTTATTATTAAAAAATAAAAATAAAATGCGTTTTCTTCTATAGTCAAGTAAAAAATGTAAAAACACAAATCAAACACCTCTGTGAGCTGAGTACCATCTCCAGTGTCAAGTGTAAATGCCATTACATCTGAGTTTGCAAAATCAGATTTTAAAATACTACTTCGATTTGGCCTTAGTATAACTGCTTTAATTGGTTAAAAATTGTGTGAACCCAACATAAAGGGTAAATGATAAATGACATTTTGTCAAGTGGAGAAGAGGCATGCTGAATTAATTGCCCAGGAGGACTGTCGCATACCTTTAGAGCCAGAGAGACCTTAACTAGGACAAAACTCGGAGGAAGTTGTGACTTTGTTGTCTCAGGTAAATGAGGTCTTGGGGATAACCACAAGTTTTGGTGACAACAGTCTCTGACTTTTGTCTCCTGGATTGCACCTACCTGTCACTCTGTCAGGGAGATGACATTCCTTCTTCAACTGATTTCAAGAAGTCTGTCAAATGTTGTTTATGTGCTAGAAACTACATTAGGGGCTAAGGACACAAAGTTGAGTAAATCCCTCTCTATATTCAAGGAATTCACAGCTTAGTGGGGGAGAGAAAGAAGCACCAGCAAACGTAACACAACACAGTATTGAAGATGCCATCAACTGTAAGATTCACCATTAGTTTCTGTATGTCTAAGAAGAAATTAATAGTTGTCAAGATTAAAGGTTTCACAGAGAAGGCTCAGCTTTAGATTTAAACAGGTGCTCAGTAAAGGTTGGCAATTATTAGCAGAGGTGATTAATGATAGAACCTGAATTTGAAGAAAGAGTAGGCCTTTTCCAAGAGATAAGGGAAAAAATAGATTCCAGGGAGGAAGAACAGAATACACAAAGACCCAGAGGCCTGTTTCTGGAACATTCTGCCGGCCAGTTGTGCTATAGTAAGTGAGGTTTCTTCCCTGAGGAATTGTAAATCTTTTCGACACCCTCTTCTCTCTCCTGCATCTTCCTCCCCTGCTCTCTAATCCTAACACACACACACACACACACACACACGCACACGCACATGCACACACGCACACACACACAAAGGCAGCTTGGTTCTTTCAACTTCATACTCAAAAGCATGCACCTGGCCTTGTACTTAATCATGAACTTGGCTCCTGAGAGCAATGACACTAGTTACTTGTCTTCCATTTCCCTCCTCACTCCCCCATCCCACCCTCTTGTTGTTGGGGGAAGCCTTTGTCCAACATCTTTTGTTTAAGAGGATTAATTGCCAGCTCCCAGTCCTGTCAGTTTCTTTCAGGGAACTTCATGCAAATAAGGCTCCAGGTGGCCTGCCCTGATTTCCCAGAGTTCCCCCAGAGTAACACTCTATTAGGACATTCACCACAAATAATATTGAGCCTTCTAAAGGCTCAGAGAAGTTACTGGACTTGCACAAAAGTACTCAGTTAATAACAGAGCTGACCCTGTTCACTGTTTTGCTATGATTCACTGCGTCACCATACAAAATGGCTTTTTCTCCTTAAGGATTTTTCTTCTCAGTATTATTTCTATTAACACAGTGCCCCCTTTTTAGGAAACAACTAGCATCCTGAGTAATAGGCCTAGCCAGTCTTTAAATTTGAGTTCATCTATCCATTCATTCCTCCCTCCACACATAGTTCCTGAGTACCTACTTAGGGTATTCGGCTACCAGTAGAGGATTTGAGGTTGAACAAGACCAACATTGTCCTTACTCTCACAGAGCTTACAGTCTAGCAGAGAAGGAAATCAAAATAATTTTCAAGGCCAAGAGCTAAGGCAGTGTAGGAAAAAGTTCTCAGAGGGAGTTCCTGCTAAGAAGAGACTAAAAGGACGGGAAGAATTAGCTAAATAAAGGGGGGAGGGGCACCTGGGTAGCTCAGTGGTTAAGTGTCTGCCTTTGGCTCAGGTCCTGACTCAGAGGTCCTGGGATTGAGTCCCGCATCACGCTCCCTGAGGAGAACCTACTTCTCCCTCTGCCTATGTCTCTGCCTCTGTGTGTGTGTCTATCATGAATAAATAAAATCTTTAAAAAATAATAAAATAAAGGGTTGGGGCGAGAGAGCTGATAAAATGACATATGAAATACTTTGCAAACTCTGTGCCAGGAAATCCGTGAAAGATTGTGTGGTTATTATTCACATATCCCTCCATAGCTCTTCAATCTTTGTCTCAAGTCTTCCTTCCACCAAGCTCCTTACCTCTGTTCCCTTCTCAGAATGACCTATGCTTTATTCTGTGTAACTCTCAGCTTATGGATGCTTATTATATTGTTATTAGTACACTTTTGGGCTTGTGCTGGAGACAAGAGCATTTCCGGATGTAAGAATGATCTGATTATTGTCTTTATTGCCTGGAAAGAGACCTCTCGGACCAGATCCTGGAGCTGAGACAAATGCAAGGAGTGGGAAGGAAATGCAAGGGGTTTACAGAGTAGGATTTGGTTTTCCTTGGTCTTGATTCTGAAAGAAGAAATATGCTAAGAAGTCAAGCAAGGGGTTGTAATAGTGTTTTTCACATTTTTTTTTTAATTGAGACTCATAGTAAGAAATACATTAGCATAGCAACTCAGAAAGCACACACATTATTACTAAAACAAGTTTCCCCAGATTTATGCTTTGGGAAAAATCATCCTTATCACATGTTATACAATCTGATCTTTCATATTTTGGATTTTGATTAGTGTTTCTCAGGGTGGCCATCTATTAATAGTTACAAAATCAACTCAGTGGGTTATGACGAGCACCTTAAACAATTAAATAGAAGCATCCATGCAAAGACAGGGTGGGGAATAGTGAAAAAGATACCCATGGAATCAGTCTTTTGGAGCTAGAATTTACGTATCTTGGACTTCCTGAGTCTGTCTTTCTTACTTTGTCATATGAAACTTCATACAGATCGGTGATTATGGCTGTGGAATCTGGAGCATGGATTCAAACCTTAACTTTGCTACTTAGACACTGTGTGACATGAGATTCTTGACTTAGCACCAGGTACCCTGCTTGCCTTGTGTGTCTGAGAGAGATAATGGCAGTGTTTATCTCATCCAGGTGCAAGGATTAAATGAGATAATGCAGGGATGAGTACATATAAAGACTCAATAGATAGTAACCATTGTATTTCCACCATTCATTTGTCCCTAGTAGTAGAGTTCAGTTTTTTTCTCAGTTTGCAGTGTAGGACCAAAGGAAGGAAGAGTTAGGGCGCAGAGTGCTCAGGGGGCTAGCTTGCTAGTGGCAGCAGATAACAAAGTGAAAGAACCACCAGTGGAAACCAAAACCCCAATGGCCAGAATGGAGGCCCTTAGTCCTTCTGTGCTAACCATCGAATGTCTGGGGTTTTATTTTCTTAAAGCAAGAAGTTCTTAGAGTTCCTCTCTCTAATGTCAACACATGTTTGACCCTAGCTCCTGGTTACTTATTTAGATTAGATTCCAGTTTGGCATAGGAACTTGACTGAATCTGAACGTGTAAATGTGTATATGCCCACAAATTTTTCCTTGACATTCCCTGTGGTTCCTCTTTGTTTGGGTACCCTTTCCACTTGTCAGTCTTTTCTTGGCCACATTACTTCTTTCCTACATCTCTACTAAGTTTTTGTTCTTGTTTTAAATCTTGGGGTACCAAGAAAAGAAAACTGAATAATGAGATGGGAAAAAAAGAATGCATCCTGTCAAACCGTCTTGTAGAAGCGTAACTATTCGATGTTACAAACATTCAATAATTTGATGTATACTTCTTAATGATTTCCACTCCAAAAAACGAGAGATGACACTTGCTTGTAAAAACAGTCCCATAGATATACCTAGAATCTCAAAGAGAATTCCAATGTTTGGCATGATATACATAAAACATTTTATACATATGTTAACAGCGAAATGTAAAATTTAAACTTTCCTAAAAAGTTGTTTCACAAAGAAAAATATCAGTATCATTTTAAAGATAAGTAGCCCTTTTAAAAAGCGCTAATTTTTCTAGAACTCCGCTCCACAGAAAAAATACTTCACTGTTAAAATGATCATTTTCAGACTTTACATTTACAATCCTTACATCATTTGATGATTAAGATCTTGTACAAAATTCTATTAACATAAATGTGCGAACAGTATCCAAATCGGAAACTTTTCAGAACTTTAGATTTTTCCTGAATAACATATTTATGTGTAGCCAGATTAGATGTCAGGAGTTCAAGACTAATATTCTCCTGTAATCATTTTTTTTTTCCTATGAAAATACTGCAGTATTTTCAACGAGAGTGTAAGTCCATTGTTTCAGGTTTTGTTTACGCTGGAGCTGCTGGGCAACATCCCACGGCCCATCTAGCCATTTGTCGTGGTTCCAAACGCATCTTCGATACTTCCTCCTGAGGGTCTATCTCCCAGGTCTGTTTTTCCTATTATTCTTCCCCCAGGACTGATTTGTGTGAGCCACTCTTTACCATAACGTTTATTTTCTCCCCCTGCTTCTAAGAGTAACGTAGGCACCGAGAAGCCAGAGATAGCCTGTTAATACGGTTAGTTTTTCGAGCTTCATTTTCCCTTCCGCTGAGCCATCCTTTAACCAGAACTCCCGGTTTTGCCGAGCTTAAGGAAGAGCAGACGCCGGGGCGCGGGAGGCGCGGGCAAGTTCACACGGGCTGACTAGTGCGCGCACTGTTTACACAGGCCGCCTCCGGGCACACTTTCGTAGACGTGCGCGGGGCCCGTGAGCGGCTTCACGCGGCCCCAACGGGAAACCCGGCAGGAAGGAGACCCTGGAGCCCCCACGGGGCGGGGCGGGGCGGGGCCAGCGGGGGCCGCGAGCGGGAGCCGGAAGGGCGGGCTCCAGCGGCCGCGTCTGGCGCCGGGGGAGGGGGCGGGGCCGAGCCGGGCCGGGGGCGGGGCCGGAGGCGGGGCCGGGGCGGGGGCGGGGCCGCGGAGCGCCGGCTCCACCCGCCCGAGGGCTCGCAGGCACCTGGCGAGGCGCGGATGGCTGCTTCCCCACACGTGGAAAACTTTTAATGAACACGTGAGGGAAGGGAGGCAATGTCTGCGGAAAGTCTACCTCACAACCCTGGCGTCCGACTCCAGCCCCGGGCGGCAGCTCGTTCGCTGTGCTCCCGCTGGGGGAGTGGAAGGGTGTGTGCGTCTACGTCCCCTCCCATTGGTGCCCCCTGCCCCAGCCGCACGCTCCGGGCCGAGCTCTCAAGCAGTCCCCGCCTTGGGAGGCGGCCAGGCAGGCCGTGTGCGCCTGCGCCCTGCGCCTCGCGGCGGGGTGGGGGTGGGGCGGGGGCGGGGTCGCCGAGGAAAGGGGCGTGTCTCCCGCCGCCGCGCACGGGGCGGAGCCGCGGGGGCGGTGCGGCCCGGCGCCCAGCGGCCTGACCTCCCCGAACGCCGGGTCCCGTGACGTCACCTCGCCGTGACGCGCACGCTGTAGGAAAACTGTAAGTTTCTGAGGAATCCTGCAGCTCCCTGGGCCTGCGGGCTCGCCCTGCTGCCCGCCTTCGCCGCGTCGGTGGTGGCCGCGGGCGTGTGATCCCTGGGCGATCGGGGCGCCGCCGAACGCGGCGAAGGGACAGGTGCCCGCCCCGAGCGGGAGCGCGCCCTCTGCGGCGGGCGGGCCCGGGGGTCGAGGAGGCGAGGCCGCGCTGCGCGGACTGGTCGCCGGGCCCGGCGAGCCGACCGGGAGGAACGGGGAAGGTCCACGTGGGAGCGGCCCCCCTCTTTCCCTTCCTTGATGAAGGGGCTTGGATTGACATGTGAAGTCTGGCCTGGAGGGTTGCACCAGGGACTCCGCATCTAGGCTTCCTTTGGGATCCTGCAAGTTGTAAAGATAACCACCTGCTGCCTCAGTTGCCTCTTTGTGTCAAACGGAGGTGAAGCAGCCTCTGGCCTCATTATCACTTGCAAAGAACGGGGACATTGTGAGAGCACGCGAGGTAGCACAAACATGTAAACGTGCCAGGTGAAAGCCCAGAAAGACCTCCGTTCTTCTGGGATGTGGTGGCCAGTGGCCAATGGCCATTTAACAAAGGTCTATAGGTAGGGATCTTTTTCACAGTTTTGCCTCCTCAACCCTCACGCACCCACCCACGCGTCCGGTCATGGGCAACTCTGGAGTCTGATGGGCGATCTTAGTGGCATAGGGGTCCAGAGACGACTGGTGCCGTTATCATTATGTTCTTGACGGTTATCAGGTTCCCTTGGCGGAGTTTGTCAGAGGAAGGGTTCAGCATGCCGGAACGAGTACATTACACTCAACACGATACACCGAGTTTCAGAGGTTGTAGCTGTGTGGACTTGGAACGTGTGACTGTTATCTGTGACTTTGAATGTTTTGGCTTGCCCAGGGTTAGTATGTTATTGATGAGTTAGTACTATACTACTCAAATGTTGAGATAAGTGTTTGTTAGGATCTTTGAAGGGAAGACCATTATACACATCCCGGGGAGTACTTATTCTAGAGATCGAGAGATCACATTTCTGTAAATTCAGAAATTTCTTTGAGAAGCCTTAGCATTAGAAAGCAGGGGTGCCGATTTTGGTTCTACCACTTAATAGCTTTGTGTCCAAAGACAAGTCACCCAAATTTGGGATTTTCTTTTTCTACCTAAAATGGGAGATGATAGTGTATATGCTGTTGCTTTTTCAAGGATCAGATGAGATCACAATGTAAGAATGAAAGGCCGAGTATGGTATTGTTATTAGGAAATTCCCATAGGTCTCCTAGCCTGGATAAGAGGTGTGCTTATTCAGAAGTCAGGTTCTAAGTCAGAACTGGGAATAGAGCAGCAAACAAGGTTGTCCCTAACCTGGTGGAGCTTATTTTCTAGAGGGGAAATAGGCTACAAAGAATAAGTACATAGTATTATTCAAGATAGCGATTTAAGTACAGGGAGGTAAAGCAAGATAAAAGAATGACAACAGGGGAATGGGGCAGGTTGTTTTAGATAGGATCAGGCATAGAAGGCCTTCCAAAAGAGGGGACAGCTGAATGGATTCGAGTTGAGAGGAAGAGCCTGAGCTAAGAACATTTCAGGCAAGGTTCCTAAGAGCAATCAGCACTTAGATGGACCTTACTATATGTGAGGCAGTCTTCTAAACACTAAATTTTTACACCTACCTTACGAGGTAAGTAGTAATATCTCCATTTTTGGAGAAGAAGAAACTGACACAGATAGCTTTGCTCAAGGTTGTACAGCTGAAAGATGACAGAGACACTATTCGAATTAGGGCAATCTGACTGCAGAGTCCTGCTCCAGATGACAATCCTATACAGCAAGGAGCAACCCAGGAGCAATGGTCTGATGGAGGAAGCTAGCCTGAGGTGGCCAAGGCCTAGCAGGGTGAGTGTTTAGATCATAGCAAGGGAAAGTGGGGGCAGATGATGTTGGAGGACCAGGCTGGACTTTGGGGGCCCTTGTAGGCTAGTAAAGATGTTATTCTAGGTGTGATAGAAAACCATGGGAAGGTTTGTATCAAGGAAATAGCACCTGATTTTGGTTTTGTTGGTTGAAGAATTAACTGTAAGGTCATGGAGTAGGGGGTTCTCAGAAATTGGAAGCTAGGAGCCTAGAAGACAGATGCTGTTGTCTTGGCTTAGGAGAAATGGTTGTAGAGATGATAGCAAGTGGTCAAATTCCTGATACACTTTTTGAGGGTAGAGCTGTTGGGGTGGATTTACTAATCTGGAATGTGAGGAAAAGGAAAAGTCATGACTTCTTAGGTTCTAGCCTGGAACAACTGGGAGAACAATATTGCTATTGACTGAGCAGGGAGAAAGGGGTTTGGTGAGAAAATCATGAATTCTGTTTCAGGCCAGTTTTAGATACCTTGTAGACATAGTAACCATAATACTAGAGCTAGTAGTAATAGTAAGTGCCTTGTAGGCATAAACTGTACTAGGAAGGGTTTTAAGCACTTTTATGTGTATTAATTAATTTAATCCTTATAGTAGTTGTATGTGCTAGGGGCCATTATAGTTCTAATTTTGCAGATGAGAACACAGAGGCATGGAGAAGTTAAAATTGTGACTTGTCTAAAATCACCCAGCTTGCGAGTGACCCAGCCAGGATTCAAAACCCAGCAGTCTGAAGTCTACATAATCAATGTCTGTAACTACCTGTAAGTCAGTTTGTTGAGCAAGGCAGTTGGATATATGAATTTGGAACTCAGGGAAATGGTCAGAAATGGAAACTCAACATTTATATTTCTGAAGAGAAAGCCTGTTTTGTTCCTCATCTAAGCCTTGGTTGGCGATGGAGGAGAAGAACTTAGGCAGTTGGGCTGTGCGGACTGGACTTTCATTACTTTGATTCAGTTCACAGAGCCAATATCCGGCATCCCCCTTCCAGGAAGTTCTGTGAGGGTGAGGTCTGTATCTTTTTTATTCACTGTCTCTACTTCCTGACCCAGTGCCTGCCATGTAGTAGCTGTTAGTCTGGCTTTATATGCAGAGCATTTGATTAAGTTTTGGGAGTTCAGAGATGAATAAAACATAGCAGTCTCCTTGGAGGAGCAGAGTTTGAGGAAAACCCTGCGGGAATAAAACCAGAGCAGACCAAATGCATAAGTGCATGCTGATCCTTTCATTTGGGTCTTCTGCAAGCCCCCTCCACTCCATATACTTGAGGGATGGGGCATGAAGGGGTCAAAGGAACAAAAAAATTGCCTAAGGAATTGTGCAGTGAAGTTGAGGCTCCCCAAGAGTCCTCTTCAACAAAAGAATTACTCCTAATCTTGCATATTTTACTATATTTGCATTATCTTTATTTGGCAATGGTATAATTTTTACCAAATGAAATAAATTCTGACATTTTAGTATTGTTGTGGAGTGATGAGTTTTTCCAATTGTATTACGTCAGTGTTGACAGGGTTTACTAGTGAAATAAGGGAGTTGGCTTGAAATGTTGCAGCTTGCATAATAGAGGGTGATGGAAGGGCTGTGTGAGGTATTTAGGCAGGTTTCCACTGACTTAAGTATGTCATGCCAAAGTTCCACACATCAGAGTAAGTTTCAGTTTCTCTGCTGATCATCTCCTTAACTTTGATATATATATATATATATATATATATATATATATATATATATATATATTTTGGTCATAGAAAGGTGATCTGGTGGTATATGTTATAGATGGAATTATAGATTACATCTCATATTTGGAGCATTGTAGAACGTAGAAACTAGAGCAATATGCACAAAAGCGTGTGTCTTATTTCTGTAGATCTTTTGAAGGATATACCCTAACATCAATACATTTGTCACAATTTTATTACTTCCTAACGTGAGTATTTCAAGTTTGAACCATTAAAAGATTATGTAAAATTACACCATTTTAGATTTTGTGATTAATTTCAGCATTTTTTTCTTGCAATATATAAATTATATATATTTTATAAATTATATTTTGTTTAGCTTTTTTAGCTTTGGGAGAGTTGATATGAATAACCAACTCCACCATCACTCTAAATGGGAACCCTCCACAAATATAAATGTAGAAATGTGCCATCTCATTTTGCAGTTCAACAAAACTTTAAATCTACTACTGTGGCTAACTCTAAATTTAATGGGGTTGAAATGATTAGTATTTCTTTATACCACAATTGCAGCTAGCTTTCCCAGGAATATCAGATATGCATATGTGGTATAAAGTATCTTGAAGGAGCTGCTGATTGCTCAGGCTTTGTCATTTTTTAAGTTTAGGCTTAGTGAGGGCAGGTTGATCATGATTTAATTGTGCTAGATAGCTCCCAACAGGGCAGGCATAATAATAAGTCTTCCTATTTGAAGACAGGATCCCCACTGACCATCCTAGAGAATGTATCCAAATTCTTTTAAGAATCTCTATTTACACGAGTGAATTTAGAAACTATTAGTTAAGAGTACAAAAATGTAAGTATATGGAAATTGTTTCTTGTAGAAAATTGTGTCTAGCCCAGTGATGACATGTAGTGGGCACTAAATATTTTTTAATATTTAAATTTCGTGTATTTTTTTTAAATTTTTGCATATTACCTTCAACTCATATATGTGTCTGTATGTGTATACATATATGTATATATATTTTGTGTGTATGTGTGTATATATATGTATATACCACATATAGACACTGTGTATTTGCAGTAATAGCTGAATATTTGTATACTTCTGCTTAGCATTGTAACTGAATATATTTAAATAATGTAAACAGTTAAGTATCACTTATATTTGATTCATTTGATACATAGCTACTTAGAAATTAAGATCTTGAGGTTTGATTTCTTTTCCCCACATAAACAGTAATGACTACTAATTAGTAAGACTAAGCTTTAGTGACAGATTAACCAAGTTGTCATCCCAAAAGAACATGCAAGAAGAAAATTCTCAGAGAGGATTAAGCAAAAATGGCATGTTGATAGAAGGAATAATTTAACCATAACCATAATTCACAGCTATAATTCTTAAGATATTACTGTCCTAGAGATAGCATTCTTTTCTTTGGTTCTTACACTGCAAAAGTGCTAGTTTGAAGCTGCATTCTGGATAAATGAGATAAATACTGGAATATATGGAATATATGGAACTATGGATTTAGCTCAGTGGATTTCCACTGGGGATGATTCTGTTCCTCCCTACCTCATTCTGAGGACATTTGGCACATGTCTAGAGACATTTTTCATTGTCACAACTATGTGTGAGGGCATTGCACCTGTCATGCAGTTGGTGGAGGCCAGGACTGCTCTTAAATATCCTACAAGGCACAGAGCAACCCAAACAATAAAAAAATTATCCAATTCAAAAAGGAAATTATCCAGTTCAAAATGCCAGTACTGCTGATGTTGAGAAACCCTGTAATATGTAACTATTTTCCTTTCTTCCTTAATTTTTTTTGTTTGCTTTTATTTGACGCTTTAGAGATTGAGGTGGTAGTTGTAAGTAGCAAACACCCGACTTAAACAAAAGATTGCATTGAACTTTTAGTTTGTTGGAGAGCTGAGGTAATGTGGTCCATTTATTGTAAGGAAAATAATTTTTGTAGCTATTAGCTACAATGTTGAATTTTTTTTGCCTGCCAATATGTCTAGTGTTTCTGGTTTGTATTTAGCTATGAATTTCTTTTCTTAGTAAAACTAATTTAATTTGGGCATTATACAATCCTGGGTTGTAATAGGTTTGCTGGTATGAATCGCCTTCATGTATTGAATTAACTATCTCACAGTTACGTGGTTGCTTATATATTTCAGAAATCCTGTCATGTTAATTTTTATATGTGATTTTCATGAACACCTCATGAAATGTGTAGGGCCTGCATTACCCTCACTATTTGCCAGATGAGGAAACAGACTTAGATCAAATAGTTTGCCATATATATTATAGCAAGAGACAAAAGCAAATCTAGGACTCAGAAGTTTTGATGCTTAAGATGTTTTTAAAGTTACTAGTTACCATAGTTACCATATTTGATCTTCCCCACTGTCCTGTTGAAAACTGGGAACTTATTTAAGGTCACCCAATTCATAATGTAGTTTTGACTATTTCCACTGACCTATGCTGCCTCCCCAGATATTCTCTAATAAATAAATTTGACAATTTCTGGATAAATTTACCAAATCCATGCTTAACCTAAATAAGTAGGTCTCTTGACACTGTAAGGGAAGAAAAATTCTCCTTTGTCTTTGGGTCTTAGTCTGGGCCTAAGTATTAAGCTGATACATGACAGATCAGCCGTAGAAAACCAGACAAATTTTATTAAAATTTTACTTGTACATGGGAGCCTTCAGTGAAGACCCAAAGAAGTAATCAGAATAGGTAGCTTTTATACATTTTAGACAAAGAAATAATAAATTTGTGAAGAATTGACAAGACCCAGAGGAGTTTGGGCTAGGGGTCGTAAATGGTGAAGATGTAACTAGGGAGATAAGGATTAATTTAGTAAGATTTCTTTGTACAGGTTTCTCAGCTCCCAGTTCCCCATCTCTGGTGATAAGAATGTCTTCCTTGCTCCTGGTACAAGGGAGGATACCTTTCACGTGGGAGTTTTATCTTTTATTTTCAAGATGAAAAAAAGGAGAGTCAGAGTGTCCTTGCACCTGCTGTTTCTTAAGTCTCTTTGATTCAAAATAATCAAAATGTCAAAATGGCATATTTGGGGGTGACATTCTGGTTTGTACAATATGAGTACTACAACATGTAGTCAGATGTTCATGTTATCACTTGAATTGATCGGTAATTCAGTATTTGTAATCCTTCTGTGATTGGACTTGAGTGGAAACTTCATTGAGTTTTGATAAAGCATAAGGTAGTGCTACTTGCTATGCAAAATTAATTTTTGAGCACACGAAGTCCAAAAGCAGGGTGAAGAGATGGCTTTCAGCTGTATTTGAGTATATTTGGGCGCAGCAACCCCTTGGCATGATTTACTTTGCCATTCTGTTAGAGGGATTTATATTTGGGATAGGACTTCTATTCATTCTAATTTTTAAATTAGAAACCATCTTATTCTCTTTAGCCGTTGCCATCTTTTATGTTACATTTGAGGCTGTTTCTCTTTCAAAAAGAATATCCACTCAAATATTTGATGAGTTATCATTTTGCTTGAAGATTATTTGATGATATTCAATTCTTGATGTGAGTTTCAGTAATTGGAAGAAAAATTTTAATACCCAGAAGTGGGATTGCTGGGGCATATGGTCATTTTATTTTTATTTTTTGAGGGATCTCCATACTATTTTCTATAGTGACTGCATCAGTATACATGGGTAGCAATAGTGCACCAGGATTCCCTTTTCTCCATAGCCTTTCCAACATTTGTTACCTCTTGTCTTTTTGATGATGGCCATTCTAACAGGTGTGAGGTGCTTTCTCATTGTGGTTTTGGTTTGCATTTCTCTAATGATTAGTGATACCAGGCACTTTTTCATGTTCCTGTTGGCCATCTGTATGTCTTCTTTGGAAAAATGTTTATTGAGTTCCTCTGCCCATTTTTAAAATCAGATTGTTTTAATGAAGTGTAGGTGACACAGAATGTTAAAATTAGTTTCAGATATACAAACATAGTGATTCCTTAACTCTATACCTTGTGCTGTGCTCACAGCAAGTGTAACCATACAAGCTATTACAATATCTTGACTATATTCCTCATGCTGTACCTTTCATCCTGGGGTCTTACTCATTCCACACCCAGAAGCCTGTACCTTCCATTCCCCTTCACGCATTTTTACCTATCCCCCACCTCCCACCTTCTGGCAAACACCACCAGGTCTCTACTTACAGGTCTGTAATTGGAAATTTTAATGTTTCATATAATAACCTCCGCTGTGGGCAATTGATAGAATTATATTGTGGGATTGAGAAGGGGAGGGAAAAGACCATTGTTAGTGCATTTGTGTATTGCGCATTGAGGATTATATTTAAAAGGTGAAGATTTTCAACTTTCCGTACAACTGAATTGGCATAACAAAGTATTTTTCTTACCTCCATGAGGGAAAATGCTATATCCAAGAAACCACAATATTTATAGTATTATTGAGGGGAGAGACCACTGTTAGGTTATTAAAACAGAGCTGGATTTCATACTTGCTGAGCAAGGGAGAGTGATGCTTGTAGAATATAATCCTCCAAACAGGCAGAGATGTACTTGGATAGGTTTTTTTTTTTTTTGGATAGGGTTTTGAAGAAGCATGGAGTTTTAGGATTGGCTTATTTTCAGTGAGACAATTTAGGGATTGGCCAACTTTAAGCTTGGAGTTTAGGGACTGGCTGGCATTGAGGAGCAAGGGTATGGAAGCAAGGCAGTTGCTGATCCGCTGACTTCCTCAGCTGAGTACTGAACTGGAAATGTTGGCTAGAGTTTAAGGATTGATAGATTGGGGCATATTTAAAACCCGTTCCGTGGTTACTTGTTCCCAGCTTGGAATAGAGCCAAAGAATAATCTTTTCCTTTCTTGAAGTTGGAGAATAGGTACTTTTATTTTCCATTGACATTTATGTCAAACATTTATGTTAGCATTGTGCTGATACACACTTCTGGTTTTGCTTTTCTTCTGAAACTTTTTAAAAAAAGAAATGAATGCAGTGAATATCATTTGTTTTCTATCCACCAGTCACAGGATTGTATGTTATTTGGGACCCAGCCTGCTTCAAGGATTATTTTTATATATAGTTAAGAAGGTAATACGTTATTTATGGAAATACTTTAATGTTTTAAACACTATGGTGAAAGCTGTTACTTTTATGTCTATATTTCTCTCTTGTGGGAGTGTGTCGTATCATATGCCTGCCAAAAGTCGACTTGATGGATGCTGAATTATAGATCTAAAACTTTGTTGTTTTTGCTGTTGTTAGAGATACATCTAGAAGTGATGACTTTTTGAAAGTTAGCTAACAATTCTTATCGACATTTTAGAAGGTTAATGATTATATGTCTTTTACATAAGGTAGGCTGAATTATTTTACCTGTGAATCATCTTACCACAATTATATCATAGAACCATTTTTATAAAGTATTTTGGTTTAATTTTTATTTTATAATATTTTTATTCAGAATGAAATAAAGGCTATTTATGACTGTTTACTGAAACTCTGACAAAAAGATATTTTTCTAAATTGATCTCACAGTAGTATTTTAGTTTTAAAAATATTTTTCTTTGAGATGCTAAAATAAACTCAAGGCATTTTTTATATTAGAACTTAGAGAAGGCAAATGAATTTTTGGTATACTTTCTTTGTTGTATTGAAGTTTTATTTAAGATAACCTGTGTACTGTATTTACATATGAAATGAGGTGATAATACTTAAAAAAAGAATAGATAATGAGTATTGTCATGTTTATATGCAGCCCTTGTTTCCTTCTTTAACCTACAGCTTGTGCCAGACCTCTCTGCCTTCCAGACCAGTATTATCTAGTAATAAAACTACATTTATGATTTGGATTAAAGCATTTTTTGCATGAAAGCTCTTTGAAAATGTGAAGCCTGATTCTTGTATTTATTTACAGTCCATATTTCTGACCTGCTATGATAGTTAATCTTAAGAGCTAATCTCAACCCAGTACTAAAATTAATATATTGCTTATGAAGAGCTATTGTTTAATTACTAAATGATACTCAAACATTTTTATCCTCAACATTTAAATTTTATAGATTAATGCTAAATAAGTACTTAAAATTTCTAGGAAAAAAGATGTCTTCAATGCCTGAATATTGTTATTGGGATTATGTATATGCTATTACTTATGTGTATGAAATAATGGATTTGAAATGTGGTTTTTCTCTGTGCATATTCAGTGAATAGTTGAGTTGTTATTGCCTAGTGATATGATCAAAAAAAGAATTCTAAGTTAAATCATCTTCTGTAGTAAGATGGAAAAAACAAGAGTTATCTACTAATATAATGGGTATAAAATGGTATCTCATAGTTTTATTTTACACTTTAATTACCAGTGGAGCTGAATTTCTTTTCCTTCACTTGTTAACCATGTAGATTTCACCTTCAGTTGTCAGATTTAGCAAATAAAAATACAGGACAATTTGTTAAATTTGAATATTAGATAAACAACAAATATGTTTTTAGTATAAGTATATACCCTCACATTAGTTGGGATATACTTAATACTAAATTTTTTTATTGCTTATCTTTAATTCAAACTTAATGGGGCATTCTGTATTTAATCTGACAACTTTACTCTCTGTAAATTGTCTGCTGCTGTCTCTTACCAAATTTTTAATTGCATTTCCTGTCTTCTTGTTATCTTCAAGAATTCTTGGCATACACTGGATATTAGCTGCTTTTTTTTTTTAGAAGTTGCAAACATTTTTCCAATCTTCTGTCTGCTTGTTAACTTTATAATGCTTTTTGTTGAATAACAAGTCCTTAATTTTGATGGAGTCAATTCTTTCAGTTCCACCAGGATGTTCCCATATTTTTTATACTTTTGAGATCTTAAATATTTTATTTAAAATATTCCAAGGTCACAAATAGGTCATCCTACTTTTTATTTCATTAGCTTCATAGTTTTACATTTCAAGTTTAGATCTTTAATATATTTAGTGTTTATTTTAAGGGAAGAGTATTAGGAAATGAAGAGAGAGAGGTAATGGAGAGAGCAGATTGCATGGGGGTTGTAGGCCCTGTGAGGCCTTTGGTTTTTTTGCTTTAGTGAAAGAGGAAGCCAGTGGAGGTTGTAAGCTGAAATCTGAAATATACTTCTAAAAAAATTCTCTGATGACTCTGGTGAATATGTTGTGTGAGATATGGCAGACTATTCATTCTTCCCCGGTATTTAGGATATCCTTTTCTCTGTTAGTATCTGAACCTCTCTTAGAGACTGTAGCTTCCAACTTCCCCTGACTATAGGAAATGTCTACATTAGATTAGGTTTGGACTAATTAAATGTGAGCAAAAGTGGTATGTGCAACTTCTGGGTTATCTTCTTAAAGATGAGGTGCTTGTCCTGTTCCTCTCCCTATGCCACCCTCGCCTTCCTACTGACTAGAAGACAGCAACAACTGCCTTGAACCCAGAGGTAGACATCCTGTGATGAGGATGGCAGAGCCGTCCCTTGTCAGCTTAGGTCCTGGATGACCTTGTGGAACAGAACCAACTACTACTCACCCTCCCCTAAGCACTGGCCTGTCTCTGGACTATTTCCAGGAAGAGAATAAACTTTCTTGTTTGAGACACCGTATTTGTCATCATTTAATCACAGCATCTGTACCCATACTCAATTTAATGCCAAAATTGGTACCTGAAGTGTGGTGTTGCACTAATTAATAGCTTAAATACATGACACTGGCTGAGTAGGTGGTCAGCAGAGAGTAGACACCATGTTGTAAGCTGGAAAAGTGGTGACCCACTTTTATGCTAATGGTACAACTCTTGATGGAGCTGTCATTTCTGATAACTTGGAAAGGCATCCATGTGTGTGTCCAGTTTGTACCTCCAGGTGGTTAGAAAGACTGCTAATGTGAGCCTGCTCACACGAGTTGGCTAGCTGCTTTAGCAAGGAGCTGAAAGAGGGTGTCAAGTAAGAGAACAGTTGGCTAGTTTGCAATTAGAGTTGCCCATGGCCTATGCTCTTACTGCACTGACTGAAAGGACAGTAGTATGGGGGTATTGCGGGCTTGGAAAAGTTATTTTCTTTTTCCCAAACAGCAAGAGGTTATATTCATTTTCAGGAACCTTTGTCAGATTTTCTTGGCCAGAGAAAAGTGGAAGCCAGGTGAGGCAAGGATCATGTTAAGATTTATCTTCCCTCTAAAAAAAAAAAAAAAAAAAAAAAAGATTTATCTTCCCATTTGAACCAGTCAGTTAGTTAGGTAAACCTCCAGTTACAAATAGAAGGTTTTAGTTTCCTACAACAACAACAACAAAAGTTTATTTCTTACTCATGACATGTCTATGGCTCTGTTCCACCATCCTCTGTCACTCTGAGCCAAAGGAAGAGGCTTTTTGGGGACATCACTGTTCTGTTTCAGAGGGAAAGGAGACATAGCAGAACCAGCTGCTTGGAAGTAGCATATGTTACTTTTGTTCACATTTTATTGGCTGAAGCTAATCAAGTGGCTGAGCCTGAAGTCACTCAGGCAGGAAGAACATTTTAAGTCACATAGCTTGACCGGACGTGAAGGGGTGTGGTGGTGGTATTATCATCCTGCCGTGTGAACGAGATGCTCTCAATTTAGCTAACCTTAATTCAAGGGAGAGAGGAATGAATCTGCCTCAGAGGTCAAGTCATAATAACAGGACAGAATTGACAAGCTTAGTATCTACCACCAGACTAAACCTTTAGTTGTGGTTACTTTCTGGGGGCACTGACTGAAGACAAAGAGATCTGTGGAGATTTTTGAGAGAATTGTGTTGATAAAGATGTCACAAGTTTAGCTTGCCAAAACCTGTGATGGTTTGACGTTGTTTGACAACCAACCAAAGCAACCTTTGACCCCCCCAAACATGTACCCCCCAGGAAATAAGCTGTTAGCTCGTTCCTGCCTCTTTGGAGCATGTACTGTCCCATGTTCACTTCATGGTTTGCCAGAAAGGATAATGGAAGAAAGTATCTTCCAGACTCCAGTAGACAAAGGGACATGAGAGTCCGTCCCCTTGTACTTTTTTTCTTTGCTTTGCTTTGCTTTGCTTTCTTTCTTTTTTTTTTTTTTTTTTTTCCTGAGGAGTGGAGGACTAGATAGAACCAGTAAAGCTGAGATGGCCCCAGAGCAGACCCTGGAATGAGAACCCCAGGTCCAGGCAAGGCTCTCAGGGAGATTATGAGAGAGCAGGACAGGGTGGAGGAGGGTGCCAAAGAAGACTCCAAATTCCCATAGAGTCCCACAAAGGTGAGTGTTGCTCCCTCCCCAGAACTAAATTTTAACCAAGGAATTTTCTTTCCTGGTAGAGTGGAGGATTCTTTGCCATTCCTATGTAGTAGTACTCCATCATTGGTAAGAATAGTATTTGCCATTCTTTTCAAAATGGAAGACTTAATTACATTAATCTTATTTGTATTCCATTGTGTATTGGCTGTAATGCTGGGGATAGAGAGCAGCATTACTTATCTAGTAGTTTGTAGGTCACCTGACTGGGACAGAGACACATTGGTATCTTTTGGAGAGGTTGTGTATCACCCAGAGATCTTAGACTTTGAGCTGAATCCAGTAACTGGATGGGACTTCAGGTTATCCCTTTAGAAAAGGAGAGGAATGTTTGAGTGGGAAGGAGGCACTCCCACCTCTGATATTTTACTGGCATCTAGCTCTTATTTCTTAGGCTCCTTGTAGCCAGATGAGACCGCATATCTAAGTTTTGGCTAGTGGATAGAAGTGAGGAGTACACCTTCTAAAACACATTTGTATTTAAATAATGCTGTTATATTCTTTTTGCCCTGCCCTGTGGATGAGGTGTGGGTGAGCCAGCTTCCATTGTACAGGCAAGGGCAGTGCCCCAGGGGAGTGGCAGGATAGGAGGGAAGGAGTCTCAGTCTCTGGACTGCAGAGAACTGCCCACCTTCCTGGGACCACTTGTCTGGGCTACATAAGAGAGAAGTGAACTCCTCTTTTGTTTGTGCTGCCACATTCCTGGTCTTGTTACTGCAGTTTAGCCTATACAGAGGGCAGTAAGGAAAACAGGAAACAAACATGGAAGATTAGATTTGGAGTTGTTCTTAGTGATTTTTTTTCACTTGAAGCTTTTCTCTTATATATTCTTCCTGTGAAAGAATGAAGGAAGATATTCTTATATATTCTTATATATTCTTCCTGTGAAAGAAGAAGGAAATAATATTCTCTTATATGTTCTTCCTGTTTGTCTTTCAAATAATCTAACAGAGTTTAGAAATAAGGAAACTCTTTTATTTGCACATCACTCGTGATTTCCGTTTTATTTCATATGCGTATTTACATATTGTTATAGAAATTTTGTATCTTGATATTTTCATGTGAATATTTTCTTTGTTGCTGAAGAGTTCTTATACTTGTACAATTATTGTTATATAACATTTGGTTTTACCACATGTGTATTGCTGTTGACTGCTATGGACTGAATTGCATTCCTCTCCCCCCTCCCAATTTATTTATTTATTTATTTATTTATTTATTTATTTATTTATTTATTTATTTTAAAAAAATATTTTATTTATTTATTCATGAGAGATACACACACACACACACACACACACACACACAGAGGCAGAGACACAGGCAGAGGGAGAAGCAGGCTCCATGCAGGGAGCCTGATGCGGGATTCGATCCCAGGACTCCAGGATCAGGCCCTGGACTGAATGAAGGTAGGCGCTAAACCGCTGAGCCACCCAGGGATCCCCCCCCCCAAATTTATATGTTGAAACCTTAATCCTTGATGTGACTATATTTGGAGATAAGGCTTTTAGGGAGGTGATTGAAGTTAAATGAGGTCATAAGGGTGATCCAATAGGTCCTATAGAACTGGTGTCCTTATAAGAAGAGGAAGAGACCCCAGAGGTCTCTGCCTTATGAGGATACAGTGAGAAGGCAGCTGTCTGTAACTCAGGAGGAAGGTTTTCACCAGAACCAGACTATATAGGCATCTTGATCTTGGGACTTCCAGCCTCCAGACTGAGAAAAATAATTTTGTTCTTTAAGCCACCCACTTGTGGTATTTTGTTATGGCAGTCCAAGCTAGACAGCCCAGGCTTTTAACTGCTACACCACATGCAGGGGGTTCTTCTCAGATCACAGTCAGTAACAAAGCAACCTGTGAAGAAAAGTCCAAAAGAGGAGGACACCAAGAAAGAGTAATGTTACTGAAGCCAAGAGATAAGCATTTTTTTTTTAAAGATTTTATCCATTTATTCATGAGAGACACAGAGAGAGAGGGAGAGAGAGGCAGAGACACAGGCAGAGGGAGAAGCAGGCTCCATGCAGGGAGCCTGATGTGGGACTTGATTCCAGGACTCCAGGATCATGCCCTGGGCCAAAGGCAGGCGCTAAACCCCTGAGCCACCCAGGGATCCCTGAGATAAGCATTTTAAAATTGAGAATGTCAATATTAAATTGACAGGTCTTATAAATTCGGAATGAATTTTCAGGTAAGAAGTCATCTATATTTTGGAGAGTTATGTTTGCACAAAATCCAGATTGCAAAGGTTGAGTAGTGAATTGGGAGTGTTGGTGGGAGTGGTAGAAATAATGAACTTAAAGCCTCTTTTCAAGACACAGGCTGCAAAGGGGAAGGCACAAGTAGGACAGTGGCAGGAAAGAGAGCCATCATACCTGGGGGAGTAGATGAGATTTGTTTGTTCATTTGTTTTATAATGGGAGAGCTTTAAGCATTTTGTTGGGGGGGAGGGAGTCAGAAAGAAGTGGAAGATTTGAGAGAGGAAGGTGGATAAATGATGGCATCAGATCCCTTAGGAAGAGAGGTGGCTTGAGTTTTGGAGCCTGGTTGGAGGTGAGCTTTGAGGAGGAAGAGGGGCATCCTTCCTCCCTCCCTCTCAGGAAGGAGGTAAGAGAGTGGTTGTTGGAGTGGAGGTGATATCATTTGCTAAGTGGAGGGGAGAAGAGGAAGCTTAAAGAAAGTGATGAAGTTTGGAATTGATTCTGTGGGATTTGGGAGAGCCCACAAAGAGCCTGATGTAGTGATCAAGAGCCTACTGGAGATGGGAGGCCATGTACTTGGAGAGGCTCCAGTCCCCTTGGTTGGGGCTTTGAAAGCAGTGATCTCTAGTCTGGGTGTGGGAGTGGAGAAGTAGGTTCTCAGACTGGTTTAGAGGAAGGACAAGCCAGCAAGAAAGTTCACTTTAGGCAAGGGAGTAGGCAAAGCTGGATGATCAGATCCTAGGTGTATAGAGGGCAGGAAGTGAAGCCTAGAGTTTGGTTGATGGATCAGGAAAAGAATAGAGAGGGCATGGGGAAAACCTGGAATCTTAAACATGTTAAGATTAGGTATGATTTATTCATTTATTCATTGAATAAATGTTGATCATTTATCTTCCAGACACTATTCTCTGTGGAGTGGCTCCTTAGATCAAAACAGTCATCAAAACAAAGTTCCTGCCCTGCTAGAGCTTATTTCTAGAGGGGAGGTAGATAATAAACAGATATACATATGTGTGTGTGTATATATATATATATGTGTGTGTGTGTATATATATATATATATATATATATTTACACACACAAAAATGTTAAGAAGAAAAATGAAGGGTAAGAGGGTAGAGAGTGATGCAGATGCTATTTTAGGTGATATGAACAAGAAAAGGCTCTTGGAGGAGATGACCTTTGAGTGGAGACTTGGAAGGCACAGCAATTGGAAGAGCATCCCAGAGTGTGCAAATGGCAGGAAAGAGCCCTGGCCCAGAGCTTGCATGAGGAGTGGCCAGGTAACTGGGGAGCGTGAGTGAGGAGGAGAGTGGAATTCCTGAGGGCCATGATACCTTAGGCCTGCAAGTGGGATCTGGGATTTCATTCAAGTGTCATAGGAAAGCCATTGGAAGGTTTGAATCAGAGAAGTGATGTGATCTGTTTTACTTTACTGAAGGTTCTGTGCCGAAGGCTCACGTTGGCTGTTCTGTGGAGTTTTGATTGGCAATGGTAGGAAAGGAATTTAAAGAGCTAGAAGGGTATGAGAATGTAGCCCATAAGTAGCGTATTGGAGTTGAAGATTTCAGCAATTGAATGCTTCTGGGTGAAGGATCCCACTGCTGCTCTTTTAAGCAGACACACCCAGTCCACAATAGGCATTATTTCCAGTGGATAAAGGTCTGACCCCGACCCTTGGTTTCTGCCGCACCCTTTCCTGTTTTTGACTCTGCTCCTCACCAGCTTCATTATTCATTCTCCCATTTTTGTCGTCATTGGTCTTTCAGATGTGATGCATACTGCTGTCTGCCTAGCCAAGACTTCTCTAGATTTAGGTTTACAGACCTTTTCGTCAGAGTCTGATTGTAGTCTTCAGAAAACTTCCCTGGAGGCCACAGTGTGAGAAGTAGGGGCGGAAGTAGGGTCGAGGGGAGCTGGCAGCGCTGTGTTCTGCCCACTGAGCCCTGTTCTCACTCCCTGAAGCAACCCCTGACACCTCCCGTGAACCCCACGCCTCTCAGCCCACAGCGTGCAAGAGCCCAGCACTGATGTGTGCTGCCACCTCCCTTCCCGGATCAGCTCAGGTCACACCATCCACGCTCAGCCTGTGCCGCCTCAGCCGCTGGCTCCTCGCTGGCTGGGTGGTGGGATGCACAGACTCCGTGTACAAAGTGGTCTGTTGAGGACACTGAAAACTGTGAGGCAGGCATGGCATATCATCCCAAATGTTAGTTTTACTCTGGCTGTTATTAAATTTACTGAATTTGCACAGCAAAAAATGAATGCAGCTCTAATTATGAACCATGAGATGTTGACAAATTCTTTTATTGACTAATTAAAAATGCCAACTTTTTTGTAAATAGGAAAATAGGTGTATGATAGTTTGGAATGTAACATTTGTGTGAACCCTTTAAGGAACAAAACGTAAGGCCAAGAGATGTAGATTGTGTGGGCCATTTAGTGCATGGCCTTCAGTCTCCAGGGGATTATTCAGTCCCTCTGCTTTGCATTAAGGATACTTTCATAGACAAGGTTAGAACTACCTTTTCAGGTGGTTGGATTTGTAACTCTGTATTTTTGTTTTTATGTTTAATGGAGCTATGACAACATTTTTATTCACATGGGTTAGGAACTGACTATAATATAGACTTTGAGCCTTCAGGCTTTCTGGTTAAAGGTAAAAATATGAGTATTTTCCTCATTTATTCTGGTTTCATTTTGACAGATGTCATTAAAGTAAACATTGCTGCATTATAAAAAGAATTTATAAGAGCCAAATGATGGCCTAGTAAAGTCAATACTCAAAACAAGATTATCCTGGGCCACAAAATAAGTTTGATGCTTCGGATTTTTTTTATTTTTTTTATTTTTTTATTTTTTATTTTTTTATTTTTTTTTAAAAGAAAAATAGGGTATCCCTTGCATTAAAATCTGCAGTGTTTCTTCTGAGTTAAGGGTAGATTTTTAAGCACTAAGATAAATTTCTTTATTTGGACTGTTTGCCATTAAGAAATTGATTTAGCACTAGGGATTTTGTATAACACTGCCAAATTCTAAGGTTAATGAAGGATTTGGTCATGTTCACTGATGCATCCTGAGCACAACACCTGCCACATAACACTTAATAACTATTTTTTGAATGAATGGATGAATCATCTTTGATATAATTGTGGAAATAATACTGTCTGGTTATTGATACAGGCAGTATCATGGTAGAATGAAGCACCTCCCTGGGTGTGCTATCACAGTGTTGCCATGAATATATGGCTTCTTTAAATTAATAAAAATAGGAGCATAACTATAAGTTTTTTTTTTGAGTCTGCCAGTTGACAAGTCTGTTTAATTGTGTAAAATGCTAATTCTTCTGGTAAAATGAGGATAGCAACACAGACTTTGTTTATTGAGTGTAAGTAACTGCACTAAGATTGGATGAGGTATAGAGAGTAGAAGAAAATACATATATGCAAATCAGTTATCTGATGATGGACTTGTATCCAGAATTTATAAAGAACTCTTACAACTCAGTAATAAAAAGAACAACACGATTAAAAAATGGGCAGAGGACCTGAATAGACATTTCTCCAAAGAAGAGTTATAAACTGTAAATAAACTCATGAAAATATGCTCAGCATCATTACTCATAGGGGTATACAAGTCCAAATCTCAAAAGATAGCCCTTCATACCAACTGTTTGATTATAATGAAAGGTAATAACAAGTGTTGGTAAGAATGTGGTAAAATTAGAACAAACATACATTGCTGATGGGAAAAACGGAGGCAGCCACTTCAGAAAACAGCTTAGCAGTTCTCTAAAAGATTAAAAAATAGAGTTACCATGTGTTACCTAGCAATTCCACTCCTAGGGCCATACCCCAGAGATCTCAAAACACATATCCATGTAAACATTTATATACTAATGTTCATAGCAGCATTATTCCAGATAGTTAAGACATGGAAACAACCCAAATGTCCATCAGCTGATGAGTGGATAAGCAAAACATGTATATTATTCATACAATCCAATGGAATATTTCTCATCATGAAAAAGGAATAAAGTACTAACACTACAAAGTGGACAAATCTTAAAACATGCTTAGGAGTTGGACACACAAATTGCCCAATGTTGTATGATTCCATTTTACAAAGTGTCCAGAATAGGGCAATCATAGGGACAGAAAGTAGGTCAGAGACTAGAAGGGGTTGGAGAAGGGAGATGCGGAGTGACTGCTAACGCATAGAGTTTCATTTTAGAATGATTAAAATGGTCTAAAAAATTGTTTGCGGGGCAGCCCGGGTGGCTCAGCGGTTTAGCACTGCCTTGGGCCCAGGTCGTGGTCCTGGAGACCCGGGATCAAGTCCCACGTCAGGCACCCTTCATGGAGCCTGCTTCTCCCTCTGCCTGTGTCTCTGCCTCTCTCTCTCTCTCTCTCTCTCTCTCTCTCATGAATAAATAAATAAATGAAAATTTTAAAAAATGCTTGAAAAAATTGCTTGTGATTTTTTTTTTAAGATTTTATTTATTTATTCGTGAAAGACACACACACACACACACAGAGAGAGGGAAAGAGGCAGAGGGAGAAGCAGGCTTCATGCAGGGAGCCTGATGTGAGACTCAATCCCAGGACTCCAGGATCACGCCCTGGACTGAAGGCAGGTGCTAAACCACTGAGCCATCCAGAGATTCCCTGAGGTGATGGTTTTATGACTCCACGAATATACCAACCAGTGAATCGTCTACTGTGAAAGAGTTAATTGCATAGTATATGAATTATGTCTCAATAAAGCTATTAAAAAAAGAATAAATGAGGTAATGTGTGGGAATATACTTTGAGCTACTTGAGAAGATATTATTGTAGTTTGACTGTGAGGCCTTTAAATAGTAGCAGGATGACTTAGATATTTTCACTTGCAGCTCTGTGATTTTTATGCCATGACTCAACTTTATAAGGCTGTAACTCAGCAATATAAAATATTGAAAATGTTGAAACATTAAATGAAAACTGCTTGGCTTACTGTTTTTATTTAATAGGATTTTCTGAATCTGTTAATTAGCAATGAGTAGAATGTCATTAAGGAATTAGGTTTTTGAATCATAAAATTTTAGAGCTGGAAGAAATTTTAGGAGTCGTGTATTCTAGGCCACCTCATTTTGTTTTATAAGTGAAAGAAACGGGCCCTATAGGGTAACTAAGGTTAACCAAGATGTCTTAGGTCACAGAGTTGAGTAAGTTCTAGAACCGAGTCAGGGTTCTTTCTCTTGACTACCATTGGTTTTGGTGCTGTGATAGTATTAGCACTAATAATCCTAATAGCAGCTATTTAAATGTTTCCTGTATGTATCCTAGGCATTCTGTTTAGTACTTATGCATATTTATTTTTCCTAGTTACTCTACACAGATTCTGAAATTGATTCATTTACCTATGTGTTAGTTTCCTATTGTTCTGTAATAAATTGAGAAAAACTTAATGACTTAAACACAGATTTATTATTCTATAGTTCTGGGGATCAGAAGCCCTAAACGGGTATTACTGAGTGTCCGCAGGATTGCATTCATTTCTGGAGGTCTTAGGGCAGACCTCCTTCTTGTCTTATCCAGCTTCTAGAGGCTGCCCACAACATGTGACTGGTGGCCCTCCTTCCATCTACAAAGCCAGCAGTGGGGGGTCAAGTCTCTCAGGCAGTCTTTTTGGTTCTGACTCTTAAACGTTTCTTTCTTTTCCCTCTAAGATCCCTGGTGGTTCCTGTGGGTCCACCTGGGTGTTTATTCCAGGATACTCTCCTTCTTTTAAGGTCAGTTGATCAGGAGCCTTAATTCCTCATTGCCATATAACATAACCAATTCACAGATTGCAGGGATTAGGATGTGGATGTCCTTGAAGGGCATTGTGTGCCTGCTATGCCTACCACAGTCTGTTGAGTGAAGAGAGTTAGAATCAGAGAGAGGTTAAAGTAAGTCATTTAATGATGCATCATTAGCAAATGAAAAAGCCTGCATTTTAACCCGTGACAGGGTTATTTAGCCTATCTTTCATGATTACATGGTCTTTTCCACAAATGCTGTTTGGTCCTGGTGTGGCAAAGTAAATAGGATTGTTAGCAGTGTTCCTATAGTAAAGAGGTCTTTCTGACTAAGGTAAAAATCCCATTTACTTTAATGATATCAAGAAATAGGGTATTTGAATATGGGACAATTGAGAGCATGGTAGAGGAGTATATTTGATATGGAAACATGTTTATGATTCATCAAAACCTTCAGTCCATCACCCCCCCCCCCCCTTCATGAATTCCCTTTGGCATCAGTTCTTCCTTGTCCAACCCAGCTGCCTCAGTTCAAATTGTTCCCCTGCAAATTCCCTGATTCCTTTGCCCTCTCCTAATCTGACAAAGCTGGAGGACTAGAGGAGCTCAATTACCTGCCTGTTGGTTACATTTGAGTGATGTCCGTGGCAGCCTCACATTTGCCCAGCAGCCTTCCCACCTGCCTCTGTGGTCTTACTCCTGTGGCCCACCTCCTCCATTCTTCCAAACACCTTATCCCCAACCGGTGTCACTTACCATCTTGGCTGTTTTCTGTGAAGTGGACTACTGTTGAGCCCCCTTTCAAGAACACTCTTCTCTTGGTCTTTGGCCCTCCACCCTTTCCTGTGTTGCCTTTTCCCATTCTGGCTGACCCTTTCCTGTATTCTGTTTTGGTTCCTCCACTTTTATCTGTGCCTGCTGAAAGAGGAGCTCCTCATATTTTCCTTACCTTGCACTTCTGGTTTAAAATTTGATCTGTTTGAGTATGTCTCCCATATTTATTTCTCTAGCATAAATCTTCTCAGCGACATCTTAGGCAGGGTCAGTGTTTGTCAGGGGGGCTGTCTTGTGCACTGTAGGATTTTCAGCAGCATCTCTGGTCTCTACCTACTAGATGCCAGTAGAACCTCCTCTGTCCCAGAAGTGGCAACCAAAAATGTGTTACATATTGCCGAGTGTCTCCTGGAGGACAGAATCACCTTGGGTGAAAAACCATTTATCTAACCTAAAGCTCTCTTCTGAGGATCTAAGGATAGTGCCTTCCTTGCAGCTCCACTGGAATGTCTCATAAGCATCTCATATTTAACATGTCCAAAACAGACTCCTGTTATTTCTCTCTGATACACTCTTCCTCCAGCTTTCCTCCTTCCATGTATGGCCTTGCTGGCCATTGGAGATATTTGGCTTTTATTCTGAGTGAACTAGGAAGCTATCAGAGGATTCTGGGCTTGGAAATGATAGGAGCTCACTTAGGTCAGATCACTATTGAGAAGTGACTATGTGTTACAAGATTGAAGCAGGAAGACTCACTGAGAAACTGCTATGGTGATCCAGGAGAAAGAGGGTAGAGTAGCTTAGACCAGGGTGGTAATAAAAGAGATGGTAAGAAGTGGTATCTTTGGATTAAGCCTTTGATACAGCTATCCTGGGGAAGAAGAGTATATTGTATTATATGAGATTAGTATCTTAGTGTGATATGTTTATCAAGTTATTTGCTGAAAACTTGCAGGAAACAGGTTTGGTGGATCAGAGTGAGAAGAGTGTAGCCATAGCCCAGAAACTTGTGGGGATGTTACTTGAATGAATCCAGGCCAGAATGGCCAGTAAAGCGAGAGTCCTCTTAGGAGGAGTAAGGAGGACATCCAGTCCAGCCAGGTACACTTCACAGTCTTTCCTGGGGCAGGCCCTATCACTGTGAAACATATACCTATGGCAGGTTGGATAGAACAACCTGCCACTTGAGAAGTCAGGAGATTTGCCTTCATTAGATATTGGAAGCAAGTCATATTGCCCTGTAAGCTAACGTAAAGTGGCCATTGGCACTTGGGGTGAGATCAATTTTTGTTGTACAAGATTGCCTTCTATGAAGTGAAATACTTAGGATCCTCACTGATAGGAAGGTATGCTCCCTTATGGTAACATCTAAAATGTGCCGTCTCTCAGAAAGGGAGACAGAACATAAAGACTCCTAATTCTGGGAAACGAACTAAGGGTGGTGGAAAGGGAGGAGGGCGGAGGGGGGGGGGTGAATGGGTGACGGGCACTGAGGGGGGCACTTGATGGGATGAGCACTGGGTGTTATTCTGTGTGTTGGCAAATTGAACACCAATAAAAATTTTTTTGGATTTAAAAAATAAAATAAAATGTGCCGTCTCCCCTCCAGTTTCCAAGCTTCCATGGGAGTCAGACATGCTCAACTGAAAACCACTTGACTAAGTCCCCCTTTCTAACTTGAAAACTGACTATCATAACATGAAGTCAAAAGGCTATGGCATGTCAAGCCCTCAAAGAAAACACAGATTGTTTCTAGTTTGGGGGACTTAGAAGAGAAATGTTGCCAGGATTACTTCAGAATTAGTGCTGATTTTTATTGTGTTGCATAAAATGCATCCTTTAAGTATTTTGTGTCCTTATATGTACCTTAAAATATTAATTCTTAATTCTTTCATAGAGGGTGTGGATGTCTCAGGGCCATCTCTAAAGATAGTGCAATAGGACACCTGCTCCTGCTGTTCTATTTGTAGCATTGTTAGGTAAGAGAATTTGAATTAAAAGGAATGAAGACATAAAAAAGAATTCTCTAGCTATATTTTGGCAAAGGAAATGGAAGCAGGGTAGGAAGAGGGAGATTAATGGCTATATGTCAGTGTTGTGTATATCATGTCTTTGTCAAGTCTAGCTGATATCAAGAGCTAAATATTTTTAAAATCACATTTTAGAAAACTCAGTAGAAAATAGAAGGTAGGGACACCTGGGTGGCTCAGTTTGTTAAGTGTCTGACTCTTAATTTAGGCTCAGGTTATGATCTTAGGGTCATGAGATCCAGCCAGACATGGGGCTCTGTGCTTAGTGGGGAGTCTCTCTCTCTCTCCTTCTCCCTTTGCCCCTCCCCCTGGAGCTTGCACATGCTTGCTCTCTCTCTTTCTCTCTCAAATAAATCTTTAAAAAAAAAAGAAAATAGAATGTAATATTTATCAGGTTTGTGATAGCTCAGTAAATCAGTATAGTAACTTAGTATTGGAGCAGTGAAAAACTCACCAAAGAATTGATAGGTCAGCGTGAATATATGACATTTAAGACTTATTCACAATGAAGAAAATAATAGACTGGGAAAAGTGCTCCTATCAGGTGTGATTAAGGGTTAATATCTATAATGCTTGAAGAGTTCTCTTAAACTTAATGAGGAAAAAAATGTCAAGACTTAGTACATAAGTGGACAGAGAATTTTAACAGATATGTAATATAATTAGTAATAAAAATGTAGGAATATGTTCATCATCACAGGTAATCAAAGAAATACATTTTAAATCCACTTTGAGTTACCCCTTCTATTCTCTTGCAAGTACTAGAAGTTAAAATAACTCCCAGGTCTGGTGAGATTTTGATGAAGTGGAAGCCATTCATGCTTACTTGTTTCTTGTGCTATGCTCTTAGCCACTGCCTTTCTCTGAACATGTGTGATTTCAGATTCTTTTGCCTTGTCCATATTACATTTCTCCCATCTTCCCCCTGACCAAGTCCTGTTGACTTCTCATCCTTTGGGAGCAGCACTCAGATGGGAGAGGCATCCCACCCTAATTATCACTGCTAGTGAGCCACCCTTGATTTGCGTTCAGCACTACAGTGCAGTGCCAGGTAAATGCGTCAACCCCTGCCACTTGAGTAGGGGTTCTTGAGGTTAGGGGTGGTCAGCTGTCTCAGGGCCTGACACATAGCTGTTCAATAAATGTTGAACTAAGTTACTGAGATTTGATGGATGTTTTAATGAACTAAAGGTATGTCAAGGTGATAAAGTAATGAGGTCACTGAAAGTGTAATTATGAGTGTAATTTATGGCAGAATTTTGTAACTGAATACAAAATGGTATGTTTAGTGTGATGTAACCACATTTGAGAAGTAATATGCAGAAAATAAATTTTTAACAATTTTAAATAACAGAAAATTTTCTTTATTACATAAAGATAACTTTTTAATCTTTATGATAAAATATATAATTTAAAAAGTCAGCTGGCAGACTTATCTCCTCCTCTCTTTACCAAAGGCTAAACTCTTCTTTTTGTCCAGTTATCTGGTTTAACTATCAGGAAACAAGGTAGACCTACCCAGATTGTGGGCTCATAAGGGTTAGCTGCATTTTTGTGAATGGGAATTAAGCATATTTAAATATGCTTTAAACTTTTACTATGTTTGGGTATATCTAGCTTAAAAGTTCTTTTCCTTTTTTGTTTTATTTTCGAAATGATTCCGTCTTATAGATATATGGTACTTAGTATTTTGTAGTTTATAAATGCATTCACATTATCAGTGATAAGTTCTATAGCTTTGATGATGTCAGATATAAATGGTAATTGACTGATTTTACATTTTTTGAGTATTTACCATCTGTCAGTGACTGAGATACAGAATGCCTTCAGGGAAGTCCTTGTCTGGCAGGGAAGATAGGCAGCCATGATCACATGATGAACATATGGTGGGGTGCAGGGGAAGGGGGAAGCAGTTATTTACCAAGAAAATTGGCAAGATAAGATGACTTTTTTTTTTTTTCCAGTGAGATGATTCTTGAACAGGACTTCAGAAGATGAGCAAGATTTTTGCCAAAAGGAGAAAAAAAAAGGAAAGCATGAACAGAAAGATGGAAATGTGGAAGTCCATGACGTGTTCAGAAGCCACTGAAAGACTTTAGAGAGGAATATGATGTGATCATATTTGTATTTTGGAAAGAAAACAGGTCAGTATGGGGAAAAATTGTTCTGAGGAGACTCAAGAGGAGTGGTTCTCAGTGTTTTTACTTTTACTTTTAGATGCTTTCCCATATGACATTTTTCTAAGTGTCCCTAGATTTTGATTGCAACATAGGTAAGACAGGTTTTATATTATGTACAGTTCTGTTCTGCCAACCATATGGCCTATCTCAAATTCATAGCGTATGTATAGAAGAGTATCTCTTATGAACTTCTGGATGAGAACCAATGGATTAGAAAAATGAGATCAACTAAAAGGTCATTGCAATGTTCCAGGCAAGAGGTGATGGCTTAAATCAGGCCAGTAACAAAAATAGACGGGAGGAAATATATATGAGACATTTTTCTGTGTAGACTTGGTGGACTTGATTTGTGAGAGTAAGGAGAAAAGGAATTATAGATCAGTGTTTCTCAGATTTTAACGTGTATATGAATTGCCTGGGGATTTTGTTAAAAGGTAGATTCTAATTCAGCAGGTCCAGAGTGGGGCACAGTCTTGTGTTTCTAAAAGATTCCAGGTGATAAACAACAAGCATTATTGGTTCATGGACCAATCTTTAAGTAACAAGAGTAAGAGAATTTGAGTGTCAGGTTTGAGTTTCCAGGTGGTAATGTCATTATCTGAAATGGGGAACACAAGAGAAAAATGTTGGAGTGAAGTCCTTACATTCAGGTATAAAATTATAGACACCTGGAAATTTGGATTTTTAATGTAAGAGAGAAATTAGGTCTAGAGATACAAATTTGGGAATTAGCATTTCATCGATTGCAGTAAAAACTTAAGAATGAATGACATTACCTTGGCATAATACCCTCTGGTTCCATCCACATCATTGCAAATGGCCAGATTTCATTCTTTTTGATGCCCCAGTAATATTCCATTGTATAATATATGCCACATCTTCTTTATCCATTCATTTGTCGATGGACATAAATAAGTCCGAGAAATACAAATACTGTATGATTTCACTCATCTGTAGAATTTAAGAAACAAAGCAGATGACCATAGAGGATGGTAAGGCAAAATAATATAAGAAAAAAACAGAAAGGGAAGCAAACTATAAGAGACTCTTAACTATAGGAAACAAACTGAGAGTTGCTAGAGGGGAGGTGAGTGGGAGGATATGGTAACTGGTTGATGGGGATTAAGGAGGATACTTGATGTAATAAGCACGCACTGGCTGTTGTATGCAACTGATGAATCACTGAATTCAACCTCTGAAACTAATAATACACTGATAATTAAATTGAATTTAAATAGTTAATAAAACCAAAACGAATGAATGACATTACCTGTAAGAAAGAGATAAAGGTAATATTAGAATATATACTTATGTTTGCTAGAATTTTAACACTCCATTTAAGTTACTTTATAAACTATCCATGTGGAAGAAATTGGATAGATAGCCTCCTTTCTATGAACAATGTGTAGGTATGAATTCAGGAGTAGAGAAATTTTTGGAAAACTGCTTAATCTCTTGGTAATGGGTATAGATAAAGGTAAATATTCTGTGGGCCAGGTTAAAAATGAAGTACCTCATTAGGTAAACTCATTCGTACAAACAAATATGTGTTAAACATCTTCAAAATGACAGCTACTCATCTATATTCTAGGGCTAAATAGTGTCAAGTAAGATGCCCCAAATACAGAGATTATGAGGAGGATAAACAAAGTGATTACGATACAGTGGAAGAAGTACTGGAGTGCGAGAGTCTAGCAGCAACCTGTGACTCAGTGTGGGGATAAGGAACTGTCTTCTTGAGGAAGTATCATTTAAGTTGAGACATGAAGGCTGAGAGAGGTGATCTAGAAGAGGTCAGGGAGGGCACGACAGCAGCATTTCTGCAGGTTGAAGAGGGCAGTGTGGCTGACCCAGAGAGTGTGCAATGTAGAGAGTAACGATGAGATTGGAGAGGTGAACAGAGTCCATGGCTAGGCCTACTCTCCTGGGACTCGGAAGAGGGTGGAGGGAGAAAATGATGTATTTTCCAAAGGAAAAAGTATTATTCTGCCTGGGTGTAGTTCAAACAATAGTTTTATGCATATGGTTTTATAAGGGTTTTGTGGACTGGCGCAGCAACGCAGTGAGTGACTCATAGTAATATTGTTTCTATAGGAAAAATGTTTTGGGCTTCAAAAACTGTCTTAAAATTTAGTTTCCAATTGTGTTTTTCACCATTTGGGGACTGCCTGGGTAGTCATACGTTTCTACTGCTTCTTGTTATTTGTGTTCAAATGGTACTTTCTCTGGTGTTTATCTACCTGGCTACAGTGTTGACTTTCTACCCCTTGATAAAGGAATCAAAGGTATCATTCCACAGATCTGGTTGAAATGTTTTCTTTTCTTGAACAGATTAGAAAATGTATGGAAATAAAAATAGAAATCTTTTTATACATTGTTTGGCTTTCGGAATGTTGTTCTTTCAAATTAAGGGTTCCCTCTGTAAACTACATTGTGGTACAGTGTTATATACCAAGAAAATTTGAAAAATTAAGACACAAAAATTGTAATAAACAGAAAGTAGAAAGTGTTGCCATGATTTCACTGTTGAAGTCAAATGAAATGCAGAAGGTAAGCAGTACAAGGATAAAATGCCTTTGCTTTAAAAAATACTTTAATAAGCATAAGCTTATCACCATCATCTTCATGACTTTTGTTATCATTAGAAATACTACATATTTTAAAGCAGAAAAGAGCTGGTAAGGCAGTCTCTTTATAAAATAGATCTATATAAGCTTCATTTGTTTAATAAATGAAACTTTAGTCTGAAACTCTCTCAAATTCCCATGTCTCCAAGAGGCAAAGTTAATTTCATTGACACTCCTCTCAGTGAAAATACCTTTCTGTATCAAAATGCTTTCAGCTGGCAAGTAAAGGAAGACCCAGCTGAAACTGAAAATAATAAGTAACTTTTATGATCTCATATAACTAGAACTTTGGAAGAAAGATGGTTTGATGGTTGGTTCATGTAGCAGCTAACTGCAGTCATTAGGCTCTCAGGATCTTTGGGTCTTTTCATTGTAACATCCTGTTAGCTTTTGTCCTCAGGCTTGTCCCCTCCAGGTCTGGAGATGTCAGGCACCTTGAGCTCCAAGATTTATATCCTCAATTCTGAGTATCCAAGATTGTAAGAAAGGAAGGTATCTCTTGTCTTGTACAGCAGCAGTTTGGGCTGTTATAGTAAAATACTGTATAGACTGGGTGGCTTAGACTGTTTTGCACAGTTAATGGAGTCTGGGAAGTCCAAGTTGCCTAAAGATTCATGGTAAGGGCCTCTTTCTGGTTTGAGGACAACCACCTTTTTGTTGTTGCCTCACATGGCAGAGAGAGAACTTTGTCTCTTTGTCATTTTGTAAGAACATTAATACTATTATGGGGGCTCCACCCTCGTGATCTAATGTAACTCTGATTACTTCCCAAAGGTCTCACCTTCAAATACCATCACAATGGGGATTAGGGCTTTAACCTGTGAATTTTGTGAGGTGGGGAGCCCAAAAATTCAGGCTATAGCATCTCTTTTATGTCTTTTTTTAGAGTGAAAAAACTTTCCCAAAAGCCTCTTAGGAGACTTCACTAGCTGAATGTACCTCATATAACCCATTTCTAAACCAATCAGTGGCAAAAGACATAAAGTCCTGTGATTGGCTTAGACTAGTCAAGATTCTTCCAGCCCTCTTAGAAAAGAGGTAAATTGGGATTCTGTTATCCTGGAAAGAGAGTGGACTGGGAAGGCAACCACTGGTACCTGCCATACCTCCCAAGGCCAGTTCCTCTGCTTGGGCTCTGAATCGTTTTCTGTCTTCTGGAGGACTTTATTCTGTTAATAATTTTTTTTTTTTTTTTGAGGAATAAACAGTCAATTTTATTGGGCTCAGACGAGGAGTCCATGGGTCTTGAGGAACTCTGTGTATTTGTCAGTTTTCTTCTCCACATTCTTTTTGGCCTGTTTCCATAACCTCATAAGCTGCTTCTTCTTCCAGTAATGGATCTTGGCCTTCTCCTTCCTATTCTCCTCCAGGGTAGCTGTTACTGCCTGGTACTTCCAGCCAACCTTGTGAGCCAGGCGCCCCAGGTAAGCAAACTTTCGTGTAGGCTTCAGGCGTACCACCTTGAGGGCAGCTGGAACCACCATTTGCTTTTTATTTTAATAGGGTGGTGGGATCCCATCAAACACCTTGAGGCGGTCCAGGGCAGCCTGGCCTCACTTGGTCTTGTGGGGCAGCATGCCTCGAGCTGTCCACCAAAAGATACGGCTGGGTGCTTGGAAGCGGTAGGGGCCACGGGATGGGTTGGTGTTCATCTGCTTGCAGAGGAAGGCCAAGTACTTCAACTTGTTTCTGTAGAAATTGCCAGAAATGTTGATGCCCTCATAGTGCACAACTACAACCTTGCAGCCCAGAGCACCTGTTTGGCTACAGTGGCTGCCAGGCAGCCCAGGAGATGGCCTCGGCCACTGAGCACCAGGACCCAGTGCTTGTTATATACTTGTGATTGTTGAAGGCAGAAGGATACAGAATCTAAAGCCAGACTTCCTGACAATGTGACTTTGGCTAAAAAATCTCCAGCTTCCTCACCTGCCCCTCCGCCATCTTTGGCAGCTGCCTGGGAAAGTGTTAATAATTTTTTTAATCATCTTTACTTCAAGTCTGTCTTCTTCAGGCTATATTGGAAGAAGAGTATATATGTGCTGTCTCCATTTCTCTTTTTAAAGCATATTCCTCAAATCTTCTGTAATCTGGATTCTGCTCCTCCTCATAATAACCTTTCCCTACTGTCATCATTAGTGTCCACCTGATTGCATGAACCTTTGCCAGTATTACGAGTGGTTTTTTGCCAGTCTTACCAGTGTTTGGCAGGATCAGTAGTTTTGCAGGTTTAGTGTACACCAGAATCATCTGGAGGGCAATTAAAAATACAGATTGCTGGGCTCCACCCTAGAGTTTCTAATTCAATAAGTCTGAGTTGGGGCTTATAGATTTGAGCTTACTTTTGTTATTATTGGTTTTATTAACTACTACCTTCTTCATGAGTTTCAAACCTGCACTTTTTTTTTTTAAAGTATTTATTCAAGAGAGACAGAGAGGCAGAGACATAGGCAGAGGAAGAAGCAGCCTCCATGCAGGAAGCCAGATGTGGGACTTAATTCTGGGAATCTGGGATCACGCCCTGAGGCAAAGGCAGATGCTCAACCACTGAGCCACCCAGGCATCCCTCAAACCTGCATTTCTTGTTCTTCCTGTATTCTGTCTTATTGATGAATACCAGTGTCCTTTTTCTCAAGTAAACTCTGGAACCCACCTTGTTTTTTTTATTCTCCTTTATCCCCATACACAGTCAGTTCATGTTTCATACTCTAAATATTCCTTAAATGCATCATTTTGTCTTCATCCCTATTGTCTCTGCTTATTTGGAGCACTCATTTCTTTTCACTTATGCCACTAGAATGATCTCTAAAGTGCTCATCCTATCTCCTATCTGATTTTCTCTTATTTATTCTTTTCCTATTGCAGAGTGATTTTTTAAATGCAAATCTGATCACATTATTCCTGAACTCAAAATTCTTTGGACTCCTGCATCTTCCAGATAAAACCCAGTCTCTGTACCATGCAAGCAAAGAGCTTCAGGATTGAGTCTCTGCCCACCTGTCTAGTGTTCTTTTCTCCCCTCTTCTGCTTTACTCTACTTCAGTACTGAACTTGCCTCCATTCTGAATGCTGTTGAGTTTTTGAGCCTTTGCATGTTTTCTTCTTGCCTGAAACACTTCTCTTACCCCCTTGACTGCTTTGGAAGGTCCTTCTTATCTTCCAAGACTTAGCTTAGGGATGCCTCTGCTATTGCCTCACTTCTCTGATACCTTTTCTTATTTTATTCCTGGAAATCAGGTGTTCCTTTTCTGTGTAACCATACAAGTTTGTAAATGGCACTCATTTAGCACTTAACCACCATTTAATTCTGCCAGTTTATTGGGTGCTTGCTCCCTCTGGACTATAATTTCTTTAAGGATAAAGATTGTACTTTTCATCCATTTCCTAATAGAGCACCTAACATAATAAGAAATGTTTGTCAAGTGACTGAAAGTTAAGGACCATTTTTAGTGATAGAAACTGGTCATAAAATCAAATCGGAAGCACTTAGGACTGGGAAACAAATAGGAGGGTGACACCTTAGGCTTTAGTTGGATTTGTTTAGATTCTAGTAAAATTCATGGTTCTTGTAGTCTGTACTGAGCAGCGATAGGGGTTGGTGATAGATTATAGAAAACACTTGAGTGATGTTCAAATTAGGTTGCTTTTTTCATTTCCTTGAGAGTTTGGATGAAATCTGGAAATAGCACTGCTGTTAAGAGTTCTTTGGTGTATTAAGAGCTCTGTCCGGTAAGATGAGAACAACTGATCCCAAAATTTTCTGATATATATATTTACATATATACATACATTATACATTAATATGTATAATATATATATGTGCATATATATATACTTCTTGTTTATTGCTTTTTTGAGAAATTTATACAGACTTAAAAATTATTATATTTATATTATTATAAAGCTGCCAACTCTGTGATACAGAAATTTTATTTTTAATATTTTAAATGTTAGCTTATTTATCCACTGTTTTTGAAAATTTGTATCTGCTAGAAATTTCATAGTAGTTATATGCTCTAAGCCTGCATTGTGCACGTGGTAGCCATCAACCACATGTGGCTATTTAAATTTGCATTTAAACTGGTTAGAATTAAATTAATAATTCAGTTCCTAAATCATGCTAGCCACATTTCAAGTGCTCAATAATTGTATTGGACAGCACAGATACAGGATAGGAGCAGTGGCTTTGAATGACATATTAGACCAGATGAACTTAACAGATATATATACATTCCATCCCCAAATACTAGAATATGTATTCAAGGTGCACATGGAACATTCTCCAGGATAGAGCATGTGTTAGGCCACAAAGTAAGTTTCAAATTTAAGATTGAAATCACATCAAACATTTTTATTCCAACCACAGAAGAATAAAACTAGAAATAAATTACAAGAAGAAAACTGGAAAAAAATCCCACAAACACATGGAGGCTAAATAGCATGCTGCTAAACAACAAGTGGATCAATGAAGAAATCAGAGATGCATTAAAAAATACATGTAGACAAATGAAAATGGAAACACAACAGCTCAAAATCTGTGGGACCCACCAAATGCAGTTCTAAGAGGAAAGTTTTTATAGTAATAAAGTCCTAGATCAAGAAATAAGGAAAATCTCAAATAAGTGATATAACCTTACACCTAAAGGGACTAAAAGAAACAAAAGCTCAAAGTTAGTAGAAGGAAAGAAATAATAAGGATCAAAACAGAAATAAATGAAATAGAGGCAAAAAAGAAAAGACCCATGAAACCAAGAGCTGTTTCTTTGGAAATATAAATAAAATTGATAAAACTTCCAGACTTGTCAAGAAAAAAGGACTCAAAATTAGAAATGGAAGAGGAGAAATAACAACTGATACCATATAAAGATATTGATATCATGAAATATAAAGGATCCTAAGAAACTACTATGAAAAATTTTATGCCAACGAATTGGATAACATAGGAAAATGGGTGAATTCCTAGAAACATATAACCTTCCAAAACTGAATGAGGAAGAAATAGAAAATTTGAAGTTGATGACTAATAATAAATTGAATCAATAATAAAAAAAAATTACCAACAAACAAAAGTCCAGGACCAGATTCACAGGTGAGTTCTACCAGACATTCAAAGAAAAATTAATACTGATTCTCCCTATTTCAAGAAATAGAAGAAGGAAACTTCCAAATTACCTTTATAAAGCCAATATTACCCTAATGCCAAGACTAGACAAAGACACTACAAAAAAAGAAAACAATAGGCCAGTAATCCCTGATGACCATAGATGCAAAAATCCTCAATAAAATAACAACAAAACAAGTTAAGTAATATATTAAAAGGATTATTTATGACGATGATGTGGGTTTTATTCCAGGGCTACAGGGAGGGTTCAGTATCTGCAAATCATTCAATATGATTCATCATATGAACAAGAGGAAGAGTAAAAACCACATGATCATCTCAGTAGATGGAGAAATTGCATTTGACAACATTCAGCATTCATTCATGATAAAAACTCTCCACAAAGAGAGGTTTAGAGGAAACATAGTTCAACTTAATAAAGACTATGACAGACGCCCCGCTAACATGATCTCAGTTTCAAAAACTGAAAGCTTTTCCTGTAAGATCAGGAATAAGACAAGGATGTCTGCTTTTACTACTTTCATTCAACGTATACTGGAAGTCCTAATTGCAGCAATCGACAAGAAAAAGAAATAAAAGGCATCCAGGTTGGTAAAGAAGAATTAAAACTCACTATTTGCAGATGACATAGTACTGTATATAGAAGCCCCCAAAAAACTAGAACTGATAAATAATTCAGTGAAGTTGCACTATACAAAATTAATTTACAGAAATCTGTTGCTTTTCTATACACTAATAGCAAACCAGCAGAAAGAGATATTAAGAAAATAATTCTATTTTAAATTGGACCAAAAAAAAATACCTAGGAATAAATTTACCAAAGAAGTAAAAGACCTATATTCTGAAAACTGTAAGACACTGATAAAATAAATTGAAGATTACTCAAACAAATGGAGAGATATAGCATACTCATGGATCAGAAGAATTAATGTTAAAATGTCCGTAGTACCCAAAACAATGTCCATAGTACCTGAAACAGAGTCAGTGCCATTCTTATCAAAATACCAACAATATTTTTCACAGAACTAGAACAAATACTCATAAAATTTTCACCTCATATAATTACAGTCTTTTTCTTTGTTGTGTACTGCTGATATTTTTAATGATTTTTTTTTGAGATTCTTTAAGTACTAAGTAATACACTAATGGGGCAGGCATATAACGGTGATGAAAACATACTTACTCTCTGCCCTCAGGGAAATTACAGTGTAATGGATGAGGCTAGACAGACAGTGAATACATCAATAAACTATATAATTACAAAAAAAACCCCAAAATTTGTATAGAACTACAAAAGACCTCAATTAGCACCCCCCCCAAAAAAAAAATCTTGAGAAAGAACATAGCTAGAAATATCAAAATGCCAGATTTCAAGATATACTACAAAGCTGTAGTAATCAAAACAATATGGTAGTGGTGAGCGGGTGCACACACGATACATAGATCAGTGGAACAGAGTAGAAAGAAATCCAAGCTTATATGGTTGATTAATCTGTGATGAAGGAGCCAAGAATACACAATGGGGGAAAAAATCTCTTTTAATAAATGGTATTCGGAAAACTGGATAGCTACATGCAAAAGAATGAAACTAGACCACTCTTACTCAAACACAAAAATAAACTCAAAAGGGATTAAAGACCTAAATGTGAGGCCTGAAACCATGAAAGTCCTAAAAGAAAGCATAGACAGTAAGCTGTTGGATTTTTTGGCTTTAACATCATATTTATGGATATGTTGCCTCAGGCAAGGGAAGGAAAAGCAAAAATAAACTAATTGTGACTATACCAAAAAGCTTTTGCACAGCAAGGGAAACCATCAAGAAAATGAGAAGGCAACCTACTGAACGGGAGAAGATATTTGCAAATGATACTTCTGATAACAGGTTAATATCCAAAATATACAAAGAACTTCTACAGCTCAACACAAAAATCCTCAAAATAATCTGATTAAACATGTGCAGAGGATCTAGATAGACATTTTTCCAAAGAAGTCATACAGCTGGCCAGTAGGCACCACAACTGGTAGTTGCTGGGGGGAAGGGGGAGGGAGAAGGGAGGGCAGTGAAGGGAAGAGTAAAATAGGTTAAAGGGATAAGGAAGTACAAAATTCCAGTTATAAATAAATGTCATGAGGATGAAATGTACAGCACGAGGAATACAGTCAATAATATAATAATGATGTATGGTGACAGATGGTAATTACACTTAATCATGGTGAATATTGTATAATGTATAGAATTGTCAAATCACTGTTGTATACCTGAAAATTAACACATATGTCAACTATACTTCGGTAATAAAAAAAATTTTTAATTCAGTTCCTCAGTCATGCTAGCCATGTTTCAAGTGCTCAATAATTGTATACAGATACAGGGTATTTTTATTGTTGTCTTAGCAATAATTTAGTCAGATGATTGGGATATAATCTCATATTTTAAAAATCCAAACATGTCCCTTAAAAATGTGTTTTTATTATGAAATAAAGCATAGATATGGAAACCCATTTAAATCAAATACATGGTTTATTGAATTATTACAATGCTGATAACACCCAGGTAGGGAATAGATCTTTGTCAGTCATCTTTGAAACTCTTCCATGTGTCCTGTGTCTATCACAACCTTCTCTCTTATGTAATCATTACCCCAATTTTCATAGTAATCCCTTACATTTTTCTTTTTATTATTTATGGAGTTAATTAGCTTCCTTAGACATTATAGTTTGGTTTTAACCAAAATAATAACATGGTTATTGTGATACAATTTCCATGCCATTAAATTAGCTCATTTAAAGTATATAATTTAGTGGTTTTAGTATAGTTACAGAATTATACAACATCACTACAATCTAGGTTTAGAACATTTTCATCATACCTGTTGGCAGTCACTCCCCATCCCTATTTTTCCAATCACCCCAGCCTTGGCAATCATTAATCTACTTTCTGTGTATACATTTGCTTATTCTGATTTTTTATGTAAATTGAATCATACTATATGTAGTCTGTTGTGTCAGACTTCTTTCACTTAGGTATAGTGCCTTTGAGATTCATTCATGATGTAGTAAATATTTTAATTCTTTTCATTGCTGAATACTATTTCATTGTATGGATATGTCACATTTTGTTTATCCATTCATCAGATGAAGGGCATTGGGTCGTTTCCACTTATTGGCTCTTATGATTAATGCTGGTATGACATTTATGTCCAAGTTTTTGTATGGATGTATGTTTTCATTGCCTTTGAGTACTTACTTAGTTGTGGGACTTGCTGGGTCAAATGGTACTTTATGTTTTAACTTTTTGAGGAACTACCAAAATGTTTTTCTAATTGGCTGCACCATTTTTCATTCCCACTGGCAATATAGAGGATTCTAATTTCTCCACATCTGAATCAATACTTGTTATTTCTCTTTTTGATTATAGCCATCATATTGGCTATAAAGTGTTGTCTCACTGAATATTAAATTGATTAAAAATGTATTGTGGTTTTCACTTGCATTTCCCCAGTGGTTAATGATGTTGGTCATCTTTTCATGTGTTTATTAGACATTTGTAAATCTTCTGCATAGAAATGTCTATTCAAACCTTTTGCTTATTATTTGATTTTTAATTAAGTAATTGTTTAGTTTTTATTAATGAATTAGAAGAGTTCATTATTACTGGTAACAGTTTCTTTTTTGGAAATATGATTTACAGTTATTTACTTTCATTCTGTTTTTTCCCCCAATTTTCTTGATAGTATATCATTTGCAGCATAAAATATTTTAATTTAGAGATGTCCTAGTTTATTTTTTCTTTTTGTCTCTTGTATTTCTGGTATATTTAATAAACCATTGTCTAATCCAAAGTCACAAAGATTTACTACTCTGTTTTCTAGAAGTTTTATTGTTTTAGCATTTACATTGATGTCTGTGATCCATTTTTAGTTAATTTTTGTGTGTGATGTAAGAAAGAAGTCTAGCTTCATGTTTTTGATTGTGGATATCCAGTTGCCCTTGTACCATTTGTTTAAAAAGACTATATTTTTTCCATTAAATTGTTTTGGATGATGCCCTATTAAATTAAAATTGACCATAGATGTAAGAATTTATTTCTGGACTCTCAGTTTCTTTCCATTGTTTTACATGTTTATCTGTATACCAGTACCTTACTATATCAATTAAACTATAAGTATACAGTAAGTTTCCAAATTGGGATATGTGAATCTTCCAACTATCTTTTTTATTTTTTAGGATTGTTTGACTCTTTTGGGTACCTTGCATATCCGTGTGAATTTCAAGATAAATTTTTCAATTTTTGCAGAAAAGGCAGCTTGGATTGTAATAAGAATTCTGCTGCATATGTAGACCAAGATGGAAAGTATTGACATCCTAACAATATTAAGTCTTAACAGTACATGAACAGGGTATGTTTTTCCATTAAAGTTGTCTTTAATTTCTTCTAACAGAATTTTGTAGTTTCCACTGTGCAAGTCTTATGCTATTTTTGTTAAATAAATTCCTAAATATTTTTATCTTCTTGTTGTGATTGTAAATGGAATTGTTTTTATAATTTCATTATTTCATTTTTGGGTTGGTCATTGCTGTTGTATAGAGAAAAGAATTTTGTATATTATTCTTGTATCCTGCAACCTTGGTACATGGTTGGTTATTCTAAAAGCTTTTTTTAAAAAGAGATTCCTTAGGATTTTCTATATGCAAAATTGTCATTTATGAATAGAGATGATTATAGTTGCTCCTTTCCAATCTGGATGCTTTCTTTTTTTTGTTTTCTCTTGCCTAATTGCATGGGCTAGAACTTGCAGTGAAATGTTAGGCAGCAGTAGTAAGAAATAGGACATAATTCTCTTGTTTCTAATTTTAGGAGGGACACATTCAGTCTTTCATTATTGAGTATGATGCTAACTGTGAGGTTTTGAGATGTCTTTGTCTGTTTGAGGAAGTTCCTTTCTATTCCTAGTTTGTTGAAAGCTTTTTATGAGGGTGTTGGATTTTGGCAAATGCTTTTTCTGTGTCTATTGATATGTAGTTTTAAAAAATTTTGTTAATGTAGGGATCCCTGGGTGGCGCAGCGGTTTGGCGCCTGCCTTTGGCCCAGGGCGCGATCCTGGAGACCCAGGATCGAATCCCACATCAGGCTCCCAGTGCATGGAGCCTGCTTCTCCCTCTGCCTATGTCTCTGCCTCTCTCTCTCTCTCTGTGACTATCATAAATAAATAAAAATTTAAAAAAAAAGTAAAAAAAAAATTTTTGTTAATGTAGTATTGGTTAACTTAGTTAATATAATATGCATTAGGTTTTTGTGTGCATGTGTGTATTGAACCAACTTGGCATTCCTAGTGTAAATCTCACTTGGTCATGGTCTTAATACTTTTTACATATTCCTGGATTTGCATTGCTAGTATTTTGTTGAGGATTTTTGCATCTGTACCCATAAAGAATGTTGGTCTGTAGTTTTCTTATGATGCCTTTGTCTAATTTTGGTATCAGAGTAATACTGGCTTATGGGAGTATTCTCTCCATTTATGTATATATGTGTGTGTATATACTTTTATATATGTGTATATATAACTAATGAAGCCCTTGGGTCTGCGCTTCTTTTTGTTGGAAGTGTTTTAATTACTAACTCAATCTCTTTATTTGTTATAGGTTTATTCAGAGTTTCTTTTTTTTAAATTTTTATTTATTTATGATAGTCACACACACAGAGAGAGAGAGAGAGAGAGAGAGGCAGAGACACAGGCAGAGGGAGAAGCAGGCTCCATGCACCGGGAGCCCGACGTGGGATTCGATCCTGGCTCTCCAGGATCAAGCCCTGGGCCAAAGGCAGGTGCCAAACCGCTGCGCCACCCAGGGATCCCCAGAGTTTCTATTTTTAATTCAGTCAATTGTAGTAGTTTGAGTTTTTCTAAGAGTTTGTTCTTTTCATCCAGGCACTCAATTGGTTGATGTACACTTGTTCATAGTATTACTTTATAATAACTTTTATTTCTGGAAGGTCAGTGGTAATGTTCTTTTGTTCATTCCTAATTCTGGTAATTTGTGTGTTCCTTCCTTTTTTTTTCTTGGTTACTCCAGCTAAAGACTTGTCAATTTTGCCAGTATTTTCAAAGAATCAGCTTCTGTTTTCATTGATTTTTTTCTTGTTTTTCTATTCTGTATTTTATTTGTTCGCACTTTAATCTTTATTGATCCCTTCCTTCTGCTTGCTTTTCTATTTTCTCTTTTTTTTTCTTGGTTCTTAAGATGGAAGTTTAGGTTATTCATTTGAGAACTTTCCTCTTTTTTCATATAAGCATTTAGAGCTATGGATTTTACTCTAAGCATTGCTTTCTTTAGCTGTACCCCATGAGTTTTGGTATATTGTTTTGGTTTTCATTCATGTCAGGGAATTTTCTGATTCCCTCTATAAGTTCTTCTTTGACTTATTGGTTATTTACGAGTGTATAGTTTTATTTCCACATATTTGTGAATTTCCAAAATTTCCTTCGATTACTGATTTCTAATTGCATTCTATCTGGTCACAGAACACTGTGTGATTTTAATCCCTTTAAATTATTGAGGCTTGTCCATGGCCTGAATTTTGTCTACCTTAGAGAATGTTTCATGTACACTTAAGAAGAATGTGTATGGTGTTGTTTTTGAGTGGAATGTTGTATAGATGCCTATTAGATCTCATTAGCCTATAATTTGTTCAAATCTTCTATCTCCTTGTGGATTTTCTCCTTGGTTGTTCCATCTAATATCAGAAGGGGATATAATGTCTTCCATTATTGGTTTTGAATAGTTTACTCTTTGATTCTTCCATCATTGTTTTAAATTTTATTTTTTCTGATTCTTTATGGTTCCTCTTTGCATAGTGTGTCTTTTTCCTTCCTTCCTTTTCCTTTCAGCCTATTTGTATCATTGAACCTAAAATGTTTCTCCTGTAGAGACACTGTTGTCCTTGAACAGGGAGTTTGTGGTGCTGACTCCCAGCACAATTGAAGATCCACATATAACTTTTGACTCCCCTTGAAATTAACTACTAATAGCCTACTGTTGACCAGAAGCCTTACCAATAACAACAGTCAATTGACACATATTTTGTATACATTGTATGTTATTTGGTATGTTACATGTTCCAATAAAGTAAGCTAGAGAAAAGAAAATGTTACTAAGAAAATCATAAGGAGGGGGGCGGTGCCTGGGTGTCTCAGTCAGTTAAGCATCTGCCTTCAGCTCAGGTCATGATTTCAGGGTCCTGGGATTGAGCCCCAAGGCAGGCTCCCTGCCCAGCAAGGAGTTTGCTCTCCTCCTCCCGATGCCCCTCCCCTGTGCTTATGTGTGCGCATGCTCACTCTCTTCTTTCTTAAATAAATAAAATCTTTAATAAAAAAAAGATAATCATAAGGAAAAGAAGAGAAAATACATTTACCAGTACTGTATTTTTTGAAAAAAATCATTGGATTTTAAAAAATACAATCTGATAACTCTGCTTTTTGATTGGGCTGTTTAATCTGTTCACATTTAATATTACTGATATTGTTGGATTTACATCTGCTATTTTGCTTTTTGTTTTCTATAGATCTCATGCCTTTTTTGTTCTCTTGAATTCTTTTAAATTTAACTGAATTCTTTTGAATTAAGTGAATGTCTTCCAGTGTAGTATTTTGAGTCCTTTAATCATTTTTAAATTATGTATCTTGAGTTATTTTCTTAGTATTTGCTCTAGACTTCGCAGTATACATTTTAACGTAGAAGAATCTATTTCTCAGTTTACTTACTTTCAGCAAAATATACTTTTCTCCTGTATGGTTCCATTTTTCTCTCTCCCCACTTTTTGCTATTATTACACATCTTATGTCTATATATTATAGAAATCCAACAATATATTGTTATAATTTTTACTTTATATAATCTCATGCTTTTTACTTTTTTATTAATTAATTAATTAATTAACTCATTTGAGAGAGTGAGAACACATGTACAAGTGAGGGGAGAGGCAGAGGGAGAGTGACAAGCAGACTCTCTGCTGAGCGGAGAGACTGATATGGGGCTCAGTCCCAGGATCCTGAGATCATGACCTCAGCTGAAGGCAAACTAAACAGATGGAGCCACCTAGGTGCCACTAATCATATGTCTTTTCAATTGTATGTTGAGAGAAGAAAAGAGAGCAAATACATATTTATAGAATTAATTATATTAGCCTTTCTATTTTTCATTCTTTTCTAGTATTCCTTTGGATTTGAGTTCCCATCTGGTGTTATTTCCTTACTCTAGTACAGCTTTACTCTTACCTGCTTTCTATATGTTGTTATTGCAAATATATAAAATTTTTGGACGTTATTAGTCCAACAGTACATTTGTATGCATATTGTTTTATTGAATTATTCTCTAAATCAGTTATGAAAAGAAAGGGAAATTAACTGAGTTTTCACACAATTAGAAAGCTGGCATAATTTTTAAGTGTGAATTTCTTTTGTTAACAGAGCCAAGAAAGTAACGGCTATCTGGGACACCTGGGTGTCTCAGCGGTTGAACATCTGCCTTTGGCTCAGGGTGTGATCCCAGAGTTCGAGGATCGAATCCCACATCAGACTCTCTGAATGGAGTCCCCTTCTCCCTCTGCTTGTGTCTGCCTCTCTCTCTCTCTCTCTGTCTCTCATGAATAAATAAAAACAAAATCTTTAAAAAAAAAAAAGAAGAAAAAGTAACAGCTATCACTTAACTTTGTGTAAACAAAGTAAATTGTAATTAAGATTGAGAGAGATAAGTTTAAAGAACAATCATTTGATCTAAATGAAAAGTCATGCTTTATAGAGTAATATGTAAAACCTCTCCATCTGCTTTTCTTAAATTGGTCTTAGAGTTAGTCATAAGCAGGGGCAGCGACATTGAATATTTCTTCGACTTCCACCCAAGACTGAAGGAGTTAGTTGTCTCTAACTATTCCTGTCTGAGCGCACTTTTTTTCCTGTGAGTGGCTTGGGTGCTGTCTTTGAGAATAAATTATCAGTTACAGCCCATCCAAAAGTGGGTTACTGGTCAAAGTCTTTCAGACTGAACTACATGTTAAATTGGCAGCTAGGGGATCCCTGGGTGGCGCAGTGGTTTGGCGCCTGCCTTTGGCCCAGGGCGCGGTCCTGGAGACCCAGGATCGAATCCCACGCCGGGCTCCTGGTGCATGGAGCCTGCTTCTCCCTCTGCCTGTGTCTCTGCCTCTCTCTCTCTCTCTGTGTGACTATCATAAAAAAAATTAAAAAATAAAAAAAAAATTGGCAGCTGGGTTCTCTGCACATGCATCTCATAGTGCTTGACAAGATAATGGCAGAACCTAAAAGTGAAAATCCAGAATTATTACACTGCTACCATTAAAAAAAATAGCACTGAATAAGAAAAATCTAAAAGAAATAATAAATTGAGTGGACACTGTGACAATAGGCATACATTGGGACTGTCTCAGACAAACTGACACACAAAGACACTTTACCAGAGATGTATTTTTTTCAAAAACCTTCTAACTCCAAACTTTGGATTACTGTTGTCCCATCAAAAGACTATGCCCTCAATATGATTCACTTGTTTGTGACTGTTTAGTAATTTCTACAGCATTACGTATGTGGAAAGAATGTGAAGCATTCTTCCTAGTTGGTTTCATTCATTTGGCATTTCTTTTTTGTGGAACATTTTCTATTCATCTTAAAACTTTTATTAAATTTTGTATGCCTTCATTTTTAAACTAAAGACATGTAATAAGTTTCCTGAATTATTCTCCCTTAAATTAGTTCTTTTGTTACCTTAATAAAAATATATAGTAATTAAAACTGAAGTTTAGGAATGAAAGGAAGGCAGTATCTACATATGTTTGATAAAAATGGATTATTTGAATATGATTATAATAATACTTTACATTCTATTACAGGATTAGTTAAAAGGATTTACTGTATGTCTTAGGACTATTTATTGGAGCTTTGAGAGATAGGTAAGTGACAAGCATTTTTTGAAGAGATATTTCTGAGACATTAAATAATTTGATCTCATAGATTCCTAACAAAGTTCCTGACAAAGTGACTTACTTCTTTTTCTCTTTAGAAAAACATTAGTAGAAATATCATGTTTACATGAATCTTAATGTTTCTCTAATATCTGATAAGTCATATTTTCCAGGGAGCTGAGTGTTATTCTCTGTCATGTTTATCATGAAGACATCTAATAAGACACACAAGTTTGGCATGTTCCAGAACTGAAAGCACTAAAAAGAAAAAAAAAAAATCAATACATGCAATGTGGTACTTGGATTAGACCTTACAACTGAAAAAAGGTGTTAGTGAAAAATCCAAATAAGCCTGCAGCTTAATTAATGGCAGTATATCAGCATTAATTCCTTAGTCTTGACAAAACCATGACGATGTGAGATGTAACTTCAGGGGAAATTGAGTGAGAGGTATAAAGGAATTCCATAGTATCCTTGCAACTTTTCTGTAAATCTAAAATTATTCCCAAATAAAAATTCAGTTAAAGCAGAAAAAAAATCAAGCTTTATTTATTTGAAAATTGTAGTTTTGCAGTAGCTTTTCTCTGTAATAATTTGAAAAATTAGAATTATCACTTACCTTTAAAAAATTCAGACCATGAATAGAGGTACAAGGAAATAATGTGACTATAGGTTTCATTTCACAGGAGGCGTGGGATTTTGGGTTTTGGATATTCGCTTGGTGTTTGTGACTGTCTGCTTATGCCTGGTTACATACTTGCTTTTTGATTCTTTTAAGGTGCATCTATGCCCTTTGGTAGTTTAGTGCAGTACTTTATATTAACATAAGCAGGTTCTAGGTGTACTGCCTTTTTTTCCTTTTTCTTCTCTTTAATGTACTGTTGGAGGCAAAAAAGCCCAGTGATGGGCCTTCATTGTGGGGTTGAGACGCTCTCAGTGCAGTGTTGTTCATTTAGACCTATGTGAGCTACTAGGTCAAGTACAAGACACAGTTGACCTATTGTTAAGGAGTATGAATAAAGATGAATGTAACTTTTAAATAACCATTTCTGTAATTGAGCTAAAATAATTGATTGCTGTCAGAGAATAGAAACTCTCAGTTTCAAAAATGAACTCTAGCAGTATAACTCTTAAATTTCTATAAATATTAAAAGACTACCAGAATGGAACTCTGTAGTTTGCTGAAACTATTATATAACTTTTCATTAATAAAAGTAAAATAGCCATGCTGGTCTCATAAATGGTTTCCTGCTTCTGTTGCCAACTTTAATGACTTTAGTTAAACTTAAATTTCATAAAGGGAAATAGAAATATATTATACTTAAAGGATATAGACATGTAAAACAACAACAGGCCTGAGTGACTGTTGCAGAATAATTACTAGGCTTAGAGGTTTCTGTTTTGCTTGATGGTATTTATTCAGAATTGGTGTTAATCAATGTCATGTTAATAAAATTGACATCTTTATCTCTTAGTTGTGTAATGTAATTTTGCCAAATCTTGGTAGGGAAGTTCAGAAAAATGGAAGAGAGCTTTTTCAGGACAAGTTTAAATTCTATTGATAACATAATAGTTCGTACATTAAAAAAAATCTTCTTATATTATTCTTTTTGCTAGGAGAGCACTAAAAATGTTTTTCAGAGACATATTTTATCATTCAGCTGACTGTCTTTTTGTGGTTCTCTAAAGTATAAATGAGAGTAGTTAATATGTATTGAGCACTGTCTATGTACCAGGCACTTTACTTGGAGTGATCCCATGTAACCTTCACAAATACAAAAATAGTTTGAAATTCCCTTTATAGATGTGGTGGGAAAGTAACAGATGTCTCCAGGCCAACACTGAGGCTTTGATGCAGAAAGAACAGGTACCCATGGCATGCAGTACCTACTGTTTGGTTCATAATGTTACCAGCTTCCAGGAAGTCCTTAATCCATGGATATGTGGTAAACTTCAGAGTACTTTAACTCTTCTGGGGAAAAGGATGTCTGACTACACTGGGTAACCTAGACCAGATTTCCCTGGGGTGACTAGCCTGGAGTATAATCTCTTGTTCTCTGTTCCAGCCTTGATCTGGCTCATTGTACAGTTCCCTAACATGTCAGTGGTTCTCTGTCACCTGATTAACTGCTGAACAGTCACTCATTGTGTGCTTCATTGATCATAAGCCAAGAACTCTTGGCAGCTCTGGGAAACATGATCTCAGCGTGTCTCCTGGTCAGTGTTGGGCAACTAGAAGTTGTTAGTTGGGGTGAAAATTTGGATTCAGAAGCCAAGACACATGCCAGAGGCCAGAGATCTGGTAATTGAGCAGCTGACACGTGAAATTCAGCTATCCAGACTCAGTAAATAGGATAGGAGTCAGAAATAGAGTAGGCACATGACTTTGAAAGGTGGTTTTTAAAGATTATGATGGGTGGCTATGTACTTTGTGGATAAACACTTAAACAATGTGGGCTTTAGGGGTCTTGCCCACCTCACAGTCAAATCCACATATAACTTTTGACTCCACTAAAACTTAACTACGCATAGCCTATTGTTGACAGGAGGACTTGCTAATAATGTAAATAGTCAATTAACACATATTTTGTACATTATATGTATTATATACTGTATTCTTAAAATAAGTTGGAGAAAAGAAAGTGTTATTAAGAAAATTGTAGGGAAAATACATTTATAATGCAGTACTATACCCAAACAATGATAACAATAACAAAACAATCACACAGTTTAAACCCATGCTTTTCAAGGGTTAATTGTAATTCCAGTTGTTTTTTGAAGAAGAAGAATAAGAGTTATTAACTTAGTCATCATAGTGCACATTATACTGTGCAAAAATCTATCTCTCTCTAACTTCTCCCCATCAATTCTAACTATATCTTTCTGTAGCTCTAAATCTTTAGTTCCTCTTACACTTGAAAGCATAAAATGCATCTGGCCTCTTGTTTTAAATGCCTCTGTTCTCCCAGGTTTATTCTTTACCTTGATCTTTCCTGTGAACTTCAGGGTCATATCTATGGCTGCCTATTCAACATCTATTTGAAAGTCTTAATAAACATTTCAAACTTAACGTGTTTGAAACAGAACTCTAGAACTCTCTTCCCCAAATTTGTTTCTTCCCTCCTTCATCTCACTAAGTGGTCCACATAGTTGCTTAGGCCAAAACTAGAGGCCATCTTGAGTTTTCTCTTTCCTTCTTAACCCAATTCCAGTCCAATCAGTTAGGTTATATACCCTCCTTTCAACATATATCCCAAATACTCCTGTATTACCACCCCTCTACTTCTTCCTAGTATAATCCAACCTGTCATCATCATCATAAGTTACCTGGGTGATAGCAGCAGCCTTGTATCTGGCTCTCCTTATTTCCTCCTTGCACCTCTCCAATCAGTTCTCCATATGGGGTCAAAAGTGTTTTTTTTTTTTTTTTTTTTTTTTTTTTTTTTTTTTTTTTTTTTTTTATGTTAAACAGTTCCTGTCATTTTCCTTTCCAGAACCCTTGAGTGTCTACCCCTCACACTCAGGATAAAACCCTGTCTTACCATGTTCTACCAGCCCCTGCAGACTTTATCTTCTATCATTCTCTGTCTTGCTCACTCTGCTCTAGCCGCAGTGGCCTTTTTTGCAATTCCTTAAATTCTCTAAGTCCATTGGAATCAACTAGATCCTTCTTACTCCCTACCCTACACCCTCATTCCAACCTGTTCAGCTTCCAGCCTGATACTCATGGAGGTAGATTTAGAACAAAGGTACATGTCTAAGGCTCTTTAGTGTATGTAGTAAGTGAAGTTACACTAGAAATGTTGCAGCTCTATTATTCTAAGTTTCTGTAATTTGCATTTTCTTTCTTTCTTTCTTTCTTTCTTTCTTTCTTTCTTTCTTTCCTTCTTTTCTTTTCTTTTCTTTTCTTTTCTTTTCTTTTCTTTTCTTTTCTTTTCTTTTCTTTTCTTTTCTTTTCTTTTCTTTTCTTTTCTTTTCTTTTCTTTTCTTTTCTTTTCTTTTCTTTTCTTTTCTTTCTTAGAGAGAGAGTAGATTTGCCGGGAGAGCACAGAAGAGGGGGAAAAATGGGGAAAGACTCTCAAGTGGACTCTGCAGAAGCCAGATACAGGGCTTGATGTCACAACACTGAGATCATGGCCTGAGCCAAAACCAAGAGTTGGATGCTTAACTGACTGAGCCACCCAAGCACCCATCCTACATTGCTTTCAAGTGGAAGAGGAACTGGAGATTTAGAACTGTAGAAAGACATAGCTAGACTCAATGGGAGAAGCAACAGAGAGAATTTCTGCTTAGTATAATGAGCACTATAATGAATAAGTTGGCAGCAATTACATCTACATGCAAATAAACTGGGCTCCTTTACTGGACCATGAGTTCTCCAGCCCTGGCAGAGAATGATTGAGGCTGATCAGGTTGAGGCCACAAAGATTTGTGGAGGGAAAATATGCTGGAGTAGAGGATGAGAGAACTGATATTTGATTTGCATCTTCCTATCTCAGATTACATAAGTTTAAAAAAAATTTTTTTTCCTATAGCACTCATTCTCAGAGTCTTCCTCAGATATATTCTCCTGTATTTGTATTGGAAACTTTTACCAATAAAGGGTAAGCACTTCTCGGTGAAGTTTCCAATAGTTGAAGACAAAGAAGAGCTACTTTCCAGGTTGACTCCAGTCAGATTGGCCAGGTCCTCATTTAAGGAAATTACTTTGAGGCATTTCTCTTTCTTCCATTTTTTTAATTTAAAATTTATTTTGATTAATTTTTGCTCTAAAATAAATAACACATATATGCACAAATTCCCTGATGGATTTCAGTTATTAAACAAAAGTTTACTGAGTCGCAGAAGTAAAGAGAATAAATAATATTTAGTAATAGCCTGTTTTGGGTTTTTTTTTTTTTGGAAATAGCCTTTGATCAGAGTTTACTAGAAATGGAAAATTTACCCCATAATTTCTCTTTTATCAGAAGCCCTTTGAGAATTAATGATCATGTTTGAATGTTTCCTTGAGGATGAAATAACCATTCCCTTATGTTGAAAGGTAAAAATATGACTTAATAAAGAAGTTTGTTATCAATGATTTTAAGTTAGGCCTGGATAACTCTATTCATGCAAATTCCAGTTTCTTATAACCCCTGGACTATAGAACTTGGAAGAATAATATAATAAAGAATAATTTTCAGGGTCTCTGGATACTAAAGTACTGTACTTTATTCCTTTGGTAGCTAGGACCTAAGTAATAAGATGGCACATTGCCCCCAGCCTGACAGCTTCCTGCAGCACCAGAGCAGGAAGCACACCCGGCACAGTGCTTGGCAGGCCAATATGAAATTAGCGCTGTGATGTATATACTGTACTGGCTAAGGAAGGCCTAAACTCCTTAACATGTTTTCACCTTGCATCTCATCTTGTTTCTCTATCTTTCCTGGGTTTCTGACTTTGCTGCCTCCTTTCCCATTACATCTATTTCTGTCTTTTAGATTTGACTCCTGTTCCTTCTTGGTCCCTATGTTGACTTTACCCAAACAAAACTATTGCTCTGATTCAAAACATACAGTTTGGATTGTCTCCTGTATTGATATTCCTGTCTTGACATGAGCCAGGGATTCTCCTACGTGGAGAGATAGACAGTAGTACCTCCTTGGTTGTAAAGGTAACATGAGCATTGCATATGCATCATGGTTCTTGACCTCTTGCACCTGGGCAATTAAGATTAATTTTTGCATCTGGCCTTAGCAGAATATTAATATATCCATGTTCCTTTTAAAACTGATAATGAAATAATATAGGAAGAAAGAGAAGATGCAATTTTTAAATGTAATGTACTTTTCTCTGTGAAACTCATCTATTTAGGACAGATCCTAGAATCAAGGATGAGATGATAAAGAGACTTTTAAACTACATACAGAAGATGTTTGAAAATTCAAACCTTAAAATGGTATATCAGGTTCACTTAGAGCCTCTTTATTTACTAATTTCTCCTTTTAATTGCAAGCACATAAATAACACCATATTCTAAGTGCTTTATCTGTTTTAGCTAACTTAATCCTCATAGCAATCCTGTGAGGTATCTATTACTATAATCCTCATTTAACAGATGAAGAAACTGTCTCAGACAGGTTACATCATTGCCCATAGTATACAGCTAGTTTTGTCAGAGCTGGGATTCAAGTTCAAGTGTACAACCACTTGCTATACTGATCTGTGAATTCTGTAACTCATATTTCCAAGAAACCTGATTAACTGGTATCTCACAGCAGGTTAGAAGTTTCAAAAAATTTTTAAAAGATTTTATTTATTTATTCATGAGAAACAGAGAGAGGAGAGAGAGAGAGGCAGAGACACAGGCAGAGGGAGAAGCAGGCTCCATGCAGGGAGCCCGACGTTGGACTTGATCCCGGGTCTTCAGGATCACGCCCTGGGCTGAAGGCGACGCTAAACCGCTGAGCCACCTGGGCTGCCCAGAAGTTTCAAATTTGAAAGAGAACATAAGGGTAGTTCCATTATAATGTTATCATAGAAAAATAATTATTATAGCAAAATAATTGAAAATAGTACAGAAGTTCAATAATGATAAACTAGAGCACTGCCTTTCAAACTTTAATGTACATATGAATCACCTGGATATCTTATTAAAATGAGATTTTGATGAAGTCTCTGGTGGGGCCCAAGATAATTACATTTCTAACAAGTTCCCAGGTAATGCTGATACTGATCCATGGACCCCACTCTGAGTAGCAGGGAATTTCAGTACCTTCATATTATGTTTGTTAAGAGCAGGTCTGGGACTAAGGAGAGAGAGGTGCCTCACTCACCTCTCTTTAGCCCCATTCCTGGCTAAGGATCATGTTTTAAAAGACCATTAAGTGACTCTTAGTTATGCTTATCACGTAATTAGAAGAAAATTCAAAAATGAAATTTGCACTATTACTCAATTTGTTTTAAAAAAAGGTATCAACTGGGTTTATGACAGCCTAGGCTTGGAGGAAACATTTGCTTCCTGCCACCCACATGTGTCTTCAGCCTCCCCAAAAACATCTCATTTTTTTCTCAATAAATGTATCAACTATTCAGTGGTTTGTGGGGGCCTCAGATTGGGCATCTACCGATACAAATAGTAAAGGACAAATATTTTTAAGAAAAAAGGTAGTGAAATAAATACTTTTTAATGTAATTGTGGTTTGGATGTAGAGAGTCCTACTTTTAGTATTTATTGATATTATTACCTTTTCAGCTTAAGTTTTTTTTTCTTTTAAAAAAATATTTTATTTATTCATGAGACACACAGAGAGAGAGAGAGAGAGAGAATGAGAGAGGCAGAGACATAGGCAGAGAGAGAAGCAGGCTCCATGCAGGGAGCCTGATGTGAGATTCAGTCCTGGGACTCCAGGATCACACCCTGAGCCAAAGGCAGGAACTCAACCGCTGAGCCACCCAGGCATCCCTAAGCATAAGTTTCTTAAGAAGCAAAATCTGTGCTTTTTCTGTATTAAGTTCCTGATGTGTGTGTGTGTGTGTGTGTGTGTGTGTGTATGTATAAATAAAATAAGTACCCTTTATGTCGCTGCCCCCTTTTTTAGTGAGATATGCCAAGCAAGTTTTTAAAGGGAGATCAGTTTTCCTTTCAAGCTTTAAAGCTCAGTAATGTGAATCTAGAAGTGAGTATCTTTTGCTATGGAGCAGGGAAGAAAGTAGTAAGGAAGCAAGATAGGAAAGTCTGATACATTTAAATCTCATTCTCCGAGGAGGGTGTTGGGCACAGAAAGAATTCCTGAAATCTGCATAGGGGTGTTCTTGAGGATCTGACTGAACACCAAACTGTGCATTCAGTTTGAAACCCCTAGAAGCTGCTAAGTACAAATTGAAAGAAGTGGAAATTTACCAGGTCTTCATAAGAATGAGCGCTGGAATAAAGGTTCCTCTACACAAGTTATAAAAGAGCTTAAAACCAAGTCTCAAAAGAATCATGTTAATCCACAAGTAATTTAAGTGTCTAGCAGAAGTTTAACACTCTATAAATTAATATAACAAAATCTGGCACTCAGCAACATAACATTCACAGTAAATTGCATCCAAACAAGCATTACTTGATAAAAAAACAAGAGAAAAATCTCATGACCAGGAGACAATAAAAATAGACCCTAAAATGACAGAGATGGTATAATTAGCAGACAAGTACATTAAAACAGCTCTTGTAAATATGGTCCATATAAATAAACATAACGAGAAATGAGATATAAAATATAAAAAAAATAATTGAGTCATCCAGAGATTGAAAAATACAGTTAATGAGGTGGGATTAGTGCACATTAGATCTTTTAGGAGAAGAGGTTAGTGAACTTGAAAACACTGAGAATTTCAGTTAAAAGGATAGAGAGAAAAAAGATTGAGAAAGATGAACAGTAACTTGATTCCCTATAGGATAAATCCTGTGAGTCTAACATAAGTGTAAGTGGAGTCTCAGAATTTTCGTAGGGAGGGCAAAAGAGAAAAAAATTTAAATAAATAATGGATGAAATTTCCCCCAATTTGAGGTCAACTCTAAACTCACAGATTTAAAAAAGTAAATAGACCCCAGGTAAGATACACACACTATCTCCCAAGGCACATCATAAGAAAATTGCTGAAAATCAGTGATAAAGAGAAAATTTTGAAAGCAACCAGAAGGAAAAAATACAGAAGAATAAAGTTAAGATTTTAGAGAGCAGACTTATCTGTTTGAACTAGAATGCAATTTAAAGCATTTTTTGAGTGCTAAAAAACTGTCAACCTAATATTACAAAGCTAACAAAAATATTTTAGGAAATTGAGGAAAAAACATAAGGGAGAAAGAGCTCTTTTAGACAAAAATTGAGACTTATGACCAGCAGACTTACATTATAAGAAATATTAAAGGAATTTCTTCAAGCAAAAGAGAAATAGTAACATGAAAATTTAGACTATAGAGGAATAAAAAAATCCCTGAAATGGCTCATGTGAAATGGCTCATAAAGGTTTTTTTCATTCTAAGTTTTTTTAAAGGTAACTGAGGCAAACAATAATAACATCTGTCTAGTGGGGTTATAACGTGTAAAAGTAAAGTGTATGACAACATTAATTCAAAGAAAGGGATAGGAGAAAGGAAGCATATTGTGGTAAGAGTCTTAGACATGAAAGTGTAATGGTTTTTGAAGGTAGGTTATAATAAGTTAGAGAACATTCACTGAAAAGATTGGAAAAACAGTTTTAACTAATAAAAAACCATTGGTGGATATGAAATGAATTCCTAAAAAAAATAATAATAATCCCCAAAAAGATAAGAAAAAAGGGGAAAAGGAACAAAGAACAGAAGGGACAAGTAGAAAACCTGCAATAACATGGTAGAACTACATACAGCCATATCAATAAACACATTAAATATAAATGATGTACTCTAATTAGAAGGCAAAGATTGTCAGATTGAATAAAAAAGTAAGAGTAAACTCTGTTGTTCTCAAGAAACTGTTGAGATGGATTAGAGAAAGGGTGGAAAAATATATACAATGTAAGTCTTAAGTATAAGAAACCTTGGGGTGGCTTATTAATGTCAAAGTGGGCTTCAAAACCAGTGATGTTAGTAAGGTTAAAAAGGGACACTTCATAATGATAATGATAAATGGTTCGATTCTCCAAAAAGAAATAATATAAGTTTAAATGCAACCAGTATACTGCATTGTCAAAATACATGAAGCAGAAACTGATAGAGTTGAAAGAATACATTGAGAAATCTTCTATAATAGTTGGACATTTCAACAGTGATACAAGTAATTAATGGGACAAGTACAAAGAATATCAGGAATGATATAGCTGTGTTTATAACAGCACTGTAAACTAATGTAATTCCATTGGTATTTATAAATCATTCCATTCAAGAATAGCAGAGCATATCTCCAAGTGCACATGGAACATTCATCAGCATAGCCCACCATATGCTAATATATAAAACAAGTCTTATTAAGTTTAAAACAATGGAAATTAGGCATAGTGTGTCCTCTGACTCCAACAATTAAGTTAGAAATCAGTATCAGGTATCTGAAAAATCCTCAATATTTGTGATTACACCAAATGCTTCTAACACATTGGTTAAAAAATAAATAAAACAGGGAAATTAAAGTTGTTTTGAAGTGAACCAGAATGAAAACATAAAAATCTGTGGGGTTTAGCCGAAGCAGTGCTCAGACAAATATTTAACTTTAAATGCATGTATTAGAAAAGAAAAAAGGTATAACATAAACGATCTAAATATTTCACTGTAAGAAGTTAGAAAAGGAAGAACGAATTAAAACCAAAGTAAGTAGAAGGAAGGAAATAATCACAGGAACAAATCGAAGAGAAAATCGAGGAAAACAAAAGCAGTCTTTTTGAAAAGATGAATAAACCTCTAGCTAGTCTAATCAAGAAAAATGAAGGAAGAAAACACATGTTGGTAAATATAACCTCAGAATTGAAAGAGGGGATGTATTACATACTATTACATATTCTACAGAAATTAAAAGCTTATAGAAAGAATATTAAAAACATCTAGAAATAAGTGTGACAACTTTGATGAAACAGATTAATTCCTTGGACACACATTACCGAAATTGATTCCAGAAGAAGTATAAAGTTAGAGTACTAGCATATCTTTTTAAGAAATTCTTAGTTAAAAACCTTGCCATACAAACAAAGCAAACTAGAAACAAAACCAAAAGAATTCCAAGCCCATACATATTTTAACTGATAAATTCCATCAAACATTTAAAGGAAATAATTCAGAAAATAGAAGAAGAAGGAACACTTCCCAGCTTATTTTAGGACATCAGCATTATGTTAATACCAATCAAGTTAAAGACATTACAAGAAAATTATGGACAAATATCCTTCATGAATATAGATGAAAAGTTTCTAAAAGTTAGCAAATCAAATCCAACAGTAATAAATGAGTTTATTCTGGGCATATAAGGTTGGTTTAACATTGGAAAATCCCCTAGCATAAGTCATCACTTTAATAGGAAAAATGGGGAAAAAGCTGTATGATCCTGTGAATAGTTGCAGAGAAAACAATGGACTAAATTCAAGAGCCATTCATAAAATGAATCTATTAGAAGGGAACTTTCTCAGCCTGACAAAAGACATCTACATAAAACCTCTAGGTAAAATCTCATTAATTTCACGAGAAGGCTTTTCCCCTAAGATAAGAAACAGGGCAAGGATGCCCACTCCCCTCCTTATGTCTTTCTAACACTGTGATGGAGATCCCACTGTAATAGACAATAAAAGAAATAAATGGTGTAGAGATTGGCAAAGTAGAAATAAAAATCTTTATTTTCACATAACATGATCATATATAGAGAAAATGCTGAGAAATCTCAAAAGCCATTAGAATTTATCTTTGAATTTAGCAAGATTGCAGGACACAAGGTAGATATACAGAATCACTTGTATGTGTATGTATATACTAGCAATGAAAAATTGGAAATTGAAAATTTTAATTTATATGGAAATACAAAGGACCTAGAAAAAAAAAAAAAAGAATTGACAAAGAAGAACAGTATTGGAAAGTTTCCATTACCTAATTTCAAGACTTCCTCTACTTAAAATAAAATTATTTATTTTAGAGAGTATGTGTGAGGCAGGGTGAGTGTAGAGCTCAACGCAAGGTTTGGTCCTGTGACCCCTGAGATCATGACCTTCGCCAAAATCTGGAGTTGGATGCTCAACAGACCAAGCCAGCAAGGTACCCCAAGGCTTTCTCTACATTTTAAACCTTCTTCTTTAAAGCCACAGTGATCAAAGCAGTGTTGGCCTAAAGTAGATCTACATATCAATGGAATAGAGTATAGAATGCAGAAATAGACCCACATATATATGGTCAATTGATTTTTGATAATGATGCCAAGGTGATTAAATAGAGAAGGGGTAGTCTTTTCAACATACAGTTCTCGAGCACCTGGACATCCAAATGTAAAAAAGTTAACCTCAACCATTACCTCTTCATGTACAAAGATATCCTTAAAAGAATCATGGATCTAAATATAGCAGCCTAAAACTACAAAACTTTAAGAAAAAAAATCACAGAAAAAAATATTCATGAACTTGGGGTGGGCAAAGATATCTTAGGACACAAAAAGCATGAGCCATAAAAAAATTTGACAAATGAGACTCTATCAAAATTTAAAACTTCTATTCTTCAAAAGACATCATTAAGAAAAAGAAAAGGTAATCTTTAAACAGAACATATGCACAATACATATACCTGACAGATGACTTGTGACCAGAATATATAAAGAACTTTTACAACTCATTAATAGTAAGACAACCCAGTTAAAAAAATATGCACAAGAAAATAATGAATGGCCAGTGCAGCACAGGAAAAGAGATGCAACATCATTAGCCCTCAGAAAAAAAGCAAATCAATACAATGAGATACTACTGTAGATTCATCAGAATAGCTAAAATTAAACATTAAAAAAGAGCAAGTGTTAGCTGAGATGTAGACCAATTGGATTTTCATATATTTTGCCAGGGGGAAGTTAAATGATAAAACCATTTTAGAAAAAGTTTGGTAGTGTTTTAAAGGCAAATATATTATTACCATAAGATGCAACAATTTTACTCTTACTTACCCAAAAGAAATGAAAACCAATTTATACACACACCTGTACCTAAATGTTCATAGCAGCTTTATTGATAAGAGCCTCAAGCTAGGACCATCAACTAGTGATTCGATAAACACATTGTGGTATATCCATGAAGTGGAATACTACCTGCCAATAAAAGGGTATAAAGTACTGATATACAACATGAATGACTCTCAGAAACATTATGCTGTGTAATATAAAACAGACACAAAAGAATACAAATTCTATGATTCCATTTACTGCTTTGGATTACTGCATCAAAAGTGTTAGAAAAGGCAGATCTCCTCAATGGTGACAATAAGCTGACAAGCTGTTGCCTACATCTGAGAGTTCAGTGTAATTGACCTGGATTAGGTATGAGAAAATTTTTTGGCATGATGAGTGTGTTCTGGTGGTGATTATATGGGTATGTAATATATATATATTATAATATATAATATATACAAACACATATATTTATATTATATATAATATATACAAACATTTGTATTATATATTTATATTATATATTTATATTTATTTATAAATATTTATATTATATTAATTATATTTATATTATATATAATATATATGTTTGTATAATGCATGCAAGTGTACATATTTTATTGTATATGAACTATATTTTGGTAATTTTTTATTTTTTAAAGACTTACTTATTTGAGAGAGACAAAAAGTGTGAGCAGGGGGAGGGGCAGAAGAGGAGGGAGAGGAAGAGGGAAAGGATACCAAACTGACTGTGCTGAGTGTGGAGCCCCATGCTGGGCTCGATCTCACAACTCTGAGATCACGACCTGAGCTGAAACCAACAGTTGGACACTTAACCGACTATGTCATCCAGGCGCCCCTGAATCTCTGTTATGACAGAGTGTTTATACGCCAATCCAAAGGAAAGGACTCAACAATTCCAAGTTTTTCTCTATATACTTTTGAGCCATATCCAATATTTTAGTGTGTAGTCTCAATTAAAATAATTTGGGAGAATATCTCTCAAAGTTCAAGTTACTTTTAAACTTTAGGTACTAATTATTAATACATTGATATACAGGTTTTCTTCAACTTACAGTGGGGGTTATGTCCTGATAAACCCATTGTAAGTTGAAAATATCTTAAGGTGACAGTGCATTTATACATGTAACCTACAAAACATCATAGCTAGCCCAGCCTACTTTAAACATGAATAGAACAGTTATATTAGCCTGCTGGGCAAAATTCTCGAAATCAAAGACTATGTTGTAATAAAGTGTTGGATATCTCATGTAATTTATTGGATGATCTAGTGAAAGTGAAAAACAGAATGGTTTTAAGGATATTGGTTGTTTATCCATGATTGCATGGCTGACTGGGAGCTGTAACCTGCTGCCGCTACTCAGCATCATGAGCGTTCAGTGTTATTGTTATCAGTTTTTCAGTGTTCTATTGTTTACCTGGAAAAAGCCAAAATTCAAAATTTGAAGTACAGTTTCTACTAGAATTCTATTTTGTTTTCAGCTTTTCTATAATTATTTTTTTGTCTAGTCTGTCAAAGGCTTAAAGATATAAATCGGTGATTTATTTTATTAATTTTCCTTATATCAGTTTTTGTTTGGAATGTGTGTTAACATCTCAATTGAGAATTACAGGGGATCCCTGGGTGGCTCAGTGGTTTGGCACCTGCCTTTGGCCCAGGGTGCGATCCTGGAGTCCCAGGATCGAGTCCCGTGTCAGGCTTCTGGCATGGAGCCTGCTTCTCCCTCTGCCTGTATCTCTGCCTCTCTCTCTCTCTATGTCTATCGTGAATAAATAAATAAAATCTTAAAAAAAGAGAGAGAGAGAATTATAACTTTCATCAGAATAATAGGACTTTCTTCCTAATTTTTGCTCTGTGCTTTGTGTTTTAGCTGACATGAATATTGTTACCTTAGTTTATATTTTCCAATATGTCTTTATACTTATTTTATTTGTTCTTTCTTTGTCATGTCTTTTAGATAATTCCTAAAAGTATTGTATAGCTAGATTTCATTTTTTAACCTAGTGAGAACCTTTGTCTTTTAAGGATATTTTAACTCATTTATATTTATTGTCAAATTGATCTAATGGGTTTTACTTCATTGATCTTGTTTTAAGCTTTTTGTTTCAAATTCTTATTTGGTTTCATTGTGTTTTGGACTTTTTGCTATTTGATTTAAAGTTTATCTTTGTTTAATTTGGTTTTGATTTTTTGAATTTGTGGGAACATTCCCAGTTATTTACTAGTTAGCTTGTTTTCTAAAATGTCCCTGTCATTACTATATCAAGTAACACAGGGCGTGGCATTTACATTCTCATTGTTTGCTTAGTGACAGAAGCTATCCTCTCACTGCTTTGAGTCTTTGATAGGCTGTTAGCCTCCACTTTAGGTCATGTGATGACCTAAAGTGGGTACTAGCTCCATTCCCTTTCTGTAATAATGGAGCCCATTTATGGGGCTTCCCCCCAACTTTTTTTTTTTTTTTTTTTTACAATATACTTGACTATTTAGGGAAGTAGGGTGATAGATAACACTCTATCTTGTCTTGGAAACAGTGTGGAAGGAAGAAGCCTGTAGTGGTTGCTAGGGGTATCTTTAAGAAAACAATGTGTTGCAAAGTTATTTTTAGAGACGGAAGTCTTGTCTTTTTCATATTTTTTTATAGCAGATAATTATGTTGCTGGACTACCAAGATGTAGGGAGTGAGGTGAAGCTGAGAACAGCCTCTCCAGGATTGCAGGTTATGGTGAAGTTCTTGGCAAGAGACTCGTCTTAGTGTGGTATGTGGAAAACACATGAGCTGAGGAGGCAAGAAAGCCTGTTTTCCAGCTTTGGTTCTTTGTTATTCTTTGTGACTGTAGCAAAATGCTCAACTTTTTTGGGGGCCTCAGGCCAGATCTATTAAATAAGAAAGATTACTCTCTGAGATCCTTTCTAACTTTAAAATTCCATGGCTGACCAGGGTACCAAGGATAGCAAAGAAGTTTCCATTTGACAGCATTTTTATTTTTAATTTCATTAAGCAAAGAAGTCAGCTTGATTTCATCTTGCAGAGTCAAGAGGAAAAAATCACTTATCTTACTACTTTGAGTAAGGAGAGTTAGAAGAAGGGATCATATATGACTTCTGTATTTCTGCTCTGACCTAATATTAGATAAGTGACACATGTTGTGCTGGAGATCCCAGTTATAATACCTGGAAGTAGTTTGGTAATAGAATGACTCAGAGAAATGTCAAATCACTACTTTTCCTTAAGAAAATGAGGATATTTATCTACACTCCCAGAAGATTATTGTAGGATGTATGCTTGTCTTGAGATTGAGAATGCTGGGAGGTAGACCCACTGTGTGATAATAATTAGACATCAGACTAAAGGTCACACTGAAGGTCTCTTATTGATGAGCTCCTGAGTGGTAAAAAGGCTGCTAGCATTGAATTCATGTTTCACAAGATCAGCAATAGGATGCTGCCCGAGCTGGCTTTTTGTCATAAGCTGAGCTGGGAATGGTTACAAGCTGGGTGAGAAGACAGAATTTTGAAATAATGAACATGTCACAATTGTGAGAGAATGAGGAAACAGTGCTGACTGAATAAAATCTATACAGCAGTCAAAGGGTGACTCTTTTGAAGAAAGGTTTTGTTCTGGCTCAATTCTGGAGGATGAACCACTGACAAAGGATCATCCACAGCAGCATGGAAAAGATCATGCAGCAGACATTGGTTGCTTCTCTTCTCTATAGTCATCACGTTGGGGAGTTTTATTTCCCTCTCTACCAACAGCTTCTAGGGAAAAAAGAGAATTGTTTCATTTCAGAAATGAATTTTGTTCTAGTAAATAAAGACATGTCATGAATAAATCCAAATAAAATTCAAAATAAGTTAGAAGCTTGGATTAAAAAAATACAGGTGATAGGCTTTTATGAAGTGCCATTGTATGGTAGGCCCACCTAGGAATGCAGAGATCAACATTCAGTGGCTTCTGTCCTCAAGAACTTAACTTGAGTAAAGCAGACAGATAAATAGCTAATACTTTTTTTTTTTTCTTGGTAGAACTTTGTTACTGGTGGTAACAACCTGAATTCTAGACTCTTCTTGGGACTCTAGATTCCTCTTTTCTTCAGCCTGTACATAGAGGGGTACTGTATGTCTTTATCATGCAGAAAGTTACTCATCTTCTGCTGGGTGATTTGGGTATTGAGTTGCTAAACAGCTCTGTGCAGAGGAATTGATGTCATGGCCATGGGCTTGCAAGGTTAAATTTTTAATACTACGTTTCATTAAGTTTTTATAGAGCGTCTACTCTATGCAAGGCTCGGTGCTAGATGTTTTTTTTTTAAGATTTTATTTATTTATTCATGATAGACACACACACACACACACACACACAGAGGCAGAGACACAGGCAGAGGGAGAAGCAGGCTCCATGCAGGGAGCCTGACGTGGGACTCGATCCTGGGTCTCCAGGATCAGGCCCTGGACTGAAGGTGGTGCTAAACCGCTGAGCCACCAGGGCTGCCCTCAGTGCTATTGAGACTACAAAGTAAGATAGAATCCCTGTTCTCACAACTTTTATAGTCCAGAGGGAGATGAGTAAATGGGTAAGTGAAGCCCAGGGTACATGGAGGAATACAGGAGTGACTAAATCATTAGAATGCACAGGAGAGAATGATGCAGGGAGCTTTGAGTGTGTTCTCATAGAACTAAACAATCTCAAAGAACCTATTTCTTCAATGGTTGTAGTAAGCTGTGCTTAAAGCTCTGTTTTTTCCCAAGAGCTGTACATTTCTGATGTTAAAGATAATAATAACAGCCAAGATTTTCGTAGTGTTTTAGTCTATGTCAGGCACAATTCTAGTGTTTTATGTATAACTGGTTAAGTGATCCTACAGTCGTCTTATAAGGTAGGTATTAGTATTAAGTAGAAACTGAGGCACAGAGCAGCTGAGTAGCTTGACCAATGACAGTTTGTAGTAGAACTGGGCCTTGCTTCCAAAGTACATGTTCTTAACTTCTGTGTGAAGTTAAGCTGTCTAAAATTAAGAGAGTTGACTAGTGGAGGAACCATTGTGCATTTTTGTAGGTACAGCAGCTTAATATTAATGAGTCCATAGCTGAACATCTAGGTGGAAAAAAATATCAATACATATGCTTGTTTTCTAGAAATGAAGCTGCATATTATTATAGTTATTGTAATTGCCCTTTAGCAGCTATAAAACTAGAATATTTTATTTGAAATTAAAGGAAGATACCTTTTGATCAAATACTATTCCCTATTATTTACAGAGAGGGGCTTTTTAAAATTTTGAATATATGTAAAGAGATTGCACAGCCTCCCACAATCACTGAATCCCACAGCTCTTTGAGTTGGGGATTTCCTGTTAATCTCAGTGTCTTCTGGACAAGGAAGAGACTACTTTCTCTATCGCTTATCCGTTGAAATGTTGGTCTCTTTTTTACAACACTGGAGGCCTTTAATTTATAAGCTGGATTTGTAAATTGAAGGGGCCCAGTCTGGTTAGGTCTGTGGTGCATGTGGCTTAGCTCCATGCCTGAACCACAGGAGGACCGCTATTTGCTGCACTGAGGGAGTTAATAAGAGCTTTTGTGACCTGGTTTGCCCACTGTTTATAGGCTCGAATCTAGATGATCTGAAAGAAAAAAGAATGGGATGAAAAAGTCGAAGTTATGGTTGTAAACTAGAAGGGAAGTTAGAATTTTAAAACCAGCATCAATATAGCACAGACAAGAATTAGAAGTTAGGAAGAGCCTAAGAGAAAAGATTTTTAATTAAAACAGCACTCAAGACATTTGAGATTATTATGATGATTTTAAATTAGCAACCCTTTGGCTTTAAAAAGAGTCAAGGACTTGACTCTATCTGTGGTTTATTACATGTAAACACATAGAAAATTTAAAAGGAAAAGTTAATCTTTTAATGTAAAACTGTTTTGATTTATGGCTTCCTGGACTTTGAAAGACTCCTTGCCCCTTGGTTAAATACATTGAGTTGTTCTAAAACTTAATAAAATATATTTTTTGTGCATCAACAGGCATTTTATTATAGCAATTAGAAATATCATTAGGAAGATTATTGAAAGCAGTAGGTAGCATAAAGCTTGAATGGTATTACTAAAGAAAATGAGGTTTCAGACATTGGATACATTAACTAAAAGAAGAAGTAAACTTTTCATGTGCTGCTGAAATCAACTATGAGATTGAAGAAACTTACAAAGATAAGATTTCGTGTAAATGTGTTTTCTGTTTTGCTTTTTAAAAAAATTAATTTTATTTAGAGAAGGAATACATACTTTTGTTTTTAAAGAAAAGCATTACAGATCAGAGTTTCCTTTGAGTACCACTGTCCCATCCTCCCAGAGGTCATCATTTTGTCATTTATTCCATCCAAGAGGTTTTTTTGAATATTTATATGCATGTTTGTATGCATAGAATGGGTATGTTGTGCATAAATGTTAAAAAAAAATAACCATGGAATGTATGGTTTGCTTGTTCATTTTACTTATGGCCTTCCATCATGTTTTGTTTTTAATTCTTCAATGATGTGACTAATGGCAGCCGACCTTTATGGAGTAGTTACTATGTGCTAGATAAGATATTTAGCATTTTTCTTATAATTTAGTTTAATAATCTTCATAAGCCTCAGTGGTGAGTAAAAATAGTTGGTTTTATATGAATACATTTTCACCATCCTTATATCTCACATGTACAGTAAATTACTAATGCCCAGAGTTTATTCTTTAATAAGACCTCAAAAATAAACATGTGGAATGATTTGTAAAAGTTGGTAAGAATATAACTTTTAGCTCTGTTAGTTTTGTTATTCTTGTCCAGTCAGCCTTTCGCTACCAAGTCCCTGGAGTGGATGCCTTTGCTAAGCCAGAAGGCCAGGAATGTCAGGGGGACTCCTGCTCACCTTTCAGGAATGAAGAGGTAGTTTGTGTCATATTTGACTCATTCTAAATGAAGAACAGACAGCCCCAGACATTTCCTCACTGGTTAATGGTTTTAAAAGCCTTTGCCTGTGATGATGTCCTTATTTGGGAGAACAGTTACAGGATCCAAGTCCTAGGTGGAAGGAGGTTTGTTTTTGGAAGATGCTCTACGCTGTGCCCTTAGTCATTCCTGTATGAGGAAAACAGAGAGGCTGCTGCAGTAGGAGCTCAGAGGTTTTCTTATGGGAATTGGTAGAAAGGGAGTGATACTGAGAGGGAAAAAAAGGTTGTGTTTATTATGTATTCCCTGATTTTGGAGTTTGGAGGAAGGTATTTTCAAAATTTCATGACAAAATAAAGAACTTTTAATGAATGAGATAGCTTTTTAGAAGGACTTATTTTTTTTTTTAAGATTTTATTTATTTATTCGTGAGAGACACAGAGAGAGGTAGAGAAATAGGCAGAGGGAGAAGCAGGCTCCTCTCAGGGAGCCTGATGTGGGACTTGATCCCAGGACACTGGGATCATGGCCTGAGCCAAAGGCGGATGCTCAACCACTGAGCCACCCAGGCATCCCTTTAGAAGGGTTTAAATCCCAGGTCTGCTGCTTAACTAGCTGGGTGACCTTGAAAAAGCCACTTTATGCTGTTTCAACCAAATGATAATAATATCCACTTTGTAAAGTTTGTGGGGCTGAAATTATATAAAATATTTTATACATTGGGAATTGTTGTACAAATGTACGAATATTAGGTGATATTCTTACTATTTTTATTACCATAATTCTTGTCAAGGCTGTCTGCAGTTTGCCTCTTCTAACTATTGCCTCAATAATGAATATTTAATCTGCTTGTTACTTTTATCCTTTATTACTTGTAGCAAGAGAGGCTCTGCTAGGGCTCTGTTACTTTTCAAATAGAAGAAGAGGCCTTATTGCTGAATCATTTAACAAATATTGAAGGCCTAATATGTATCTGTCACCATTTCTTCAGGCCCAGTATAAGAGCTGAAAAGGTCATTGACAGTAACTCTCCAGGAGAGATTTGCTGAAAGTCCCAGTTATCATCATCTCATTGTCATTATACTTTCTAAATATTTTTTTAATTTATTTATTCATAGAGACAGAGAGAGAGAGACAGACAGGCAGGCAGAGGGAGAAGCAGGCTCCATGCAGGGAGCCGGAGGCGGAACTGGATTCCTGGTCTCCAGGATCACACCCCTGGCTGCAGGCGGCGCTAAACCGCTGCGCCCCCGGGGCTGCCCTCATTATACTTTGGTGTTTGTAGGTTTTTTGATATTTTTGTCTTCAAGATAAAAGCAAACAGCTGTAAATTGACATCTATCTACTTTAAAAAGTATTTGTAATAAATTCTGTTGTAGTGGGACATTGTTTGAAAATACAATCAAACTATCTTGCTGTGATTTCTTTTTGGTTATAATGCTCAAGTTATTTTGAGATCTCAAATAACATTCAGTAGAGTATGAGGTGTTTGTGTTTATCAGAACAAGACATGGGTGAATGATGGCTAAGAAGTGCTAAAAGTAAGCTCTCATTTCCAGATAGGGAGGTGGCTGCACCGAGTTTCCATTTGGTGCATATCAGGGTCCTCATTTAATGGGGAAATGATCTTTGTGTGAAAGCCCAATCACAAGTCTGAGTTTCTTATTCAGAATTTGTTTATTATTTTGCTCCCTTGTCATTTCCCTAATGCTTTTTGTAACAAAAGATTATAGCAACTCAGAATCCCTGGAAAGAACAAGCCCCTTTAGCTTGTTGAACAGTCAGTCATTGGACTGCCTCTCTGGGAGCCAGAAATCGGACATCAGTTGTTTAAGGCAACTAGGAAGTCTCCAATTTAAATCTCATTTGCCATTTGATTGATGTGCTATTTATTATACAAAAAACACTACTGGTATATGCTGTTTCTTAGGAAGACCCGAGTACTTTAGAGGAGACACACACACACACACAAAAAAAAAAAACAAACCGTTGGTTTTATTGTTTCTCTTTTGGATAGTTCTAAAAAGCTAACACTTTTGACTTTACTGGTGGCTTCCTTCGTCATCTCTGTTTATGCTCATTTATTTCTTAACCTGCTCTTTGTGGCAAGCCATCTCTGTCCTGAAGTTATACCAATGAAAAAAGTTAAATCTAATTTCAAAGTGATCTGTGAAATTCCATTCCATATTTTAAGCTTAGCCCATTGGAAATATATTTTTCTTTATTTATTTTGCTGCCCCACCCATGCCCTCACCGTCTGAGGTATGGGTAGGTGTATTTTTTGGTTTGTTTTTAATTAATCTCTTAAACTCACCTGTTTATAGAAACTGAGCATTTCCCCTTTTCTGAAAGGCAGTTGTGGCAAGAGTCCCTTGTTTTCTTGAGATCACAAGCCAGGGGTCCCTAGAGGAGTCTAGTGTCTGCACAGTCACATCTGCTTTTTCAAATGAGAAGCAAGAAATATTTTAATCTGCCTTGACTACAACTAAACTCTTTTTTTTTTTAAACTCTTTTTTAATAGAGTTCAAAATTAGTTGAATTCTCTGAGCTTCTGGTTTATAATACTGAAGAACTTGTACATGGAGTAGATAAAGGATGGAGTAAGAATTTCTGATTCAATTGCATGTTATTTATTGTGGAAAGAATGTTTTCCCTACAGACTGGCTAGGAACAAGATGTTTAAACATAAGCCAGGGTGGAGACCTATTTGTTTGGTCAGCTTCAGAGGAGCCACATTTCCCTACTTGTGATGCGTCTGCCAACTATTCTGTCCCCCCACCCCGCCTGATGCTTCAAGTTTCTTTGGAATTTTTACTTAAGGCTCTGTTGGATAAGGCAGTGATACAGTGCATACGTGGCAATTAGAAAGGCTAAAGGCGGTTTTCTGGAGAAACATGATTTTATCATGTCATGACTTTTTGCTGGGCTGTGAGTGTGTATGTATGTGTGTGTGTGGGGGGTTGTATTTATATAAAATGGCTTTTTTCCTTTCTCCCAGTCCCCCTCTGCTGTTAGTCTGTGTATTCACATAGCTGGATGGCTGCAGGACTCCATTTATCACAGACGGTGGGAGGGGGTGTGAAGATATGAAAGGGTTACTGTTCACATTTCCTGTGTAATTCCCTCTGATCTTACTGAGCTGTAATTTCTTTCTTGATGTTAAACATTCCCAGGCTCCTATAACCTTCTAGCCTGCTTGCTCTGGCCAAGTTTGTCCCAGGTGATCATGTAGGCGAAACTCCTGTTTTTAAAGACTAGAAATCTCTGCTTTCTTCGTGAGATAGGCTTCATGCTCATTCCTTTGCAATCCCAGAAGAAATCCCTGCGATTTAACACAAGAACAGTGTATAATATACTGGTTTTAAAAATAAAATTTAGCAGCCAAGTTTGTTGTCCAATTGGTTTGTGTAGATTTTTAAATCTCCTGATTCCTAGTGAATTTTTAGTTAAATGAAAGCCCATTTATCTATTAAAGATTACATTCTTTCTCCTAACAACACACTTGAAAAGTGAGTTCTAAATCTAAAAGAGTTAAGTTTGACTCCACCATGTTACTTTTAGTTTGCTTAATAACTAGATCATTTTAAGTTGCCTCAGATGCAAAGCGACTTAGCTGAAACTGCCACATTTCTGCTTCAGTTCAGTTCAGAAGGTTGTAGTTGAGCATAGGGAGGCTACTGGTACTTGTAATTTTCTACCTTTTCTTTGGTTTTAAAAGTATATAGCAGCTCATTTTTATTCTGCAATTTTTTAAAAAAAACTTTGTGGTTGGCAAAAGATTTTCTATTTTTGCCTTTCCCCTTAAGTGTTAGAAGAGAATGCTATGCTCCTGTGAAGCATAAGAGTATGTCAGCAGCTGCTTGTGAATTGATAGGGGCAGGGGGCCCGTGCTCCAGCACTGCCCTCATTGTTAGCTAAGGAGTGTTTCTTTACACACAGCTCTGTGGAAGTTTGCTTGTATTGCTTATAGTGCATCTCTGAGTCTTCATTCAACAGCTTGGGAACTTTAGGGTTTGAGGACAGACAGAAATGAGACAAAATCTCTTTGAAGGAGTTTCTAGGATAATTTAAGCTTGCTGGTATTTAGGCCAAAGTAAACTTTTTGCATTGCTTAAAACAGCAAGATAAAATGCTCTTTATGCACCTTAACCATGTGTAATATGGTTTTACATGGAGGTGGGTAGATGAATTTTTGGATTAATTCTGTTTGGATCTGCCTTAGGGAACCAACAGGAATGGTTTATTTTTCTCTTTCACCATTAGTTCCCCTAAGCCTTAAACAGAGCCTGCCGTGCAGTTGGCTTTCAATAATGGTTGAATGAATGAATTTGACTGGCGGATTACTTTTGTAGATTCTTAATTGTTCTGTATGTGCATGATTATATATATGCCTAATAATATTTCACTTACCCTTCCTGTTAGTCCCTAATGATAGATCCTGTTCAAAGTCCTTTATTATTAAACAGTTAATTCCCTCAAAACATTTTGTGCCTAAGTCCATAAAAGTTGTACACCTGGCTGGTCTAACCATGCCATTGCTGTGTCATAGAAAAACAATGAGTATTTAAGTAATAAATTACTTAAATAATCAATAGTCTTTTAACATTTCTGAAAACTGGTAAGCCCCTTCACTATTCTCATAATGGAAAAACACTTGTATTTTCTCCCAAGGAATATCTATTCCTAAGGCTGTCAGAAAGCACTAAATAGTAATATCAATCATCAACAAATACTTACTGAATAAAATGTGCCACCTAAAGTCTTTTATGCTTTTTAATAAATAGAATATATACACTTAGTCAAATTACACAACATCTTATGGTATATTAATGTGGTTATGTGCTAAGTGAGAGGCCTGAACAAGAATCATACAGCTTAGTAGAAGGAGAAATTGTTTTGACTTGAATTAGAGAGTGGTGAGAGATTTCATAGAGGTAGTGTGAGTTGGGTATTAGACAAATAGTTGAGTTTTAGATATAAAGGAGTGAGGCTATTTTACATTTATAAATACCAGTGATAGTTATCGCACTTCCTATTCCCAACAACATGAAGAAACAACAACAAAAAAGCTTAAGTATATGATAGAGCCTTTTCTCCATTGGTGATTTATTTATTCCTTATTTTTTAGTGCAATTTCAGAATAATTTCCACTGAGGACATACAACTCTGTGAGTTAACATAAGGATCCACTTCAGTAAAAAGTCCCCTCAAATTCAAATTTCAGTGGGAAGACAGGATATGTGTTGAAAAGTTGTCATTATGATTATACTTTGGTAATAAAGACTCCATGGAATCTCAATGGCAAATATAACAGACTTCACAGCTGATTTATTCTTTGACTTGAAGTCTAATATATAAGGAGATAGATCCAAATTCCCTGTTTTTTGTTGTACAGATATAGGTAGCTATAGTAGCTATGTAAAAATATAACTTCATAGAAATTTTTTATCAACCTCTTAAAGATTCTTCTACAATAAAGCAATTACTGTAATAATATCCCAAACAAATCCAGTTCTTGGTTTTGTAAAGCAAATTAAAATATGGCTAAAATTTACATGAGGCCCTTTGATTGTATTTACTTGTTATTGCTTAGTATTAAAAGCAAATACTTTAGTGCATTTAATTTTAGAGCCAAATTTCTATCTCTAGTTTTATTCTATTATTGCATAAACAAAGAAAAAACAACAAAGAAATGAAACTAGCTTCTATAACATAGTAAAGATAGAATAAGATAGAATCTTAAGACAGTCTATTGACTTTTTTAAATGTCTTTTGGCCTGTAGCATATTTATGTGGTCCTAAGCATATTTCTTCATATCCTCATTTGTTCAACTGTTGCTGCCAGTGTGATGATGAAGGGAAACTATAACCAGTGCTTATTCCCCACATTGTATTTTTGCCTCAGTCTTTCAAGGTATCACTAGGTGATCCATGATTAAAGAGTTTGGTGGTCAGCTAATTTTATGAAAGGTGGGTGCATCTCAATGAATATTGATATTTTATTTAACCCAGTATTTCCCAAATGTATTTGACTTTGGAAATGTCCACTGCTGCCTGCCTGCTTGCCTTCCTTCCTTTTAACTTTCTTCTTTCCTTTTCTTTTTTAAGAATATGTTTGAAAATCTCCCGTAGAAAAAGTTTCAGGAACCGTTACTATAAAGTTTACACACACACACACACACACACACACACACACGCTGTTTATGTCCATTTTTCTCAATCTCCATCTTTTCTAGGTCATAGGATGGGATATAGAAGGAAAAAGAATAGTTTTTAAGTCTTGCTAGCTATTCTATATCATATGTAGTGGGAAGGAAGCTCCTTTATAAAACAAGATTTGAGATTGTCGCTGTGCAAATAGAGATTCTCTATTTTTGTGCTTAGGGACTGTCTTATTTGTCTCTGTATCTTTAGCACCTAACTGCACCATGCCTGATATTCAGTAAGCATTTGATAATGCTGATGTGGGTGTGTGTTGGGGGAGACTTAATTTCATAATTATTCCTAGGAGAATCCCTTAGTTATTGTCACTTTCAAATCTTTTATTTTTTTAGATTTTATTTATTTATTCATGAGAGACAGAGAAAGAGAGAGAGAGAGAGAGAGGCAGGGGACACAGGCAGAGGGAGAGGCAGGCTCCTTGCAGGGAGCCCAGTGTGGGACTCAATCCCAGGACTCCAGTATCACACCCTGACCTAAAGGCAGGTGCCAAACTGCTGAGCCACCCAGGCATCCCAGTCACTTTCACATCTTAAGAGGAATATATTCTTTTGAAATAATCTTTAAGATATATTTTATTTTAGTTTTGTATTATATCTGTCTTCCCTCAGAAAGAATTTAAGATGGTATTTATTAGTACACATAATATAAAATAAAACTTTAAATAAATGAATAAAGTAACAAAATTGGAGGACTTTTTTACTTCCCAAATTTGAAACTCAATATCACATGACAGTAACCAAGATAGTATGTCATTGACATAATGATAAAATATGCAGATCAGTAGAGTGGAATTGAGAGTCTAAGAATAAATCCTTACATTTTTGGTCCATTGATTTTTTTTTTTAAACAAAGTTGCTAAAGACTATCAATAAACAAGGGGTTATCTTTTAAACACATGGTTCTGGAAAAACTGGGTATCCATATGTGAAAAAATGTACTTCCTCACAAAGACCAATGATAAACAAAAATTAGCTCAAAATTAATTATGGACCTAAAGATAAAAGCTAAAACTATAAAACATCTGAAAGAAAGCATAGAAGAAACTTCATGGCTTTGGGTTGGGCAACAAGTTGTTAGATATAACACCAAAAACATGAAATAATGAAAAAAAATAGAGAAAAAATGGAGAAAAAAATGGATAAATTTGACTTAATTAAAATTACAAACTTTTATGTTTCAAAAGACACTGTTAAAAAACTGAAAAGACAAGCCACAGAGAAAATATTTATAAATCATGTCTGATCAAGAATGGTATCCAGAACATATAAAGAACTTCAACACATGAATGATGTAAAGACAAACAACTCAATTAAAAAATAAGCACAAGGGAATCAAGCAGGCATTTCATCAAAAAAGACATAAATGACTAATAATCACTTGAAAGTGTGCTCATCATCATTAGTTATTAGGAAAATGCATGTTAAAAACACAGTAAGATACTACTTCATACCCACTGAGATGCCTGTTGTCAAATAGACACATCATGTCTCCTGTCTAGGATGTGGGAAAATGGGAACTCCCATACACTGTTAGTGGGAATGCGAACTGATACTCCCACCTTGGAAGACAGTTTGATCATTTCTTTAAAAATTAAACCAACTTAACATATGCATTGGTCAGGTTTCCAGAGAAACAAAAGGATGTGTCTATTTTAAGGAATTAGCTCATATAAATGTGGAGGTTTGATGGGTCCAAAATCTGATGGGGAGGTTGACAGGCTGAGGGACTCACGAAGTGGTTATAGTTTGAGTCTATAGCTAAGTCTGCTGGAAACTAGTAAGAGCTGATGTTGCAGATGAATTCTGAAGGCAGTCTTCTGGAGAATTTCCTCCTGCTTGGTGAGGTTAGCTTTTTGTTGTGTTCAGGCCTTCCACTAATTGGATGAGACCCACCCACGTAATGCAGACGAATCTGCTTTACTCAAAGTCCACCAATTTAAATGTAAATTTCATGTAAAAACACTTTTCCGGAATAATGTTTGACCAAATATCTGAGCATTGTGCCCAATCAAGTTGACACATAAAATTAACCAGCACAGCAATTCTACTGCTTAGAGTCTACCCAAGAGAAATGAAAACATATATCCACAAAAAGACTTGCTTGCAATTGTTCATGGTAGCTTTATTCATAATAGACAAAAATGAGAATTCAAATGTCCATCAACTAGTAAATGGATAAGTAAAACATGGTATGTCCATACATTAGAATATTCTTCAGCAATTGAAAAAGTGAAAATACTGATATATGCTATAACATAGATGAACCCCCAAAATATTATGCTAAGTGGAAGATGCCAAATTCAAAAGACTAAAAATTGTATGATTCCACTTTTATGAAATGTCTAGATAGACAACCAGAGGAGTTTTGGGGGTGGCAACAGGGATGACTGCATATGGATTTAAGGGATACTGAACAGTGAAGGAAATGAAATTTTGAAATTGGATTGTAATGATAATTACACACCTCTGCAAATTGACCAAAGCATCATTGAACTTTACACTTATAACAAGTGAGTTTTATGGCTTGTAAATGGTACCTCAGTATTGTAAAAATAAGATAGGTGATAAAAATGGGACAAATGGACTAAGGGCCAGGCTTGCAATAAATCTCATAAAAGCCTCTATATTTCTTTGAAGTAGATCACAAATTTTGCTCCAAGTTTTCTAAAGTGGCCATTCTAAGATTAGATGTGTTTATTGTTGTTTGTTGTTGTTTATTGTTGTTCACAAGATATTGTTGTTCACAAGATCAAATTTATCAGCATTTTAAGAGAAACCTAATAATTATAATTCAAAGAAAAATGTATCCTTTTATTCATAGTGCAGCATATTCAACTCTGCCCTCAATAGCATTCTTGTAGTAAACAACTGAAGACTCATTTCTACAACTGTTTCTTAACTCTCCCTTCAATATAGACCAGTGGCTTAACGTCAGGGACATTACACTAAATACAGTAAATGCTGAGTAAAAAGGAAGAAGAGAGGTAGAAGGACAAAGCCAAGAATGCTGCTCTTTGGTGGTATGTCTTAGTCCAGATATGCAGTTTTACAATAATGAATGGCTGTACCAAATAGATATGCAGCAGTCCTGCAGAAGCTTTTTATAAAAACAGTAATAGTTAAGTTTAGCATTTTACTCCCTGGCAAGTACCTGAAATGTAGTTAGTCTCAGTTACAGGTTAGATATGGAGCCATTATTTTTAATAGGTAGATTGGGAGTATGATTGACATCCTCTCAGGAATGTTGGGAACCCTGAGGAGGAAAGTACCAGAATAGACCATCTACCATCTATGAATAGAGGTAGCCTGGAGAAATATGTGCCGATGGGTTATGATTCTCCCTGAGAAACCAATTGGCTCTTCTCCAGCACTTAGACCAAGGGATCATTCAGGCTCTGAAGACAGTATAACATGGCCATAGACATTAAACTTGGAATAGTGTGGTTTTCATTAAATTTTCAAAAGTGGTACATAATGTATTGTAAAGCATTTCTAACAGTTCAATTCATATATCAAGTAAAGAATATGTAGAATAAAAAATTAAAATCTTTTCTCTGTCTCCTTATTTTCATGGTAATATATATTTAAATTATTTCCAGATTTTTGCTGTTATAATGCTGTGATGAACATACTGGCACAGGACACTCCTCCATTTAAATAAAAATGAGTGACCATACAAACACACATAGTTACACAGTTACATATGCATATATATGTATATGTTTATATGTGTGTGTGTATATATATATATATATGTATATTATCACTTTAGTAACAGCTATTACCTGTTCTATACTTCATAATTTAACATACCAGTATTTCTTTATTTTATATTTTAAAATCACTGTTTTAGACTACTACCAATGATGTTTTATATTTGTAATTCTGGTCTTACTCCAATCATGAGAAAGTATCTAAATTACCATTTGTTAAATTAACTAAAGAACAACCTAAGTATGACTCTTTTGGATTGATTATGTACGTACAGTAGTTTATTTAGGAAGAGAATGTTAATTCTAATAACTTAGCTGAAGTTTATGTTTGGAAAATTGTTTGTTTTATAGTATCCCTGAAAAATGTTGGCCTTTTTATCTTTAAGGAGTAATTTTACCTTGTAATTAATTTTGCACATTATTTCTTAATTATATCTAGGTTTAGGCTTTTGCTTCCAGTTAGGTTATAGAAAGTGGTGGCAAGACATTGTGGCCCTTGTAACAACTTAAAAAAACTACAAAAGTCACTGTTGTGATGATCTGTTATTACATAATAAATTGCTGTAACACTTAGTGATTTAAAACAATTGTTTTATATAGCTTATGATTCTGTGGGTTGGCAATTAAGGCAGATCTCTGATTTTTCTATTTCATGTTGCATTGAATGAGATCACTGGATAGGTGAATTGGTTTGGAGGATCCAAGATCTCTTTATACATATATATGGTGCCTGGGCAGAGGTGGAATTCTAGGTTCACATGACCTTTCTAAAAGCATGGTAGTCTTAGAGTAGTCAGACTTCTAACATTTGAAATATTTTATACCAGAAGTAAACTGATTGGATTGAAGAGATCATCTCCTTACTCTGCCTGTCTAATAAAGGAAAAGATGGGTCCTATTAAGAAAAAATAATATCCAGCACAGTTATATGTTAGTTGCATTTACAGTATTAAGAATACACTAAAAAGTTACATTAGATGTGAAAAGTAAAAATCAATTAATCAATCCAAGGACAAAAAGAAATAGAAATAGATCTGTTAGTGACACTGATACAGGAGCTATCAAACAAGGATTTTATCAGTTATAAATATATTAAAAGAAATAAAGGAAGTGGTTAAAAATGGAGGAAAAGACAAAGAATAGCAACAGAAAGTTGGAATCTCTAAAAAATAAGTACTCTAGAGTTGAAAAATATATATGAAGTTAAGATTTGCTTTTAATAATAGTAGGCACAACCAAAACTTAACTAGAATAAGTAAACTCAGGAACAGTTCAGTGGGAAAATATACAAGCTAAAGCACAGGAACAAAAAACCAAGAATGGAAAGAACAATACAGGATAAGAGACATATGGGACTGGATCATTTTATCTAATATACATATAATTGGAGTCCCAGGAAAAGAGAAGAAGCAAAAACAATATTTGAATTTTTTTTTTATTTATTTATGATAGTCACACAGAGAGAGAGAGAGAGAGACAGAGACACAGGCAGAGGGAGAAGCAGGCTCCATGCAGGGAGCTCGATGCGGGACTCGATCCCGGGTCTCCAGGATCGCGCCCTGGGCCAAAGGCAGGCGCTAAACCGCTGCGCCACCCAGGGATCCCCAAAAACAATATTTGAAAAGATAGTCACCAAGGATTTTCCAAGCTGATGAAAGATTGCAATCTGCAGTCAAGAAATTCAAGAAACTTCATGAACCCCAAGCAAGATTAATATAAAGAAAACCACACGTGGATACAACATAATGAAACTTGAAGAAACTAGGTTGAAAATCTTAACCCAAGGAAAGAAACCACAGCAACTTCAAAGGAGCAATGATAAGATTTATGGCAGACTATTCTAACAGAAATTTTTAAAATTAGAACACAATGGAATGACATCATTAAAGTTTAAGTTCAGAAAGGAAAAATATTGCCAACTTAAAACTTTATGCCCAGTAAAAGTATTAAAATGAAGGCAAAATAAGGATATTTTTAGACAAAAGATGGGAGACTTTATTACAGGTAGAACCATAGTACAACAATATTAAAGGAAGGTATTCAGTTTAAAGAAAAATGACCCCAACTGGGATCATATAACTTTAGGAAAAAAATGAAGAGCATAAATATGTGAGTAAATATAAGAGATTTTTGCCTATTTAAAGCAGTAATAACAATATCTTTCAGGCTTAAAACATATGTAGAATAAAATAAATGAAACCATAGAACAAAGAGCAGGGATCCCCAGGTGGCTCAGCAGTTTAGCTGTTTTCTTCGGCCCAGGGCAAGGTCCTAGGGTCCCAGGATCGAGTCCTGCATCAGGCTCCCTGCATGGAGCCTGCTTCTCCCTCTGCCTGTGTCTCTGTCTCTCTCTCTTTGTGTCTCTCATGAATAAATAAATAAAATCTTATTAAAAAAAAAAAAAAGAACAATGAGCAGTTAGGTATAAATGGAGTAAAACCAATATTTTTGTCTTGTTAGGAAGTGGTAAAAGTCAAGTGTAGTAATTAAAGGAAGTATTTGTAATTGCTTTTAAAAAGTACAAAGGTGGTTGAACAGAAAGCTAACAGAAACAATGCTAAAATTTATAAAGAAACACAAAGGACCCAGAAGAGTGAAAGCAATCTTGAAAAAGAAAAGCAAAGCTGAAGGTATCACAATTCCAGACTTCAAATTATATTACAAAAGTGTTGTTATCAAAACAGTATGATAATGGCTCAAAAATAAGTACATAGGTGGAACAGAATAGAAAACCCATAAATACACCCACAACTATATAATCAACCTTTAACAGAGCAGGAAAGAATATCCAATGGGAAAAAGATAATTTCTTCAACAAATAGTGTTCAGACAACTGGCCAGTTACATGCAAAAGAATGAAACTGGACCATTTTCTTACACTATAAACAAAATCTAATTCAAAATAGACCTAAAAGTGAGACCCCAAACCATGAAAATCCTAGAAGAGAGCACAGGCACTAATGTCTCCATTGGCCGTGGAACATTTTTCTAGATATGTCTCCTAAGACAAGGGAAATAAAAGGAAAAATAAAGTCTTGAGACTGTCAAAATAAAAAGCTTTTGCTCAGTGAAGGAAACAATCAGTAAAACTAAAAAGCACCCTTCTGAATGGGAAAAGATATTTGCAAATGATGTAACTGATAAAGGGTTAGTATCCAAATATATAAAGAACTTCTACAACTCAACACCCAAAAAACAAATAATCCAATTAGAAAATGGGCAGAAGACATGAACAGACATTTCTCCAGAGAAGACAGTCAGATGGCCAAAAGACACATGAAAAGATGCTCAACATCACTCATTATCAGGGGGAAATGCACATCAGAGCTACCATGAGGTATCAACTCACACCTGCCACAAAATAAAAAACACAGGAAATAATACATGTTGGCGAGCATATGGAGAAAAAGGAACCCTCGTGCACTGTTGGTAAGAATGCAAACTGGTGCAGTTGCTGTGGAAAACTATATTGTATACCTGAGTCTAATATAATGCTATATGTTAACTATACTGGAATTTTTAAAACTAACAGATAAAATGCAGCAGTAAAAATTTACTAATTAAAAGAAGAAAAAAGATTAGATGGAATGAATAAAAAACAAATAATAAGGTGTTTTAAATATCAGTAGCTGATTACATGTAAATATGTTTAGTCCTCCAACCAAAAGCCAAAACATTTTGAACTACATTTAAAAAAAGACTCAACTATGTTCAGCTTGCACAAAAGAATATGAGAAGAAAAGGTACCCTGCACAAACGCTAAAAGAAGTCTAATATGGTAATAGCAGATAAAGTAGACTTTAAAGCAAGAACTATAATGAAAGACAAAGGGAGAATTTTATGATGATAAAAGGGTCAATTCAATAAGAAAATGGGGATCCCTTGGTGGTTCAACAGTTTGGCGCCTGTCTTCGGCCCAGGGCGTGATCCTGGAGTCCCAAGATTGAGTGCCTGCTTCTCCTTCTGCCTATGTCTCTGTCTCTGTCTCTGTCTCTGTCTCTCTCTCTCTCTCTGTCTCTCATGAATAAATAAATAAAATCATCTGTCCAAAAGACATCCGTCTTTTGTGGAAACCTCCCTTCTCAGATAAATTTATACACCTTTTAAGAGATAAGCAAACTGTTCTATTGACTTGCTGTAGCAAGAGAGACCACACAGATGATTCTGAAATGGTGCCTCCTTTGAGGAAATGAGTATAGGGTTTCTGCTGATTATAGGTTGAAGCTCTCAAGTTCTAGGGTCAGATATTAGAGATGAGGCAAGTCTTTGGACTTCTTGATTTATTAAGGTAATAGTTGATACATACAATGCATGGTTGTGATTGAAAAGAAAGGCCTATTGAAACCCAGGACACTGCATTTTTAACCGTATAATGGAACAGTGGTAATTATTTCAGTTCTCAGTCCAGCATAAGTGATGGAGTGCTTCTCATTTTCAAGCATATCTTCAGTGAATTTTTAACGTTTTACTTCCATTGCAGTTGCCCTGTTTTCTTCTTATTTTGACTATGGCAGTAGCAAAACAGGTCTCACTGCCTTTGGGATCTTTTCAGAGTAACTCATATTCTAAAACCAGAGCCAACATTCTAAAATACAAATTTAAACATGCTTTCTCTTGAAAATCATTGATGGCTCCTTTTATGTATAAAATAAAACCCCACATACCAAATACAGTATTCAACCCCTTCTACAATATGACCTGAACCCCTAATTCTAGTCCTTATCTATCTGTTGGCCTACAGTCCCCTTCTTTTCTTCCCTCTCTCCTTCCCTCCACCCCCATTCTCACTTATCTCTTCTTTTCCTCCTTCCAATCCCCAACCAAGCTATAGTCATATTATGGAAGTATAGTGACTTATTTCACACTGTACATTTTGGTCCATATGCCTGAAATAATTTTTGTTTCTTCATAGAATGTTGTTTCTTACCTTTATCCAATTATTAAAAGTCCTTTTAAAACTCTATTTAAATTTTACTTTACAGAGAATGTTAGTTTGCTAGGTCTGCAAAACAAAATACTACAGGCTGGGTACCTTAACAGAAATTTATTTGGTGTTTTAGAGGCTAGACATCCAAGATAAAGGTGCCCACAGGTTTGAGTTCTGCTTAGGCTTCCCCCTTGGCTTGCAGATGTGCATCTGTTTGCTGTGTCCTCACATGGTCTTCTGCTGGTGTGCACATCCCTGGTCCTCTCTGTGTACCCTAATCTCTTCCTGTATGACACCAGTCAGATTGTATTAGGGCCCACTTCAACAACCTGGTTTTAACTTAATTGCCTTTTTAAGGGCCTTATTTTCAAATATAGTCACATTCTGAGATACGGGAGATGAGAGCGTTACTACATGAATTTGGTGGGGCTATAATTCAGCCCATAACACAGCCTTCTTACATTTTTCCTTTAGTAATTAACCCTCTCCAGAATCCCATACACCTCATACTACTGGTTGCACTTATTATCTGCCTTGATACGGAGTTGTTCATGTTTGTCTCCTTTTGGGTTTCTTGAGGACCCAAACTGTCTCTTATGCAACTTCATCTTTCCCTGTTCTCCATGATATTAGTTCCAAAGAGGGCTTGATTATTGACTAAATTAAAGAATTCAGTGTGAATCAGGCTTGAATATCTAATAATATATTTTTCAGAATTTTGAGGAGATTGACATAAAAATGTATGAAGGGAATGTATTATATCTCCTATTTTAGAAGTCTTTGAACATAGCTTGAGATTTTTATCTGACGTTCTTAAATTATGCATAGTATAAGTAATGTGAGTTTTATAGTACTTCATATAACTCTCTTACGGTCTTTAAGGTGTAATCATATAATTGGCTTCTGTAAGCTACCTATCAATTCTTTCAATTTCATTACTTCCATTACATTTTTTTTCAGATAGAGATGGATGTCGTGTCTTATCCAGTACTGAAAATTTGAAGTTTAGAAGACATTTGCTAAGTCAGATCACTTCAAGTAAGTCTGCTCATATCCATTTTAACACCAATTTAAGATTGATGTAACTTGTAAAGAATTATAAGTTCAGTACCTTTGATACTTTATCAACTCTGAAATTTCTCTGAATATCTTAGAATCACCTTGTATTTTGAATCAGTGGCCTTGGAAAATAGTGGAAAGATTATTTCTTATTAAGTTTCATGCACTTATTAAAAATATAATGCTTAAACTCTTGGTATTATTTTTAAAATGAGATTAACACCTCAGAATCTTCCTTTATTTTACATAAGTCTACTCATCAGGTCCTGACTATTTGCCAAACTTAATGTTTTTAAAGGTAGTTTTTCCATTATAGCTAATACTACATTTTACAGTTTTTTAAGGCATTGTACGGCTTTTCTAAATGATTTATATGTTTGTGATCATTAGAGGGAGGTATTTAGTAATGAACTAGTACTTGAACCTTAAATGTTTATTTATTCAAAAGCTTAGCTTTGAGAGGTCATCTTAACCAACCTTAACTAATATAATTATCTCCTAATGGTCTTCTGTCTTCATTTACTCTTCCTCCATCCTGTATTCCACTGCTAGGTAGATCTGCATATAGTACTCCAGTACTTTTAAAACCTTTTTTTTTTTTTTTTTTTTTTTTTTATAAATTTTTATTTTTTTATTTATGATAGTCTCACAGAGAGAGAGAGAGGCAGAGACACAGGCAGAGGGAGAAGCAGGCTCCATGCACCGGGAGCCCGACGTGGGACTCGATCCCGGGTCTCCAGGATCGTGCCCTGGGCCAAAGGCAGGCGCCAAACCGCTGCGCCACCCAGGGATCCCCTTTTAAAACCTTTTAATGGCTCCCTATGCACTGTTGGATAGAATCTGTGTTCTGTTGCCTGGTATTCAGGGCCCTCTAACCAGCTCCTAAAAATATCCCTCACCTTAACCAACTGGGCTCTTTCCTATTCCCTGAATTCTCACCATTTTTTAATGCCTCCATGGCTTGATGTGTACTGTATTTCTTGATGTTTTCTTTATGGTGTTCTCCGCTTCCCCCTCACTACGTCCTATGATTGTTGAAATCTTGTACAAACTCAGCCCAGGTGCAAGCCCATCCATAGAGCTTTCCCTGATTGCTCCAGCTGAAGCACTAACTCTCTCTGCTGACTTCATCTAATATTTTGTTTTTATCCTATCATTGCACATTTTACCAGGCAGCTTTATTATTTATGTTTATGTATGTCTTATCTCCTATTTTAGATTGTAAGGACTATAGAATCCAGCTTCTTATCTGAGTAATTTTTGTGTCTCCCAGCATTCAGCATAGCCCCAATAGTGCTCAGTAAATACTTGCTTAATAAATTAATAATGTGTCTGGATTTTTTTTCATTGTCCTCTCTTTCATCCTTATAGTCACATATGGTCCATATTCATGGCAACTGTTCATTCCTTTTATGGACTCCTGGCAAGCCTCCACACTGCCATCTTACCCTAGGAAAATACTGACCATAGTGTACTTAATAAGATACAGTCAGTTCCTAATCTAAGCAACAAACTGTATTCTAGAAGTTCATATCTAATTCTGTTATTTGGAATGCAGAAAACATCTTCCTACAAAAAACAATGTTATAAATAGTGGTTAGGTTTTCAGCCAGTCCTCCCAAGACTATTTAATTCATAAGTACCAGGGCTACTTTAACTACAGGAAGCCACCATGCATAACGCTGTTTGGTAGAGAAGTTCTAGCTCTGAAAGTGGAATCACATCTCCCATGCCCTAGAAGCAGAATAGTACCTTTCTGGGGCAACTTGAACAATAGGAGAGCCTGAGCTGGAGCTCTGGCAGTGACTCAGCATATTAGATACTCTCCTACCAGTAGTTTTTGGTTTTCAGTATTTGCATAAGAGATGTTTACCTGTAGGTTACTGATACTCACATGTCTTCTAAACTGAGGGCAAGGGAATACTTGCTCTTTTGGTCCTTCCTGCAGTAGATGAGGATAATCCCCTATCTTGATTCTATCCTGATTCTTCTACTGTTTTATCACATGGGTGGGTCATTTTAAGTCAGGTATTGACACATTATGAACTGTTTTACTATTTTTCCCTTTCTGTTGTTCTGTGAACTTATGGAAATTGAATATATAAACATGGAAAATACTTTTATCTATAGGAAAAATACATTTATTAGGCATCAGCCAACCATGTGTTTGACATCGTATCAGCTTTTGTGGACAAGTGATTATCATTTCTGCACGGGCATAGTGATGCTTCCATGAAAAACGCATCACTGTATGCATAAACAACCCTGAAGGTTTATAATTTATGTTGTCAGTCTCTAAGAATATACTCTATAAATTTTAGGACTTTAATTTGTTTAGTCTTCATAAGCTTTGAGCACATGAGTGAATGCTTGATGTTTAATGCTTTCATTAAGTTCAAGGTACACGGGGCTAGGGAATGAGAACCAAAGATATTATGAAAAGTTTATTTTCCCTCCAGGAGGCAGGAGTGAAGTATGAAAAAAAAATGCTCACATTGCAAACGATATGTTATTAATTGCCATAAAGTACTTCATGAAGATAACATGCTCTTGGGGTTTTCAGAATGGCAGTATTGTTATGATTCACAATGGTTGTAAAGATAGTGGTGGGATATTAGTCTTAGAGGAATGGCAAAGATTTAAATTTAAATAAAGAGCCAGAAGAGGAAATGATATTCCAGGTTGGATTAACAGCATGAATGGAGAACTAGGGATACAAACAAACAAATCAGCTTTACTGGCTGGAACAGAAGGTTTATTAGTTCATGTTGGGTGAAATAATAGGTGTGAAAATTACACCATTGGTTCAATGCTGGCAGTGAATAAAAGTCATCCAGAGAGATTTTTAAAAATACTAGTCTCTGGATCTTACCCCAGAACTAATAAATAGAATTTCTGGGGCACAAGGTGTAAACCTGTTTATCTTTTAAAGCTCCCCTAGTGGTTGAGAACCACTGAATTAGAAAGATGGGCCAAATTTAGGAGAGCCATAAATGCCTAGATGAGGAGTTGAGCCTTTGTGTCTCAAGCAGTGGGGAGTCCTCAGAGGTTTCTGAGATGGGTGACATGGTGGAATTCATGTTTGCCAAGATAAATGATTTACCAACTGCATGTGAATGGAAGAGAAATAAGAAACAGCTTGAATTAGAGCAGTGGTGGCGGGAAAACAGAGGTCACATTTTGAAGGGTACTTAGATGTGTGGGAGTTGGCGGTGTCAGCCTTGACCTCGCCATGATTTGTTTTATAAACTGATTATACAACTTAACCCTCATTAATTTGATCTCTTTTCTCCTACAACCTGGCAACTTAAGCAGTAATTTCAGCCAGTTTGCATTTAATGGAAGGAGACCATTGTCTACTCATGTACACGTCTAACTCATAATAGTCAAGTTATGTGTATGAGGAATATGACCTTTAACATAGTCATTAAAAAGCATTTAATAGCCACCCACATATGTAATAACACAACCCCAGTTCTGCAGGATGGTGCCAAGAGCTGGAGTCAGAAATATAAGACAGCTATTGGCATATAATTCCCTAGCATTAAGTTAAAATTTGAAGAAATATTCTAAATCACGTTATGCATGTTAATATTTTTAGCGTCAGATTTGCTAATTACTTAGTTTTTGTGGTAGTAGGCCTGTGAATGCCTCCTGACATTAGCAGCTGTGAGCTTACACTTCTCTCCTCCCGCATACACAATTAGTGTAGTCCCTTGCCTCTTATTCAGGCCCATCCCCTGTAGTGTTGGTCATGCATGCCCCTACTTCTTCCTCACCCAAGTGAGCCAGCAGACAGGAGGTAGAAAGGAGTCAGCATTTAAGTTCTTCCATGGTACTGACAAGCCCCATGATCCTAGAAACTCCACTCCTGGCTGCTGCAGGACAGGACAGCTGTTAGGATAACCCATATTTGGAGTCTCAAACAATGCCATAAGTTGGAAGCATTTCATCCTTCTTTGATGTGTTCTGAATATTTTGTGTTTGGAAACAATGAGCCATGTTTATTACATGGCAGAAGTGTAAGTTCAAGGTATGATGTTTTGATGTGACCTGTCCTCCTTAAAAAAAGACTCAACATCATGGATTTTTTTTTAAGACACTCTCTTGGCAGTTCTGTAATAGCACAAGCATGACAACAACCTCTCCCGTGGTCTTCTTTGCCTTTGACAATGAACTTAGTGTTGAACCATCAGTGTCTCTGCATCTTTAGTTAGTTTTCTATGGCTACTTAAGATTTCACTAATCATCCAAATGTTTAACCAGAGAATGAGTGGTCTGCTTAGATTTAAGGGATCTTGTAGGAGAAAGCGAGAGAAAGGAACTGACATTTGGTGACCCCACTCTGCACTGGGGTGTTTATACGGGTTTTATTATTTTAACTCCATTTTACAAATGAGAAGCTTCAGATTTACAGAGTTTTTGAAAGATTTATCTAACGTCAGACATCAAGGGCAATTTTGATCACAGGTTTGGCTATCCTAAAGGCTGAGCAGCCTGGTCTTCCAAGTCTGCAAGCCTTATTTGTGGGAAGGGTCACTGAACTCAAAGTCAGGGGGTTTGCATGCAAGCTTCTAGCTCCATCACTAACAACCATGAACAAGTTACTTAAGGCTCTCGGCTTCACTCTCTTCATCTGTCACGGGTGGGGGTAGGGTAGGGATAAAACCAGCTTTACTGACCATTTGAGGTTTTGTGAGAAACACAAGTTAGTGAGTTTCCGTATGATTTTACAGGTTTGGAATGGAAGATTGAGATATTTTTAATTCAAGCAAAAAATAAACTTAAAAACCCCAAACCATTAAATGAAGATGACCTTGGATGGGTTTTGTGGTATTTCACTTCTTAACATTGCTCTACAAACTTTCCAAAATAATATTTGTCGATCTTGCAGGTCCCAAACACCACAGTGTGCCAAACTGCCTCACTGAATTTAATATCTCAATGTAGCAGAGAGAGTTCTGGCAATATATCAAGTACTTCTCTTTCCCTTACCAGCAGCAATCATTAGTTTCTATACTGAATCAAATAGGTCTGAACTCCTGTAGATACTGAAGACATGTTCATATCCAGTGAGGACTCAGGAGATTCTCTAAGGCTACTATATAGTGATAGACTTCTTGAACTAGAGTTGATATTCACAGTATCAGTACAATTCTTTATATTTTGGAAGTTTTTTTAAAACAAGCCTGAGAAATAAAGTTACATTTTATAAAACTGATTTCGTAGAACTCCTTTTCAAAAATGCTTCCAGATTTCTGGACAACTTTCATAGGTTATAGGAGGGTGAACACTGAAAGGCAACTATGAGCTATTGCAATCCACTTGCGTTTCTTTCAAGTATACATACAAGAGATAAGAAGTTTGGAGAACTAATTAAGTTATAAGCACAGTGCTATGAGTGAAATGGCAGTGAGCCTGAGCAGTACCAAGGTCAAATCCTAGACTGACCCCAAAGTTGTACCCAGTAAAGTTCTAAGTCTCTTATCCATCAGACTAACAAAGATAAAAGAAAAAAAAAAAAAAAAAGCTTTAGGAAGACCAGCTGACAGAATAGAGGAATAGTGTTAGACTCCAAATCCAGATCCAGAGGAGTGCACCCATTCAGAAGTGTGTAGGACTCTTCTGCATCTGCCACTGTACCTCAGAGAGGGTTCTCTAGTCCTGGAGTGCTGACTACCACATGGCTTCTCACACACCCATGCTATGCCTGAGTCCTAGGTCTGGTGGCTAGATGACTTCAATTAGGGACTGGTCAAGTAGAGTGAAAGGGAAAGTGGACATAAAAAATAAAGCAAACATAGAAAGCAGAAATCGTGGTCATATTTAGTCCATAGATGTGTCACGTTTGCACAGTGTTTTAAACAGGAAGTAGTTATTAACTAGTGTTATTTTAACTAGTTACTAATATAACTTGTGAAATAATTTAATGTACAAATCCACATTTCTGGGTTCTCATGAAAACTGAAGACTTGGTAACTTTTGTACTACCTTTCTATATGACAGTAATCAGCTAGAGCTGAAAAGAAGCTGCCTCTACTAGATGGGAGGCTGTGTTTTTCCATTCTCACAGCCCCACCCCTGGTTGTTGATTTTCTTTACATAGAGTTAAGAGGAAAGTTAAATGTTACTTATACTACCATCTGTGTGAAAATTGGAAATAACAGGTTGATAGGATGGTATATTTCAGTATAAGTGAAAGACAGTGTTAGTTTTCTAGGGCTGTCATGACAAAGTACCATAAACTGGGTAGCTGTAATCAACTAAAATTTATTCTCTTATTGCTCTAGAAGCTAGAAGTCTGCAACCAAGGTGTTGGCAGGGCCATGCTCCTTCAGAGACCTCTAAGGAACATTCCTTCCTGCCTGTTCTAGCTTCTGGTAGCCCCATGTGTTCTTTAGCTCATGGCAGCATAACCCTAATCTCCGCCCTGTTGTCTCATGGATTTCTTTCTTCTGTGTCCAGGTTTTCCTCTTCTTATGAAAGCAATCATAAAGCATTTATACTTAACCCAGTATAACATCATATTAACCTAATTATATTTACAAAGACCCTAATTCCAAATAAGGTTACATTCACAGGTACCAGGGGTTAAGACTTCAACATAATATTTTGTGGAACACAATTCAACCCATAATAGGATGGCATATTTCTTTGGACAGAGCAGAGTAATAGCTTAAGAACAGAGATCCTTGAGACAGAGTACACGTATTCATATTTACAACTTATTTCCTATGTGCTCTTGGATAGGCTGTTTACCCCTCTCAGTGTCTCTCCATGCTCTCATCTATAAAGTGAGGAAAATGGTACCTAACCTCATAGGATTGAAATGAGTACAAAATAACTTTATGTGTAAATCATTTTAGAACAGTCCATGGCACATACTAAGTGCTCAATAAACTGAACTATTTTTATCATTATTATTAGTTCTTATACATAATTTAGAGTATCAGTGCCAAAAAACTATTATTTATGATAGCACTGTGAAACAAACCATGGATGAACAAGGAACAGTAGACAGAAATGATGCATGAAAAAAAAAATTGAACCAATCAAAGAAGAGAGGTGAGAGACACTAGAATTTTAATAAGAATATTTTTTAATGCAGATGAGGTTATGCAATACATTAAAAATGTTTACCTTCTTCATTCTTTGAAATTACCTTCCTAGCCTCTATATATACTTGAAACCAATAAAGACCCAGGCAAGAACTTCAAACCCCGAAACTTAGACACTGACCATTGGATTGGCAAGCACATGGCCTGTAGATAATAATGGCGAAGTTACTCCAGGGAGTGCATCCAAGAAATACATGACTTCTGAGCTTTCCTACCTATCTCCTTAGAAGCATGTTATTACCGTCTACCTCCTTCCCACAAATACTTGGGTTGGAAATATCCTTGTTTCCAGTCTTTAGGTCAGAGATTGGGGCTGAATAATTTTTTGAATGTAAACCAGACTTTTCCTCCTAATGGAAATATTTTGAGATATATTATTTTCTTTTTCCACATAGCCTTTATGTAAGATAACCATGCAACTTGAGCTTTATTAAAAACTGAGAGCTCTGATAGAGAAGGTTTTAAGAAATGACGAGACTTCTTGAAGTACATGGAGGAAAATTAATTCTGTAGTTTAGTGGCTATAAGGTTTGTAATACTACAGAATATACATGACTCATTCTCAAAGATAACTGCTACCCTGAAAACATGAGAATACTCAAATAAAAGGGACATATGTATATATTATTTATGATTGTGATTTTATTTTAATAAAAGAAGTTAGGCTGTTTAATTTTTGGCAAAGAAGTAGTGTTTTATAGTTCAAGTGTTAGTAATTTGGAACATTTTGATTAAATGATGAATTCATCAGGACTCCTTCGCTTGCAAGTGAAAGAAAACCAGCTCAAGCCAGCTTATGAAAATAAAAGGAGCTTAATTGTTTATATAACTATGGTTTCCAGAGGTGCATCTGGCTTCAGGCATGGTTGCAGCTAGGAGCTCCAATGATCTCATCTGGACCCTTTTTCAGCTCTGCGGGTTTCTTTATTTGTCATTATTCAGAAAGGCATATGATCAGTGAAATAACCACGAGCAGCTTGAGACTGCCATCTTTCTGGTTTAGCGATCCCAACAGGAAGAGAACTTGTCAGGCCACCCGGCCAGCTATCAGCCTTAGAGAAGATATGACCCTACATGTGATGAGGAATTACCATGGCCCAGGGAATGGGGCAATCTGGTGGGCCAGCCTAAGGTATGTTTACCAATGCTACCACAGAGCTGCATTGTCTTGTGACCCTAGTGTGGGGTGAGGGAGGCTTTCTTCAAAGGAACTAGAAGAAAGGACATGGGAATGTGTGCTGAGCAGACTAAAACCGTAGTAAATTCAACCATTACAAATGGTGTGTGAGCTAACTTAGAAACTAAACTGTAACTTCTGATCTTGAGATGGCACATGAAGGACTTTCTGCCTTCTTCTACTGGAATATCCATCCAACTCAAAGGAAATAGGAAACAAAAATTCCAGCTCTTTCTTTGATAAAAAGTGGGTGACATCAGTAACTCTCATAAATTTGAACACAGAAAGTATATGATACTGTGACCTAGTAGAGTAGAGGAAGGCAGAACCAAGTACCTGCAGGGCAGGAAAACAATGTCAGGAAACAGTTTTGCCTCACGGAGCCGTAGCAGGTTCTGCAATGAGGGGTATCAGAGTAGGCTGAAGGAGGAGATAAAGCATGATGGTCCACATGGATGGTCAGCTGCACAGCCAGGTCGTTGTCTCACCCCAGTCAGATGAGTACTTCCCCTCACCCCCCACCCCCGGAAGATGGCAGGTTTAATCTCTGGAGAAGCTGAAATTAGCAAGAGTGTAAGCTTGGGGGATACAGGAAGAGTGAACACCAGGAGCCAAACATCTAATTACCAAACCTAGTATTGGAGGATTCTCTGGAGAAACAGAATGATCCCAGGGAGAAGACCTTGTAGTGCTTCCGCCACCAAGAAAGCCAGCCTGCTCTTCAGTGAAGCTCACCTTCTACAAGCTCACCCCCACCGACAGAGCTGCCAGCTTGCTTTACTAATAACTTACACTTAAATAAAAATAGGCATCCAAGGATCACCAGATATTCGGGAATGCCTCCAGTATGCAAGCAGAGATAAAGTCAACACAAATGAGGGCCTCTGAAGAGGCAAAAACTAGGGAAATAGCAGTGGGAAACCAAAGAAACGATAATTGTTGTCTTTGAAAATGTGAGAAGATTTTGCATAGAAAAAGTCTTTTTTATTTTTATTTTTTTTTAAAGAGAATTTTTTTTTTTAATTTTTATTTATTTATGATAGTCACACAGAGAGAGAGAGAGAGGCAAAGACATAGGCAGAGAGAGAAGCAGGCTCCATGCACCGGAAGCCCGACGTGGAACTCGATCCCGGGTCTCCAGGATCGCACCCTGGGCCAAAGGCAGGCGCCAAACCGCTGCACCTCCCAGGGATCCCAATAGTCTTTTTTAAAAAGGAGAATTAAAGGGAAGAAAAATTTTAAAAATAGGAAATAACTTTCAAAAATTAGAAATCTGAAGACTGAAAGAAATTCATTGAGCTCTTGAAAGGTAAATTTGAGGAAGGAATCATTAGTGATATAATCTAGCAGGTCCAGTAGCAGCTCACTGATGCAAGAGACAATGGGAGAGAATCATCCAAGAAATAATATATAAGACCATTTCCTAGAACAGAAGGAAAGATAAGCCTTAAAGTTTCCAGAGAAGAAAAAAAAAATGTCATATGCAAAGTGTTTTGAATAAAAGCAAATGAGGGACTTAACATCAGTGTTGATATGAAAACATATAAGTCTGTGAAGTATTTTTTTTTTTAAGATTTATTTGAGAGAGAGAGAGAGCATGACAGGGATGAAGGGAGGGAAGAGAGAGAGAATCTCAGGCAGACTCCCCTGAGATCATGACCTGAGCCCAAATCATGAATCAGACACTCAACCCACTGAAGCCACCCAGGCACCCTGGGAAGTATATTTTTAAGGGGTAATTTTTATCATAACAAAGGCTTATCTTCCTTTACCTGTTGCTATTGTCAATTATCTCTAAATAGTTTCCTTAAATGGTTTTTATTTTATTTTATTTTCTTAAATGGTTTTTAAAAGTATGTCACAACTTTCCATCATTTGACTTACTGAAATTTTTATATAATCTGAGGTATATCTGTAAATTTTTCTTTCAGAGATTTGAGGTATGATCATGGTACTTATTCTTATTTTTCTTTTTCTTTGATTCACTAATTCACCCAACAGAGTATTAGTGTGAACTTTTCTCAAGGTACAATAGAGTTGATATTTCTTGTTTTATATAGTAGCCCTTAATGTATCCATAGTTTTATAATCAGTGACAATCAATAACTGTAATTGAGTTAGAAACTTACTGATAATACTAGGATATATAATAGCAGGACTTGTAAAATATTAGCCATTGTTTCTTTGTGCCAGCATCTCATGGTTTCAAGTGACAGAGTTTGGGCCTTACTCTCTTAAAATGTTTGGCTCTTATTTTTAATACATGTATAAAGCTAAATGATTATGAGTAACAAAGTATTATATGGAATATCGTTTTTATATTCTCTTCTCTCAGTGAGGAAGACAAAGTCCTGATTGGGATTTTCTTCTGAAAATTAGAAGGGGCATCAAAAGCTAAAATATAGCAGATATATTTTTCAAGTTTTAGTTATTTGAACAAAATAATGTTTTTAGGATTCAGTGATTATTGTTGACTTTATAGCTAATTTTTTTTTATTATGGTATCTATCTTTAGGTTAAAAGTTACTCCAAATTTCATTTTTGTTTTTAAAATATTCTAGCTTTTAGTTTGCACATACTATAAAAGAATTGAAATTTTTAGGTACAATGCAGCTTCCCCTTTCTTTTTGGATTAGTTTCTAAAGCCTAATGAAATGGAAGGTAGGTGTCCTTTCCAGTTAAAAAAAAAAAAAAGTTATGTTTTATTCCTTAATGTACTATAATGAAACCAAAATAATATAGAGAAATTAAGAAATGAAAGAGTGCCAGGATTTTTCTTGCCAATATAACTTTTTCAAATTGTGCTGGGTTGCTTTTGCTGTAAAATCAGACCAACTAGTTTATTATGTATTCTCAGGTAATGACATTTTATAGAAGATTTTTGTAGTTCTTTTGGTTCAGTGAGGTCTGGAACTTTAAATTAGAATTATTAGAACTGGAAAGCATCCTCCTATTCACTTTCTAAGTGAGAGAACTAAAGTCCTGAGAAATCATGATTTATCCAGGGTTACAGAGCTAATAGTGAAGTTTGACAGAGAATCATGGCCTTTTGGCAGTCAGTTCAGTGATCTTTGTAAAAGACTTTTTGGATTTATTCTCACCACCACCAAATTATGTGCAGTGCCCATAATTTATTGCTTTGGACTCAGCAAATTCCAAGTTTATGTTTAATTTCCTAAAGCCAAGGGAATATTTAGAATTAGGAATTTTGACAGTGACAAAAACAGGAGGTGGCAGGAAATATTTTGAAGAATTTTTTACTAGGATCGAAGATATGCCTTGATTAGGCTGTGGTCCTCCTCTTTAGAAGGAATTCTATTGTTCATTATTCTCTAGGACATAATTCTGCCTTCCAGAAGGCTCTCCCTTGTTTATTTTCCTCCAAAGTCAACGTAGGTGGACACTGGGCAATATGTCCCCCATGGAGGTTATGTAACCTTTATTTCCTTCTTTCTGTCCCTGCAGTTTTGGTTGTGGGAACCTTGTTTGATGGGTTAAAGGCTCATAAGCAAGGCTTGTGGGCTTTTTGTCCATGTTATCCCCTCAGAAATTTAATTGGCTCTGATCTTTTTTTTTAATCTATCTTTTTGTAGTTAATTCCTTGTGCTGGTAATAGAGTGACTACATGTCCTGTCTGGCAGAAGGAGTCTTAGTTTATATATATTTCTTGTGCACGGTATGTAAGAATTCCCTCTTTCACTCTCAAAACTATCCTAACTTGGAAAATAAATTGTATGGTCACTCTAAACAAAAAGTGCACCAAAACATCCCAGCCACTTTTATTGTTTTGCTTCCTTAGTCCTTTCTTCCTGCTCTTGCCTTCTTACCTCTTGGGTGCTGTCATACAGTCATCTGAAATACGTTTCATGGGAGGTAACATACTTACCTTGATCTGCGGCAAGGCTGACTTCCTCTGTTTACCAGAGAAAACCTGATGGCCATTTTTGCCCACAGCGTTTCAGCCTTCTCTCTTACCATATGAAATCCAGAAGCAGCCAGCATTTCTAACCCTTGTAGCCTCCAAATTTCTGGATTCTTTATTCTCTCTCATTTCTATTCTCCAGTCTGTTATTTTTGCCTATGTGCATTCCTTGCTTGTAAATTCTCAAGAAAAGCAGTAGGTAATATTGTTATTCTGTTTTCCATCTCCTTTACCCCACAGATACACACTTGGTAGATGCCATTGTGTCTCTGAAGCTGTCTCAGGCATTTAAAAAAATCAAGGTATAATTTACATAAAGCAAACATGTAGCTCTGAAGCATTCAGTTCAATGAGTTTTGACAGTTGTATACACCTGTAAAACCACTGTCCCAAATAAGATGTAGAACACTTCCATTACCCCAGATGTCTGCCCCTTTCCAGTTAATTCCCTGCTTGGTTCCCTTAGAGGGAACCACTTTTTTACTTCTATAACCATGGACTCCTTTTGGCAAGTAATATTTTTATTAAGTTTTTGTGACTACATGACACAACTATCTTCCCACCCTTTCCTCAGTTTTTCTATTTCCTGCTGCCTGGCTTCTGAGCAGTTGCCATATATTTTAGATTGTTTTGTGTGGTCTGTACCCCCGCTTAAAGATACCATTTTTCATGTTAGTGAAAGCTACCTGAGCAGCAGGTACTGCTTTTAAATATCATAGATTAAACCAAAGTAAAATATATTTATTCCTAATAAATAATGTATTGAAGGCATTCCTGATTGATAGGCGACTTTCTGTAACCTGGGCCTTTGAGTCCTCTAGCAGTTGGGGAAAGAGCACGAACACACCTCACGTGCTTCTGAAAAGTTCAGGGTGAACCTGAGAAATGACAGTCTTGCACTGACATCCTTCGGAGGAAAACTATTCACAAGGCCACACCTGGTGTCATGGGAGTAGGTGGGGAGAAGGTTTAGAAATGTCGACTCTGGCTAGGCAGTCACTTCTCAGTGACAGTTCCACACTGTGACACAGGGGGAAGGTAAAATTTGCACAGTGTTAATGTCTACAGGTTAACAGGGTTAATGGCACAGCTTTTATTTTGTTTTAATAACATAATACCATATTGCTTTTCTTTTTTGTCTTCATGTTATTTCCTTTTTTGTGTGTTATACTCTTTTATGCCTTTTGAATAAACATTTCAGTATTTATTTATTTTTAAAGATTGCTTAACCAACTGAACCACCCAGACACCCAAAACATGTCAGTATTTAAAACTTAAAAAAACCCTACAATGACATTGCTATCTCTGTGGTGATGTTCAAAGTAAAACCAATTAACTGTTTTTTTAGATTATTCTGATGAAATTAAGATTATCTCTGGCCATCAAAAGAGATAATTATTTTTTAAAAGTTTTTTTTTAAGATTTTATTTATTTATTTATGAGAGACACACACAGAGAGAGGCAGAGACAGGCAGAGGGAGAAGCAGACTCCATGCAGGGAGCCCGACGTGGGACTTGATCACGCCCTGGGCCAAAGGCAACACTAAACTGCTGGGCCACTGGGGCTGCCCTTAAAAAGTTTTTTAATTCCAGTATAGTTAACATATAGTGTTATATTAATATGTTGCAGATATACAATACATTGATTCAATAATTCTATATACATTACTCAGTGCTTGTCAAGATAAGTGTACTCTTTTAATTCCCATCACCTATTTCATCCTCCCCCACTCATCTCCCCTCTGGAAACTATCAGTTCTCTATAGCTAAAAGTCTGTTTCTTAGTTTGTCTCTTTTCATTCCTTTGTTTTGTTTCTTAAATTCCACAGATGAGTGGAATCACATGGTATTTGTTTTTCTCACTGACTTACTTTGCTTAGTGTTATATTCTCTAGCTCTATCCATGTTGTTGCAAATGGCAAGATTTCATTCCCTTTGATGGCTGAATAATGTGTGTGTGTGTGTGTGTGTGAGAGAGAGAGAGAGAGAGAGAGAGAGAGAGAGATACATCACTTCTTTATCCACTCATCCATTGATGGACATTGGGGTTTGTTCCATAACTTGGCTCTTGTAAATAATGCTGCAATAAAAATAGAGGTACAAATATCCTTTCAATTAGTGCTTTTGTATTTTTTGGGTAAATAACCAGTAGTGTGATAACTGGATTGCAGAGTAGTTCTATTTTTAATTTTTTGAGGAACCTCCATTCTGTTTTCCATAGTAGCTGCACCAGTTTGCATTCCCACCAACAGTGTACAAGGGTTCCTTTTTTTCCACGTGCTCGCCAACATGTTACTTCTTGTGTTTTTTATTTTAGCTATTATAGGTGTAAAGTGATATCTTATTGTAGTTCTTATTTGCATTTCCCTGATAATCAAGTGATGTTGAGCATCTTCTCATTGTCTCTTAGCCGTTTGGATATCTTTTTTGGAGAAATGTCTGTTGATGTCTTCTGCCCATTTTTTAATTGGATGATTTGGGTTTTGAGTGATGAGTTGTGTAAGTTCTTTATATATTTTGGATACTAACCCTTTATTGGATATGTCATTTGCGATTATCTTCTCCCATTTAGTAGACTTTTAATTTTGTTGATTGTTTCCTTCACTGTGTGGAAGGTTTTTATTTTGATATAGTCTCAGTTTATTTTTGCTTTTGTTTCCCTAGCCTCAGGAGAAATATCTAGAAAAAGTGTTGCTACAATGTCAGAGGAGATAATTTAAGTCTTAAAAGATAAGGATCTCTGATACCACCATTTGTATTCAATATAGAATAGAATAGAGATCTTACCAGAGATCCTAGCCAGCCAAATGAGATGGGGGGGGCGGGGAGGGAGAGAAGATGATCATTAAAGAAAAGGTGTATGGGATTCGAAAAGAAGAAAAAACACTGTCATTATTGGCAAATTGATGTAATTGTCTATGTAGAAAATTCCAGAATTCTACAGCTCAATTCCTAGAATTAGAGAGTTTAGCAAAGTTTTTGGATACAAAACCATTATAGGTAAGCCAATTATGTTTCTATAGATCAGCAACAACATAAAACCAGAGAATATAATTTAGAAACATTTTATTCTGAAAAATTAACATCGTATGTGGCTACACTGTATTTTTTCAAAACTAAGAAATTGATATTGGTGCAATAATGTTAACTATGTTTTAATTCAGATTTTCCCAGTTTTTCTACTGATACCCTTTTTCTGTTTCAGAACCAAATTTGGGTAGCTGTATCCCCATAGTTTACACCAATTTACAGCTATTCTTTGCTCTTCACTTTTCAGAGCCCTGACACTTTTGATGAGTAGTGGTGAAGTCTTTGGTAGAATGGATCTCATGATTTTATCATATCATACAACATAAAGCTATTGGTAATGTTAACCTTGACCACTTGATTAAGGTGGTGTTACTGTCAGGTTTCTCCACAGTGAGGTTACTATAGTAAATGTAATTTTAAAACTACACAATTTACAATATAAAATGAAATACAGAACACAATATAAATAACACTGAATAAATCTAACAAATAATGTCTATGACCTTTTTTGAGAAAGTTATGAACTTCTATTGAATACTATGATCCAATTAAATGGAGAGAAATGCTATACTAATATATTGGGAGACTAAATGCTGCAAAGGTATTAATTCTCTTAATGCACTTAAAATCAAATTCCTAATAGGCTTGGGGGTTTTAAAATATTATTACTACTGCTACTATTATTATTATTGATAATTATTGTTGTTATTTTGGTAATGCCTAACATGATAATTCTGGATTTATATGGAAGAGGAGTGGTCCAACAGACACATGAAAAGATGCTCAACATTGCTCATCATCAGAAAAATACAAATTAAAACCACAATGAGTTGGCACCTCACACCTGTCAGAATGGCTAAAATCAGAAACTCAAGAATCAACAGGTGTTGGCAAGGATGTGAAGATAAAGGTGCCCTTGTGTACTATCAGTGGGAATGCAAACTGGTGCAGCCACTGTGGAAAACAGTGTGGAAGTTTGTCAAAAAGTTAAAAATAGAACTACCCTACAATCCAATAATTGCATCACTACTGGGTATTTACCCAAAAAATGCCAAAGCACTAATTCAAAAGAGTATATGCACACATATGTTTTTTGTAGCATTATCTGCAATAACTGGATTATGGAAGCATTCAATAGATGAATGGATAAAGAGGATGCCAGATATATATATATATATATATATATATATATATATATATATATATATATATATATAAAATATTCCACTGTGGAATATTATTCAGCCATAATAAAGTATGAAATCTTGCCATTTGCAACAACATGGATGAAGCTAGAGAGTATAATGCTAAGTGAAATAAGTCAGAGAAAGACAAATACCATGTGATTTCACTCATATATAGAATTTAAGAAACAAAACAAATAAACAAAGGAAAAGAAAGAGAGAGAGAGAGAGAGATAAAGCAAGAAACAAATTCTTAGCTATAGAGAACAAACTGTTGATTACCAGAGGGGTGATGGATGGTGGTAGGTGATAGGTGATGGATATTAAGGAGAGCCAATTGTTGTGATAAATGGAATTGCTGAATCACTATATTGTGCAACTGAAACTAATACTGTGCTAACTATACTGGAATTAAAACAAAAACTTAATAAAAAATGAAAAAGAAAAGATAATGTCATGTGATTATGTTCAAAGATATTAAAAAAAGACATTAGAAGAATTCTATAGAAAATTATATTTTAAAAAGTCTATCAATAAAGTATTGATGTAAATTTTTTTTAAATGATGGTCCAAAAATTACAGACACTCCTGGAGAATGAAGTGTTTTTCCTGCCTTATGTAATGATTTAATATAAAACTAATAATTAATCCAGTGTAAGGATATATATGTTGGTCAGTGGGAAGAACAGAAAATTCAGAAACAGATCCACCTATATATAGAACTTAGATTTATGACAAAATTGGTATTGTAGATCATTGGGGAGAGAGATGGGTAGATTTTTCAGTGTATGGTGCTGAGGCAAGAGGTTGCTCAGATGAAAGAGAATAGTATTGGATTCCTACCTCACATCATACACAAAATGGGAAATGGTTAAACTATAACCTATAAATTAATTATAAGTAAATCTAATTTATAAAATTAGAACTCAGGAACAAAGTTAAAGAAAAAAACAAAACTACCAAAGAAATGAAAACATAATTGGAAAGAGTGTAAGAAAAAAGAGATGGTACAGAAAAATAGATCCTAGAGATTAGAAATAAGAGAAGTGAGGGGTACCTCGGTGGCTTGGTTGGTTAGGTGTCCAACTCTTGATCTCAGCTCAGGTCTTAATCTCAGGGTCAAGCCCTGTGCTCGGCTCCACACTCAATGTGGAGCCTACTTAAAAAAAAAAAAAGAAAAGTAGAAATGAGAGGTGAACCAAGTCAAATACATATTTAAAGCAGGATGTAACATCTTTAGTTTTAAAATATTAATGTTTACAATATATCAGAACTGCATCATTTAATTAACTTTTCTCATCCTGCTTAGTTGCCAGAAATCATAAAATGATCTATAAACCATATAATGATCTATCTACTGGCAACTCAATTGCTCAATCACTTGTAGAAAGCGAAGTGTTAGAAACCACCTGACTTGCAGAGGGATTTATTATTACTTTGTCAGTTTAAGGAAGTTTATCAAAAATGGTTAATTAAGATTTCTCAAATGACTATTAAAACTTAGTATTCTTTTATTTAGAGGCACCTTGTTTAACCCAAAATACTTAGAAAAGGCTGTTTAATTTTAATACATATTTTCCAATATACAGTGTGTTTTTAGAGTAATTTTTGTCTTAACATATGTCTGAAATGTATTATCAGAACCTCGCAGCTATAAATGTAGATCACTCAATTTAAGGAAAATGGTTGTCATTTAATCTAATTGACAAAGCTTGTCTTCAGTTTCAAGTTTATCTTTCAAATCAGACTTCCTCTCGGGGTAAACGTCCAACTTGATTTTTCAGCTCAAATAAGTATGTTAATATATGTCTCCATGACAACCATCACACAGCTGAATTCTAATTCTAATATAGATAAATAGATATGGCACAGAGCCTTACTATGCGTTGCCTAGAGACAGTTAGATACTGCTGCCTTCAATATTTCTTTGCTTTGTGTTCACTAAAGTCTTCCAAAGTTGAGATGGTTCTTTTACAATAATAAGGGTATGAAAGATATAAGGTCCTTAAGTAAAAATTCCCTCATTACTGCTTCAAATCTACTATATATCTAAACTTATACTAACAGGCCCACATAGTCCATTTCTTAATAAAATTGATATTATTTCTATGCATATATGATGGGGGAAGAACATATCATTATTGTACGACTTTGATTAAAGGGAGGATGTACAGGTTTGACATTCTGGAGAGTTTTTATATTCCAGGGAAATGCACTAGTTAGGATTAGTGAGTGCTATGCATTTCTTTTGTTAAAGTGGGAAAAGTGATTGTGAATGAAGGGAAGAAGAAATGAGAAAGAGGCAGGCTTGATACCTTAGCTACAGGTACATTTGCAGAAAGATCAGTAGTAGAAAAGATGGACGTTGAGGATCTGGAATTTGATTGCTTTAAAACTATCTGTGCCCACATATCTCTTGAAAAGTCTTCGTGTAGCCCCAATGTACTTCAATTTGTAGATCACTGATACAGAAGACAGAGCAGATCCATCATATGTATAATTGCAGACAAAATAACCAAGCTAATGCAGTAAAACTAATGCTTAGAGATTAAACTTTTCTAAAATAAAAGACACCTAGAATCTGAAGATTAATTGGGCATACTGTGTGATTGGGTTTTTATAGTAAAGTTGCTGGACTTCAGAAGTCAAGAAAGATTTTTTAGGGGAGCCAGGCAAATAGGTTGAGTTATTTATAAGGAAGAAAGTTATATTGGCTAAAGATTTCACTTAGTGCAAGATTTCATACAGTAGAGTATACTTAAAAGATTTTCAAAAAAAGAATAGGTTAGAAAGAACTGCTCTATTTCTCAGGCCTTTGGTTTTTCCAAGAACTAGAAAGAGTCACAACTTTTCAGCAATCTCATCATTGATAGGATCCAAGACAAGATGTTTAAGAAAATCAACCACATAAATATACTTGTTTCACTGCCAGTTTGGCTTCTTAAACGTAAGGATGAACCAATAAGTTTTCAAGGTAACCAGTCTCAAAGGTTAGTTTATGATGAAGTAGAATCTTGGGCATCAACTTTGCTGATAACTCTGCTATCAGTACAGTTATCAGAAATCTTCCCCAGAAACATTTACTTTTTTTCTAAGCAAAACAAATCAAATCCATAAGAGACCTTATATATTTAAGTTATAAAAAGCCTGAATATATTTGGGGTGGTGAGAAAATAAAAAAAAATATATCACCTCTGTCAGTTTAGAAGAAAGCTATGTAGTTCATGAGCTGTGATAAAAAAAAAAAAAAAAAAAAAAAAAAAAGTTTCCTACCTTTCTTTTTGAAAAACCATCTGAAGGAGTATGTTATATATTTTTTTTCAGTTGTAAAGAGGTTCAGTGTTAAAACAAGATTTCTATTGCCTAAATACTCTGGTATTGCTATTCTTGACCTCTATGGGTGACAGCAACAGATGAGAAAAGTGGAAGTCTGAAGTGAATTTATTTGCAAGAGAGCTAACAGTGACCTTTGCTCCTCGTACTTCAGCCAGAGAGTTGGATATACAGGCCATGAATTGAGTTCTTCAGTTTGATTGCCTGAGGCTGCCAACTATTATTCACAGAGCAGATGGACCTGCTAAGTAGATGATGAAGCTTTATTAATTTTGCTTCTCCCAGAAAAAGAAAAAAGGGTGGTATAGCAACTTCTTGAGAAGGAAGTGCCTATGAAGCACATAAAAATCCAGAATACTTAAGGATATCCAGAAGAGAAACAAACAAACAAAAAACAATTTATAGCTGGAGTCATTTATAGCTCAAGATCAACATTAGAAGAATGAGCTCAAAGGTATTAGTATATATGTTGAATGATGAAGAAGCATTTGATTTGAGTAAGTTACCTTTACCCAAATATGTGATATCTTTTGGTCTTGCTGTAACACCATGGATAAGATTTCTTCAGAAAATGTAGAAAGAGCTGATTACAAACCTATTAATGAACCTAGCTAGGGCTCTGTCTCTTACCAACGACTAAGTAGAATTTAGAGTTTATTTCCATCCTTCAGGCAGGTAGGAAGAGACAGAAGCAGAGGAAGAGTTCAGGCTGGCCAGTGTTAGTAATAATAAAGAAAGGGAAGAAGAGGAGGAAAAGAGGCAGATGAGGGGGAAACTGGAAGAAAAAGTGGTAAAAACAAAAAGGCCTCCTAATACTGATGAGGTATAGTCTGCTCTTAATACTGAAGTGGCACAGAAAATCAAGGAAATCACAGAAACAATGAAAACAGTTTGAGTAAGAAAATAATGTTAACTAATGAAGGGAAGTTGGCTCACCTGTGGCCACCAATGTAGAAATGTGAAAGATACCAGGGAAGAGGATCATGTGAAAGGTACTAACCTTAATAAAGCAAAAGAAAGACTTCAGGAAGAGGACAAATTTGACTAAGAGTGTATGAGGGAAGTTAAGGAAAAGCATATGGAGAAAAGACTTAAAGAAGGGAAGCCAAGAACATGACAGAGTGAGAGGACCCTGCGCTTATTACTGTTCTACGTTTACAACTAGATATCATCCACATCCAAGGCAGTAAACCAGGGAGTGATCCAAAGACTGGAGGAACAAACTCCACAACTAAATATAGAGAAGAAGCTGCACCTGAAAGATTAGGAAGGTTAGAAGGATGGAGGGAGGCTTCCTGCAAGAGGGAGGGAGCTGCATGTATGGACAAGGCAGAGAAACGAGCCCTTGCAACAGGGAGCTCACAGGAAAGATTAATCCTCGTAGCATTTGGCTTTAAAAACCAAAGAGGCTGAGTTTTGGGAGTTTGTAAAACCAATGGGACTTGGAGCCTGGAGCTTTAAAAGCTAGTGGCACAGAAGTAAGCCAAGAGAACACATGAGAGCTAGGTCTCTGCCCTTAAGGAGACGGCAGCCTATATGGACAGGCAATATAAAAACAGCAGTTTACACAAAACCAGGGGCAAACAGGAGACAGATCTGTTTATACTGATTTCAGAGCATGTTGGGAACTTCTCTGGAAACAAGGGAGCTGGCAGGTGCCATTTTCCTCTCCATCCCTCAGCATAAACACAGAGCCATCTGTGGGAGGCAACACTCACTGCACAGACACTAGCTACCTAACCTGCTAGAAGTGGGCCATACCCATGAGTTCTTCTGAGGACTCCCGACTCCAAGCCTTGGCCCAGTGTTCAGGGCAAATTTTGTTACAGCCCTGCACACACCCCAGGCAGCCACAGTATGCACAGCTACTGGCACAAACTGTACCCAGCTGCTGCAGTATCGAGCCTTGCACCCCCAGCCGCCCTGGTGCACAGATGATGCAGTGAAAGCAGTTCTGAGAGGGAAGTGTATACCAATATAGTCCTACCTGAAGAAGCAAGAAAAAATCTCAAATAACCTAATCTTAGACATATAGGAGCTAGAAGTAGAATAACAAAACCTAAAACCAGCAGAAGAAAGATTAAATTAGATAAAATAAATAGATAAAGATTAGAGCAGAAATAAATAATATAGAAACTAAAAAAAAAAAAAAAAAAAAACCACCAGTAGAATGGATCAGTGAAACCAGGAGCTGGTTCTTTGGAAAAAAAAAAAAAAAAAAAAGTCAATAAAATTGAATAAACCTCTAACCAGTCTTATCAAGAGAAGAAGAGAAAGGACTCAAATAAAAACACCAATGAGAGAGGAGAAATAACAACCAATACCACAGAAATATAATTAAGAGAATATTATGAAAAACCATATGCCAACAAATTGGACAACCTAGAAGAAATTAATACATTCCTAGAAACATAAACTACCAAAACTGAACCAGGAAGAAATACAAAATTTGAACAGACTGGTAACCACAAAGAAATTGAATCAGTAATCAAAAAACTCCCAACAAACAAAAGTCCAGGACCAAATAGCTTCACAGGTGAATTCTACCAAACATTTAAAGAGGAGTTAATACCTGTTCTTCTCAAGCTATTCCAAAAACTAAAAAAAGGAAGGAAAACTTACAAATTCATTCTGTTGGCCAGCATTATCCTACTACCAAAACTGGATAAAGATAACACTAAAAAAGAGAACCATGAACGTAGATATAAAAATCCTCAATGAGATACTAGCAAACTGAATGCAACAATACATTTTAAAAAGTCAGGGGATCCCTGGGTGGCTCAATGGTTTAACACCTGCCTTTAGCCCAGAGTGTGATCCTGGAGTCCTGGGATCGAGTCCCTCATCGGACTCCTTGCATGGAACCTGTGTCTCTGCCTTTCTCTGTCTCTGTCTCTCTGTGTCTCTCATGAATAAATAAAATCTTTATAAAAAAAAAAGTCAATCACGATGATCAAATGGGATTTATTCCTGGTTGTAAGCGTAGTTCAATATTCACAAATCAATCAATGTGATAGACCACATCAATAAGAAAAAGGATAAGAACCATATGATCATTTCAAAAGATGCAGTAAAAGCTTTGACAAAGTGCAACATCCATTCATGTAAAAACCCCCAACAAAGTGGGTTTAGAGGGAACATATTTCAACATAATAAAGATTATATATGAAAAACCCATGGCTAACATCATCCTCAGTGGGGAAAAACTTAGAGCTTTTCCCCAAAGATCAGGAAAAAACAAGGATGGCTACTGTCACCACTTTTATCCAACACAGTACTGGAAGTCCTAGCCACAGCAGTCAGACAGCAGAAGAAATAAAAAGCATCCAGACTGGTAAAGAAGTCAAACTTTCACTATTTGCAGATGACATGGTAGTATATGTGGAAATCCCAAAATATTAAAAAAAAAAAAAACCCTGCTAGAACTGATACACAAATTCATTAAAACTACATGATGCAAAGCCATTGTACAGAAATCTTGCATTGCTATACACCAGTAATGAAGGAGCAGAAAGAGAAATTAAGAGAACAATCCCGTTTATGATTTCACCCAAAATAATAAGATATCTAGGAATAAACCTAACCAGAAAGGTGAAAGCACTGTACCCTGAAAACTATAAAACTTTGATGAAAGAAATTGAAGATGACACAAAGAACTAGACATGGAATGTTAAAATGTCTGTATTACCCAAAGCGATCTACATATTTAATGCAGTCCCTATTAAAATACCAACTACATTTTTCACAGAGCTGGAACAAACATTACTAAAATTTGTTTGGAACCACAAAAGACCCCAAATAACCAAAGAAATCTTGAAAAAGAAAAGCAAAGTTGGAGGCATCATAATTCCAGACTTTAAGTTATATTACCAAGCTGTAAAAATCAAAACAGTAAGATACTAGTCAAAAATAGACACCTACATCAATAGAACAGAAGAGAAAACTCACAAATAAACCCACAACTGTATGGTCAATCAATCTTCAACAAAGCAGGAAAGAATATCTAGTGGGAAAAGGACAGTCTCCTTAACAAATGGTGTTGAGAAAACACCATAGCTATATGCAAAAAGAAAGAAACAGGACCACTTTCTCACAAAAATAAATTAAAAATGGATTGAAGATGTAAATATGAAACCTGAAACCATAAAAAACTTAGATGAGAAGACAGGCAGTAACTTCTTTGACATTGGCCACATAGCAGTTTTTTTCTAGATATGTCTCCTGAGGCTAGGGAAACTGAAACCAAATATAGACTGTTGGGACTACATCAAAATAAAAAGCTGTGCACATTGAAGGGAACAATCACCAAAAGTAAAAGGCAACCTACAGAATGGGAGAAGATCTTTGCAAATGACATGTTCAATAAAGGGTTAGTATCTGAAACATGATAAAGAACTAATGCAGCTTAACACCCAAAAACAAATAATCCAATTAAAAATGGACAGGAGACATGAACAGAAAGATACATGAAAAGATGTTTATCATCACTCACTTGCATTGCATCAGGGAAACACAAATCAAAACTACACTGAGATATGACCTCAAACCAGTCAGAATGGCTAAAATCAACAACACAAGAAACAGCAGGTGTTGGCAAAAGTGTGAAGAAAAGGGAGCCCTTGTATACTGTTGATAGAAATGCAAACTAGTGTGCCACTGTGGAAAACAGTATGGAGGTTTGTCAAAAAGTAAAAAAATAGAACTACCTACAATCCAGTAACTGCACTAGTAGGTATTTACCCAAAGAATACAAAAACACTAATTCTAAGGGGTACACGTACCTGTATTTTATAGCAGCATTGTTTATAAGAGCCAAATTACAGAAGCAGCCCAAGTGTCCGCTGATAGATGAATGGATAAAGAAAATGTGTAGAGTATATGCACAATGGCATATTATTCAGCCATCAAAGAGAATGAAATCTTGCCATTTGCAACAACATGGATGGAGCTAGAGAGTACAATGCTAAGCAAAACAAGTCAGAGAAGGGCATTTACCATATAATTTTACTCATGTGGAATTTAAGAAACAAAACAAATGAACATAGGAGAAAAAAGAGGGGGATGGGTACCTGGGTGGCTCAGTTGGTTAAGTGTCCAATTTATGGTTTGGCTCAGGTCATGATCTCAGGCTCATGAGATCAAGCCCCACATCAGTCTCCTTGTTCAGCGTGTAGTCTGCTTGAGATTCTCTCCCTCTCTCTCTGCCCCTCCCACTCGTGCTCTCTCTCCATCTCTCAAATAAATAAATCTTTAAAGGAGAGAGAGAGAGAAACCAAGAAACAGACTCTTAATTGTAGGGAAAAAACTGATGGTTACTGGCAGGGAGGAGAGTGGGGGATGGGTTAAGTAGGCACTTGTCATGATGACCAGTAGGTGATGTATAAAATTGTTGAATCACTATGTTGTCCACCTGAAACTAATATAACACTATATTAACTAACTAGATTTAAAATTTTTAAAATAAAATTGAACACCAATAAAAAATAAATAAATAAATAAATAGATAAATAGATAAATAAATAAATAGATAAGTAAAATTTAAAAAATAAAAGGAAAGCCAAGACAGATACCTATTAGAGTTGGTGTGGTGATGATGAGGAATTTGATCCATTCATTCTCAGATTCTGATAATAAAGATGCTGAAGAATCAGTGAAGATATGGAAAATGAAATTAGAGATGCCAGGAAGAAGCAGAGAATGGGGAAAAGGAGAAATAATGAATTAGAAAAAGTAAAACAAACAAGTTGCAATAGAAAGAAGGCCAAATGGGAAACCTAAGAGCCTTTGGATACAGGCCTGTCTTTAGCAGAGACCAAAGAGCTATGTTATATATGCTCAAAACTCAAAGGTAAATACTTCTTGCTTTACTCTCTTTGAAACCCTTTGTCATGATTATATGGCCAGAAGTCAAGAGTTGGCTTTGGAATAGCTAACAAAGAGTCCATGCTTGAAGGATCTAGATTCTAGACAACTATAGACCAAAGTCATCATACACCTAACCCCTTTCTTAACCCATCATAGAATATACTTCAAGTGAGAGTGGATTAAAAAAATGTCCTGATCCTATTTCCAGCATGTATGCTCTTGGACTATATCCATGTCTTTATTTTACTTCCAAGTTGTAGAGTTCTTGTCCCATTTTTAGAAATTATTTTCTTACTATACAGAATGTACTATGTACTATTAGACAAAATTGCTCAGAATTTGATGTATTTAATATTTAAAAGAGAGTATATGATGGAGTGGCCTTAATAAATAATGAGTATTTTTTAATTGAGACTATCAATAATAATCTTATTTCCCATTTTTAATAAAATTAAAGTATTTAAGAATATATTAAAACATCTGTAAAATATTTATGTTGGAAACAATAAAACATTCTGAAATGTTTCAAAATTCTTCATTTTGTATAAGTGAAGAGAGATGACATGTTCATGGATCAGAAGACTCAATTAGAGGACAGCTATCTCCAAATTGATCTATAGATTGAACATAATCCTTACCATATTCACACAGGCTTATTAAATAACATTGACAAGGGAATTCTACAAATTATGTGGAAATGTAAAAGATTGAGAATTTCCAAAACAATAATAAAATCATAGCTGGAGGCCTTGACTTCATAATGTAACCATACACTACAATAACCAAAACAGTGTTGTGTTGCTATAAGGACCAACAGTTATTTGGTCATTTGATTTCAAAGATTCAAAGCAACCCAAGTTTTTCAATAACCAGTGCTGGAACAACTGGATATCTATATGGGAAAAAAAATCTCAATTCCTACGTCCCAACAAGCACAGAAATTAATTTGAGATGGATTATATTACTAAATGTAAAAGCTACAACTGTAAGGTTTTGGGGCAAAAAAAACAAAAAACAAAACGAGACTATCTTCATGACTTTGGAAGGGTCAGGTAAAACTACTCAGCATAAAATATAACCTGTAACAACATGGATGAATCTCATTATGCTAACTGAAAGAAGTTTTCTACAAAAGAATACATACAGTACAATACTACATTTTTATGAAGTTCTAGTACAAGCAACTTTTATAAGGGAAAGGATAGAATGTTTTTGTCAAGGATATGGAGCAGGAATTGACTGGGAAGGATTACAATGGAACTTTCTTTGTGATAGTAATGGTTTGAGTTACAAGGTACATGCATTTGTAAAAACTCATGGAATGGTACACTTAAGATTGATGCATTTTATGTAAATTTTACTTCAAATGAAAGAAAAAAGAGCTTTAAAAACATTACAAGGAGATACTATTTTATATCCACCAGATAGTTAAAAAGTATTGGAAGGAAGGAAGTATCCCGACCTTTCTCACCCTTGCTAGTGGTAATGTAAATTGGATCAACCATATAAAGCAGTCATTATCTAATAACTAGTGCATATACCAACCAAACAATTCCACATTGAGGGATAGAAACTCTTAAAATGTACGTAAGAGAAATGTATATGACAATATTCCAGAAAACTGAAAAGAACCGAGATATCTATCAACAGGAGAAGGCATAAATTGCGCTATATTCAAACATACCATCATGGATGAATCTTATGAACCTATGAGAATATGCCCAGTGTGATTTCAACCAATATAATTTCATCCAAAATCTTGAAAAATTACATACTATGTTGATCCCCAATCAACATTTCTTATAAAGGAAAGCAAAGAAAGCTTTCAGTGTATGGGAAGAAGACATGGCAAGGAGGATTGGAATTGGAATGGAAAAACCCATTAGGCAACTTCAAAGTTACTAGTAAGGTTTTATTCCCTAAAGTCGCTAGTGGGAAGAGTGTTTATTACTTTTCTTTATAACTTACACATGTTAAAATGTGCTTTGATATGTATTTTAAATATTTGATAATTTCATGAGAAACAAAATGTACATTTTAGAATTTAAGAATTGTTCATTAGCAACAATATGATAGGCAAAATTTAAGAAGTTAGCCATTTATTCAAATGTTTACCAAATGCATGCACACAGCCTGATAGAGATGTGACATTAGTTAACTCCTTATTTGGAGGCTACCACTTTGGTAGCTGTATCTTAAAAATGAATTTAAAAACCACTGAGATCTAAAATGATGACAATCTTATATAGGCCCGGCTTTGATCTCACTCCCCTAATGCTACTCCAGCAGACTTCTGAAGGCATACTATTATGAACTGGAATGTCAATTGAATTGATCATTGACCAGTCATAAAGATACCTTATCATCAGGTCATGGAGAAGGTATCCCATAATTTATTTTCTTAAAACCTAACTGTGATAAAAATTCTCAGGATGCTGTGGCTAACATGTAGATTTTACTGTTCTTTTGTTGAATCTTTAACATTTTTGAGGTATTTGTAGATTTTTCATTTCAACATTTCCTGCAAAATCCGTGAGTATTTTTCATTAAATCAACTTGCCAGAAAATAAAGGTTGAACTCTGTAGCTCTAATGTGGTCCTGAATTTGTAGCTTAAAATTAAAAGGGCTTACCCCAACCCTTTACTCTTTATAAGTATTCAAATATTCCTTTAGATGCCAAATAATAAATTCATAGTGCTACATATCCAGCAAGATGACAGTCTGGTTGCCTATATGAAGTACTTAAATATACCCAATTGCAATTCCAAAGCCTTATTGCTTCATTTATCACAGGAAGTGCCAGAGTTCTGAAATATTTTGTAAGAAAAGCTACTCTACTTGCATGAATTCTCATAGGAATGACCAAGAATATTATGCCAATTCAATCCTAAGTCCTGAAGTTAGGTTTCTAAATGACTTTTAATAGTATGATTTATTTTCTATCTTAAACTTTATAAGGCACAAAACAAAATCCTACCCTTTCATATTGCTTTTTATTTTTAAAGCATCTGAGTGATGATAAAAATCTAAGCTTAAGACCTGCCAGATGATTTATGATATTTCATTTATTTTTCAAAGGATTGGGGTGTCACCAGTAAGCCTATTAGAATTGTAGGTTTAAAGTTCTTCAATTTTAAAAAAGACCAGCTGCATAAACAAGCATGTTAGCTTTGTAATTTAATTCTATGTGATTTTTTTTAATACTTCAAAGTACCAAAGGAGGCAGTTCCTCTTAGGTCATAAATACTTGTTTATGTCATTATGATCTCAAACTTTCAAGTACATTTCTAGATCTACTTTTTAAAATATTAATATGTTTTTATTGCGTTCTTTACAACCTCAAGGCATTTCTCCCTTTGTCCACCTAAATCTGCCTTTCTTCATGGGCTGACACCAACTAAAGTGGAATGTAGATTAATTGGAGGAAGATTACTTTAAAAAACTGGATTCTGGAGTCAGAGACAATTTAATAACCATATTTGTATATGTACTATGAACACCTTGAAGCTATTTTTAAATTTTTTTTATTTTATTTTTTTAAGATTTTATTTATTCATGAGAGACACAGGGGAGTGGGGGAGAGAGAGAGAGAGGCAGAGACACAGGCAGAGGGAGAAGCAGGCTCTATGCAGGGAGCCCAATGTGGGACTCGATCCCAGGACTCCAGGATCACGCCCTGGGCCAAAGGCAGGCGCTAAACCGCTGAGCCATCCAAGGATTCCCCCCTATTTTAAAAAAATTTTTAACTTTATTATTTTTAAAGTTTTATTTATTTATTCATGAGAGACACGGAGAGAGAGAGAGAGAGGCAGAGACAGGCAGAGGGAGAAGCAGGCTCCTTGCAAGGAGTCCAATGCAGGACTTGGTCCTAGGACCCCAGGATCACACCCTGAGCCAAAGGCAGACACTCAACCACTGAGCCACCCAGGTATCCCCTTGAAGCTGTTTTTTAATTAAACTTTTAAGTTTGGGATAATTGTAAATTCACATGTAGTTATAAGAAATAATAGGCACCCAATGTAATCTTTATGCATTTTCCCCAAAATGGTAACATATAGAATACCATCCATATGATACACTGATACAATTCAGGTCTTATTCAGATTTCCCTAGTTTTATTTGAACTTATTTGCATATGTAAACATTTAGTTTCTGTGAATTTGTTATCACACGTGTAGCTTTTTTCACCACAGTTTATCACCAAACAGTTCTATCACAAGGATTCTTCCTGTTGCCCCATGCTCACCTACCCCATTTTCCCATCTCTAACCCCTGGCAACCTCTAATTTGTTCTCTATTTCTACAATTTTTTCATTTCACTAATGTTATATAAATGGAATCTTAGAGTATATAATCTTCTGTGATTGACTTTGTTATTTAGTATAGTTCCCTTGATATGCATCCCAGTAATTGCATGTATCAGTAGTTTGTTTTTTTATTGTTGAGTGGTATTTTGTCAAAATCTACTTTGATTTTTGGCATTCACATACATACACATAAAATAATAAGAGGTAACTAAAATATCTGTTCAAAACTTTTTAAAAATGTTACATTAACCTATTATTTAAAGTTTTAGGTAAGCTTTTAATGTCCTTTTAGTCATTTAGATTGGATTCGTCTATGTCTTGTCATATCAAGACTAGATGAATTGTTAACTATATACTGAAGATATATTTCCAGTAGGAAAAAGAAAGATATTCTGTTTCCTACAAATAAGTCATTTTAATAAAAAGTGGCAAGGTTGAAGAAAATACATGTACATATACACATATAGGAAATCCTGTCATTTGTGGCCACAAATGGATGGATAGATCTGAAGAGCATTGCTAAGTGAAATAAGCCAGAGAGAGAAAGATAAATGGGGAATCTAAGAAAAAAATTTGAACTCACAGGCAAAATTGAGAGTAGAAAAGTGGCTGCCAGGGGCTGGGGTGTCTGGAAAATAGGGAGAGGTTGGTAAAAGGATATAAACTTTCAGTTGTAAGATGGATAAGATCTGAGGATCTAATGTATGACATGGTGACTATGGTGTATCATTCTGAAATTTGCTGAGAGAATAAAGCTTAAATGTTCTCACATAAAAGAGGGGGGGTTACAGTATGAGGTCATGAGTGTTGACTGACTTGAGGAGGGGATTCTTTCACAATGTATATATGTGTCAATCATTAATTACCTTGTATACTTTAAATGTCTTGTGATTTTATTTGTCAGTTATACCTCAGAACTGAAAAAAACAATATTTGGGGTGATTTAAATTCTTTCATTGAAAGAATCTTCTAGTGATCCATATTATCATATATTTTATTTATCCTGCAAGACCTTTTTTTTCACCAGCAAGACTTCCAACTAGCGTAAGAGCAGAACTTGTATATATCTAAGCAAGCTGTTCATTGTGTATACCCCACAGATACTCACTAAATAAATGGTGGAAAAATGCTATAATGATACTGTGGGACACACTTTATTTGATCAGAGATTTTTAATAAAATTGTATACATTTTTGCAAACTTTTACTAAATAGATAAATGTTCTTATTTGAAATAACAGTGACTCCTACTTCTTTGACCTCCCAAGAGAATTACTTCCTCTTACCCAGTTAAACTTTATTTAATGTAGCTGAGAAGTATGAATCATAATTGATGTATTATATTTATTCTTAGTTCAGATTTTTTAAATTATGAACATTTCTATTTACTGGAGCCATGTTCCTCTACTCTATTTTTTTTTTGTAGTAATTCCCCTGGATGTTTTTAATTCTAGAATATATGAAATTTTAGTCTTGATTTTTGTTAGGAGAAAGACACTGAATATAATAGCTTCAGTTTTAACTCTATCAATTTAAAATTGGCTTAAGAAAAACAATGTTTATCCAAAAATTCCTTAAGAGATACTTTAAAATTATATATATATATATTTTTTTTATTCAGTTAGAGAATTTTGATATACTTTTGAAGTCTGATTTTTCTGTTACCAAATAAAGATAAAGATGGCAATGATTTAGTAGCAGTTCATGGATAGTAAGTGTGAGGTGCTGAGTATTTAATAAAAGATAATCAGAATCAAAAGTTAAGCATGTCTTTAGGATTTGTAACTTTATATAATTCAATAGTCATTATTTAAATTATATCTATGTGCATATACTTTGAAAAATCTTAGTACTTTACTGAAGTGGTAAGCTTTCATATTGTACAATAGAATAAGGCAAATATCTTCATGGATTTTGCTTAAGATCCCAATACTCTTTGTTTTTTTTTTCAATAGATGTGGATGTGGCCTTCATGATATACAAATACTGCTTTGTGTTTTTCTCCTAAGTTTGAAAATTCAATTATCTTTCCTGAGAATTTGAAGAAAGTCAACAAGTTTTATTTTCTAGACATTTTGAGACATCACATAATAAAAACATTATATAATTTGTGCACATTGATGTAGTTGTCACAGTTTTCCTAGACCTACCTCAAAAGGCCTATTTAAAAATAATGCATAGGACTTCCCAGAGTATCTTATCAATTTCATAAATTAAGTTTCTTAATCATAAAATTTATTTTGGCTAAATCAAATAATAGGATCTTTATTTTAGAAAGTGCTTAGGCAAACTAGTGTTTGAAATAACATTTTAACATTTCATTGTGCACTCGATAGTAATTTTTTATTATCAGGGTGTTTTACAATCCTTTATTTGCACCCAGGAGATAGATATAAAATTAATTAGGAAACCTAGAACAGCTACATTTTTTTCCTACTTTGCTGTCCTTAGAAGTTTTTTTTTTTTTTTTTTTTAGAACAGATGTATTTTAAGAGCAGATCCAAACTGAGAACTTTATTTTGCATACTTCTTACCATTAGGGTAATATGAAATGGAGTAATGTACACTTAAAAAGATGAGCCCCCTCTTAGATACATCAGAACATCTTGGGTTCCATTCCAACACTGTGAATTAACTAGACCTAAGAGACATGTATATAACACTCTACTCAACAAGAGCAGAATATACATTCTTTTCAATGTATATGGATTATTCTCCAGAATAGGCTATAGGCTATTAGGCTATAAAACATAGCTATATGTCCATTAAGCTATAAAACAAGCCTCAATGAATGTAAAAAGTATAAAAATCATACAAAGTATGTTCTCTGACCACAATAGAATACAATTAGAAATAAGTAACAGAAGGATATGTGGGAAACACACAAATATGTGGAAATTAAGCAACACATTCCTAAATAGTCAGTGGGTCAAGGAAGAAATCACAAGGGCAATTAGAAAATACCTTGATATAAATTAATCTAAAATACAGCATATCAAAATTTATAGGATACAGCTCAAGAAAACAGTGTTTAGAGAGAAATGTAGAGCTATAAATGTCTGTGTTTTTAAAAAAAGATCACAAATCAGTAACTGAACCTTTCACTTTAAGAACCTAGAAAAAGAAGAGCAAACCAAAGCAAACAGAAAAAAAAAAAAAAAGGTTTAAGCATAAATTTAAGAACTAGAGAATAAAAAAATAGAGAAAATCAATGAAAGCAAAGATTGGTTCTTTGAAAGATTAATAAAACTGACAAACCTTTAGACTGACCAAGAAAAAAGAGAGAACATTCAAGTTACTAAGATCAGCAATGAAAGAGGGTACATTACTACTGATCTTACAGAAAAAAAAAGGATTATAAAGGGACACTAGAAATAATCATATGCTAAAATATTATTAGGTGGCTTAGATGAAATGGACAAATTCCTAAAAGACAAAAGCTACCAAAACTAACTCAAGAAATAGAAACTCTGAACTGACAAGTGATTGAATTATAATTAAAAAGTTCCCACAGAGGAAAAAAAAACCTAAACCCAGTGGCTTCACCTGTGAATTCTATCAAATTTATAAAGAAAAATTAATACCAATGCTTTACAAAGTCTTCTAAAAATTAGAAGAGGAGAAAATACTTCCCAATTAATTAGTATACCCTGATACCAAAATGAGATGAAGACTACACAGGAAAACTACAGACCAATATTCCTTATGAATATGATGGAAAAATTGTCAACAAAATACTAGCAAGCCAAATCTAGTAACATATACAGAAGATTATAAACAAAGGCCAAGTGGAATGATTTTATCAGAAATGCAAGATTGGCTCAACATAAGAAAAGCAATGCAATACATTAATAAAAAGAAAAAGAAAAGCCATGTGATCATTGTTTAATAGATACAAAAAAACCTTTGACAAAATCTGTTCCTTTTATGATGAAAACAATGTAGAAATAGGTGGGAATTACAAAAACTTCACAGCTTATGTCCAGAAAAACATAAGGGTGTGTTCTCTTGCCATTTCTGTTAAGGACTTTAGGCAAAGGTAAGGGGGAAAAAATACCCATATTGGAAAAGAAGTAAAACTTTCTGTATTTGCAGGTGGCATGATCTTATATTTGGAAAACCTTAAGAAACCAACTGAAAAAACTTAGAGTTAATAAACAAGTTTAGCAAGGCTAAAAGATACATGATCAGTCTAAAAATCAATTGTATTTATGTACACTAGTGATGAACAATGCAAAAGTGAAATTAAGAAAACAGTTACATTTATAATAGCACTAAAAAGAATAAATACTTAGCGATAAGTTTAACAAAAGAAATGCAAGACTTACACACTAAAGCTTAAAAACGTTGAAAAGTAAAAGCAAATATATTGAAAGGTATCTTATGGTTTTTTAATTGAAGTATAGTTACATACAGTATTATATGGATTCAGTTGTACAACGTAGTGATTCGACAATTATATACATTATGAAATGCTCCCCACCATAAGTATAGTTACCATCTATCACCATAAAACTTATTATAGTATTATCGATCGTATTGCATATGCTGTACTTTTCATCCCCATGACTTACTTATTTTATAACTGGAGGTTTGTATCTCTTAATCCTCTTGAATTGGGAGGCTTAACATTGTTAAGATGGCAATACACTCAAATTGATCAACAGATTCAATGCTCTCTGTAAAAATCCCAGTTGCCATTTTTTATAGAAGTTGACATACTGATCCTAAAATTCATATGGAAATGCCAGGGACTCATAATAGCCAAACCAATCTTAAAAAAAAAAAAAAAATAGAAGAAGACTCACACTTCTCAATTCCAAAACTTACTATAAAAATGCAATAAACATGATAGGGTGGTACCGACAAAAAGGATAAACATATAGATTAGTGGAATAGAATTGAGAGTCTAAAATAAACCCTCACATCTATAGTAAATTGATTTTTCACAAGAGTGTGAAGATATTTTACTGGGGAAAAGAATAGTCTTATCAACCAATGGAACTGGAGGAAGTGGGTATCCACATGAGAGAGAATGCAAGAGGACCCATACCTCACACTAGCTCAAAAATTGACTCAAAATGGATCAAAGATCTAAATGTAAGAACTAAAACTGAAACTATAAAACTGAAAGGAAAACAGAGTTTGCAATCTTTATGACCTTGGAGTAGGTGATCGTTTCTTAGTTTAAGATGAAAAGCATGAACAATACAAGAAAAGTAGGTAAATTTAAAATGAAAAGTTTCATGCTTTAATGGACACCATCAAGAAAGCGAAGAGGCATCTCACAGAATGGGATATTTGCTAAGGGACCTGTACTGAGAATATATAAAGTACTCTTACAACTCAATAGCAAAAAGAAACTCCAATTTTGAAGTGAGTATCTACAAAAAAAGGTATACAAATTGCAGGGAGCAACTAACTAGTTGTTCAACATCATAGTCTTTAGAGAATGGCCACAATGATATACCACCTCATAGCCATTAGGATGGCTATAACTTAAAAAATGGACAGAGATTCAGTATGAATATATGGAAGTTGGAAACTCATATATTACAGATGGGAAGGTAAATGGACAGCTGCTTTGGAAAAGTTCTGGCTATTCCTCAAAAGATTAAGCACAGAGTTACCCTATGACCTAACCTATACCTGTATGGAATATACCCATTGCGTTCCTAAGTATATATCGAAGAGAATTGAATATCTCTACACAAAAACTTGTGCACAAATGTTCATAGCAGCATTATTCATAGTGGCTAAAAAGTGGAAACAATATATTCATACAATGGCATATTATTTGGCAACAAAAAGGAGTGAAAGTACTGGTACATTCTGTAACATTGACGAACCTTGTAAACATTATGCCCAGTGAAAAAAGTCAGACACGAAAAGGCCCACGTAATTCATGATTCCACTTATATGAAATTTTCAGAACAGGTGAATCTGTGGAGACAGAAAATAGACTAATGATTTCCAGGACAAGCAGGTAGGGTGATTGCTAATGGGTATGGTGTTTCTCTTTAGGGTGATGGTATATTCTGGAATTAGGTGGTGTGATAGTTGTGTGTGTGTATAAAATATATATATATATATATATATATATATGTTTTATGTATTTTTATATTATATATTTTATATTTATATTTTATACACAAAAAATATATATAATACATATATATACTGTGAATATACTATATTCGTGAATATATTATGAAACACAAAATAGTACACTTTAAAAGGGTGAATTTTATCACAAATACAAATAAATAAATATGAACTGAGATCCTCCCAAATACTCTGATATTGTGCCAAATGTTTAGGGTACCAGATGAACTGAAAGGGATATGACCACTGCCTTCTGGAGCTTCTTGTGTATTGAGGATACTAGGCATTACCTAAGTAAAATTACAATTGTGGTACATGCTTTGAGAGAGAAGGTACAGTGTTCACTGAGGTTATTAACAGGAGTATCTGAGCCAAATTAGGTCAGAAAATTCTCCTAAGGAGTTGATACTGCCTTGAGATCTGAAGGATGAGTCCATGTTATCAAGAAGAAAAGCAGCATTACTGGGAAGGGAACCAGCATGTGTAAAGGCTCTGCTGACAGAGCCATGCTGTGTTCAGGAAACTGAAGGATGGCTTGTGTGGCTGGGACACAGAAGGTGATGGTGAAGAGTGTAGGATGAAACTTTGGAGCAGGCAGAGACTAGACTGCAAACCTCATGGACATGCTGTGGTGTCTAATGGTTTTCATTATGGGATGGTTCATTCTAATTTATGCTTTGAAAACATGACTGTGGCCATGTTGGTTGGAGAAGGAGCAGGAGAGGAATACTACTTAATAGAGTAGTTTGTGGTCTCTGCAGGGAATGACACAGCAACTAGCACCAGGGAGTTAGCAGTGGAAATGAGAAGATATGGATGTATCCAAGGGCTTTATAAGAGATAAAACTGACACAACTGGGTGAAAACCTAGATCTGGGAAGTGAGGGAGATGTTGGACTTTTCCCCATGACTAGCTTGGAGGGCCATTGCTAAGCCAGAGAGATTCCTTCAGTATGTATTTTGTTATGAACAACTTCCAAGTACCATGAATGGATTTTTTTTTCTCTCAAGAAATAGCTCTTTCTTACCAAGGCAGTCACATAATATAGAACTGTGCAATTTACTGATAGCAAATATTTGGGGAAAGTTAAAAAAATTTTTGAGAGAATTAGACAAATAATTTTTGTATATTTGCCAGCTGAGTCTCTCTCTGGGAGTCTCTTTGTCCTAGTATACATCCTCAGTGTCTTATTTTAATATAGTTGGCCTTGCTGTTGATCCCCAATGCTGTAGAGATCATCTGTCATTTGGGTTTCTTCAGTTTGATATAAGTAATGGAAATAAATTCTGAAATAATTTTTTGGCAAGTAGGTACCTTCCAATGAGGAATAATTGGAATGAATTCAGTTTTAGCAATTCTTATTTCCTTGGCCAGCCAAAGTCTTAAAATGTCAAGTTCTTCAAAGATATTTTTATTCTGCAGTTATGTGGAGTGGTAGTGTTTTATTACAATTTCTAAAAGCCACTTTGGCAGTTTAAGCCTACACTGAAATAAATTTTAGTCTGTACCCTAAAATTGTTTTTCAAATGACCCTTGAAGAATTAGCTATTGGGCATCCACTCAGATTTGAAATGTCAGCACACAGAACCAACTGAAAAGTTAAAGACCTGGCAAAGAAAAGAGATCATATAAATACTTGTGATTTAAGTTATGTTATACTGTAACAGTTACAAGGAAGGCATCTCCCTTTTTATTAGTATTTTACTGCTAATGTACAAGTAATAAGAGAAACATTATAACTCTATAAAGGCCATTGTTTACAGCAAAGCTTGAGACAAATTTAAATTAGGAGAATCAAGAGTCATTTAGAGAAAATTGCAACGACCTGTCTTTTGCAATCCTCTTCTGGGGCATTCTCACCAACATCTGTTCTCATCAGCTGGTATACACACAGGAGGGAGGCAGGGATCATTGCTAATTTTTCCCTGAGAACACTGAAGCTTTAACCCATTTGAATCAAGTTTCCATTTGCTATCAATATAGGCTCAACCTTAGGATTAGCTCTTTACTTAACAGCATTAACTATATTATATTATTTTCTACACACACTTATCTCATTGTGCATTTTAATTTCTGAAAATCATCATTTTTCATATGTGCTCATTCCACTATGCATTTTAATTTCTGAAAAATGTCATTTGCAATGGGAACTTTAAGAAAAGAATGGGGACATTTTTGAGGTTGGAGCATTTGTAATTAAGAGCAGAACCCAATGCCTGTCTTGAAACTTTAGCTTCACTATTTACCAGCTGTATGAGCTTTGATAAATTACTTAACTTCTCTGTGCCTAGTCCCTCATTTATAAAATGGTGATCATAAAATATCTATCCCAAGACTGTGATGAGAAATAAATTAGAACACATTTAAAATGTTTAGAACACTATTTAGGGGCACCTATGTGGATCAGTCATTTAAGCATCTGACTCTTGATTTTTTTCTGAGGTCATGATCTCAGCAGAGTCCTGGGTTGAGCCCCCACTCAACCCCCCGCCCCCTAGTAAGACTCTGTGATCAGTGGGGAGTCCGCTTGGATTTTCTCTCTGCCCTTCTCATTGTTCATGTTCTCTCTGTCTCTCTCTCTCTCTCAAATAAATAAGTAAATATTTTAAAAATGTTTAGAACACTATTTGGAACATAGTAAGCTCAAAGTAAATGTTGGCTGTCATCACCATGGTTATACCAATAAAATAGCTAACTACCACCTGAAAATTAAGATGTTATTATTCAATTATGGTGGTTGTTTTTGTTGATTTTGTTTGTTGTTAGGGCTTTTTTTTTTTTTTTTTTTTTGGAGGAGGAGGAGGAGTCAGGACCATGTCACATGGCTAGCAAGTGGAAGTTTCTTAAAGAGTTGGTTTAGGTCCGGAGTCAGTAGTCTATGGCTTATAGGCCAAATTGGGCCAGTTTTTGTATGGTTTGCAAACTTAGGATAATTTTTACATTTCTAAATTATTGAAAAAAAATCAAAGGAATATAATGCTTTGTGACACATGAAAATTATATAAAGTTCAAGTTTCAGTATCCATAAATTAAAAAAAGTTTTATTGGTACATAGCCACATTTATTCATTTATATTGTCTATGGCTGCTTTCAAAAGCAGGAAGGATTAGTTGTAACAGAGCCCATAGGGCCCACAAGACTGAAAATATTAACTATATAGCCTTTAGAGAAAAAATTTTCTAATGGCTGGCTTGTGGGGTTGTTAATTGATTTGATGAATGAACTCCTACCTTTTATACTGTCCTACTTTGACAAAAAATGTAAGCTTGCATAAGAAAGCATATGACTTTAATTAGTTATCCTTGTGGCCAGAGAAGTTATGTTTTGTTTTGTTTTGTTTTGATTCAGAAAAAGTGTAACCTTCCACTTCAGTTAAAATTCTGCTGAAAGTGGAAAGTTCGTGAGTAGACCTAATTCAACTATAGTAGATTACATAAATTTGGACATGCCAAAAAACATACATATTCAGTAAAGAGTATTAAGATTTGGATTTCTCTCAAGAATTGTCACAGTGGAAGTCTGGCTGTGTGTGTGTGTGTGTGTGTGTGTGTGTGTGTGTGTCTATGTTTAAGGACATTCTCCATCTCATAATTCTTTCTGAAAGATTCTTGAAATAAAATGAATTCCAAGAGAATCTGCTAATAAGGCAAAGTTTTCAGTGATAACATACGTTAAGACTATAGTATTATATAATCCCATTTCAGAAGTTACTTGTGGTTATTTTTTCAAGGCTTTGGCTTTGTGACTCAGAGCCTAATATTTCTAAGATAGCCAAATTCTGGAGGCTTCTGGCAATTGTGCTTAGAGAACATATGCTTTGATTTTCTCAGACTGGTGGTTTAGGCAAATATCTTTTTCTTCTTTCCTTATACTATTTTTAACTATGATATGGATCTTTTTTTTATTGGTTACATAATCTTTGTTTAGGATCTGTGTTGCCCTTGAATATCTGTAAATCTTACAACTCCTGTTATTTAGGTTTACATCTTCCGAAGTCTGTTCATCAAATACTTGTGGAAGACTTCTCCCCCTCCAATGTCCTGGGTCTAATGGGAACAAGACAAACCTGGACCCTGCCCTGAAGAGTTTTGAGATTTTCCTGAAAGATAGACATTAGTTCAATATAAGTATGATCAGTGTTGGAAATTTAAATCATCCATTGGGAAATAGACCAATTGAACTTAAACTGTGGAAGAAGAGAATATTCTTTATAGGAATTTTTTTCAGTTTTATGTTGATTTTGAAAATCCATCCTTAACTAAATGTCTACTACTAAGCTGAAATCATTTTGAGCTGAACAAAAGTATTAAAACAAGAATTTTAAGAAATTACATCTGATGTTGCTCTTATTGATGTAGGCACAATCTACTAACTTCTGTTCATTGTAAATATTAGATGGTTGATTGGTGAGCCTTGTGCATTTGATCTTGACAAAAAATTATTTATTGATAATGGTGACTGTGAATTTAGAATGAGGAAAATACATAAAGACTATCATTTTTTAAAAGATTTTATTTGTTTATTCATGAGAGACACAGAGAGAGAGAGAGAGAGACAGAGAGAGAGAGAGGCAGAGACACAGAGGGAGAAGCAGGCTCCATGCAAGGAGCCTGACATGGGACTCGATCCCTAGTCTCCAAGATCACGCCCTGGGCTGCAGGCAGTGCTAAACTGCTGAGCCACCCAGGCTGCCAGAAAGACTATCATTTAGTTTGTTAATTTACTACTTGAAAATCAAAATATCAGGGTACCTGGTGGCTCCATCAAATGGGTGTCCACTCTCTTGGGTCATGAATTCAGAGTCCTGTATCACAGGATTGAGCCCCATTGACTCCACTCAGCATGGAGTCTACTTGAAATTCTCTCTCCCTCTCTGTCTGCCCCTCCTGTGTGCCCACATGCACACATATTCTCTCTCTCTCTCTAAAATAAATAAATCTTTAAAAAAAAAAAAAAGAAAATCAAAATGTCCATTTGTCTTTCTTAAACAGATACGTGTTTTTAAAGTGGAACCTAGGGTGTCTTCCTCTCTTTTAGGATAGTTGCTTATTGTTTTTAGTATTAAAAAAGATGGTAATGTGGTTTTCTGTGCACTGTATATGTGCATGCATAAACACAGGCACACACGCACACAATGTACAAAGAAGAAAGGAAAGTTCTACAAACCCAAAGTCCCAGAGGCAATGACTGTTGACAATTTGATGTTTCTGTAGCAACACACCTTTTCTTTTTAAGACAAGTGGGATCAGAGTATACCCACTGTTCGACAATTTGCTTCACTTAAGATTATTTCATGGACATTTTTCCCTGCTAGTGTTTATTAAGAACCACCTGTCTCTCTAGATCTGTTCATGCTTTTCATTGTTCTTATTGTTGATAATGTTGTCTTAAGTAGTATAACCATAAGGTGAAATATGCATAAGATTTACCAACGAGCACACAATGGCAAATCATTCTCTCTCCCAAGTGTTCATCTCTCAGTTCTCTTCTTTCCAGAGGTAGCTTCCCATAGCAGTTCCTTTGAAATCATCCTTTTATTTCTATATGCCTTTACTTGGTTAGACTAAAATTATCTCCCTACCCAGTCACTTATAGAGAACTGAATGCTGAGTGTGAATGTACTGCAGTCACCAATTGTTTTTGTAATATCAGTTTTTTGAGAACATATACCAAAATGAGAAAAGATTTCTCATTAGTAGGGCTTCATTTTTTGGATTTCATGCAGTGTGATTATTAGAGAATATAATCTGTAGGTGTACAGTGCTTACCAGTATTTTAGATCCTTCAACTATAACTGAATATCCCCAGAAGGCACTGCATGGAGGTGGGAGAATTATGGATGGGAGACTATTGCCTCCCACCCACCCTCACCCCTGTCTGTCTGTCTTACTGTCTGCGTTGTGAATACAGACCCAAGTCTTGGGAAGCCCAAGCATAAATAGCCTTACTGCTTTAATCTCAAAGCTAATTGAGGGGTTTACAGCTGAACTGTAAGATACCTGTGGCTGTTTTAATCTAAAACCACTCAGGTTACCTCGATTCTCTCAACTCAACTTTGATAGTGCCAAAGCCTAGGGAGTGGATTGAAGGAAAAGGGATAGACTCACCCCTGCCAGAGCCAACCTGGAGCTGAGAAAATGTTATTTATTGAGGCACTATCCCTATAACATTTTGTCAGCTGTTAATATTAAAGTAGTCTCATGAACAAATGTTACCTAGAAACCCCTTGCGTCTCTGATACACTCACCAGAGAATATGGTGTGATACACATTTGGGGACATAGAAATGAGCCAGATCTTGGGGTACCTAGGTGGCTCAGTCAGTTGAGCATCTGCCTTTGGCTCAGGTCATGATCCCAGGATCCTAGGATAGAGCCCCACATTGGACTCCCTGCTCAGTAGGGAGTCTACTTCTCCCTCTCCCTCTGTACCTCCCCTCTCCTGGTGCCCTTCCCCCATCTCTGGTCATGCTCTCTCTCTCTCTCTCAAATAAAAAAATAAAATAAAAATCTTTAGAAATGAGCCAGATCTAATCTTCAGAGTGGCTATGTTCACAGCCTATGGCCTGAGGAGCTCTAGACTAGGAATTTCTCTTTATAGGCAGTATTTATTTTTGTATAAATTATGTTCCTCAAGAAAATACACGAAAGTGTGTAATGCTATATAAGAAGATATTCTATAACTGGCAAACTACTAAAACATTATATAATTCCTTAATGCATCATTTCTTTTGACACAGATATGTATAATAAATAATGTATATTCTGTAAATATTCTTTAATTTTATTACTTTTTTTTCCTCACAACTACACACATATATATGGACTAAAGTCCAGCATGCTTCCAATAAAGGTTAAAGATTTGCTCACATAAAACACCCTGAATAATTGCCACTTTTGCCTAAACTCATATGGTTTATAAGATTTATTTTTTTCTTTTTTTAGAGACAGAGAGCACAAGTGGGGGATGAGGGTGGGCATGATGAGGGGGCAGAGGGAGAGTGAATTTCAAGCAGGCTACCCCCTGACTTGGGGTTCGATCTCAGAACCCTGAGATTATAACCTGAGCCAAAATCAAGAGTGAGATGCTTAACTGAGTGAGCCACTCAGGCACCCCCAAGACTTATTCTTCTTAATACTAATAAAATCATATTTACTTTTTAAAAACTATAATAAAAAACACATATAATTCATCATCCTAACCACTTTTCTGTCTTCATAGTTCCATAGTGTTAAGTATATTCACATTGTTGTATAACCAACATATAAAACTTTTGTCATCTTATAAAACTGAAACTCTATACCCATTAGACAACAAATCCCTCTCTGCACTTTCCCCCAGCCCTTGGCAACCACCATTCTACTTTCTGTTTATATGAATTTCACCACTTGAGATACATCATGTAGGTAGAATCACACATTTGTCATCTCGAGACTGGCTTAATTCACTTAGAATAATGTCTTCCAGATTCATCCTGTTATAGCAAGTGTCAAAACTTCCTTCTTTTTTAAGGCTGAATACTATTCCATTATATATATATACACAACGTTTACTTATCTATTCATTCATCAATGGATGCTTGTGTTACTTCCTGGCTATTGTGAATCATGCTGCTAATGCACATGGATGTGCATAGATCTCTTCAAGATCTTGCTTTCATATCTTTTGGATATATAGCCAGAAGTGAAATTGTTGGATCATGATAATTCTGTTTTTCCGTTTTTGAGAAACCACAATACTGTTTTCTAAAGCAGTTGCACCATTTTTCATTCCCACCAGCAGTGTTCAAAGGCTCTAATTTTTCCACATCCTCATCAAAACTTGTTCTGTTCCTTTTTTGTTTTGTTTGATAGTAGTCATCCTAATGGGTGTGAGGTGACATCTTACTGGGTTTTATTTGCATTTCTTTAACAATAAGTGATACTCCACACCTTTTCATATACTTGATGACCGTTTATATATTCTCTTTGGAAAAATGTCTCTTCAAGTCCTTTGCCCAATTTTTAACCAGATTATTTGTTGAGTTTTAGGAATTCTTTATATATTTTAGATATTACCCCATTATCAGATATATGATTTATGAATATTTTCTACTGTGTTGTAGGCTGCCTTTTCATTCTGTTGATTCTTTACTTTGATGCACAGAAGTTCTTAATTTTGATGTGGTACAAATTGTCTATTTTTGCTTTTATTGCCTGTGCATTTGGTGTCATATTAATCACATTTAATCTTTTGAGCTCCACTAATTTTTCTAAAATAATAACTACAAAATATAATGAAACATTCAAATCATTATAAAACAGAGATGGCTACCTTCATGTTGCTGCCAGACAGTGCCATCATGCATGAGCTTGAAAGATTGTCTCATCAGTTCTTGTGAAAATACACGTTTGGAGTACAAAGGGCAGTTTGCAATGTGGATCTATTAGCTATAAAACAATAGGTTGTGGGGAAAAAAACAAAAACAAAAACAATAGGTTGTGGGAACATGGTAAATACATAAAAACAAAAGATCAGGGAACCACTCCTAATTATATCTTTTGAATTGGAATCCCTGCATGTCCACAGTAAGCCATTGTAGAAACCCTTGCAAGAGAAAACAATTCTCTGCTTCATTCTGACTTTTTTTTTTTTTTTTTAATTTTTATTTATTTATGATAGTCACAGAGAGAGAGAGAGAGAGGCAGAGACACAGGCAGAGGGAGAAGCAGGCTCCATGCACCGGGAGCCTGACGTGGGATTCGATCCCGGGTCTCCAGGATCGCGCCCTGGGCCAAAGGCAGGCGCTAAACCGCTGCGCCACCCAGGGATCCCCATTCTGACTTTTTTCAAATCTTTCCGATGTAGTACTTCCTCATAGTTCTGTAACACTTCTAAACAAAGACAATTAGAAAATCTTATTTTAAAACTAACTTTTAGGACGCCTGGGTGGCTCAGTGGTTGAGCTGCCTTCGGCTCAGGGCATGATCCTGGAATCCTGGGATTGATCCTGCATCGGGCTCCTTGTGGGGAGCCTGCTTCTCCCTCTACCTGTGTCTCTGCCTCTCTCTGTGTATCTCTCATGAACACATAAATAAAATCTTTAAAAATAAAAACAAAACGAACTTTCAAATTTAGAGAAACAAAATGCTATTAAACTAATTTTAGCGGCACCTGGGTGACTTAGTCTGTTAAAGCATCTGATTTCGGCTCAGGTCATGATGTCCGGGTCCTGGGATCGAGCCCTGAGGCAGGTTTGCCCTCTCCCTCGGGTCACTCTCTCTGTGTCTGTCTCTGACTCAAGTAAATAAATACTCTAAAAAAAAAAAGTATTTAATTTTAGTCATCTTAAGTTTTAATAAACTATTGCAGTTGATCAGCAGCAAAATCATTTACCAAGTCATTAGTCACTGAGATTATTGAGACTATCACTGATGCACAGAACATCCTGGTCCTGTAAATGTCTTTACTAATTGCAAGAAAGCATATGAAAAACTACTTCTTAAATAGTTTTCTGTATCTTCTGAGATATTTAAAGAAACTGAAATTTAAGTGATTTTTTCCCCATTAATATGCCATTTCTCCTTTTAAAATAATGTTGCCATTGTTCCTTTTTCCTCCCACTCCTTTTTTCTTTATCTTGTGATTGCTACTTATTCATCTTTCTGCTGGTCTCACACAGATGTGGATAGTCCTTCTTCCCTACCTTTCCTTCCCATCCACCCAGATTTATCATTCTTTGTCCTTGGCCCTCATCTCTCTGCCAGCATTTGTAAGGATTAAAAGAATCCAACAGAGTCTGCATGGGTCATCATTCCAGTGTCAGGGCGCTAGAGGACACAGACAGCAAACACTTCCCACTTGCCAGGCGAGGCGGCTTCCTCTCCCATCTGGAGCCCAGGCCAGTGAGTGGTAATGAGGGGAAGACTGAGCCACCAGAAAAACTCTTGAAGTTTAGATGGAGCCTCTGGATCATGTTGTCCTCCAAATACCTAAAGCAGTTTGAGTTTCAGAAATTTAGCAGAAAAAGATGTTACTGAGATTTTCCTCCACATTTTATTTTCTATTTGGTGTAAATAATAGTAATAGGAGCCAGTCCCTAGTTCACAAAATAGGAGAAGTAGCGGACCATAGAAAACAAGTGGAGATAAACTGTCCGTGACTATTAGTTCAGTATTCTGCCCCTGTGAAGTTTTTCCTTTTTAAATAAAGCTTGTAAGAGCATTTTATACATAAAGATTCCATGTATGCTTATTAAACGTTTTAGTTAAGCTTTAGGTGAATGAAAATTCAGATTTTTCAGTGGTTACTTTGTTCAACTAGTCCTCTGGTGAATCATTTTATGATATGAGAGGATGCAGTAATCTTACTTGGGAAGTTTTATTCATTAACAAAAGGTACCACGATAAATTTAGCTTGGGTCACAGTGTTTAATTTAATAGTATTATAATAATAACTACCATAATTAGTTTCAGATTTGCCTTCCTTCCCAGAGGACAATATTTTTTTTTTTTTTTTTTTAGCTTTCTGATGCCTATTTAAAGCATGAGAATGACAGGAAAATTAATGTCATGACCTTTATAGCCTGTTTATGGTTTTCTGTGTTGTACCCTAAAGGATTTAGGGAGTAGTATACATCAAAAATAAACCACTTAGTAGGGACAAGTAAAAATTGGGTTAATTGGGTTCACCTGATCCTCAGCTGCTAGCACCTCAGTCAAGACATCATTTCATATTAGACAAAGGAGCACCATTTTTACACTATAATATTATCCTTTAAACTACATCTGTATATTCTGTGATGTCTTGCAAAGAAAAACATTTTTTAAAAGGCTAGTTTTTCAAATATGTAGGATTTTTTCTCCTGTTATTTTATCTGGTTTGTCTTTTTCAATTAGGAAATTGTCTCTTCATTTCATAGCAAGAATGTACTGACACCAACTAATGGGCGATGGTCCCCATGACATTAATACCTACTTCCTTTCGGTGATGCTAGGCAGCAGCACTTTCTTGTACAACTGACTCTTTTTTCCTTTTCCAGTCTGTCAGGGATTTTCCATAAACAATCACCTTTCTAAATCCTTGAGATGTGAAACTTGGTTTTCATTTTATTGTCAGTGTTTCTATATTTCAACAAAGAGCAATATTTTTATATGCAACTAAAGTTGGGAAAAATATCTAGGCGTGCTAGAATCTTTGAAGCTTTTGGATAGTTGACTGAAAAATCCCTGTGGCAATTTTTGCAAGTACTGGCTTAGAGTCATTTTTATACATTATTGGGTAAATCAGTATAACTTCTTTGAGTGATAATTTGGTAATATCTATAAAAATCTCAATCAACCTAATAAATCACTTACTGTGCTTTCATCCCACTTGCAAAGGTGTAAGTGTAAGAATGTACACTGCAACTTTGTGAGAGCAGAAGACTGAGAACAATCTCATGTCAGTCAGTAGGTAGATGGTTAAGAAGTTGAGGAGTCTATGCAATAAAATACTAGACAGCCTTTAAAAAAAGAATGAAGAGGGGACACCTGGGTAGCTCAGTCAGTTGAGTGTCTGACTCCTGATTTCAGCTCAGGTCATGGTCTCCGGGTCGTGGGATTGAACCCTGTGTCCAGCTCCACACTCAGCAGAGAGGCTGCTTGTCCCTCTCCCTCTGCTCCTCCCCTTGCACTCTCTCGCTCTCTCTCTCTCTCAAATAAATGATGACATGAAGACGAACCATAAGTGCCAATAAGGAGAGCTCTTGAAAATATATTAAATGAAAAAAGAGTAGCATGTATAATCTATTCTGATTTGGGGAGGGAAGGAGGATAAAACACATTTCTATGCATGTTAGCTTAAATACATTCAATTTCTGAAGGGAGATCCACATAGGTACTGAGAGTTGTCTCTGTAGAGGGAATCAGGGTTATAGAATGAGAGAGAGGCTTGTTCGTTTTTGCTTAGCTTTTTCCATGTTGGAGATAATCATTTTATGATAATCTGAGTATCAGACAAATGCCATTGAGGGCATAGAATAACAAAAATTTAGCTGATGCTTAGAAGGTAAATCGGTGACTAGAGTGTTCCAGGGAAACAATGAAAGTTTGAATTATTTTAAAAGAGGAAGAAAAATCACCAGAATCATTTGTTAAGCAGCAGCTCACACACCCACAAGAACATAAAAAATATGGATGAAGTTAGCAGGAAATAGAGCAGTGATGTGGTTTTTTTTCTTTAATTGAAACAGTCGTTGTAAAGCTAATTGATGGGATTTTAATTTAATGCAGACACTTTAGAGGAGAAAGAAAAAGCTAAAGATGGGAGTAGGGCTGAGAGAGAAATGGACCTTATTGGCAATGTCATGATGAGGTGAGAAAGGAAGAGATATGGGAGGTAGAACTAGAGTCTGTTGAAAGCACGCCAATTGGTTTATGGTAATGAAACCAAAACTCCATGGCACTTGGCAGCAGGTGAGATTTAGGAGAGGAAAAGAATGTGAGGAATCCAAAATGATATTGAAATTATACCAATTTTCTGTAAACCTGCTTCCTTTAAAGTTGATTGCATCACTAAATGTAGACAGGAGAAGAGCAGGAATGGTGGAGATGTGATTATTTCAAAGCAATAAATTAAATCTAAACTGATTGAAACATCGCCAGCCAGAATGGTCCAAGGAAGTGAAATAATAATGAACAGTTTCACATATGTATCTCTATCATGAATGTGTAAATGACAGCATCTTTATTTTAGGCATTTATTTTACTGTTGAGTGTCATTTATTACCAAATGGTGCAATTCTTCTTTGCACTGCTTTTATCTTCATCCTAGTAGTAACCTCACTGGCTTGAACAACTCCATTCTTTTAGCATTGAGAGTCCAGGCGGGAAATTCCAAGGATGCTCTGGTTGATGTAGAAACACCCAAATATTTTTCTTACATCTGTATGCTTAACATTTGAATAAATAAGAAATGGAAAGATCCCTGTTTGTGAAAACTTACCAAAACTTGAGTCTTTTTAAATGTGACTAAAAAGGTCTTTTCACAGAAAAGCTGCAGTATTCAAGTATTGCACTTACAGGTAATGCTGGGAGGCATTGTTTCCTAGGACTTTTTATCAGTAGGTGATGACACTTAAAGCAACATTGATCTATCTGAAAAGCCCCAAGCCTGGCACTAGAGAAATTGAAAGTAGGACCTTTTTTTTTCTTTTTACAGTTACATAAGATAGTTTTTAAGTCATTTTAGGAGTGTTTCAGTCCTTTTAAAAACACAGCCAGGCGATCTGTCGTGATCAAAGGAAATTTACTACTGAAAAAATTACCTTAGTCAATTAGCTGTCACTTTAGGTTATGGAAAAGTGTAATTATGGCAAAATTAAAAAGACATTGCTTCAGATTTTTAAAATCACTATTAATTACAAAAAATTACTTGTAGTTTTAGGAACTTACTATGGCAAACTAAAAGATTTAAATGATATGAAAAGCACTAGGTGGAACTGTGCATGTATTATTAAACAATTTTTAGCACTATTGTTTTTGTAAGAGTAGTGACATTTAGTCATTCAATAAACATTTACTAACCCTTACTATAGACCTAGACCTCTAGGTTCTAGAAATACAGAGATAAAAATGACATTGGCCCTGCTACCAAGGAACTCACAACGTTAAGTGGGAAACAGAGAAATTTAAACAAATGCTGCATGCTAAGAGAGAGAGCCAAAGTGTGTTGGAAGATAATGGACAGATCAATAAAAATGCCTCAGATGGGCCAGATGGACATTGCCGATGAAAGTAAATAGGAATTATGTAGCCAAACAAGGGAAAGAAGGCCTTTCCATGAAGAACTGTGGAAGCATATGAGTGGACCTGTTTGGTTACCTTGGAGATATAGCTCTTAATAATGTAGCATGGATGACCCCACAGGCCACTGTGTGGAAGGCCCCATGTGCTGTGCAAAAGAGGTCCAACTTTGTCTTGTGGACAACAGGGAACCACTGAAGGGAACCTAGGGAAAGCATGATTAGATTTGCATTAAAAAGACCATTCATGGGAGCGCCTGGCTGACTCAGTTGGTGGAGCATGGGATCCTTGATCTCAGAATTGTAAACCATTCATTGGCCACTGGGTAAAAATGATAATTGGAACTCAGTTGAACATTGGAAAATAAATTTTTCCAGAAAGAGAAAAATAAAAGAAAACCTAGGAAGAGGGGGAAGGAAAAGTATAAATGACCAGGGAGAATGGACATCTGAATAATAAGAGTTCAAGGGGGAAAAAGCAGAGAAAAGTAAATTAGGAAATTTCAAGAAAATAACTGAATAAGCCAGGATCTGAATGTAAGAGATTCCAGGTTAAAAAGGCCCACCAAGCACTTGGCGAATGGATGAAAATATGCTGAGATGCTAAGTTGTGAAATTTCTAAACATTGTTTCCATAGAGAAAAATAAAAACAGACTGCATACAAAGGACCACAGATACTTTTGGATTTGTTAACACCAACATTGGAAACCAAAAGACCATGGAATGCCTTTAAATTTCAACTTGGAATTCTATACTCACAAAAATTATTAAGCAAAATTTTTTTGATGGGAAGAGAGAAATAGAGATAACTTTTCATCCTCCACAGTGGATCATCAGTAGATACTGCCTGAAACTGAACAATAAAGAAGTAGGATCATGAGCATGTTATCCACAGATACAGAGATACAAATCCAGAAGAATCAGCTCTTAGAATTGAAAGTGCTTGTCTCTGGGGATCTAATGTACAGCATGGCAACTCTAGTTAGTATTACTGTGTTGTTTCCTTGAAATTTGCTAAAAGAGAGACCTTAGTGTTCTCAGCACACAAAACACACACACACACAAGGTAACTGTGAGATGAGGGGATATGTTAATTACCCTGATCGTGGTAACCATTTCACAAATATACATACATCAAATCATTGTATTGTACACTTGAAGATGTATGGTTTTTATCTGTCAGTTATCCCTCAACAAGTCTAAATAAAATTTAAAAAAATTTTTATTAAAAGGGAAAAATAGTTCTAGCTGTATCACAAAGAATAGATTGGAAAGATGGAAGCCAAGAGGCAGGAGAACAATTGAGGAGGCTGTTGTAGTAGCAGCAAGACCTGACCTAAGGCAGGAATGAGTTTGGAGTAGAGGAGATAATTTTGAAAAGCACTTCAGAGGAAGCAGGAGCTACATGTAGTCTGCCCGTAACCAGGTGGAGAGCCATAGTAAGCAGAGAACATTTCGCCCTGGAACCTGGGAACTAGAAATATAAATGTCGAGTTGTAATTAGAGCCACAGGAGTTGGAAGAAATTGTACAGAGAACCTGAGGAGGGAAAAGAAATGGAAGTCTCAGGCTAGAACATAATTTCCTGAATAGATTTTGATTGAGACAAAAAAGTGGCCTCCCAGACATCTGCCTAGTTCAGTGGCATGTAGAGCACCTGTTAAGGAACCTGAGTATCTATATGTACGTGTGCTTTATGAGGGTAAATGATTAGATCTTATGGTTGGAAATACCATTGTTTTTGTTTTTAAGTATGTTCTACTATATTCCCTTTTTCTACTCCTGGAAATGCCAAAGGTAGTTATAACCATTTCTTTATGTGTGGAAGAACTCTGGAGAACTTTATTAACAAATAAAACACACTAGTTTTTTTAATAGCTTTTTTTACAATATTTTTACATTTTACATTTTTTATAATATTTTTACATTTTATACTTTACCATATATACTTTCAACACATTAACATCTAGCCTAATGCTTTCTTCAGCCAAATGGTTTACATATTCTCTCTCCCTTCCTAATTTGGGGAAACTGAAACAGAAAAGAAGATAAAATGACTTCTCCAAGACCACACAGTAAGAAGTTTTAGTGGAAAACATACATGTTCTCACTCAATTTGCTGATCCTTTTACAACTTTTAGCTCATTGCATTGCATTTAATTCATTGAGATTGGGCTAGAACATGGCCCTGAAAATTAAAGGCCAGTCTCATCTTCTAAGATTTTCTGGTTTGGAGAACAGTAGAGAGCATCTGGTGAAACCACATTAATAACAAATCTAAAAAGTGAGGGGAAATAAGGACTATGTAATTCCAAAGTTTCCCCAACTCTAACTAGAAAAGAAGTTGCCTTTAAGGGTCTGAAAAATTAGTCCTGACTCTATAAAGCACTTTACTCTGTCAGTGGCTGACATTCAGAAATATTTGAATTTAAAGAGAGACTTTCTTACTGAACTCATTAGCAGTATGCAGCCATTTAGGGAAGGAAGGAGATTGTCAAATATTAATACATTATATTAATGAAACATGAAGAATTTTCTAAGTGGTTCAAAATGTATAGATTCTCTTTCAGCTTTTCTAATCCTTTAGTACCAACTTGAGAATTTTATTATTTGTTTCTTAAATATGACAGAGATAGGAATAAGCATTTATTACAATTGAGTGAATGATGAATACTCCTATTAGTCCAAATTTATGTACTATAAGCTTATATTATTTTAACAAAATTGAACCTTAAGGTATTTGGGTCCTGTCATTTATATAGAGATCCCAAAAAAACATGAATTCAATCATTGCTTAGAAGAGGTGGTTTTTTAAAACAATGAAATATAGTACAACCACTTTGGAAAATAAGCAATTAATTGCTTATAAAGGTAAACGTACATTTAATAGACCACCCTCGGCTAAATTCCACTCGTAGGCTTTCACCCAAGAGATGTAAACACATTTAGGTCTGCAAAGACTTGAACACAAATATTTGTAGCAGTGCTATTCAGGATAGCTCAAAACTGGCAACAAGACAAATGCCCATTCGTGGGTGCATGGATAAGCAAATCATATTACACTCAACAAGAGAGAGGAATGATTTGATGCATGCAATAAGAGAATTCATACTGTTTGATACGAAGTGATATAAAATCATAGAACAAGCAAAGCTAATTTATAGTGACACAGAAAGCATCAGTGATTGGTCCTGTGATGAGGGGTGGGGATAAAGAGCACAAGGGAACTTTTTTCAGGTGATGAGGGAACTTTTTGAAGTGATATTCACAGTTTCTTTTTTTGTTTTGTTTCCTTTTTTTTCCCCCTTTATAAGAGACACAGAGAGCAGAGATATAGGCAGAGGGAGAAGCAGGCTCCCCATGGGGAGCCCAACCTGAGCCAAAGACAGATGCTCAACCACTGAGCCACCCAGGTGCCCCCACATTTTATTTTTTCTTAAAATATATCTGGGATTTGTTTCAGATATAATAAGGTGAAAGACACAGGGAAAATTACCTTTAGAAGAAGAATTTATCACTTCCTAAGAGGAAAGGGCATGCCATGCATCCAGGGCCACATTGGGAAGTTCCAGGGTTGGTCAGGAAGCACACAGAAGGAGCTACCTAGAGCCTTTATTGTGTTTTTCTGGGAAAGGCAACACAGGGCAAGATAAACAGTTTGGGATTGGCTTGGTTGAAAGATTTCAGCAGTTCAAGGCTTTGGGTGGGCCTAGTTATCCAATACCTGGCCCTGAGGTGATTTAGGCCAGTGAAAATATTAGCAAGTTGTGTGACAGTCAGATAATGGAGGTGGTTGGGGATATGGACTCTGGTTTGTTTGCATATGAAATGAAGTTCACAGGGGAGCTGTTTGTCATCTCCAGGATTAGCTAGCTAGCCAAGAAGGGCACTCTGTCCTGTCAGCCAGGGCCCTAGTCTGAAAAAAGAATGTAATTACTACACTGGGGTATATGTTTGTTGAATGTAATTTATATCTCAATAAAGTTGTTTGGAAAAGTTAAAAAAAAATGGTGAAATATAATGGACACATGAAATTACTTAAAGCAAGCTAGGAAAATTCCTTCTCAAGTACATTAAATGTTTTCAAACAATACCTGAGTATATATAAAGGACAAGAACAACGCGAAGTACTTCGCAAGTGTAAGTTCATTCAAGCACTTCTTTTTTTCCTCTTCTGTGTCATGACCGGTTTCATTTCCTCAACACATAAAAGAAAGGTGGCTTTTTCAGTTATAGGTTGTCTGGGGTTATTCAACCTTTCTTAGTCCTTTGCTGCCATGTTCCTAAGGTATAGTGTATGCATTCCTAGGGCTGAAAACCAAAGCTTCAGTCAGCTTCTCCCTCAACTTTTTCAGAATTTAATATGTCCTTTAGCACTCCATGGTGTAGGTTCCAGAGTTAAATATCAGTAGTCATGAGGAAGTCCTAGCTTGTATCCATTTGGAATGTGCCCCCTATTACTTGTCTCCCTCACTGGTCTTAGGATGCCCACTGGAGCTACATAGGATCCCCTCCAAATTCTTCTTCTAAGTAACTGCTCTTCAGTTATTTGAAGATGACTATCATTCCCTCTCTGAATTTTTTTATTGCCCAGGTTTGCTCCTTTCCCAGCTTCACTAAGTCATTTTTCCCCATTACTTTATTCCCATTCTTTGTTTCCCTGATTGTACTTTGACTCCAGAATCCAGCACAAAAACGTTCTGTGCGTATTTCCATTGACTTGGTCCACACTTGTTTGTCTGTTCATGTGTGCATTAGAGAAAAAAGGAATGAAGTTGGAGAGGGAGGGAGAATCTGCATGTGGGAAAACAGAGCATATGTATGAATTTAGGAATCAGACAGTCCTGGAGAAATTAAATCTGGCTCATCCTAGTGACTTTGCACATGTAGTTTCATTTCTTTGAGCCTCAGTTTCTTGACTTGAAGGATGACAACTGCTGATCCTCAGGTGAGGATAAGAGGTATGTGTGAATTACCTGACAGGTCCAACACGTAGTAAGCACTCAGTGTGGGAGACTTCATGTCGGTAAAGCTCTCATCTGTGGATTTACCAATTCCATTAAACCTAAAGCTTGTGCGAGAGTCAGTGTACAATACTTGAAAATTAAAAGTCACAGTAGGATCAAAATGTGGGGAAGGCCTGTGGGATGAGCAGCTGCCCAGTCACATTATCTTAAGATACAAAGAGCCCGTTATAAGTTACCAATAGTAAGACACCCAAGACTTTATCACCTTTTTAAATTTTTTCGTATTTCAGGTTCTCCTGGCCAAATTTATTATACTATGGTATTTGTCTCAGTGACAGTGTATCAGACAGGTGATATATGACATGTTTATTCTCTATAAAATGATTCCCTAAAATAATAATCTAGATAAACATCCACACTGTAGCTCTGGTTGGTGCCCATATACACACAATAGAGCATGCACTTAAACACAAACTCACATCATGGGTTAATGTTAATAAGCTCATTGAGCATGGAGCCAGTGATTTTTATATATTCTGTAAGATTCTGTATCTAAATTTATTTTGAAGGCAAAGTGGCATAACAAAGACATCGCAACATCTCCCTGAGCTTTCCTCAACTAGGAGTAAATGGGAGATTTCCATTTCCAGAACCATTGAGCTATAACTTCTCAAGTGACCAATTCACCTAATTCATATTTTTAATCAACTCTTTAAATATGACATATTAAATAAAATTAAAAGTACTCATATGAGTGATTTATAAAGCATATTGTAATAAATCTTGCCATAATTGATGGCATTCACTGTTTGCATCCCTTAACTTTTTTCCTTTCAGGTAGATTTTTCTACTTAATAGAAGTCAAGCAAGAAAAGTTAGGTTATAATGATCAGAGATTGTGTATACTATGAAGGACACACTGACTGCTAATGTTGTATCATGGTGCCTTGACCTTGCTTGTGTGATATTTGAAAAATAATGTTAGATCTTATGTGACTTTTTTAATGCCACTTTTCCTCTAGCACATTTATATAATGCACTTTTATTTCCAGGCCAATCAGAAGATGCAATATTGTGATTATTCATAAGTTTTCTTTAATAAGCATTAGGTGCATTTATTACATAATTTATTCATTTTTCATAATACAGTAGAGTTAAATACAGCAGTGCTTTATGTGGTAGAAGAAGACATTAGACTCCATTTGAGCAAATTTTCTACTTTAAACACCAAAATATTGAGGGTACAGGTGAAATTATTTTAATGGCACTCCTTATCTCATATAGCATTCCAGAGCAGTAATATAAAGACTTATCTTTTTTTTTTTTTCTGATGGCAAAGATGGTATTTGTTCATTAAGGAAACTTAGTCATGTATCTATCCATAAGAAAGTAAACAGTAATTTAATTTTCTCTCTCTCTCCCTGTCTGTCATGAATAAATAAATAAAATCTTTAAAAATAATAAATAAATCTTTAAAAAAAAGAAGAAATAGTCCCTTTTAATATTTGGTAGTTTTTCTCATGCATATAGGGGAGAGGGTATTGAACCTACTACCTCTCTGTAACCAGCCCCTTTCATACATGTATGATAAGCTTTTTTTATATTTTAAATATTTTAAGAAACATTATTTGTAATAGCTTTATTGTAAAAATATGTCCTAATTTACTTAGGGGTTTTACATTTTGTGTGTATTTTAAATGGCACCCTGAAAAATTTTAAAAAGGTAATAAAGATGAAGATCATGAAGATGGATGGCTTTGCACATTATTATGATAACCTTCTGAAGTGGAAGAAAGGTCTGAATCAGAAGGAATGCAGAACTTTAAGGCTCAGGATGCCTATTGTAAAAATACCCCTCAAAGAGTCTCCATGTAAATATCTCCTACTTAGTAGATTGCCTTGTTTTGTTTCTCTTGCTATGCAAAAAGCAAAATTTTGGTGTAATCCCAATAGTTTATTTTTGCTTTTGTTTCCCTTGCCTGAGGGAAAAAATGTTGCCAAGGCTCATGTCAAAGACATTACTACCTGTTTTCTTCTAGGAGTTTTCTGATTTCACATTTAGGTCTTTAATGTATTTTGAGGAATTTTTTTTTTTTTTTTTTTTGTATGGTATGGTGTTAGAAAGTGATCCAGTTTCTTTTTTGCATGTAGTGGTCCAGTTTTTCCAACATTATTTATTGAAGAAACAGTCTTTTCCCATTGTATATTCTTGCCTCCTCTGTCATGATTGATTGACCCTGTAATCATGGGTTTATTTCTGGGCTCTCTATTGATCTGTGTGTCTGTTTTTGTGCCATACTGTCTTGATTACCATAGCTTTATAGTATGGTTTGAAATCTGGAATTGTGATACCTCCAACTTTCTTCTTGTTTCTCAAGATGGCTTTGACTATTTGGGGTCTTCTGTGGTTCCATGCATATTTCAGTATTATTTTGTCTAATTCTGTGAAAAAATGCTGTTGATATTTTGATAGGGATTGCACTGAATCTGTAATTGCTTTGGTACTATGAACAGTTTAGTAATATTAATTCTTCTAGTTTCATAAGCATGGACTATCTTCTCATTTGTTGGTGTTGTCTTTTATTATCTTTCATCAGGGTTTTTTTTTTTTTAAGATTTTTTATTTATTTACTAGAGACACAGAGAGAGAGAGACAGAGAGAGAGAGAGAGAGAGAGAGAGAAGCAGGCTCCATGCTGGGAGCCCGATGTGGGACTCGATCCCGGGTCTCCAGGATTACACCCTGGGCTGAAGGCAGCACTAAACTGCCAAGCCACCAGGGCTGCCCTCATCAGTGTTTTGTAGCCTTCACAATAGAGATCTTTCAACTCCTTGGTTAAATTAATTCCTAGGTATTTGGTTCTTTTTAATGCAATTGTAAATGGAGTATTTTCTTAATTCCTTTTTCTGGTATTTCATTATTAGTATACAGACATGCAACAGATTTCTGTACATTAATTTTGTATCCTGTGACTTTACTGAATTTATCAGTTTTAATAGTGGAATCTTTTTTGGGGGGGGTGGAGTCTTCAGAGTTTTCTATATATAGTATCATGTCATCTGCAAATAGTAAAGTTTTACTTCTTCCTTACCAATTTGGATGCCTGCTATTTCTTTTTCTTATCTAATAGCTGCAGCTAGGACTTCCAGTACTATGTTGAATAAAAGTGGTGAAAGTGGACATCCTTGTCTTGCTGCTGATCTTAGGGAAAAGCTCTCAGTCTCTCCCCATTGCGTATGATGTTAGTTGTAGGTTTTTCATATATGCCCTTTATTATGTTGAGGTAATGTTCCATCTTATCCACTTTGTGGAGGGTTTTTATCATGAATGTTTGTAGTATTTTGTCAAATGATTTTCCTGCTTCTATTGAGATGATAATGTGGTTTTTATTCTTTTTCCTGTTAATGTGCAGTATCATACTGATTGGCTTGCAAATATTGAACCACCCTTGTATCCCTGGATTACGTCTTAAGTGATCATGGTGAATAATCTTTTTCATGTGTTGTTGAATTCAATTTGCTAGTATTTCGTTAGGATTATTGCATCTGTGTTCATCAGGGATATTGGCCTGTGGTTTTCTTTTTCTAGTGTTTTTTGGTCTAAAATTTTGTTTGTAATATTTGCATTTATGTTATGAGGAATTGTCAGTCTGAAGGTTTTTCCTTCTATTGGCTTTTTGTCTGGTTTTAATATTGTATAATATCTGTATAATATTGGCCTCATAGAATTAGATTGTTAGAATTCTCTCCTTTTCATTTTTCTAGATTTTTTACATAATTGGTATTGTTTCTTCTTTAAACATTCAGTAGATTTCACCAAACCAATCTTGTGGACTGGAGTTTTCTTCAAGAGAAGCTTTTCAACTAGAAATTCAATTTCTTTGAAAATATAGGGTCACTTCTTGAGTGAGCTTTGGTAGTTTGTGTCTTTCAGGAAAATTGTTGATTTAATTTAAATTATCAGATTTTTATGGCCAAAATGTTGTTTGTAATTATCCCTATTATCTTTTTAATAGGAGTTAGCATCTGTAGTGAGGTCATCTCTCTCATTCCTGATATCGATCATATGTGTCTGATTAGTTTATCAAATTTATTGATATTCTCAAAGAATCTATTTTTTATTTAATTTATTTTTATCTATTTTTCTGTTGTTATTTCACTCATTTACTCTCCAGTCACCTATTTCTTTTCTTCTGCTTACTTTGGGTTAAATTTGCTTTTTTTGGTTTTTAAGGTAGAAATTGAGGTCGTTGACTTGAGACCTACTTTCTTTACTAAAGGAGATGCTTAGTACTCTAAATTTCTCTCTGTGTCCTGTTTTTTGATATGTTGTTTGTATCTCATTCAGTTCAAAAATATTTTTAATTTTCATTTTGATTTCTTCTTTGAACCCATAGGTTAGTTATAATTGTGTGACAACAAATATTTGAAGATTTTTCAGGTAATGTTTCTGTTTTTTTGTTTTCTACTTTAATTCCACTGGGGTCAGAGAACATACATTATATGACTTGAGTCCTCTTAAGTTTATTGAAACTTGTTTTATGGCCCAGAATATGTTCTGTCTTGATAAATATTTCATGTGCACTTGAAAACAGTGTATATTCTGTGGTGTTGGGTGGAATGCTTTATAAATGTCGATTAAGTCAAGTTAACCTTTAATACCTTTAGTGATTCTCTGTCTCTTATTGAGTATTGATTATGAATTATTATCTGTTTTTCCATGCAGTTCTATTAGATCTTTCTTTAGAAGTTCAATTATTTGGAACATAAACATTTGAGATTAGTATATCTTTTTGATGAGTTGACATTTTATAATTATGAAGCGACCTTCTTTTTGCCTGGTATAATAGTCATTGCTTTATAATCTTTTTCTGATACTAGTATTGCTACTCTATTTTTCTTTTGTCTCATGCTAATGTGATAGATCTTTTTCCATTCTTTTTACTTATAACCAGTTTGTATCTTTGTATTTGAAGTGCCTTTCTTATAAGCAACATAAAGTTTGGGTCCTGCTTTTTTAATACAAACTCTATCTTTTACTGGAATATTTAGATCACTTGCATTTAATATGATATTGATATGATTAGATTTTAATCTATCATCTTACTGTTTTATTTCTATTTGTCCCATCTGTTTTATTCTCTCCTATTTTCCCTTGGAAAACTGAGTATTTTTATGATTCCATTTTTTAATTGTTGGTTTTTTAGCTAAAATTCTTTGTTTTGTGATTTTAGTTTTGCTTTGAGATGTATAATATACATGTTTAATTTATTATAATCTACCTCCCAGTCATATTATACCACTTCACTGATAGTATAAGAACTTTACAAATGTATACTTCTATTATTCTTCTCTCAACTTTTGTCCTATTGTTATCATTATAAACCCCACATTACATTCTTAATTATTTTTATTCAAATAGTTGCCTTTTTAGAAGATTTAAATATTAAAAAGAAAAGCATTGTATGCTTACTATACAATTCCCATTTCTAGTATTCTAATGTTCCTGCCTAAAAGACATTGTTTAGCATTTTTATAGTGTGAGTGGACTTGTAATGTATTCTTTCAGCTTTTGTATTTATAAAATACCTTCATTTCTCCTTTATTTTTTAAGATACTGTCTCTAAACATAGAATTCTAGATTACAGGTTTTTCTTTCAGTATTTTAAAGATGCTGCTCCACTGTCTTCTCACTTGCATTGTTTCCAATGAGAAATCCTCTATATGTAATGTATTTTTGGAATGCCTTTACATTTTTTTTTCACTAGTTTTGAGCAATTTGGTCATAATATGCTTTGGTGTAGTTTTCATGTTTTCTTATGCCTCAGGTAATTTTGAGCTTTTGGGGTCTATGTTTATAGCTTTACTCAAATTTGGAAAAAAGTCTGCCATTCTTTCTAAAATGATTTTTTTTTGTCTTTCCATCTTTCTCCTCTCCAATAATTTGCATATTAGGCTGCTTGAAGTTGTCCTGTAGCTCACCAATCATTTCTTCTTTTCTTTTTTTTTATTATTCTCTGCTTCCTGAGTTTCATTTTGGAAAATCTCTAATTACTATGTCTTCAAGTTTGCTAACATTTTCTTTTGACATGGGTAATATGCTGTTAATCCTATCCAATGTATTTTCATTTTATATATTACAGTTTTCATCTCTGGAAATATCATGTGGGTCTTTTTTATATCTTTCCTATATATTTAACTTTTTGAACATATGAAATACAGTCATTACTTAATCAGTGTTAGAGCTTAATATTCATGACTGCTAATTCTAACGTGTGTCAGTTCAGAGTCAGTTTTGATTATTTTATTATGGCTCATGTTTTCCTGTTTCTTCATATGCTTGATAATTTTTAAATAGATGTCAGATATTATGAATTTTATTTTCTGGGTGATGGATATTTTTGCAGATCTGTTCTAAATGTACAGTTAAGACACTTGGAATTAGTTTGCTCTTTTCAGTCTTGCTTTACAATTTGTCATATGAAACCAAAAATGCTTGGTGTAGGGCTTGATTTTTTTTCCCTACTGAGGCAAGATCCTTCTTTGTCCTTTACTGGATGTCCAATGAACGAGGATTTGCTTCAATCTGGCTGGTAGGAGGAGGTGCTACTCCTGCCCCTCCGTGAGTGTTGAGCAGCGTGGATTTTCCCTTGACCTCACATAGTTTCTTCACTTGCATGTGCTGATCAGTACACATGCAAATACTTGATAGAGACCCTCTTCGTTGCTCTCTCTTTCTCTTTCTACAGTTCTGTCTTCTCCGTTACTCTGGGTGTCTCCACCAGGGTTCTCCCTTCCTACAAAATTGTCATACGGCTCATCTCATTTGTTTCCTGTCTCCCAAGAAAAGTCTTGTGATTTGATGTCCAATGTTTTGAAATATTATTTCACATATTTTGTCTATATTTTTTATTGATTCAGGCATGAGGACAAATCTGGTCTCTGTTTCTCCATCTTGGCTGTAGCAGAAGTCATGCCTGTTAATTTTGGCTAATTTTCTATTGAAAAACATTTAAAATTTTAAATAGATTCATCTGTCTTTACCTTAATGGTGTCTGTCTTTGGTGTCATGCTTGAAACACTTGTGTATTTGATGGCATATAAAATATTTACCTATATGTTTTTCAGTCTTTAACTGCCATATTTTTATATTCAAATATTTTTAATATATATTTTATTATAAACAATTTGGAAAATAGCTAAATTGGAAGTGAAAACACCTGAAATGCTTCAGCAAACACACTGCCAGCACACATCTTAACATATTTCCTGTCATGCATTTTGCAATACCTTTGTTTTTTAGATAGTTGTTACCCTAGAGTGTGTGTCATTTACCATGTTCATTTAATTTATTTTCCATCTTGCTGCATAATCTTTATAACTGTATCATAATGACTTAGTTATATTTCATCAAGTGAGTACACTGCAATTATACTACCTTTACCTCTATTGTTAAACATTTTCATTATTTCTTCTTAAATAGAGTATATGAAACATAATTATCTGGCAGGGCATTTTTAGGGAATCTTAATTTTGCTTTTTTCTTTTCTTTGCCACTCTGGGTAGAGATGCAGATATAGTCCCTCTCTCATTCTATCATCACTTCCCCCTCCAGGCCCATACCACTACACTCAGTAAAACCGTGTCTCTATAAAAATGAGAAGGAAATAAAAACATTTGTTTCCTAATAATAGTGCAGTCTATTTCTTATTACTCAGATAATTATAAATAGGAAAAATTTTTAAAGAGCCTGTAATATACATTTTCCATATGTATTAACAAGGCATTGAATTGTTTTCTAATTATTATTTGTGCTTGGTTCTTTTTAGAGAAGTTGCTATTCAAGTCAAATACATCATAATGCAGAATTCTTTATCAGTACCACCAAAAGATCAAGGTAAGATAAACCATGCTGAGGAAAATGGTAATGTGCATGTTATAAATAGTGGAAATTGACATATTCAGTGCCACTGTCCTCTGACCACAGGTAATTTATTTCCTGGAACTAAGAACAAAATTCTAATTATATCAGAAAGTTAATTTCCTTTGATAAATTACTGAAGTGTATATAAGGACATGTATCCTTGATAGAGAACTCCTCGAGAGCAGGGCCATCTCATCCCACACAAAACTCAGAGAATCCAGCCCATTCGCTGGCAGTTAGTTGGCACCAGTTGATGTGAAATGCAATTATCAAGTACTGGCTTTGGTGAAGCAGAACAACATGTTTTAGTGAAAGGACTATATATATATATATATATATATATATATATATATATATATATTCATACACATGCTGTAGAGATAGGGGATATTCACAATACATTTCTTTGACTTGTTTCTTCCCATTTTAAAAAGAAACATAAAAAAAGCCATTCTGCAGCCCCACGTGATTTATAAAGAAAATCATGTTTTTTTAACAGGAATTCCTGGAGGTTTTAGAAAAGTAATATATAGGTGGAAATAAAGTCTTTCTGAATACAGAATAATTAAATTTCCTTCACTGTCAAGGGCAAACTCTAACCCTTAGGAAGAATTCAAATCTTTCACCTACCCCTACATACTCTGTTCTACGCAGAAGTTTTGCTATGTATGTGAGGAAAATAATGTTTTAATGATGCCAAATTGGGCTTCCTTCACAGAAGATGTAACTTTTAATGAATGGAAGGAATTTGCTACAAAGAACCCATAACCAAAACAAAAGGCAGCATCGTAACTGGAGTCTATGTTTGACATTTAATTCTAGCACTGAATTGCATGTCTTAAGACACATCACTCGATCCATCTTTCTCATCTATAAATCTATAAAATGAACTTAGTAAGTACTACTTTACAGGTCATGTGGAGATGGAAGGAGATAATACATGTAAATCACCCAGCTCCTTCCTACTTGTGTATTAGGCACTATAAGATGACAGTGGGTATGCTCCTAATGGTTGTTTTTAATATCTGGGCTCCATCTGAGGAGGCTGATATAATGAGATGAGCATGGCTGCCTCCTGCTTCAGGTGCCTACTGGCCTGAAAAGGCCAAGCATGATCCAAGGGGATCCAAGGGGAAGAAACACAGAAGAGACTCTAGCTTAGTTTTGGTCTGGACATTTGGCCAAAGGAGAGTAAAAGTCCTTGAGACTCAGGCAAGATCCAGCCCTGGACACGAGGGCAAGAAAGGACATGGGATGAGAGAGAGGAGAGCAACACTAACTAGAAATAAAACTATGCATTTTCGGGGATCCCTGGGTGGCGCAGCGGTTTGGCGCCTGCCTTTGGTCCAGGGCGCGATCCTGGAGACCCGGGATCGAATCCCATGTCGGGCTCTCGGTGCGTGGAGCCTGCTTCTCCCTCTGCCTATGTCCCTGCCTCTCTCTCTCTGTGTGACTGTCATAAATAAATAAAAATGTTTAAAAAAAAAAAAAAAAAAACTATGCATTTTCTATGAGTTGTCTTCTGGCATAGCCTTTGGAAGATTTCTGCAGTAGTAGGTAGCTGATCAAGGGTTTGGAAACTTAGTGTCCTACCTGGTATCACCTTCTTCATCTGAGTTAGAGGTATGACTGCTTAGAAGGAAGAGCAGTAAGGGATCCCTGGGTGGTGCAGCGGTTTGGCGCCTGCCGTTGGCCCAGGGCGCGATCCTGGAGACCCGGGATCGAATCCCACGTCAGGCTCCCGGTGCATGGAGCCTGCTTCTCTCTCTGCCTGTATCTCTGCCTCTCTCTCTGTGTGTGTGATTATCATAAATAAATAAATAATTTAAAAAAAAAAAAAAAGAAGGAAGAGCAGGAAAGCTGGCCTCCTTTCCTACATCTACTGCCAACCAGCTGTGGAACTTCAGACTACTTATTTTGTCTGTAAGCATTGATTTAGTAAAGCCAGGATTACTAGATATTCTTTTCCATCTCTAAAAGTTGGTAAATCTATGTAACTACGCAATGAGCTGCTTGGTTTCTGGCTGATAGAGGGAAGTCATTCATGTCATCTCTCACACCTTCTGCCTACTTTCTCATCAAGCCTTGTTTTGTTTTCAGGTCTACTTCTCCAGCTATTGCATAATCTTAGTTACCTCTGTGGGCTTGGTGGGAAAATAAGATGCCTTCAAGCCTAGCAAGGAGTTCAGTAGCTCTAGTAAATACTTCGTCAGTCTTTTCTGAGACCAAAGATGCTTAAGCCTCAAACCCAGAATTTAACAGAGAAAAAGATGACATAACTAAAAGCTCAATTAATCAAGTGCCTCCCGTCACTTTAACCACATCTTTAGATTTCTTTGTTGTACTTAATCCTCACGTAAGTTAGATACAATCTTTATTTGAAAGTTTCAGGGAGATTGGTTACTTTTACCAAGATCACCAGTCAGGGAAGTGACTGAGCTAAGATTTGAACCCAGATCTATCAATATCCAATACTCACTATTTGTCCCCTATGTCACACTATAAATCTATAAAGAATACTTCTGGTTCTATTTTTAGATTATTCCCCTTTTCCTTCTCTGATCAAACATTAATTTATATTTCTGTCATCAAATATAATCAGTTATGTGACATGTGAAGTGTGCTGGGCACATGTCACTTGTTAATTAAATGCTAAGTAATTTATTTAACACATCATTGATGGCTATCTATAAATTACAATACTTATAAATTTCAGACCTGTAAACACACATGCACATATATTTTACATATTACTGTATGAAATTCAGGTAAGATATTACCAGCAGAGTTGTGGGGCTTAAGAAAATCCAGCATACCACATACTGTCTCCTAATAAAATTTCTGTAGTGGAAGCAGATTTAATGATCACCTGTATGATAGTTAACCAGGAATCATGTCAGGATTCAAAGATCTGAGGAATCCAGAGATAAGTCAGACACAGCTGGTGCTTTCACAACATATAAAATCCTGTTAGAAGAGCAGACATTGTATGTAATTAACACATGACAAATGCTCTCTTTGAAGAGAGTATGATGTCCTTTGCGAACCTGGGTGAACCTGGACAGTTGGTTAGGTCAGAAGTTTTGAGGCTGATGTTTTGGCCAGGAAATACAGCAGAGGAGATGACATTTGTTCAGGACATTAACACCTGTAGAAAACAACCTAGTGGAATTTAGAGGTCAAGGGATATGAGTTTAATGCTGAGAAAGAACTGGAGGAAATTAATTATAAATTCTAATGCCTTTTATTTAAATGTTTTCTAATTTTTATAAAGAAATTTAATATCACCGTATCACTGTAATGATAATTTATAATATATTGAAAGATTTCCATTGTAATTTAGTGTCATCATTATTTCTCTCTGCATTGAAGTATTACTTATAGCACCTCCAAAAGTTCGTTAGACTTGCTTCATTACCATTTTCTATCTTCTCATGCATTCAGGATTTGGGGATAGGACTTATGGTTTTCCCATAACTTTCTGTTCTTTTGATTGATATTTTCAAATGATAAGATAATAGAAATATAAGGGCAAGTATTTTGTGTTGGAAAATAGCAAATTGTAGCAAGTAATAAACCATGTTTTGAAGGGAAAAAAAAGGCATGAAAACCACAGGATAAGGCCAACTACAGTTGTTGTAGTTTCTACTTTAAATTTGTTGAAGGACAAACAGAACTACCACAGTGATTGAAAATGCCCATGAATCTGCTTACTTGCCAGATAAGGAAACATACAAATGAGTGGCTCTGCCAAATAGGTCTCTGACAGGGACAGTTTATGTTGTCCGTGTGCTAGATAGTTCACTGTGGTGATGCCAGCCAATGAAGGATTGAAGTTTGCATCTTGGAGAGGGCAGGATGAATTGTCGGTCTCCACGTAGTTGGTTAAAACACGTCCTGCTATCCACTAGGCAGGAAAGAGTCTTCATGTAAGCCCAGGGAGGGTCTGTTTTACTGGAGTCGTTGGAAATTCTTCATCCTCTACCAGCTTCACAGTTCAGCTTTGCCATTGATGAGGCAAGTGTGTCGCAGGTAGAAAGGTCTACTTCCATGAGTCTTCTAATGTTTTTTCTCAGCTCTGTCATATTTAGATTGTTCAAAGATAGTTTTAAAATTGTGAGCACTATTTTTAGTCAGTGAGAGTAATAATAAATGGGGGTGAGAACACAGCAGCTGCTTTGAGGCAAGAGGGTTTTTTAATGACCCCCTTTGGAACTACTGCAAGGAGCTGAATATGCACTGTCAACCCCGACTCACTTCCAAAACCTGGACAGTGTTTAACTGTGTGGTCATGGCCATTACTGTGTATCACGGGAATTCAGATTTGGATCTGGAAAAAAAAACTGGATTTTCTGATTTAATAAAATACTTTTAAAATAATTACAGTATGGCCTAAAAATATAAAGACTTAAAAATATATACTTACATACTGATGTAAACATTTTGATATTGGCAAATATAGCATGTTAGAACTCAGGGAACATTTGGGGAAAGTAGTGAAAATTCATTTTTTTTTTTTAAGTTTGGAAAAATAATCTTATTTTTAGGCTTCTAGTATCAGGTTCCTTATAAACTTCTTGATGATTTCTTGTGTGTGTCTCTGGCAAGCTTTAAAGCAGTTCGGCATGTAGTGCCTTCTCATATATACATTAAATTTTGTTGAAAATGCTTTAGACTCAAACTTCAAAAAAACTCATATGACTTAGATGCTGTGAAAACATTTTAATCTGTGCTTCTTGACGAAACACCCAGGTGGAGTTCCCAAGTCTGCATGTTCACTTAACAAATACTTATGGCCTTTGGAGAGGCCATGAGCAAAGCACAGGGGGAGAGAAGGAAACCCAAACTAAGCTCTCCTATTACAGCTCAGTTTCAGTAAAGGTGTGCTGCCTATCAGAATGGTTCGCTTTTTATGAGAATTTAACCTAAAAATGGTGTATTATCCTATTATCTAACTACAGTTTGACTTTTCCCAACATGGTATTAAAGCTACTTCTTAAGCTCCTGTCCTGTTTTCTCTTCTCCTCCTCTTCCGTCTCTCTTTCTTCCCTCTCAGTCTGGGGAAAGAACATGAAACTAAAAGCTGAAGGGTTGAGCTCTATTTATCCTTCCACCCTTCTTTTTAGGCTCTGTGTCTTGGCTCAATCAGTGAGCCTCAGCCCCTTCATCTCTAAAATGGGGGTAATAATACTTGCTCTGGAAGAGCCAAATGAGGTAAGATACAGTCAATCCTCATCATTCACAATAGTCACATTCTCTAAAGTCACCACAAACACTAAATTAGATAATACAGAACCGTGGCTCCACAGCATTAGGTTCCTGTGAGCTTCTAGTCAAACACAACATTTTCATTAACTGTCAATATAGAATCTAGGGTTTTGTTTTCTTTTTTTAAGATTTTACTTATTTATTCATGAGAGACACAGAGAGAGAGGGGTAGAGACATAGGCAGGGGGAGAAGCAGGCTCACCTCAAGGAGCCCGATGTGGGACTTGATCCTGGGACTCCAGGATCACACCCTGGGCTGAAGGCAGGCGCCAAACTTCTGAGCCACCCAGGAATCCCCAGAATCTAGTTTTATGTGGAGTCCTTAACCTTGAACTCCCAGACACAACATTATATAACTCATGCCTAAACAGAGCTTATCTGACACATATATTTTTTCTACAGAGCACATCAGTGTTTTCACGCTTAGGAACACTGGATAGCACAGCAGCCCTATGCTTGAGGGATATTTTAAACAGTGAAATCGCCAACCAAAAAGGAAAAAAATAAGAAAAATGTGACACTACATAGAACACAAAAGTGACGATAGAAGAGCTGAAAGAAGGCAGAGCATCAACCACTGCTGAGAATGTGTACATGAGTTGACACAGGTTCTTTGCTTGTACGAGTCCACAGATGACCATGCAAGTGTCATCAGTATGGGATTTGGGGACTGCAAATAAATTTTAGCAAGCAGAAGGATTTGAATCTGTAAACAATGAGGATCAACTATATATAAATGTACCTTGTAAATTCTTTTAAAGCACAATGTGCATTTCAGAATAATTTGCAAAATAAGTTACTTTGGGTAACATTTAACTCAGATACAATAATTTTGTATAAAGTTGATATTATCAATGTTAAGCTCAGTTAAGTGCCTGCAGCTCAGTCATGACCTCAGGGTCCTGGGATCAAGCCCCATATCATCTCCCTGCTCAATGGGTTCTACTTCTCCTTCTCCCCCATCCCTCTCCACAACTTGTGCTCTCACACTCTCTCAAATAAACAAAATCTTAAAAAAAAAAAAAAAAAACCTTTAAAGGGATGCTTGGGTGGGTCAGTGGTTGAGCTGCCTTTGGCTCAGGGTATGATCCTGGAGGCCTGGGATTGAGTCCCATATCAGGCTCTCTCTATGTATGGAGACTGCTTCTCCCTCTGCCTATGTCTCTGCTTCTTTCTCTCTTTGTGCCTCATGTATAAATAAATAAAATCTCAAAAGAAAAACCTTTAAAAATATAGTAATAAATACATTATTTGAAAAAGACTGCAAGTTCTTAGCTCAGTAAATCTATGAATATAATTATTATTACAAATTCCTTAGCTCTTCAGCACTCACATTTAATGCACAGTAGCTGGAGAACCACTATAATCTGACGCTTTGTGTTTAGTGGTTAACATGGCTTTGTGACCTCATAATTGGGAGAGGGAGGGAGAACATTCCCTATGTATTACCAAAATATTATGTTTCTAAATATGTGACATTCATATGGAAACATTTTTATCTTAACTAGTGGTGTAAATGCTGTTCTTGGGCTTTTGGTACCATTTTATTTCTCAGACCAAGTACAAATTGACATTTTCAACCTGGTTTTGGTTAACTTACTTAATGTTGGAAATTGGAACTTTCCAGTGTAATCACCTCTGCAAAATACCACTATGGATTATTAGTATGTTATGCTGTTGACAGAAGTACAAATGGAAAACACACACATACCTATAGGAATTTCCTCATAGAACAAAATGGAAATAACCTGAGTGGCCTAAAGTTTATCAGGTAGACCTAATATTGGAAGTTACTTTCCTATTTTGAGATAAAACACTAGAGTTTAAAATATTCTTATTGGTAAATTCAGATTATGAGTATTTTTGTTGTTTGAAATAACCATATTTCCACTGCTTAAAAAGCAGGCTACTAATCATAGTCTGCTTGGGCATGTATCAGTGTCAATGTGGCCATTTGGCAGCAGAGTCAGAAGCTCCAGTTAACCATGCAAATATATTTCATAGCATCACATTCCACTTTGTCAGAACCCCCCGCTGCCTTTATATTATTAACGTAAATGCAGGTGCAAATAGCATTTATGTTCTTTGATAGAAAGCAGTTGGAGACATTTCACTGAGGGACACAACACTTTCAGATTGTGTACATCTGTTCAAATAATGTATCCAGCCCCAGTGACATGAACACAAGGATGGAAACATCTGCCCCTGAGACCATTTGCCATATAGCAGGTGCTTACATCTTTATTTATGCAGATGGTTAGTATGATGAGTTGAGCTGGGATAAAAGCAAAGAAGTTTGACAGAGGTATTTAGTATGCTTTGCAAGCCAGAAATATAGGTTAGGTGTTTCATGTTTGTAAAAGTCTAATACTAATAAGAATAGAAATGCATAAGTCTTGTAAAGCTTTAATGAAATAAACATACTGTCCCTCTGTAGATTAATTGGCACCAAAATTATAAAGATATTTACAGAAATTCCAACATCCAACTTATGCTAGAAACAAAACTTAATTAGTTTTAATAAAATGATTTTGAATGCATTTTGTTACAAGTTCTTTAAAACAGTGTTTTATTTTTTAAAAGATTATATACTACCAAGAAAATCTTGTGATAACATTTCCTAAAACTAGGGGAAAATACAAATATCATTTTAAAAAAATATTTTTATTGGAATTCAATTTGCCAGCATATTGCATAACACCCAGTGCTCATCCCACCAAGTGCCCCCCCTCAGTGCCCATCACCCAGTCACCCCAACCATCTGCCCACCTCCCCTTCCACTACCCCTTGTTCATTTCCCTGAGTTAGTTGTCTCTCATGTTTTGTCACCCTCACTGATGCAAAATACAAATATCATTAATTTAAATATAATTTATTAGCTATTCCATGAATATAAATTCAAACTAAGTAAAATAAATTTTTGCAGCATTACATCTTTATAAGATTTTTGTCTAGCATTTTATTATTTAATCTTCATTCTAACATTTCCAATTACTGATATTTTAGTTATAATTGATATTTTTATTAGGATAAATTACCTTTAAATGCCTTATTTTCAAAACTGTGTCCCATGGACCTGCCATATTATATTCTCACAGGAAACAATAGTGAAGGGAACAAAAACTTATCAACCAAAAGCAAGACATTTCCAGATTTTGTCTTATGTTCTCATTCACCCACAGAACAAAAAATCATAGAATCTCAAAAGAGCTGGGACATTAGATTTTATTTAGTTCAGCAGTTCTCAAACTTTTATAAAAATTTGAGGACTCTAGAGAACATGTTTATGTCCATTATATCCAGTGGCATTTATCACTTTTGAGATTATAAACTGAAAATATGTATGTACTTGTGAATTCATTTTAAAATAACAATAACAAGCTCATTACAGCTGAATATAAATAACCTATTTTATGTAATTAGAAACAATTAGAAGACTGGCATAGACTTTGGTTTTTTTCAAATGTGTTGAAAGTCTAGCTTCATTAAAAATGTTGGAGTCTT